>NW_028261381.1:111540282-112176532 GCF_051295495.1 Thamnophis sirtalis | reverse complement strand
AAAAAATAACATATACATATGGCAAAATATTAGCAACTCAGATTAAACTGCAGAACTCAATAACTTTTCTTTGTATATCATCTATAACCTATTCACAGTATTAAACTCATCTGCCTGATTTCTTTGAAACTTGATCTTTATTCACTGAAAATAAAAATCATTAAGAATCAACAGTTTTACAAAAAATATTTACCCTTAACTTCCTATTTAGTTCAATAAACCTAAGGCGATAACAAAGATAACAAAAATATGTTTTTTGTTTGAAATAGATTGGCAAGTATCAGTAAGTCATAAGAAGGCAATGTTTAATCTCCCTTCTGGTAAACTTTTTATTTCCTTTATCTCCTTCATTTATCTTACATGATTATTTATTTATGAAATAAATGTGGACATGTTTCTTGACAGTTTAAGCACCCAATTCCAAGTATCCTATGATATTTGGTTTAACAATGTTTATTTTAAAATTAGGAATAATTTCTATGATTTACCTGCTATTGCCAAGATGAGTGTATTGGTGAAGTGTCGGTAAAGAGAGAGCTTCACAACATTCTTCCTGAGCTTCAGCAATTTCATTGTTTGAGTTAAACTGATAAATATGTATACAAAGTCAAGGGAAGATTCAGTATATATATATATACATTTATGACATAATCATGCTCTAGTTTCTCTTCAGATCTTAATTGACATCACCAGATATATTATTACCCAATTAATTCTGGAGAAATAATGTGTGTGTGTGTGTGTGTGTGTGTATATATATATATATATATATATATATATATATATATATATATATATATATATATATATATATATATATATATATATATATATATATATATATATATAAATAAAATAAACAACTCACAAAAATCTGAATGATATTCTACCTATTTTGCATCCTGACTCACGTATTAGTTGCCACCTTGAATCCCTGATACATATGTTATTAAAGATATTTAGATCTGGTATTGCTCCAAAGGCTGTTAAAAATAATAATCCTGTCTACAAGGAAATATGAACTAATAGAACAGAGATTACTCATGTGGCAACCTATCTCCAAACTTTAGGGTGCCTGCATAAAGTATTGTCCTTATGAACATAGTTTTCAGCAAATATATAGAAAGTATGACAACTACATTCAAATTCTGAGGAGGATTACTAAAATGAGCCCAGCATATCCCTTTTTGCCAATACAATGTAAATTGCCTTACAGTGGATGGATTCGTACTCCATTCTAAACCATGGTTTGCTTAAACATAATCAGCAGAATTAGATGGGTTTGTGTAACATACAACACCCCAAATCAAATCAATTGTGTTAGTGCAATGTTGAATCAAATTATTCAATCCAACCATCTCATCTAGCCTATTATTATTACCTGTGCTGAATAACAAACAACAACTCTCCAGTATTTTAGACAGGAGGTTTTCCAGCATAAATTGAAAATCCTCAGCTTGTCTTTCCCAACTGAGTGATGTACAACTTCAGATTTCAGAGTTCCCAACTACCACAACTACTGAAATACACATTTCTGGTGGGTACCTAAATTAGGCTTGGATACACTCTGTAGAAGTTCAGATTACAGTGATATATCCTACTGCCGAGGTGGCGCAGTGGTTAGAGTGCAGTACTGCAGCCACTTCAGCTGACTGCTAGCTGCAGTTTGGCGATTCAAATCTCACCGGCTCAAGGTTGACTCAGCCTTCCATCCTTCCGAGGTGGGTAAAATGAGGACCCAAACTGTGGGGGCAATATGCTAACTCTGTAAACCGCTTAGAGAGGGCTGAAAGCCCTATGAAGCGGTATATAAGTCTAACTGCTATTGCTATTGCTGCAACAAGAGCACTTCCAAAACTATAGGTAGTCTTCAACTTACAACTGTTCATTTGTGACTGTTCAAAGTTACAACAGCACTGAAAAAAGTGACATAACCATTTTCCCCTCGTATGACCATTACAGCATCCCCATGGTTACATGATTTACATTTGGAGCCCTGACAACTGGCTCATCTTTACGAAGATTGCAGTGTCCTGGGGTTACATGATCATCTTTTTTGACCTTCTGGCAGGCAAAGTCAATGGGGAAGCCAGATTCACTTAACAACCATGTGACTAATGTAACAACTTGTGATTCACTTAACAACTGTGTCAAGAAAAGTCATAAAATGGGGTAGAACTCACTCAGCAACATAAAATTTGGGCTCAATTGTGGTCGTAGGTCGAGGCCTACCTCGGGTCATTGACAACGTGGGGTTGCATACATTATTCTGCAAACATTTAGCTTTCATTAGCCTCTTCGGTCGCCAGATTTGCAGTGAAATGCTGACCATTTTGACCCAAAAAAATCCACTAAGCTCAATGAGACTTGTTCTGTACTGTAGCTTTCTCCAACCTGCTGCCTTCCAGATGTATTGAGATTCAACACTTATCATGCTGAGTGAAGGAACAGAATGCTGAAATCAAACACATTTGGAATGCACTTTCAAATTCTCTAACTGAAATGCACTAGTAGAGGTAGGTAGGTAGGTAGGTAGGTAGGTAGATAGGTAGGTGCAAAATGTTGGAGTATTATATTTGGGGAATCAATCCCATAATAACAAGATCAGACAGAGTATCTAAAGTAGAATGCCACCCACCATGAACACCCAGTTCCAAATAAATGAGCAATACACCAAATAAACCAGTGAAGAAGGATATCCACCAACAGAGGGCAGTATCTAGGAAAGCCAGTGGAATAAAAGCCAAGGAGGCAAGATCATTCTGTGCCTAGAGAGACAAAGAGAAAAAGGCATTGAAATCAGGAAACATGCCTACAAAGATTAAGGTTTGAGAAAAGATTGCACCCGAAAGCATAGAGCTGTTACCTTACTATCTTCTGAACACATTTCTCTTGCTGTGTTCCCAAAGAATAGGTCCAGTTATTATATTAGTCTAATATAAAATGCTATCTAGTCACAGTCTCTCTATATGTATGTGTGTGTGAATGTGTGTGTCCATATATAGAGATCTCATATACGGTACATACGTGTATTTCACACGTTTTTATTCTATTGGATTTTATTTTTTCTTTGAAGGGTACTTGTCAGTCACAGGATTTCAGTTCAACTACAGGTAGTCCTCAACTTACAACACTTTGTTTAATGACTGCTCCAATTTACAACATCGCTGAAAAAAGTGGCTCATGACCGTTTTTCTCACTTACAACCATTGCAGCATCCCCATGCACACATAAACAAAATTTAGATGCCTGGCAACTGATTCATATGACCTTCTGATGAGCAAAGTCAATGGGGAAGCCAGTTTCACTTAACAACTATGCTATTAACTCATTAATTTTGGGCTCAATGGTCAAAAAGCAAGGACTACCTGTACATAAGACCCATAGCTAAAAGCAACTGCAATCATTAATACTGAATGAACAGATAAAAGAAAGAATGCTAAGAACCCCAAAATGTCACTGTTGCAACCCAGGGGTGGGTTCCAGCTGCTGCTACTGCCAGTTTGCTCAGGGATGCGCCGCGCACACACGCATGCACAATACTAAAAAAAAATGACAAGATTGCGGCGCCTATGGCACCACCAAGAGAACCGCTTTAGGGGTGTGGCAGGCCTGGGTCACTGCTGGTTCCAGTGACCCAGGCCGCCAAGTTACTACCTAGATCGGGAGGCCCTTCAGACAGTCACTCACGTCCTTGTGACCTCAAGACTGGATTACTGTAACACGCTCTACATGGGGCTGCCCTTAAAGAGTGTTCGAAGACTTCAGCTGGTCCAGAACGCAGCCGCACGAGCTATTGTGGGTGCACCCAGGTACACCCACGTCACACCTATCCTCTGCGAGCTGCACTGGCTACCCATTAGTCTCCGGATCTGCTTCAAGGCACTGGTCGTTACCTATAAAGCCCTACATGGCATCGGACCTGGGTACCCGAGAGACCGCCTCCTGCCGATTACCTCCCATAGACCGATTAGATCTCACAGGTTAGGTCTTCTCCGGATTCCATCTGCCAGCCAATGTCGGCTGGCGACTCCCCGGGGGAGAGTCTTCTCTGTCGCAGCTCCAGCCCTTTGGAACGATCTCCCCGTGGAGATCCGGATCCTTACTACCCTCCCGGCCTCCCGCAAAGCCGTTAAGTCCTGGCTGCTCCAGCAGGCCGGGGGGCTCTCGAAATATCCAGCCCCTCGGAAACTGTGACTGTTGTGTATCTTAAAGTGTTGTTTTTGTGTATTTATCCCCTTCCCTTGTTTATTGTAAGCCACCCGGAGTCCTTCAGGAGTGGGCGGCGTACAAGATCAATAAACTCAACTCAACTATTCAGCCGAACAGGTAGGAACCCACCTCTGCTACCACCTGACCCCTTGCAGAGGACAACATTGCTGGCTGCATTTTCTGTAGGCTGGAATTACACTTCTCAGTAAGCACAATTTTCATTCTCTATCAATGAAGGAGAGCTGATAGGAAAGAATGTCCTAGAGCAGTATCTCTACAAAGTGATCAGGAGCACATTATAAACTTTCTATTAAACTGTGTAGCTAAGGACCATCTCTAAAAAAGAGAATATATTTCTGTTTTATAACCTTCATAGCCACAGAGGAGTTGACTATAGCAGAAGCTTCAGAAATGTTCAGAAGGATTATCTTAGTTCTAAAGCTGCAGAAACACTAGCTTTCCATTACAAACTGAAAAATGATACTTGATCAACAGATGCTAAATGAGCCAACAATATGTTCCCTAAACACTTTTCCTGATTTAATCATTGGCTTGTAGGGAACAAACAGACTACTAGAAGTGAGCAGGTAAAATATTTTTGAGTATAGCCAAAACAACATATGTACTTCTTTCCTGAGTTTGAAACTGGGCACAATATTTCCTGTGTTCTACAAAAGGTTGAATTAACTTTGGGTGAAAAGGGAAAATCCACTAATGTTAAGACATGTACCCCTCTTCCCAAACCAATGAAGAACCTACTTCTTTCTGTTGATGACATTTGCCAAAGCTAGGGAAAGGATACCAGGTGTGAGGACTTTGATATACAGATGATGGAAACAAGATCTAGAGCCAAAATGTGAGGACCCTGAGGGCATCTGACAAAGAAGCTCTCAGATCTCCACTGTCTTTCACTGACTTCATTGTTTTGCTACAGATCAGGGGTGTCAAACTCAATTTCATTGAGGGCCACTTCAGGGTTGTGTTTGGCCTAGAGGGGCCGGGGGGTGGCCAGGGGGCTCAACATCACTCGTGTCAGGGGTGTCTATGGCAGCCTGAGCACTCAGCCAGTGAAAACGGGCTCTCGAGCTCTGTTTTCAGCTGTGCTGGCCTTCTGAAACCCTCTGCCAGAGAAAATGGAGTTTGAGAGGGCCGTGCGCCCTCCATTTTTGCTGGCAGAGGCACCAAGGGCTGGTCCTTTGCTGCTTCCAGATTTGGAAGGTATGCAGGAAGATAAAGAAAGGTGATTTTTTTTTCTCATGAAGATAGTGGTTCATCAACACATTAATACTATTGGACCAAACCCCTAACTTAAATTCTTCTATACACAATTTTCACTTTCCATTAATCTACTATCATTTTTTTTCTACCAGAATACCACCAATGCAAGGAAGCAAAAATAAATAAATTGCAATGCCATAGACATGTGAATAATACCTTAACAATGCTATAAAGAGAAAGAAGAATAACTTATTTGGGCATATTATTGAATAGATGCATAAAACTGAGCTGTTTCACAAGGACAATGTCAATTATATAGAACACATATAGAATGGAAGGATTTATATTCCTTGCTGTCATCTGGCCCTTAGCACTCTTTTTGAGAATCGTTGAAGACACTTGGAGGTTTATCTGTAACCTCAGGGTCACTTGAATAGTGCAAGTGGCCTCAATGACTAGCAGAAAGAGTGCTAACAACCAGGCGACTGCAAGGAATATAAATCCTTCCTTTTACCACCATTCAGTTAGAACTGAAGAAGCTTCTTGGATGAGATGTGAAAAGTCTTCAAGCAAAAACAAAGTCCAGTTGACTTTTGAAAAAGCACCTTTGAGATACTCAGGTGATATTCAGATTTGTGAATTGGTCACAGTATTACCAAGTCATACCCTGAATTAAGAGATTACAGGGCCATAAAAAAGGGAGTTTTTATAAGGTGGTGTTTCTAAAGCTGAATCCTAAAAAGAGGGAGAGGATGAACTATTTGTTCACTATTTTTTTCAAACACATCTACAGTAGAGTTTTTCTTTAATCCATTCAAAATCCAGGATACATATTGCGATGATATACATTAGAAACAGAAGATTCAGTTTTTGAAAGGATATCCAATAAATAATACAGGAATCAATGATAGACAGTCCGAAGTTAGCTACAGCAACTATAACACCATGGAAAGACTGAAAAGGCATTAGAAAGAGAGTTGGTTTTATATTACAAATACAATAAAAAAGGATTTTTAAACATGGATCAGCATAGGAACAAGGAATAATAGTCCTACCAGATACAAAATAACACTCAATGGAACTTAATATAGAGTTTACACTGAACAATATGGAGAAATAATAACCAGGCCAGGGATTGCCATGTGGCCTAGAAAAATTCATCTAGATACTCTGAGTTGGGAATGCTAATAGACTACAACTATGCAAACCAACAATATGGTGGTCAAGATTAACCTATAGTTTGATAGCCCATGAATTACAAAAAGGAATACTTTTTCAAAACTCCTCTGAGTAGGAAGTATTATCCACTTCATTAATGAAAATTTAAAAATAACATATAAAGGGCACAAAAAATTGAGATAAGCCAATCAAAAAAGATCTATTTCTGAAAGTCAACAGAAACTTACTGCTGCAGCGAGGACATTATTCCAAGAAATAGGTGCCACCGTCAAGAATGTCAACCATGAATATTCAACAAATTTATTATTTTATGTTATACAAAACTTGTTTTGCAACAAGCAAAATCTACCAGCTTCATGCATATGAGAGATACAAAAGTCTGAAACGTGATTACTAACCCCAGTGACTCTGAGGACACCTTCCATGCCAGAAAATAACAAATAAAGGGCTCCAGCTGCAATTACTTTATGAAGAGTGACTCCCAGACGAGGTCTGCAATTGGGAATAAAAGTTTAAGAGAAAGTGAAATTAGAGACTGGTTTCTCAAATGACATTTCATTTACTTATCTTTCATTTCTCCATCAAGGAAATGTGAACCTGTTACAATATTATTTGTAAATCTCTGTTATTTTTCTAACTTTGCTGATGTTTAGCGAGACATCTCAAATTCAACAAATGTGGTCAGCTTATCTCAAGCAGGCTGTCATACTCAACCGGCTAATTTCTGGATCCTATATTCCTCTCCCCAGAAGAGGTACTAAAGAACAACCAAAGAAGGGCCGAGTAACTATGTTAAAGATTGGGGAGCACAAAATCCATCAACATTCCGCTACTCCTCTGAACGTCCACCCAGGTCTTGCTATCCAGGGATGGTTCAGCAGTTTCCAGAAGTAAATTACATTCAGTTGTTTCTAGAAACTTCTGAATTTCTTTCTACATTTGCCCCCAGATCACCATGGCCCAGAAGAAAATTCAGGATTGTCCAGAGGGAAACAGAGTATTTGAGAGTTCTCCAAAATGTTGTGATCCTAAATCATAAATTTTGCATATACCTCTCAAAAGGCATTTTCCTTACTCCCCAAAAAATAACATAATTTCCAACTGGAGAAGAGGCCTACTGATCCTCTCAGAACACCCTTTCAAGTATTCTCTCCCTCTTTGCAAGATGTGAGGCCCGTGTGCATGTATCCCCTTGAAAAGCTAGTAGCAAGGTTGATATTTTCTGGTTTAATCATTGGAAATAAAGCATACATAAAAGCCCTTGAGGGATTCCAAGTGTGTCACTTGACGAAATTGAAAAAAAATTGGGGCACAAGGATTACTCACTTCACTATGCCATATCCCAGACTCACTATGATAACAAGAATTCGAGCAAGGGAGCGTTTCAATGCGGAAAGTAGCTCAGCCAGGATTAGTGCCTCTCGGACTGCAAATAAACACAGACAGGACACTTCCTGAACATACTGATTAGCATTTAAAGTATGCACTATACTGCAACAAATATTAATTTAAGAAAGGTTGAATATTAAATTAAAAAATAAATGGGAAATGACGTCTTTTTAATAACATTAGAACAATACAGAAAATATGAGAGCTATACTTTATGAAATACATTCAACTGAACTAAATGATGATTGTTTTGAATTAATTTTTAGAATATTTATATCAATCAGTTATTATCTCTTGTACTGAGACTGAGCTGATGAAAAAATTAATTTCAGAAATATTTTTGTTTGTTTTAATGCATGCTCTAAGGACTTTGATCAATTAAACGTTTTCCATTTGACAGATATGACCTAGAAAGGGTGACAGAAAATATTTTCTATCATTAGATAGAAAACGTTAGTGCAGATAGAAAATCATTCATATTCTTGCATTTGTGCATATATTTAAAAATGCTCTTCACACCTACCAGATTTTCCTGTATGGCGAATATTCTGGAATTCTGCATAAAATACCGCTTTCTCCAACATTCCAAGTAAGATAACTGTACCAATCCAAAACTGTATCCTTAGTAGATCCCGCCAGTAGCAGGCTGACCACGCAAACCACAGAACGCCAAACAACACATATACAATACACATCACCATGAAGAACTATTAGAGAAAGAAAAATAAAATGCAGTTTAAAGGATAATTGCAAACTTCTCTTTTCTAGGTGCTTATTTATATGGATAGATTCCTCCTAGATTTCTTTAATTCTGATTCTAATAGAATTTTTATTTTTTAAATTAATTATCATTTAAATTTAAATTATCAGTTAAATTCAATACCAGTAAAATCATCTATAAGTTTTATAGAACACAAAATTTAGCAGAATTAGGGCTGCTACTATAAATCTTCTTTCCCGATGTGGTAAAAATGTGATTTAGCCCTCTGTAAGCTTAATATTCAAGTTTATACTTGAATCCAACTAAACATACTTTACAGCAAATAATTCCATTAACTTACAATCATAAGAGGATAATCTGATAGAGAAAGGTATTCATATGGTCCAATCACTTCCACAGTCACTGTCAGAAAACAACCATAGAAAAGAACAAGAAATTAGGACTATAGAATAATAGCTCTGCTTGATGGTAGCTGTTTTGTACTGGCTCCTTTTAAATACAGCATCTTGTTTCCCAAAGCAGCAAGTAAAAGTCAGTGGGATCATACAAGGGAGAAGAACTCTTCCAATGTCAGCAACTTCAAATACAGGCTGCCTCTGACAGTAGTGAAATTATATGACTATTATGTGTACTAGCCACCAAGAGCCTTATCTCGGGTAATATTTAAGAGCCGAGGTGGCGCAGTGGTTAAATGCAGCACTGCAGGCTACTTCAGCTGACTGCAGTTCTGCAGTTCGGCTGTTCAAATCTCACCGGCTCAAGGTTGACTCAGCCTTCCATCCTTCCGAGGTGGGTAAAATGAGGACCCGGATTGTTGTTGGGGGCAATATGCTGACTCTGTAAACCACTTAGAGAGGGCTGAAAGCCCTATGAAGTGGTATATAAGTCTAACTGCTATTGCTATATTTTAAAACCACCTGACCATCATCATATGTTATGGTTCCACCTTCACATAGGCTAAATAATGTATTTTCATTAGTAAATACTGGGGCTTTGGGGTCTGGAATTCCTCTCTATTCAGCTGAATTAGATCTTCCCAAGATGATGGACAAGGACAAGGAGGATGAGGACAAGGAGGAGGAGGATGAGGAGGAGGAGGAGGAGGAGGAGGAGGAGGAGGAGGAGGAAGAAGAAGAAGATGATGATTTACAAACTATACAAGTGACTGCTAAGATTACCTCCCTATGTCTTTTCCCAATGCTAAAGTATCAGGTAAGAAGAATTCATCATATTCACTTTTTTATTACCATACTTGTCAGAATAAAAGTTTACCACCTCACCCTTGTTACTGAACTAAAAGCCCCACACATAGTTTGCATGTTTGCTTGAAAGTTACTCCAAGCACGTAGTAATTTTGATTTCCCTTTTGTGCCTTTATCTACTATGGCATTTTCTTTTAAAAATCACCAAAGACACCATGAAAACTTCACTTATTATTGCCAGTCTTAAGACTCAAAAGGTGCAGTGGACTGCCAAGGTTAGTGTAAGGAGCTTTTTCTAGACATTCCATTATAAACATCACATTTAAAAAAACTGGGAACCTTATTTATTTCATTATTGGGTTAGGATGTTTTCTCTTGCTCAGAGATAAAAGGGAGTCTTACATGGAGAAAACAAGGGAAAAGCAATTTGCAGATATTGCTACATATAAAGGCCTATGGTCGGGCTTGAAATAAACAAAAGCTCTTGCTTATTTCCCCTTCTATATCTAACCAAGCAAAAGTATCCCTGTAACTCCAAGACACACTTTTAAACATTAGCACGTAACATCTAAGTGTTTAGCCAAAATTACAAAATAAATGTACTACACAGGGCTCACTTGTTAATGGTGCTTTGGGTTGATCGGAAGGAGCCATAACATTTGGCAATTCTTCATGTGTTCCTTTAATATTCACTCCCTCCTTTGAAGATGAAATATAAACTTTTACAATAAAGATATATGGCCCATCTTTCCATGTTTGCATTACAGCATTCATTGCCTGAAACAAACACACAATTGTAAGTCACTACACAATGCAAGATTTCAAAGAATACATGTTTCTCCTGTGTCAACAAGAAAATCAGATGTAACCTAAACCACAAAACAATGTATAGTAAATTGTGTTATTCTATTAGGTGTTCTTTATTGTCAATATTAAACATTTACATACTATTTTAATTGGGAAGCATGAAGTACAGACGTTACAGGATGCATCTCCTGTAGTTAATGAATCATGCAAACAGCAGACTCACTTAACCAAACACAAATATAACAGTGCCCACTATATTCCACATACATTGCTTTTCACATACTTACAGAATTTTCTACGACAGTAGTGTTTGTTCCATTCTCTTTCCCATCCTATTTAAGGCAAAAGTAGATTTGGTCAAAAGCCTAAAAATATATTTGTAAATAAAAATTTTGCCAGCATTAATATTTTTTTAAATACCTCTTTACTCCCTAAGGGGGCTGGATGAACAAATTCACTGTAGAAATTCTAATAAAAGATAAACAATGGGTTTTAGTTACATTGCATATACACACGTATAGCAAATAGGTACAACATAATATTAATGAGATTACAACAATAAAGGGCTGCAAAGAACTGAATTCAGGAAATAAATGTATCTATGCTTATGTGTATATTCTAAAATCTGATGACACAACATGAGATGTTGGTCTAAGATAGCCATTCTAACATGCAGGCATTCACAATCAGGGAATGTCACCAGAGAAAGAGAAGTTCCTGATTGGTTCCAGCACAAATCCAGAAGCTCAGAACCTTAGTTAGTCTTGTCCCAGTAACCGACCCAGATTGATCCATGAATAGATAATTTGCTGCAATCATGTTTTGCCCACTTCTCCTGATCCTTTTCTGCTAAAGAGTATATCATGTGCATACAGCCAAATGTGTACTGTAAAACTAGGATGACCAGGCACATCCTTCCCAATTTCAACTTTTGTGTAGGGCAGGCATTTCTTTATCTTTTTTTTAATTACAGAAGCCTCCACCCAATCTCTGGACAGGTCTACAGTATCTATTTCTCCAATCGGAGTCAACTAGTGACAAGAGAGAAATGCAGATCTTACAATCAGAAAAATAGAAATCTGGTCCTTCAGATGTCTAACTTCTAAAAACTTTTATAGATGTAAGAAGTTGGCCACACTGACTTGATTAGCTGCACAACTTTAAAATCTGCTGTGAAAAGATGATAATAAGCAGGTAATAAGTGAGAAGAAATACAACAATGAATGAATCAATGTACATTAATACACTCACAGCCTAAGAGACAGGAGCATGTATGATATGTTAGGCTGAATCTGAAATAATACAATGCTGGCAAATGCAATGGAGCTTCACAATTCTGGATTACTGACAATGTGATCTTAAATATATTAAACATATGGTGACAACTTATGTAGGATGGAGTGATTTTAAAAGGGGTTGATCATAAATTAGTTTTGGTCACTTTAAGAAAGAAGTTATGATACATTTGACAGAGGGGAATATTTGCAGCTCAGGGTTAAAATGAGGGGGTCTCTGAGCCTGGTTGTTTTCTTGCAGATGTGTTTCATTACCTAAACTCGGTAACATCATTAGTGCTAATTAATGGGTAATGAAATACCTGTAATATATTTGCTATATAAATATATCATTACAACGACTTTTAGTAGTAATTCTTGGGCTCAGAAGTATTGAAATTCAAATCAAACAGATCCAAATAATCTTGCAAGCATAACCATCTACAAATGTAAAAGTTTTATTTCACCTCCTGAAAAGCTCATATGCTTCAGTATCTCAAATATGTTCTTGGAAAAAAAGCAGGACATGCATTTTCAGATAAATAGAGAAATACCAGCATATGCATACATACACATAGACACAGACACACACTGTAGCCTTGATTCATCTGTATTAAGATTTCACTAACAAATGCACTTATCAATAAACCTGCCCCATAGGCTCTGCACTGCCCCATATCATACCTGTGACTTGACAAGCTCACTACAATTAGAGAAGTGGAGATCAGCCGTAGCGTAGTATCCTGCCCAACCTGGATGTTGTTCTGAAATGCTTTTAAAATATATATTTGCCTGTTCATCCTATCAAGACACATGAAATGATTTGAACTAGTTGATATATCAAGAGAAATACAAGTCAGTAAACAAAAACTGAAAACAAACATAACAATGTTCCTCATTAAAAGTAATGATTCAGAGCATCTCCAGTTAAAGAGAGCAAACAGTACACTATATGAAAGACTTCTCTTTAAACCTTGAAAAGGCTCAGTTAGGAGAGACAATATTAGAAAAGAATGTACAAATAATTTAATGATATGGGGCCAATTTCTATGCTCCTGTCTTGACATTGTTGAGGATTGATACATTAAATCTAAAACCAAAAATATACTTCAGAGGAGGCAAGGGTGCATATATCAAGCATATTGACCCCTTCTTATAATAGCTACTCAATTCCAGGAAAATATGTTTGAATGAAGGAAGAAAGGCTTCCTTAAGTCAGTGTATTTTAAATGAAGAGGTGCTGACAGGTGTTGCATGAGTTCCCATACCCATTCTGAAGTTCTTTTTGGCTTTGGATGCAAAAACCTGCATATCCTTGTGGGGGGGAAAGAACATGTATACCTGCAAAAGAGTAAAGAGTATTACCTCAGAGGAAACTGGAAAGCAAAAGAAAAGTCCATGTTTCTAAATGTCACTATTGATTGTCATTTTAAGAGCTAATTATATTTTTAGATATTAATAAATCATAGGCAAAGTCAAACATCACCATTTTCCAAATCTTTCAGAGCAGACTTTTTTGACACAGCTCATGTATGATGGATTAAGAACTGTTAGCCAAAATGGCTACAGTTGAGGAAAAAAGCAAACAAAAATAACCTTTACTCTACATAAAGGGTCAGCAACATTTTCCTGTAGTGTGTCGTGGACCATAATGCTAAATTACTTTTTAACATCAATTTCTTACCCCGAAATTGAAGACTTCATTGTAGCAATAGGAGTATCTTAAGTACCAGCTTACAGTGTAACTTTGAGAAGGATCACAGGCGCTTTCATTGCCACTAACTAAACAAATTAGAAAAATATGTAAGAAATGCAGGAAATACTGCTGCCAAACTAACAGTGGATTTTGCAGCACCTTAATGACTAAAGCATTTATTACAGCTAGATATATGCAATATTTAGATGCAAAGCAGGAAAAGTACTTTGTGAGTATACCACATGCATGAACTTGCTGCATTTGTTATCAGCTCCTTCACGAAGCTGTACCAAAGGCTGATAGAAGAAGCATGCTTAGTTGAATCCAAAGCATATTTCTTGCTTAAGATGTAAATACTGCACAACTCTATTATGGTAGAAAATTACATGGACTATTTCATATTACCAACTGCATGAATCTCATACCAATCAATCAACAATAAAATGCCTAAGGTTATTATTATCATTATTATCATCAATATATTATTACATTTTAATAGAAAAGTATAAAAATAGTTCTGTCAGTTTTTTTTACAGAAATGTATGGGAAAAGAATTTATAAGATAATAGAGCCTAGCAAATAATTACAACTGTAAGAGTATAGTTTAGATTGGGAAGCAACCTATTTTTTAATTTCAGTTAAATTTTCAAAAACAGCCTTATAAAGCTAGTCAACAGCGTTGCAAGGCCAGAAAGCAAAAAGTAATTTCTAGTGTTGATGTACTATTTGAAAAGAAATCATTACTTCACAACAACACTGTTTAATTGTCTTGTCACTTTCCCATGTGTAAGTGAGCCTCTGCATTCAAGATGACCACGCAGATTATTTTATAAAAACAGCTTTTACCCAGAATTTTATATAGTTCTAAGAACTAAATCCCATTGAATAGAGGAGACCTACTTCCATATAAGTGTTAGACAGTCTTTATTTAGTAACAAAGATGTGTGTCTATATTGTTACCTAGCGATCATTTAGTATGTTGCCATCTAATCTAATATATGATCCAACTTCCATAATATCTCTCAGATAATGATTAATCATTTGTATACACTCACAAAGTTACACTTCATACTCTACGTTTTTAAACAAGCTCACAAGAAACAAAAAACATACTACAAAGTCAATCATTCTTACTTATGAACCTGCCAGCCAAAACTATTAGTGAAATGTTTGAATACTGTACCAAATAATTAGATCATGGTCTACTGGTACAGAAGCTCATCAACATTATACTATGATTCCTTTGTGAAACTATGTTGACACTGTAATATCAACCACAGAAAAACAGGTTAGAGATTTATAAAAAGATGTGCTTTGCAATTTTATAAGCCCAAGTCATTAAGTCATCCTACATCACACATAGTCTCTAACATAGTAATTATGGAAGAATGGGAATTAACTTCAAGGTGCAGTATGAATATACTTACACTTTAGGAAAATAGTAGTGTTGCTAAAGAGAATTTTTCCAAAATGAAAATTTGTATTCTATAAGAGAAAGGAAATAAAGATAATCACTATCTAGATAATGAAAGTACATCAATATTGGGGGGACGGGCACTGTATACTTAATACTACTAGACAGATAAGCATTTCCCACAAAATTCAAGTAGCTACTTGATTGTTAAATCATTGACCTTTCTATTATATGGAAGACTTTAGCATTATCCACAGCTTTTAAAACCAACCGGTATATAAGCTAAAGATCAGCAATCTAGCACTTATGAGTGACATCGTATACATACTTTTTCCAGTTCTTATCTGTTAAACTCTAAAATAAATAAACACCTTTTTTAATGGCCAAAGTCTGCAGGAATGCCAAATGTCTTGAAATTTCAAACAAGAATACAAAATCTTACAGCATTTGGGCATTTATTGAGATTTTGATTATTGAGAAAAACATTATTGATTATGAGAAAAAGCAGAATTTTGAGTTAAAATTGCTGAGAGAAATATAAGTAACTGGAAACTTGTAGAACTGTGATGATTTCAAGCATGAAAGATTTAAAGAACATTGTCTTGAAAGTGAAAAAAGAATATGTAAAATCCAGCCTGATACTTTATATTTTAAAAAACTACTATTTAAAAAAAAGGCTATGTCAACAGGCAATGCCAACCAAGGGCAAATAGACAGAGAAGCTGAAGTAGTAACAGACTTTAACTCCCTACACGCAAAGGATAGTGACTGTTTACCCTGTTTCCCTGAAAATATTGCAACACAGCAGTCATGAGATGACCATGCTCGCCACCTCCTGCACTTTTCCTGCATAGAAATCTACTTAGAAGAAAGCCTAAGACACGTCTAGACAAAATGTTAATCTGCAAAGGAAAATTCCTAACACTACTGTGTTTCTCTGAAAATAAGACAGGGTCTTATTTTCTTTTGACCTCTGATATAAGTACTTGGCCTTATTTTCAGGAAGGTCTTATTATTTTTGAGGTGCAGGAGGCGGCGAGCATAGTCACTTCACTCATGGCTGCTGTGTTGCAATATTTTTAGGGAGAGCTTATTTTCAGAGGAGGGATTATTTTCGAGCATGCACTCAAAAGCCCGATTGGGCTTATTATTCAAGGAGGTCTTATTTTCATGGAAATAGGGTAAATATACATATTATAAAGTCATGGTTTTTTTCAGTTGCAACACATGTGCCTTGGAAAACTAGACAATCAAAATGGCTGAACGAAGAAAAAAGTGATGCCTTTGAATTTTTGTGTTGGAAGGATTTTCTGAGAATAATTTAGATTGCAAGAAGAAAAAGGGTAAATGAAGTAAAGCCAGGCTACTCACTGGAAGCAGCAATAATTAAACTAAAGCTTAAATATATTAGATATTGATATAATCTTGAAAGCAGCAGTCATTAGCAAAAAAATAAATCCAATGCCCAGCTAATTGAAAAGGAAGCCAACAGAAAACATGCTGATTAGAAACAAACATGAACTAGAAGAATTCAAAAAGCAATTACTGATAGACAATTCTGCTGAAATGACATTCATTAGATCACAAAGAATCAGAAGTGACTGAACAGCTGTACAACAATCAAGGATCACTGACAGTACCTCTGCAAACCATCAGTAAGTTCATCCATCACAGGTTGGGAACCCCTGGCCTACAAATCATAGATATACTCTTCTATTATTGTTACCACATTGACATAAAAGGTAAATATTAATGTTATATTATCTGCAATTCCTGGGAATAAACCTGTATTTATTTATTACTTATAAATAAATATTTGCCACAAGCTGTATTGGTGACCAGTTTGCTTCCGGGTCCAATGGCTGATTTTGACTTTTAAAGGCATTGCATGATACTGAACATCTTCCTGTTCCATCAGATCCAGCAGAAAAAGCATGCAATGTGTCCCATTGGCTAAGCTTCACTACGTAGATCCTAGTGATGGCCCTTTTCTGCTGTGGCTCCTCAATATTGAACATTCTTCCCTTTGAAGTCAGGCTAGCCTCATCCCTTTTAACTTTCTGGATATCCCTGACAATCTGCTTGTGTCATCAGGCTGGATGGCATACAGTAAAGCAAATATAAGCTTTACTGTACACCACCCAGAGTCACTTGTCTATAAAACCAGCGATCATATAAATATGACAAACTAAGGAAGAAAGAAACAGAGATAAGGCTACACAGAATCATTCATGTATATCGTCCGATTATTTAGTGCTTGATGAGCCATATTTAAAACTTGCAGCAAATCGCATTAGGATTGTTACTGTCAAAAACTAAGAAATAGGCCTTTATGAAATAGCTTAAAATAGGGAAGGCGGTATATTCAGTGAAAAAGGAGGCAGAGTTCAATTAAGCCTACATTTGGTTTCAAACCTCCTCCCAATTAAGAATGTATTGGTAGCTTAGACAAACCTATCACTCACTAACAAGATTTTTCATGAAATCATGCTGTAAATGCTTCACTGAAATGAAGTGCATAAAGTTCTCTTATAATACCCGTTATTACACAGGTTGTAATTATATTCATACTTTCTTAGAAGCAAGCCCCATTGAAAACTGAATAATTCAGTTAAACCCTGAATAAGTTATTTTAAAAAAAATTAAGACAACTGAGAAATATATATATCTGATGCTTTGTTGGGAAGAGATCTTTGTAGGTGCAATGTATTAAAAATGGCACCCGATTAAAGATTTGCTTTAGGTAAACATATACTAGAAAGTACATGATGTGATAGATACTTTGAATGCTCCCAAATATGATTTTTCTGCACCACTTGCCTAATTTGCAATGGAAGGTCCAGTCAGTATATACTAAATTTTCTATAGAACTTTTCCCAAACAACACACAAACCATCAACTAAAGAGAAAAAAAGTGCACGTTGCTTTCATCAAATGTCTACTTGAAAGCATCCTGATATTCAAATTCAAATCCTCTCTTCCCTTATCTCTGCTATCTTGAGCCAATAACTCACAATGAGCCTATATAGCAAGGAAGAATATACTATATTATATATGAATTATAGAACTATATGAATCGCAAACAAGATAAGGGCTCAGATAGTCTGCCCCCACCTTTTAGTTAATATTTCACCATACTGGCATTCTGAAACCCTCTTGTAGTAGTATTTTGTTATCACATACCAGTAATAATTACTTTCAAGATACAACTCTTACATCATTTCTTGTGTGAGAAATTAAGATAGGGGAAGCTCCCAGATTATTATAGCAGGCAGTCCCATGAATAAAACAGAGGCAGATGCTAAAATCTTTCTGCAAATGTCATCAGCATTATGCTCATATCACCGCTAAAATTAATATTTTCAGCAATAAAATATGAAACGCACTTTCTTTATTACCATATTTTGTGACTGCCTCCTTTCTAGCCTTCTAATTAGATGGGCAACCCTTCAACCACAAGAGCTTCCTCCACTTTAACCAAATCTCCTACCCCACACCTGTATGTAATAGCGTTGAGATTAAAAAATAAGTATGGGAAGCTCAGGGCCTGCTTCCCGCATTATTTATTTCATTCCCACCCACATGGCAGGATTTTGAAAAATGGATAGTTCCCGATGAACCAGTTCAATCTCAGTTATTAAAAATAGAAACAGAGGCCAAAAAAAAAACAAAAAAAAAAAACACCCCTGTCCAGGGGTGTCACCAAAACCGGACACCAAAACAAATGACAAGACTGCCCAAACTGCCTCATCCTGGAAGGCAGCTTCCCAGGAAGGCAGCAAAGACGGAAAGGCTCCAGGTGGCTCCGGAGCCTCCAAACGACCCCCTGGCCTTCAAGGAAACCCTGCCCCGAGCAGGGGCATCCAGCTCCCTCAGATCCAGGCCACCTGGCTTCCTCTTCGACCTGCCCATTCAAAAGGACGGCGAGGCGGGGCAGGCTGCCCTGCGAGCTCACCATGGTCAGCGGCAGTTCCCACTTGGAGAACTGGCTGGCTCCAGCCGGGCACGGCAGCTCTGCAAAGAGGAGCTGGAGGAGCAGCAGGGTCAGTCCTACAGAGAGGCGCCCCCGCGGCAGCGGCATCCTCCCGGACGCGCCTGACACCGCCATCCCTTCTCAGCGAAATCGACAAGGAAACGAACCCGCACCGGAGCGCTCGCCTCCCCTTCCGCTCCTCCGCCGAGGCTCCGAACCGAGGGTGAGTGATGGGGCACCGCCGGATTGGTTCTAGCGCCCAGGCGAGATGGGCGGGGAGCTCGGCTCTTCCGCAGAGCCAACGGTGCTTTCGCGAGAGTGGCGGTAGCGGGCGAGATGCTTCTTCTCTCCGCGCGGTTGGGTCGGGGGCAAGTTCTGCGGAGGGCGAGCCTGCATATCCTGCATTATGTTCCGTGTTCGATTTGCTCGTAGCGGACTCCTGGGAAAGGTTGACTTTTCATCCTTTCTATTATTTGCTCCATAAACAAATAATTTTATTTGTACAGCGCGTCGTTTAAGAGGACAGATCCTCTAAATACTTTGTTTTCAGATGAGCTTCATCTGTACGGTGAATAAAACCCATGTTTATGTAAACTGAGGCCTCTTGCACCACTTTTTATTTTCCAAAAGCAAAGCAGAATTGGACCTGGTTTATTAGTATTTGGAAAGGAGAACATTGCAAAATTTTACAACTATGAGCTGGAATGGTACATGAAAAATATCCCAGAAGAAAGGGATATGTACTACCACTGAAGCGTTGTTGTTAGGAAAACTACGGGTAGCCCTCAACTTATTATTACAATTCAGCCTAAAATTTCTGTTGCTAAGTGAGACATTTGCTGCGTGAGTTTTGTCCCATTTTAGGACCTTTCTTGCCACGGTTGTTCAGTGAATCACTGCAGTTGTGATATTAGTAACACAGTTAAATAAATCTTCCTTCCCCATTGACTTTGCTTGACAGCCACAATAAATTAAGCGAGGTTAAAAAAAGGATGAATAAAACTAAGAGATCTCAATATTTTTGAACAAAATATTAAGTAGATCTTAGTTTTTATTCATATTTTTGGAACTAGGAATTGGCATAACTTCAAGCAAAACTTGTTTTACTCGTGTACAATTAAACCGATTTAAGAAGAAAACAGTAATAAGAAGTAATACTTCTTGAGTTCTATCCTGAATGCAGCTCTCTGAGCACTACAGAATTACTACCAGCAAAGCATATGCATACTGACGTCTCTTCCACGTTATTGGTCAAGTGTCAGAAATAAAAACTCCATTTCCCAGCATGCAATAAGGGATTGTGAAGTGGAAATTTATTGGCTAGATAATTTCCTCATCGTTTCCTAACGAATACCGGTAGTTCAAAAATAGTTCACTCCGGATCATGGAATCCAGCAGTCAAGAAATCAGGTAGATATATACGATTTTGCAGTAACTGATTTGCAAATCTTACTTAAGCACAATGCATGATTCTAAAAGAATCCACATAATTTTTAATTCTGAAATGTTAGTTTGAATTCATGCAGAAATTAAGACTACACACTTACAAAACAGAGCTGGGAATAAAAATATAGATGGAATGCAAATAATACATTTAGAGCATTGACACTAATATACTATTTAATAAATAATATAATTATACCAGCAAGTATAAAGTGAAGAAGTTCCAGAAAGACAAAATCAATCACATGACCCTTGAAAAAGCAGCTTAATTGAGGAAGTGAAAGTTCACAATGTAAACCTAATTATTCTTTTAACCTTTTTTCAATACGATAGCCTTGTTGCAACTTGATTACTGCAGTCATATGAATACAAATATTTTTGAAATGGGCTGCAGGCAGTTATTTGACATGAAGAGTTGTGCAGATGTATGAGTTGAAGTGATCCAAAGCTGTTTAGGGTGCAGAAGTTAATTATTTATTCATATTTCTGTATTTCAATCAGTCCTATGCTTGGCTTGTTGAATTATAGGTAGCAGTCCCAGAATATTTTCTATGTGTGCATATAATCAAATCAGCACCCCTTGATTTAATTATAGTATAATTAGTGTTTCTTGCAGTAAGAAAACATACATTTTACTGCCCTACAACAGTTCTATTTTTGTTTTGTTTGACCTAATTGTGAAGATATATGATGTTTGTTTGTTTGTTTATCAACCATATTTACCACCATCGACCCTGGGCAGCATAAAATAAAAAACAAACATATTAAAAACACAATATTATTAAAAACATGAAATGGATTAGTTCATTGCTTAATTTTATATGGAGCATTATACCAGCCTTGGACATGTGTTTACTGGTTGAGTTGACTTTTGCAGGTTTGAATACTTGAGAATTGGAATAAGTATCCAATATCTGCTTAAAGAAGATAATCCATTTGAAAATTTAAAAAAGACACCATAAGAATGTCTTCATTTAATTGACAGGTGTTCTCAGTCAACTGAGGTTTCACTTTATTGCTTTGGAATAATGTTGATAAACTGAAAGTGATTCATTCTTGCAAATATTATATGTAATGTAGAATCCATTTCTAGTGTAGCTGCTTAATGTGACCAGTATGCAATTAATACAGGCAATTATTTCAGAACTTTCCATTATATGCATCAGAATAAGCTTATTCCAGTGTCTATAGCTGAGGGGAAAATAATCTTTATTTCTTCACGATACGTTTTAGAAATGTTATATTTTCTTGTATTTAGCGTTCAAGATGAGGCTGTGGATAAAAGCCGTTTTAAGACATGCAAGCAAATTGCCTTTTACAGGTAAAATTATGAATATTCTGTTATCTACAAATATTGTATTCATATAACATTGCAAGGTATGGCCAACTGTCACTGAAGAGGATTGCAGCAATATAACTTATATTGCAAAGTTTGCATTGAGAGGAACTTTATAAGGGCTACTTGATGTGTGCTGCAAAAAATCCCTATGACCTCTACATGGCAGCAAAGAGTTTTATGTATTTATTCATTAAATTTCTACACTGCCCATCTTACCACGCAGATACCCAAAAAACCTCACTCCTTAATTCTTGCTGCCATTTAGTGGTGGTCCAAGTTTTTTTGCCGGGATTTTCTAGCTGTAATTTAAAATTTGTTTCATTAATATAGTTAATCCCTTTATGTGTTTCCTCAAATGCCAAAGCCTCCCAAGACAGGTTACAATAAAAACAAATGTGAAATTGACAATAAAGCAATTCTCAAACCAATATAAAATAACAATATAAATGTATTTTTCAAACATATTAAAAGAGGAGGGGGGGAATCTGGCCTTCACACTGAAAAAGCTTTGATGAAGAAAAAAGTCTGAGCATTTGAGAAATATTATGTTATTACATTACAGCCTACCTCAACCCATTGTAGTTCTAGCTTTCCTGTAGAGTCTGGTTCCTGGTGTGGTCTACCTCATAGGGTTGTCATTACTCCAGTAATTTGATTCACACAGTGGCCAACCAGCTGTCTTTTGAATGTTCCTAAGCAGGTGATACGGACATATATCCCTTCCCAGCTTCATTACCTCACAACTGGCACTGCAAGGACTGGCAAGACCAGTTGCAAGTTAGTAGTATATCTGTCTGATTCCACAACTAAATTCCATGTTGTGGAAATAATGTTTTCCTTTGGTTCTTTTTAAATCTCTTTCCAATCATCTTCATTGGATGGTTCCTCTTCCTAGCATTTTGAGAAAGGACAAAATACTTCTCCTGTCTGCTTTTTCCATGCCATGAATGACTTTAAAACCCCAGGTGTGCTTTCTTTCTTTCTTTCTTTCTTTCTTTCTTTCTTTCTTTCTTTCTTTCTTTCTTTCTTTCTTTCCAATTGGAGTGCCAGATATCATAACTATTTCTTCTGTTCAATAATCAGATTTTAGTTGCCCTCTGCTGCACTTTATTCAGTGCTGTTTTATTATTTGTCGAATAATCAGAACTCTACCCTGTATTCCACACGTATTTATTCAATTAGGATGGCCACCTATCACAAATAAAAATAAGATGAAATATAACAAAACATGTCTCTTTTTAATATTTAATACTTTATTATTAAATATTAAATACTTTAATAAATATTAAATACTTTAATAAATATTAAATACTTTAATAAATATTAAATACATTAATATTTAAGATTTGAAATTATGTAATTTAGACCCATTGGTCTAATGGTATTTAGTCAACTCTTTGAATATGATCACATGGAATTTAGTCAATTTTTTGAATATGATCACATTATCATCTATAATACAGGTAATATAAATTTTTATGTTCTTTGTTGGGTACATCAGGCGTCAGAAACGTTTATGTCCTGGGAAATCCCCGTACCAAGCCTTACTACAAACTGTGGAACTATCCAACAGCAATGTCAAATTCCAAATTTTCAATGAAAAGAGCAAGGTAGGAGTACCTCTCAGTGTTTGATCAAAAACATTGATGCTCAGTTTGCATGTAAAATCAGTCTTTTTGATCTGGTGGATGTTAGATAGTATTTTACATTATGTTGGGAAGTATTTAAATGATTTTAGCGAGTATTTATTTAGCTTTGTGACCTTTGCATGGCGAAGGTGCGGTGGTATTATGTAATATTTCAAAAGCTCCTTCCATAATTAATGTTATATACATTATTTTATTTATCAAGCAATTTGTTTTCAAATGTTTGTGCCATGAAGCTAGGTAAACATGTAGGTAGTCCTCATTTAAAGTCCAATGATTCAGCGATCTTTCAAAGTTACAATGGTGCTGAATAAAGGAGCTGGTCCTCAAAGTTTCAGTCATTGAAGCACCCTCAAAATTCAGACACCCCTCAGGCCCACCTGCAATTATGAATGCCTTTTGGCCGCCCACCTATCTACTACGGCCAACTGCCACAACAACGTGTCCACTTCAGTGCACCCTAATGCTGTACTAACCAAGGTCTTCTTTCATGTTGCTTTCTTTCATGCATCTATAGACAGGATTTCTCTTGTTCCCCATCCAGAGCCTCCATTTGCACTCCAGCCAGGGCCTTCCTTCATGCCCTGCCTTGGTCCTTCTTTCATGAAAGAAGCCCAGCATGTGAAAGAAGCCCCTTCTGTTGGTGTGTGCACCATCATTTTGAAACTCATGATTTTTCATCATGCCTAAACCAAACACTGGTTGGATCCATGTTTGTGTTAAGCCAGAGAGCAATTTATTTATGGGCCTAGAAAGTGGGGGAAAGCTATATATTAGGTCTGTAATCAAAATTTATGGATTATGTTAGGAAACCCAAATATTAATTTGTTTAATATGGTTGAACAAAGCATACAAATGAGAGCAGTATTTAGCTCTGAAGTTAGAAAAGGTCAGGGATTTCAATAGATGTTTCTTAAGTCTTACTAAAACTATGAATGATGCTTTCAGCAGATTGTCCTTTGCCCTGATTAATTGCAAGGAGAATATTACCATGGGTTACTATGGGAAACTAGAGTCTAAAATGTTCCAATATTTTAATTATTTATCAACTTATTTTTAAACTTGTAAGCTACCCATAATCACTTTATAAGGGAGATAGTTGACATAATGAATGAATGAATGAATGAATGATAAATAAATAATACTGTATCTATTCAGATATTTGGTCTACTGAATTCAATCACGCTCCTGTTTCAATATGTAGAGGATAATATTAAATACCTAGACTAATGAATGATATAGCTATTCCCATTTTATTTAAGATGGACAGAAAACTATAAAGTTTTCGGTGTGAACTTTCTTGCTGAAAGCAGTTTAGAATGCTATTAGGTACTGTATGTCATTATTACTGATTTGCTTCTAATCTGTTTGGTAGCAAACACTCACAAATAAGATTCTTTTCATTAGAGAACTTACAGTATGTTGAAACTGTCTTTTTTATTATTTTGACTACTGGTAAATAATAATAAAAAAGAGAATTGATGTTTTGTGAGAAATTGGTGTTTTGTCTAGTATAGCATATTAGTATTTTCTAATCCTTTTCCTGTGTTTATTCAATTACTAGGTAACTCTTTCAGTAGAAATGTATGAAATAGAGGGCAATATTTTCAGGCTTAAAATAAATGAGGTAATTCCACTCAAGCCAAGATATGAAGTCCCTGATGTTCTCATAAAGGAACCAGCTAGCTTGAGGTAAGTTATGGGAAGTGATATCAGGTGTAGATTGGGAACAAGTCCTCTTTTTGCCACTGGGCAAAATTTATATATATAAAAAACTATTATATATATTTATATATTTATAATTATAAATCAACATATAAACCAACTATTTATACGTATGTTAAGTTTTAGCTTTCCAGTTTAGAAAAGAAATATCAGGATATTTTTAAAGGAATATTGTGTCAGATATTTTACTACATATGGAGTAAATATGGACCTCATTCAAATAAATATTGTTTATTATTGAACAGTACACATAACTAGAGTTTTTATGTGATGCATCTATGTTCTTCACATATAGTATTTTGAGAGTTTTTTTCATTTTAGTATTTTTCCTATTTAGCCCCCCCCTGTCATTTAAATTGCTTTAAATAAAATGAAATTTGCTTCCTGTGATCTTAGAATGAGATTAATAACAATTAAGCAAAAACATAATTTACTTTATACTTTTATACTTAATACTTTCTATAAGTATAAAGCCTTATACTTTACATAATGAGCGCTATATTTCAAAATATCTGAAGGATATCACAGCCAAGCAGAATCTGGCATACTTTATTTAATTATTTGTTTTTAATATTGCAAAAATGATCTCATCTGCTAGTAGGTAGTGAGGAACCTTTGTCCTTGCCTTGTATTACAATGTTTAACTTTTATTTGCTTTAACATACGTATAAAGAGAAAAATACAGAAAGAAAAAGAGGATCAACTAGAAAGCTAATCCAAAATTCCCACATTATTAATCATATGGGAAACAGCTCAGTTATTAAAAACAGCATTTAACCCTGGGTACCCTGAACAATCTTGTTCAGTCTTCCCATTCAACTGATAAACAATCCATGAGCAGTTTTTCTGTCACAACCAAATAATTTTCAATGTACACTCCATGCTTAATGTTTCTTTTGCTAGAATTGATAGCTTTTTAAAAGAATGTTTAGCCATTCCCAGTTGCAATATGCTTTTTTCCTCTTTTTAAACCAAAGTGGCAAAAATATCTGGTACATACTGTATATCCAAAGATACTGGTATTTGTTGCAGAAATGTATGACAAAAAAGGATCAGCTTTTTTATTTTACACACACATACACACACACTTGATGCTTGTGGAACTCATCAGTTTCCAGATTTGCTATTATTTGTAATTTGAACAAAAAAATGTTATGAAATATTTTTTCTATGCCGGTCTTTTTTCATTTCCAAGGCTGAAGATATTAGAGAAAGATGCAGACAAACTTGTGCTGGTAGGTGCTGATCAAGACCAGCAGATTCATATAATGGCAAAACCTTTTCAAATACAGCTTATCTCTAAGGATGAAATTTTACTGAGCATGAATTCCAATGGCTTGTTGTATTTCGAACACCTACAGTCACCACCTCAAAGCAGGTATGATATTACTTTAATATATAAAAGAACAGGGGGGAAATGAAAAAGATAAAGGAACAAATAGAAAAAAGGCAAAAATATAACATGAAACATACAAAAAGCAATATTGGTATCTGTGCTGATCTAAGTACAGATAAATTATTGCAGGTTGGGCTAACTAACATTCTTATTTTAAAATAAATTCTTTTGTGAAGATCTGCTTGTAATTATACACTGAATACATTTGATTTTTAAAGGAAATCTACTTCACAAGAAAAGGAAAGTGGACTGTCAGACTCTTTTAAGGTAAATTTAATCTGTAGATTTATGGATTTTTGTCTGGTGTGTTTATCCAAGGGACAAATCAGTCCTGTGGTGGAAATAATAAGATTTGATTTTTAAAATAATATTTTTAATTTTTTAATCTGGAAGGGATCAGTGCATTATTTGAGTACAACATAAATAAGACAGTTACTAACAATTATTAACTAGGGCATGGTCTGAATTCTACAGTGATTTGATTGTAGAATATTGCTTGGAATTAGTTGTAACCCAGAGCTAGATTGGAAACTGATTGTATTCTAAGACAATGCTAAATTCTGTTGGCTAGTCGAAGATACAGTTACATTTCTTTTCCTTTTATCTAAGGAAACTGAAGAAGATTTAGATCTCTGGGAAGAAACATTTGGCACCTTTTTAGATATCAAAGCTAATGGTAAGTAGCTCAGAGACCATCATTCTTTTTCAGCTCTGAATTTGATCAGTTTGATTGAAATCTCATCAGTTTTTATATGAAAACTTGGATATCATGCAAGTTTGGGTCATTTCCATTTTTGTAAAAGTAGTTATAAAAATATTGGGGATCATTGCTTGCTACCTTGGGATATTGAAGATAGCATGCAATGTTGCCAATGTTTAGCTATCGTCTAATAATTTAAAATGTTATCCTTTCTCTCAATCATACTAATGTATGAGGGTGAAGGTTCATTCTCTGAGCTTATGGGTTAGTTTCCGGATGTTTCATTACCAGGCTGGATAACAACTTCAGGGGTGTTTAGAGGATATCACTGTCCGTGTTCTTCTATTTATAAGGACCTCAGGTGTGAGCATGTCAAGTGAGGACCTTGTGACAGGTCATCTGTGAGTTATCAGTGAGTCTTTTGATGGGTCTTGTAATGGATCTTGTTATAAGGAAATTACCTCAGGTCAAGGAGCTGAACAGCGGGGGGGAGGGGTGTTGCGGGGGTTGGTTGAGGGTTGGTGCTGTCTCTGGTTGGTTAGGCAGTTGATTTGGATTCTGAGGGATTCGTAGGCTGGTTGTAGGTAAATGTGTCTGTTGATGGAATTGCTTGTGGAGTGCCAGGCTTCAATGAACTCATGAGCGTGGCAGATGGTAGCATGGCCAATGATTTTGGTGTTGCTTCAAATTTACTCTTTCATGCTGCCCTGTGTTTTCACTTCCTCACAATGCTATTCTGTCTTGATACAGGCCCTAGCAGTGTGGGTTTAGATGTTTCTTTGCATGGATATAAACATGTCTATGGAATACCTCAGCATGCAGAAACCCTTCTCTTGAAAAATACCAGGTAATGAAATAAGCATAAAAAATAGTGAAATTTTCTGAACGTCACCGTCAATGTTCCCTCTATTTTTTTTTCAGTGTGTGCAGAAAAATATAGTGTTCGAGCAGCACATTTTCATGCCTGAGCACCTGAATTTTTTTTAGCCATAATTGCCATCAGAGCAGATGTTGGGAGGGGGGCAAGGAGGAAAAGGGTCCCCTCCCTCTCCCTCAGACCCCCAGGAAGGAATGGAGGGGAGGGGGAGGGAAAGGAAAGAAAATGGGAAACAAGAAAAGGAAAGGAAAAAGGAAAGGAAATAGAAAAGAAGGAAAGGAAAAAGGAAAGGAAATGGGAAAGAAGGAAAGGAGAAAGGAAAGGAGAAAGGAAAAGAAAAGAGAAAGGAAATAGAAAAGAAGGAAAGGAAAAAGGAAAGGAAGTTAGAAGAAGGACAGAAAGGAAAAGGAAAGAGTGGAAAGGATTGGTACTGCTCAAAAATCAAGTCTCAAGATCCTGTGGACCCCTTTGGCTCAGGCATTCCAATTCCACGCTGCTTCCCTCTCTCCTCAAAGCGAAGGGATCGCAGAAAAAATGCTGAGCCCAGAACGGGGCTTTAGACGAGGCAATGCCTGAGAAACCCCGGATGTGCGGAGAAACGCAGGCTACAACCAGCGAATCCCGTTTTCCCAGGAACTGACAAAGCCCCAAAGGACCAATGGGAATTCTCCCTTCTGCAGCGTCATCAATCTCCGGGCAGAGTCTTCCTTGATTTCACCAATCAGAAATCAGAGTTCAGAAGGGAGGGAAGGGGGATATTTTCAGTCACATTTAAAGACATTAAAAAACACTGTGCTGCAGTTTGAAACTTCTGCGCGGTGTTTTTTTGTTACCTGCGCGGCCGCGTGCGCAGCTTAGAGGGAACGCTGGTCACCGTAGCTCAAGACTTTTGTTCCAAGATCTGGGGGCTTTTGGCTACTAACAATCATAGCTATGCCAAATTAATAGTATAACATTAAATGAAACACAACATTCACTGTGTTCCACATTCAGTACCATGAGGAAGTAGCTCAGCAGCATCTCTCCTAACATCTAGAATATCGCACAGCATCCTTAGACAGCATTGCTAATCCATTCAACTGATCCTTTCTTGCAACCCAGTGTGAAACAATGGTGGAGGTGTTGGATTAGAACAGGGAAGACCAAGACTCCTATTCCCTTTAGCTGTGGAAGTTCATTGGTTTATGTTTTTTCCTGGTTCTTGCTCCCCATCTCCTGTTTTCTTCAACATAAAGTTTCAGAGCACTCAATTGCTGAAAGTGACCTTTTGCTTTCTTTGCAGTTACAAGGTTTTCCCAAGAGTTACATTCTAGATAAATATTTTCTTTCAAATATCCCTTGCAAGTCCCAAAGGTGCTTTTCCAGGAGGCAACTGGATTTTCTTGTTTTTCCTTTGAACACAGTTCCCTTCTCAACAAAGAAGTTTCTTCAGCTCTGGATGGTAGAGAGTGGAAAGATCCAGTCAGAGCTGAAGAAGCTTCTTGAATGAAAAAAACACCTTTGGGACAAGCATGACCTGAATGACTGAGAATCTCCATAGACCAGCTTTGCTGGTTGAAGAATTCTGGGAGTTGAAGTCCCCAAGTCTTAAAGTTGTCAAGGTTAGAGACCCCTGCTATAGACTATCCCTTGCAAGAAAAATAGAATGGAGGACATGCTCAGTCTATTCTGCCTTTTCCTTTGCATTAACTGCAGGATTCAGTGCTCAGCAAAATGTATGCAGGTGGTCCTTGATTAAACCATTCGTTTAGTGACCTTTCAAAGTTACAACAGCACTGAAAAAAGGGACTTATGACCGTTTTTTGCATTTATGACCATTGCAGCATCCCCGTGGTCACATGATCAAAATTCAGACACTTGGTAAGCTGGTGTGTGTTTATGAAGGTTGCAGTGTTCAGGGGTCATGTGATCATCTTTTGTGACCCGCCCGATATGCAGTCAATGACAAAGATAGATTCATTTAACAGCCATGTTACTAACTTAACAGCTGCATGGATTCACTTAACAACTGTGACAAGAAAAGTCATTACATGGAGCAAAACTCACTTAGCATCTCTGTTGCTTAGCAAAGGACATTTTGGGCTCAATTGTGGTCATAAATCAAGGACTGCCTGTAATATGCAAATATCTTTATAAAAATACCTTCGTGCAAAGGCCTAGACATGTATAAGTTTTTACAAGGAAAAAGGGGGCTATATACAACTCCAAGATTGCTATCCTAAGTATATTTGCTAGGAAATAAGCTTTGTTTAAATTTATATTTGGATTGTTATTGTTAAACCAGAATAGTTATGATCTCCCCGATAGTCGGGGTTCCAAGATACATCCAGCCAACTATAATCTGACAGCAGAGCTGCCTGTTGTAGAAAAGCACAGAGTATGAACAGCATTCACCCATGCAGTGATGTGAGATATTGATGACAGATGACTTCACTAAATAATGTGTTATTTATAGCATGAGGCACCCTTTCCTGTTTTACTGACCTCCAAATACATAGGATATCGATCTGTATAATCCCTAATTTATATTATTTAGTATAACTTGTGCCGTTTCCATACAAAAGCGTATCTTGAACCAATTTATAAAACATGATGTACACAACAGCAATATGTTAACGGAGAGATGATCCTCCTTATTCCGTTGTGTCATTATCCACAGTTGTGCTTATCTGTTGTTGAAAACTAATGCGCATACAGGTAGTCCTCAACTTACAACTACAATCGAGCCCAAACCTTATTCACTGAAACCGTTCAGTGAGAAATTTGTTAAGTGAGCTTTGTCCCATTTTATGACTTTTCTTGCTACATTTGTTAAGTGAATCCCTGCAGCTGTTAAATTAGAGTTGTTAAGTGAATCTTGTTTCCTCATTGACTTTGCTTGTCAGAAGATCACAAGGGACAATCACATGATTCCGGGACACTGCAGCCATCGTAAATGTGAGTCAGTTGTCAAGCATCCAAATGTAAATCAAATGACCATGGGGATGCTACAATGCTCTTAAGTGTCACGAGGCATCATATGGTTTTCTCACAGCAAGCAGTATTGTTCTTTAAAAAAAAACCGCACACACTCCGCTGGTGATAAAAGAGGTCATCCCTTTGGAGTCATTCATGACCTTTCAAAGGTTCTTTTGATTGCACTACTAAATGCTAGTTTTGCTCACAGACTTCTTTGGTAATTAGAATGAGCAATCTGTAAGCAGCAATGGCATCTAGGATTGCAATATACCTTCCACCAAGATCCTAAAAGACCCAAGTGAAGTGGAGAAGCCAAGATTAGCTACACAGTCATGATTAGCTGAATGAGTTGCTCCAAAGGACAAGGGTGCCCATTGTTGCAAATAGCCTCATCATCAGATTGACACCATGTGATATGCTGTGAGCGAGCAAGGAGAAGGAGGAGTAGCAAATAGAGGTGTGTTGCATAAAATGGTCTCAGTAGATGAATACTGAAAGCCAGAATGGTCAATTCTATATAGAGATACAGAAAGTTAGGATATAAATCCAAAGGGGTGAACAGATGGACAGATGATCAAAGCCAGACATCTTACTCAGCAATCTGGTTGTCACATTATGCACTAAGTGTTATGATAACAGAACTGCAACAAAACTGGAAGAATATTAGGACAAAGAATGGTATAAATTGTGACTATGGACAACTCATTCCATAGTACCAGAAGGCAATTGCAGCACTATAATACCCTCTTCTTGTGCTGGATGACATAAAATAATATCTCAATAGAGATATAATATGAATAATATCTCAATAGCAATTCATTTGTCTTTGTGTTCCAGTGATGACAACGTCTACCGGCTTTATAATCTAGATGTCTTCGGGTATACCATCCACAGCAAAATGGGCATTTATGGTTCAGTGCCCTTACTCTTAGCCCATAAGCCTGATCAGACAATTGGAGTGTTTTGGCTAAATTCTTCAGAAACGTTGGTGGAGATTTCTACAAAAGCTTCAACAAAGGTGAGATGTAGTATGTTCTGCATGGACGTGTAAGCCATATTGTGTAAGAATTAATAACATTATAAAGCATCTTCCACCCACCTGAAAATCTCATGTTGAGTTGGACAACATTGACCACCTAGCCATCTTGGTCATTGGAAGTTATTGTTAATACTGGAAAACTTTTTGCAGACTTTTTTATCCTACCTTTATTATTTTTTAATAAATGCATTTAACACTATTTTTAAGTATTTGTATATGTTTGTTTTAAAGGTTTTACCTTCCCAAACTCCAGACATGTCCAAGCAGATGGTAGTGCCTCAAACTGATGTACGCTGGATGTCAGAAAGTGGAATCATTGACATGTTCATCCTAAAGGGACCCAGTCCTTTTGATATTTTTAAGCAGTATGGACAGCTAACAGGTATTGGTTTATGAAGAAATTATCTTTATCCCTCCCTTGCAGTCTTCCATAATTAATCTACCAACTATACAATATATGGCATGGAAAACTGACCTGATTATTTTTATTAAGTGGAAGAATAAAAATGAAATATTTATCATTGAATGTGCTCTTAGTTATATTTTGAATGGCAGCACAATTTTTTTTCCTCTTCGTTTTTCTCATAGGCACTCAGGCTCTGCCTCCTCTCTTCTCTCTTGGGTACCATCAATGCCGCTGGAATTATGAAGATGAGGATGACGTAGAAAAAGTGGATGCAGGTTTTGATACCTTTGATATCCCCTATGATGTCATATGGCTAGACATTGAGCACACGGATGGCAAACGGTACTTCACTTGGGACAAGGAGAGATTTCCCAATCCTGAGAAGATGCAGAAGCAGATACTTATGAAGAAAAAACGCAAGGTATGTAATACACTAAAAATAGAGGGAAAGTAATACAGCTACACGGCTTTTTGTATCCATCGGTGTCTACTGAAAGCAGCACTATAAAAATTTCCTTGAAATTTTTAAAATAAATGTTGTTTGGAAAGAAATACATCTATGGAAGAAAACAATCACACTAGGAAATTCCCTTTAATAGTCTAAAGCAATGACGTGCAGTCACTAGAGGCAGGGGAGGCGTGGCCTCACCAGTCATGAGGAAAAGGAAAGCATTTTAAAGAATTTTTTAAAAATAATTAAAGTCAAGGTAGTTGATACCAGATTCTAAGTCACAGTGACTTGGAACAGTGCTTAGTGCTTAACTATAGGAGGAGGCCAGAGAACTAGGGGCCTCTTTTGCATAAGGAATTTTTCGCCTTTTAAGAGTTAACCAAGGGTTAAAAAGCAAAGAATTCCTTATGCAAATGAGGCACGTGTTCTCTCGCCTCCTGTAGAGGGCATTTTTAGAGGCTTTTTAGAGTTCTCTGGGAGCAACTAGCTCAGTCTGACTCAGAGCTCTGGCCTTTCATGAGGGCAGAATTGAAATCCTCTCTGAAACAGCTGGAAAAGGTGCGTGTGTGGGGAGGGGGGAGGAATTCAAAAAGTTTGATTGCATGCAAAACCCACGTTGCCTTTTCAAACACACACACACAAACAGAGCTGGATAAAAGTATATAAGCCCAGCTTCACTGAAAAGGCAACGTGATTCACCTGCAATCAAAGGCTCCGATCGGAAGGCAGCAGGGGAAGGGTGGGTATGGCAGAGGAGCTGCTTTCAAGCCTTTGGAAAATATATCCAATCCAACTTCTGTGTTTGTGTTTGAGAGTGAGTGAGTGAGAGAGGGATCCAAGTTCTCTGTGTGCGTGTGTCTGTTTGAGAGAGGGGGGAGGGAGGGAGGAAGGAGGGGGAGGGAGAAGAAAAAGAATGGGAAAACTTATTTTGCAAGGGGGAAAAATGCTGTCACTTTAAATCGGAACTGAGCATGCCTGGCTGTGGAATTCTGGGAGTTGAAGTCCACAAGTCTAAAAAGCTGCCTCACCAGCCATAAAACTCACTGCACGTCACTGGTCTAAAGCATTCTCTATTTTTCCCCAGCTAACTTGGGAAGTTTTTTGGCTTCTTACATATGCTTTTTCATCTGCTTTAATTTGCTGAAAACCAGTTTAATTGGGGATTCTGGAAATTATGAATCCAAAGCATCTAGAAGAGAATATCAGATTATGGAAGGCTAATCTAAACAACCTTGCAACATATTATTCAGTCAACAATAAGGCTGTGTTATTATCTCTCATGTTGGCAGCTGGTTGTCATTGTGGACCCTCATGTTAAGATTGATCCTCTTTATACCATGTACTCACAAGCAAAAGCGAAAGGATTCTTTGTAAAAGATCATAAAGGTGAAGATTTTGAGGGCATCTGCTGGCCAGGTAATAAACTCTTCACTTTATAAATCACTTTGAAGAAGCACATAGGAGGTAGATCAAAATAGATTTTCTTGTTAATTGTAATTGACCTATTTGAAATCAACTGGTAAGTTCCTTATCTTAACAATTGACAGGTTTCTCTCTATTTCTGCCTCTCTTCTTATTTGTATCTTAACATTTGTCAGAACCAGAAATGACAGTAATAGGTATCTGTCTCATGTATCATTACATTGGCTTGAACATTAATATTTTCTATTACTGTAATGGGATATGACACACACGAAAAAGCCAGTTTTGCTTTTTCTTCCTGCAAATATAATACAATCCTAACATCTGTAGGTCGCTCATCATACCTGGATTTTACCAATCCTGAAGTCCGACACTGGTATGCAGATCAATTTGACTTCAAAACGTACAAGGTTTGTGTTTTATAATGATATGGTCAGTACACAGAATAGTACTATCTATTAATGTGATTTCTATACAACCTTGGTTGCTTAATTTTGGAAATATGGAAAAAGTCAAAATCTAAATAGCTTTGGCAATTATAAATAAAATCCATTCAGAATATAAAATGATGGACTAAAGTAGGACGTCTTTTGCATAGTCATCTCTGTGTAAAATATCTAGAGACATTTCAGCTCATGCAAATTCCATTAAGAGATAAAGTTGGAAATAAGAGGAATGTACACCATCTTAAATACTTTATTTGGTTTAACATCTATTTGAATTGAGAAGTTATGTGAGATATCCTCGTTCTGAAGAACTCCCAAGAAGGAAATCTTCATATCCAGTGGTGGGATTCAGCCAGTTCGCACCACTTCGGGAGAACCAATTGTTAACTTTCTGAGCAGTTTGGTGAACTGACTGTTGGAAGAAATCACTAGGAAATCACAATTGGTTGTTAAATTATTTGAATCCCACTACTGTTCATATCTCCGCTCAGTTGGATCTCAGGCACAAGGGACAGTCTAGGAGACAAAGGAAAAGAAAAAAAAGCACACCTTTCAAAGCACAAAACAAAATAAATTAGTATCAGTATTTAAATACAGTTCTTGTACTTAACTAATACATTAAAGAAACTTAAATGTTGGCCTACAGAGTTCTTCTGAAATTGTTTTTATCTGGAATGATATGAATGAGCCTTCAGTCTTCAAAGGGGTAGAACAAAGCATGTCAAAAGACGCTATTCATTATGGCAAATGGGAACATCGAGATGTTCATAACCTCTATGGCTTTTACCAGGTAGGACAATTGCAACTGAATTAACAATTATAATACTGGTAGTTCTTATTATGGCATTGCCTGTTGCTGCTTATCCTGCATTTTATCTTAATCAAAGTGGATTATAAATTCATTAATAAAAAAACCAGTGCCATTATAACCGCAATAATAATTTGTTTTAAATCTTTGTACAATAATAAATTATTTTAAAATCTTTGTAGCTGTTAATGTTACTTAAAAACAAACTTCAGCAAAGTATATTGCACAATATCATATTTTATTCCAAAACATTGCAAAGTACATTTCTTTATTATATATAATGTCATTCTTTCCTTTCTTTCTATTCCTAAGATATGTCACTTCTGTGTTCAATAAGTTTTGCTGTATTTTATCACTTTATCATTCTGGGCCCTCACTTTTGTATAATTCCAATCCCATTGCAACATTTGCTAAAAATGTTTTGCTTACCATTACTGTTCTGCATAGTGATTACAGTCCTGAATAAGATACAGGAGACTGTGAGTTCTAGTCCCCCTTTAAGAATGGGTGTGAAAACCAGCTGGGTGACTTTGGGTCAGTCATAGTCTCTCACCCCAACCCACCTCACAGTTGTGAGGAAAATGTCCATGGAGATTCTCAATCATCTAGGTCATGGTTGTCCCAAAAGTGGTTTTTCAAACAAGCAACTGGACCGTCTTTGCTTTTCCTTGAAGATGTTTTGCTTCTCACCCAAGGAGCTTTTTCAGTTCTGAGCTGAAGAAGCTTCTTGGATGAGAAGCAAAATGCCTTTAAGGAAAAAAACAAAGAAAGTCTAATTGCCTTTTGAACAAGAACCTTTGGGACAATTGTGAGGAAAATAAACCACCCTGAGTTGTTCAAAGTAAAAATGGGATATCTAATATAATAACAACAATATATCTTGTCTTTTTATGTACTCTGAGAGCATATGCACCAAAGACAAATTCCTTGTGTGTCCAATCACAGTTGGCCAATAAAGAAGTCTAGTCTAGTCTAGTCTAGTCTAGTCTAGTCTATTCAATAGTGGTAATAATATATATATATATATATATTTAGCAAATGGCAACCGCAGAAGGGCTGGTGAAACGAAGTGGAGGACTGGAGAGACCCTTTGTTCTTACCCGCTCTTTCTTTGCTGGATCACAGAAGTATGGTAAGTATCGAGGAAGACTGATTTTTCTCTGGTATTGCCCTTGTCTGGATTTAAACATTTCTAGGCTACTCGATGATTTGAACGATTGTGTATGTTTGAAAGTAAAAGAGATGTAAGTATTTGTGCACATATTCCCTTTAATCCAACTCTGATCCACAGTTAAACCAGATGACCTCTAGGGAATTAATCAGATTTAGAACAATTTAGGCCGTTAAACTGAAATACAAATTTATTTCATCTGCTGGCTTGAGTCCAAATGAGATCCATACCATTCTGTTTGCTTATTTCGGAAGGGTATTGGTGAACTTCATTTTTTAAAACCACTTTAAAAAAAAAATCATTGTAAACAAATCATGCATTCTCTGTCCCCACAGTCGTGACAGTCATGCTCTGCGAGACATTATAACATGTTGAATTTGAAATGGGAAGACATGCAAAGCACCTGACATGCCGACAGATGGAGAATATAACAAATGCTTTGCTGTTGTACTTTAGTCTCTTTTTACATGGCAAATGATTTTCTTAAAATAAAAATATTCTCTATTCTGGACCTTAATTATTACAAGCTGCCTAGAGTTATCTCTATGTGAGATGAAATTAATACACGAATTAAATAAATAAGAAGTAAATAATGAAAATTATAAAAAATAATGGGAGAGCAAATTTCAAACTTTTAAGGTGGCCAGATTTTTAAGACAGTGAAAAATCACTTAGTTATCAAGACTACAAGATCTATAGGATCTTACGGAGTGCAAATTCCACAGTTGCATCTTATTTGTGCCGTGTCACACATACAAAAGCAGTAGAATTTGTGTCATATTAGCATAACACTGCTTTTGTCACTAGACACACAAAGATGCCTCTGCTTAACTATTTTCCAAGTATACTTACAGGCTTAAAGACATGGAAAATCATATCACATTTCATGGAATATGTGTTAAAAATCAAACCATAAAAAACTGTGGAATACAGCTCTTCTTAAATTAGAAACAGTGTTGTAAGTAACTTAGGCTTTTGCAATTGTGTGGATCCATGATAATACATAATTTTCATGGCAATACGATTTCCACTTAATAATTAACATTGTGAGGCCAACAATATATACCTGTAGTGACATAAAGTATGATATATATTGGGAAGTAAAGCCCATTCAATTCAATTGGCTTTACAGCTAAATACAGGTAGGGTTAACATTTTGTCCTGTGATCTGCAGGTGCAGTGTGGACTGGAGACAATAGAGCAGATTGGAGTTACTTGAAAATCTCCATTCCAATGTTGCTGACAATCAGCATTGCAGGAATTTCTTTCTGTGGAGGTAAGATATATATATTTCTTTATCAACTCCCTTTAACTGGACAAATGGCCTCCTTTCGTCTTGCAGAAAGTGTACTACGTTCCAATAAAACAAATTAAAAAGTAGTAAGTGAAGCTTCTAAAGTCTTAAGAGACTGAGACATTTCAAAAGTTGCTTGTTTTTAATTAAAACATTTATACATTTTTCTGAAAATTACTTTGTTTGGTCTTAGAACATAGCATATAACTCTGTTAATAAATGTGGGCAATCCAAGAAGTTTGAATTTCTCACCAATTTCTGATAGTCTTTTTTTGATGTCCAGCGGATGTAGGTGGTTTTATTGGAAATCCAAAACCAGAATTACTGGTTCGATGGTATCAGGCTGGGGCTTTGCAGCCTTTCTTCAGAGGCCACGCCATTTTGAAATCCAAACGTCGTGAGCCCTGGCTATTTGGGGAGAAGTACACAAAGATCATCAGAGAAGCTATTAAGGAGCGCTACTCCCTGCTTCCTTATCTTTATACGCTGTTTTATCAGGCACACAGCATGGCTGAACCAGTTATGAGGTAAGCCAGTCATTGAAAAGGTTTAATTTCTGCTTTATGCCAGAATATTTGTAACAGTTTATGGCAACACATAAAATGTTAATGAAATATGTATTGAAATGCAGGGCTAGCATAGATGCTAGTTCACTACTTTAGCTGTGATCTTTTAGGACACCATCTATGTATCATGAGCTGGTAAAAAACAGGTCAATGGTAGGTTACCTTGAAACTCTTTCTAGGACTAAATGAGGTTTGGAATACAATTCCTAGTCAGACTTTCAAGATCTTACCTTAATCTCAATAAATATAGCTTTGGTGCTTATCTGTGGTGATGATTTCTTGGCCTGGTCTATCTAGTAGCGCTGACACCAGTTTTGCAAGTCTGATTGTGTTATACTACTTCCTCTGACTTATAGTTTGGAGGGTATCCGAGTTGCCTTTCAGTGTGTTCTGAATGTTCTGGATTTAATGTTTTATCCCTTGTTGCTTTGGCAACTGAGTTTGAATATGTCCATCAAGGTCATCTTTCTTACTCTCTATATATACAGCTTCCCAAGAGTTTTGCTATATGAAATGGTAGCAAATGATTTTTAAATCAAGTTTCCATTTAATGCTCTTGGTACTATTGTAAATTAGCTTTGTGGGGACTGGTGTATTTTCTTGGTCTTTGACTGGCATAGGTAAGGGTAAAGGTAAAGGTTTCCCCTTGCACATATGTGCTCGGTGCTCATCTCTGTTTCAAAAGTAAAGAGCCAGCATTGTCCCAAGACATCTCCGTAGTCATGTGGCCAGCATGACTAAACGCTGAAGGCACATGGAATGCTGTTACTTTCCCACCAAAGGTGGTTCCTATTTTTCTACTTGCATTTTTTCATGCTTTTGAGCTGCTAGGTTGGCAGAAGCTGGGACAAATAACGGGTGCTCACTCTGTTATGCAGCGCTAGGGATTCGAACTGATGACCTTTGTGATCGACAAGCTCAGCGTCGTAGCCACTGAGCCACCGCATCCCTTTTTGACTGGCATACCAGGGACCAAATTCTAAAAAAATCGGTTGAACCAAGAAAAGTCAGGGGAAAAGTTAGGACCAAAGCTAAATTTGATTTGTTTAAATATGTGAATAAAGTTGATAAAATATCTTATACATTTAATAACTTCCTCTTTATACCACATGTACATTATAATATTACAATTATAATTATTACAACTTCTGTGTTATAGTGGTGATTAAGCTGTGGCCCAGGAGCAAGAAGAAGTTGTTTCTAGTCCACCTCAGCCAAGGAAGCTCGCTGGATGACTGAGCTGTCAAACTCTCCCAACCCAATCTATTCAAAGGGTTGTTGTTCAGCTGTTCTCATTGTTGATCAGTGCATCTTTTAAACTGAAAACACAGCATTTGTTCTATGTGTTCAGTTTCCACTGAGAATGAAACTATAGATATAAATATATAGATACACACACACACCAGTGGTGGGATACGACCGGTACACCCCAGTACAAGTGTACCAGTGCCTGCTGGGACCACCAGGTACCATTCTGGTACGGTGCTCCGGAGGGCCCGCCCACCCGCTCTCCTTACCACTATTTGAGCTGATCGGGGCATTTGTGCACTTGCGCGGCATGTACAGCGCCTGCACAACACTCAGTGAGCATTTGGAGCTTCACAGGCAGTAGGTACACATGCACATGCTGTGCGCATGCACGTGGGTGCCTGGACCCATTGCACCATACCAGTTGACCACTGACACACACACACACACACAGATATTTCAAATAGTTAAAACAGCAACTTTAATGCCCACATCCAAAGCATGAACTTAAGAAGCTATAAATAGATGTAGTATAGGAAAGAAAATTACGCTCCTTAGCATTTATATGAATAGTAAAATGCCTTTGTTTTTCATAGGCCTCTCTGGGTGGAATTTCCAAAGGAATTAGAAACTTTTGGCATTGAAGATGAATACATGCTTGGTAAATTTAAATTATCCATAATGTCTACTATTTATTCAGAAGTTGCAGCATTATGTACCCCATTTATTAATTTTTCCTAATTTGTTTATTATTCCAATTTATATAGACACTTTTATAGGAATTGAAGGAGATGCATATTGTTGTATTGATAAAGGCTCCTCTGCGTTAACTGAGACATTGCTATTTCAGCATATTCTGCATTATAAATATAGGGGTTTGTTTATTTTTCTGTGATACTTACAACCAGTCTCCTTGGGTGGCAGAGTTAATCAAGTAGCACAAGACATTCAGTGATGAACACAGACCTGAATATAAAGGTCTTCCTTAGAAATATAGATCACATTTATAAACAAGTATTTAAAATTCTTCTAGTTATAGGAGAAGAAAAGTGTAACAGTACATTTTTTATATTTTTAATTTAGGAAGTGCGTTATTGGTACATCCAGTCACTGCTCCAAGAATCAGTGCAATCAATGTCTTTCTGCCAGGCCCACAAGAGGTAAGACAAATAGAATTAATTCCCTCCTCCCAAACACACACACACACACACACAATTTTTTCATTAATATCTGGACTAAACTTGATTAGCTAGGCTTTTCTATTAAGATAATTAAATTTATCAGTGTACAAATAGCAGCTTGTACTATTATTTTAATAACCTCATGCAAACATTTTTTTTTGTCAGGAAATATATGCAGTACTTGGCCATAATTTTTTTAAAAGTCAATAAGAGTGAAAAGTAGAGTTATATGAACTAATGTGCCTTCAGGAACATCCTGTATTATCTATTTCTAGGTCAGGCAGGGAGGCTATGGTATGGATCCCATCAGTTAAATTATTTTGACTGACATGGCTTAGGACCGTGTTGGTGAACCTATGGCACGTGTGCAGAGGTGGCACACAGCGCCCTCTCTGTGAGGACGTGAGCTGTCGTCCAAGTTCAGTTCTACTGTGTATCTGTGCACTGTCACATTCCAGCATTCACTTGAATACAGAGAGTCAGTTTGTTTGGTGAAAAACTTTTATCTCTATCTAAGAGACTACATGATAACGAGCACTAAATGACAATTATACAAAGGTAAGCAAATCCAAGTCAGTTCTAACCAAGTTAACACCATCACTCATATATATACCGTTACCCCACCCAGCTCCACCCACAACTCCACCCAGATGACACCCAACCACCATCACCAATCACCATGACCCACACCCTCAGCCACACCCCCACTCAGTGTCATCATAGCCTCCTTCCTGGTTAGCCGCATCCAAGCAGAGGAGTTACATCAGAGTAGGCAGCTGCACTCGAGTAGAAGAGTTACTCTGCAGAGTAATGAGGGAAGCCTTGCAGAGCCACATGCAGCTACAGGCTCCGCCGCCATCAGAGAATCAACATCAACGTGGCAGCATTGGTGGCATGTAAGCATGGCCGAGCGGGCAGGGTGATTGACAGGTTCCCCCCTGAATGGCAGCCTGAGGGCATCCCTCACCAGCCAGCTGGTCTTCAGTCTCTGCCGTGCACGCAGGGCTGTGCAGGGGGTGGGGGACGTGCGGTGGGCCGTGTGTGCATGTGGTGGGGCAGGGCGTGTGCGAACATTGCATTTTGAGAGTTCACACACACGTGCACGCTTTGGGCACTTGGTCTGGAAAAGGTTAGCCATCACTGGCCTAGGAAAAAGGGCTTCTCTGTCATTGCTCTCACTCTTGCCCCCAGAGGTGAGGTTGGTTCCCACTCTTCCAGCCTTCTGAAAGAGCATTAAAGTCTCTCTGCCAACTAGCATAATGAATGGTATCCAATCCTAGGGGTGGTTGGTGGCTTAAGGGCACTCCCTCTGCTTTTTTTGAGTTTATTTTTAACTCTGTTTTTAATTCTGTCTTATTAACTATTTTTATATGATTCTAATCTGTAAACTTACCAAGTTACTTAGATAATGAGATGGGTGGTATAGAAATTTGATAAATAAAAATAAATTTCTGGATAACATATTAACTAAATTATTTATGGACCTATATATTTTCTCTAGAATAATCTTGGCGATATAGATACAGAATTGTGATTCCTCAGACAATGCTTTTCTTTAATTAGCAATAACTTCCTTTCCATATAACACTATAGAAAACAATTTAATTGATTAAATTGTTGAGTGGGAGTATTGAGTTGAATAAATGTGCATCAGTTTTTGAGAAAAATATAAAATGGTAGATTCATTGATTATAGCTGTCTTAGTGAAAACTTACTACTCTCAACTTATGCTATTTATGTGTTGTTTGCTACTTCTGTGTTGGTTAAGATTGATGGATTATTTATTGATTTGATTTTCTACAAGGATTTGTGTGGAATTTCTGTATTTAAAATCTAATTCCTGTACATTTGTTTACCTTTTTATTATTTGACAGATCTGGTATGACTTCCGAAAATTTAGACATCTGGATGGTCATGGCACATTGAAGATCCCAGTAACATTGAAGAATGTATGTGCTTGTTTTAAGATTTTTTTTTAGAAAAAGCTTTATCTTCATTGTAATTTAATTACAACTGCAGTTCTGTTAAGAGTTTGAGATAATTCTAATTTAGTGAACTCTGTTGATTTAAATGTAGAATGTATAAAGATTTAAATCTAAAATGTGTAACTACCAATGTTCTAAATCAAATAGTATATGCTAAGCAGGAGCTAACTACAAAAAAGTATTTCATTATCTACTTCCTTTGTCCATATAGTATTTTATTGTACGTATTTACTGGCTGGGTTGATACAATATTTTGGCTTTGTATATTTTATGAACTGAAACATTGTGATTTGATTTATGGCTTAGAGTCCTGTGAAAACTCAGCTAGTGATGGTTAATTTAATAAGCTATGATTAAAGAAGCATTGTTTTAGTTCAATGTGTGAATCCAGCCACTATTTATTTTATTTTTGTAGATTCCTGTCTTTCAACGTGGTGGGACTATTATACCGCTAAAGATTTCTGTAGGAAAATCCACAGAATGGATGGTAGATGTTCCATATGAACTCCGTGCTGCCCTAGATTATAAGGTCCTCTATAACAATTTTTGTATGCACTATTTATTTATAGTTAATTGTAAATGTATATAAAGTTATTTAAAATGAATAAGTATCAATTTTCAGTACTGATCTCTCATTCTCCAATGTCAATGTGATTTTGGTTTTCATTTCTTTAATTAGCAATAACTTGCTTTTCATCTAACATGATAGGAAAGTAAAGCAGAGTGGATTTTGTTGTGGAGAATCATATATAAAGTGGCTTGCTTGCTTGCTTGTCTTGCCCAGATGTGCAGCTGGGCAAAACAACCAAATTATAGTTCTGTGTTTTTTTCCCGATGTATAGGGATGTGCAACAGGTAAATTATACCTGGATGATGGCCACTCATTCCATTATCTCCATGAGAAACAGTTCCTGCTCAGAAAGTTCAGCTTCCATGAGAATGTTCTCTCCTCCAGGTAAGTATATTCTAAATATGGAAGGAAGAAACAGGAAGTATTGGTCATCTTAGGCTCTTACATTTGCATTGCTCATCAATTTCAAGACCAGCAAACTGCAACTTTCAGTTCCTTGTCCCAAAAATGAATGGTTAGGGTTACTTTCTTTCACCTCTTTTGAATGATGGTTTCTTTTACTGTGCTTGGTTTTCTATGTTATACAGGTAGTCCTCGACGTACAACCCCAATTCAGCCCAACATTTGTGTGGCTAAGTATGACATTTGTTAAGCGAATTTTGCCCCATTTTATCACCTTTCTTGCCACAGTTGTTAAATGAATCGTTGCAGTTGTTAAGTTAGTAACATGGTTGTTAAGTGAATTTGGCTTCCCAATTGACTTTGCTAGTCAGAAGGTCACAAACCGTGATCCTATGATCCTGGAACAGTGCAATTGTCATTAATATGAGTCAGTTGCCAAGCGCCTGAATTTTTATCATGTGACCATGGGGATGCTGCAACAGTTGTAGGTGTGGAAAATGGTCATGTCACTTTTTTCAGTGCCGTTGTAACTTTGGTCACTAAACAAACTATTGTAAATGGAGAACTATCTGTAATTGGCTGGTATACACCTCATACTCACTGCAAATCATACAAACCATTTCAACTATGGTGTATGAATCCAGCCTGTTGAAGAACCCGAAAATCCTCTTCATCTTGTCTTCCAGCCAGGTTCTCTTTCAGGGACGTACTTGTACCTGTTTCTTCTTCCTCCCAAGCATATAAAATTTGGGTTTGTACACCATGTTGGAGATTCTCTTGGCAGCTCCAAAGCAACACCAATGTCTACTAAATTTTGACAAGTTAACAAACCTTCTCAATTTTTTTCCTGCTGCTATTTAGAAGGGAAGGTACTATATTCCCTACGGAACATTGCCAAAAGAAGTCGGCATTTTAATAATTAAAACACTATCTTTGTTTAGATGCGCTAGTGAAGAAGGACTATTCCAGACAAACTGTACAGTTCAACAGATACTGATTTTGGGAATAAAAAAGGAGCCTTCTGTTGTGACAACAACCATGTTTGGTAAGAGAAAGAAACAATCCAATTTCCAACTTATTTGTTTGTTTCCACTCTAGACTCTAGGGCATTTGAAGCATTGTGTTTCTCTCATTGGAAGAAACTAGATCTATTTATTGTTTTACATGGTCACTCTTCTCTTAAATATGACTCTGAGTGGCTGACAAAGATTTTTAAAAATATAAAGTAGAAACAATACAAAAATAAATTTCACACTCACTCAAAATACAAAGTAGTTGCCAAAGACACAATTCATCAACACTGCAGGCACACTGATGCTAGCCCTTCAAGGCTTTCTAAAGGTGAGCAGAGTTGAGGCCAACTAAATCTTGTGGGGTTTGATATTCCAGAAAGTAGCTATTTCCTGGGTTTCACTAGATGACAATTCCTGCATTAGATGGAACTTCTGCACAGAATAACGTGCATTTGGTTTTCAGTAACAAAATTCTTCTTCAATAAGTTCCACTCAACAAGGTTGTTTCCTAAAGACAAGATGACAACATTTAATTGATAGGTAATGTACAACATCTTGAATTGCTTCCAGAAGTCAACTGGAGCTAATGCAGTTTATATAGCAGCAATGACAGATTAATATCACAAGAAGTGCCAGTACTGCTTATGCTGCTACTTTTATTGTTGGAGCAGCTGAACTTCTTTTCTTCATCCATTAGAAGTAGATGTTTGAGTTACTTTGCAGAGCAGGTTGGAAGAAATGCTTGGATATTAGTAAGTCCTGAACTTGCCCATATCTCACCAACATATCTCAAAAGACCACAAGACCATTCTCCAAAGTGGAGAACAGAAGATAGTCCTAACAAGTGCTCACTTTGGAAGCATTTGCTTCAGAACAGAAAGCCTGATTACAACTTCGTTTTTTTGGGTAGATATACGCCAACATTAATATGCATGGCTTACTTTAAATAAAAGTTATGTCTATTTTTTTAATTGCAATTTAGATGGAAAAGAAGACAAGACAGTGGCTTTCACATATGATAGCAGAAATTCTGTGCTGACCCTTCAAAAACTTTCCTTAAACATCGGCAATAACTGGGAACTTCGTATCAAATGAAAGCGAAACTTCAGATATGCTGACTGTGTAAACCGCTTAGAGAGGGCTGTAAAGCACTGTGAAGCAGTATAGAAGTCTAAGTGTTATTGCTATTCAGAGATGCAGGTGAAAAATTGAAAAATAATACTCTGAACAATTTAGCATGGGTTTTTTAAAGTATTTTTTGAAGTAGACCGAACCTCAAATGTGACACAATAACTACTGTTTGTATAATTTAATTGATTCACATTCAAAATGTTGTTTATGGATGAAAACTTTTTGATATTATTTGCAAAAACAATTTCTTGGGGAAATTGGCCTTCTCCGGGATTTTTCAGTTCTGTATTAAACATTTATTATTTTGCACATCCGTGCAATGATTTTCTTGCTTTTATAACACTTTTGGAGTAGATTATCTGCTTACATTTTAATTGATGCACTGTTCTGTTTCTTGGTGGATTCTGTTTAGCAATTTTACACATTAATTCTGCCAAGAAGTTCTTCGAAAGAAGAAATATGAATGAGAGTAATTATAATAGCTAGACATCTGCCACAGAAAGATTCTGCTTCATAAAGCATAATTGTATTTTTATATGTGATAAAGAGATTTATGAATTAATGAACTCTAGCCTTCTTTTAGCTGGTGTGTCGGACTGTAGAATTCCCATAAACATTGTGAGAATCATCCTCCCATTATGTACAAAAAGAAACCTGAACAATGATAAACTGAAAGGGAATGGCGAGACAGTATCACAGTAAGGAAACCAATTCAGGCTTTATTTTGCTGAGCAATTACTATTTCATATGGAAAATAATTACTTAAATAGAAGGGAAACTGGATTCCAACTGGAGAGAGTTTGGAACATCATAAGTAAACTCACTCACTCACTCTGTTGCCAAAAAGTAACTTTCTGTTTGCAGAGCAGAGAAGCATAATTGCCATTTCAGTATTAAAAGGGCCATATTTTAGAAGTGTCCAAAACAGGTTTTCACAACAAATGCCTCTTCTTTCAGAACATACCTGCTTATTCAGGCGAACTTACCTAAGGAAAGATTTTCAGGACATATAACCATCATTCTCATTGTAGAGATCAGATATACATATCTCCTCATATAGTATTCTATATATACATAGCAAAGATATTTGTACCAGTAGCTATTACAATCATGTAAAAGTGGTATAAGATGTTGCTAAATATATTCTGCATAATAAAATATATTTGAAACATTATGTTTTGTATGATTCTATTTTGAGAAATAGGAATAAATGCTAGCTACTTCTTCATTTGTTCACTGTTAGGCTTTTTCTCAATATGATACAGAACACAAATATGAAGCCTGCATTTGTTTTCCCCCATACAAAACTTTTATTGCACAATATTAGTTTTCTGTCTTATTCTATTATTTTCCTATTACTATAAGCTTACCAGTATTTCTTAAATTTCCATCTCTATGTTCTATTTATATGTTTTTATACTTATGTGTATAGTCTTGTGGGAATTTTTTAATCCTATTTCTTAAGCCTTGGTTTCCTAAATCTTCACCTCTTCCTCAGATTCTACAGCTCTTGTATCCAATCTCAATCCATTTGAACATGAAGTCCTATTTTTTTTCACTTCTTTATAGGCGTAAATGGACTTTTTCTTCCTTCCTCCCTCCCCAATCCAAGCTCCACCAATATCCAGTCCTCTATTCCTGGAGCCCCTCTGAACCTGGGCTGCTGCATGCAATGAGCTTAGTTTGCAGGCTTGTTTTGTTTTGTTTTTTTGTTTTTTTTTGGGAGGGGGGGATCAGGCTATTTTCCTCTCCCTGTTTTTCAGTTCTGCTGCTCAGCGGTCCTACAGCTCCAAGAATTGACTGTTTTCTCCTGCTGCTGAAGTCCTTGCCTTTGTGTTGAAATCTTCTCTTTTCTCAGGTCTCTGCTGACTTCCTAGTTAATTTGACACACCTGTTGTCAAGCCGTCTGGTATGTGAAAGCTTTGATCTTTCCATATTTAAGATTTGGCAATATCTGGGAGTGCCACTTGAAGATGATTCACTTGTGCAAAAGGCACATGATGTTCTGAAAAATAATCTGCAACTAGGACTTCAGCCTTTGCAACTTTTTAACTTTCTGGAGTTGTCTTCTTTGTTAAGAAAGTTGTGAAAGATGTGAAAGCTTCAAAAAAATTTCTTAACATTTTACAGTAGTTTTGTGAGTTAATGACATTGACTTATTTGCATTCTTAAGTAAAATTTTACAACACACGGTAGCTGTTCTTTTCATTAGCATTGTCTTTTTTTTAGCCAGCCTTTAAATTCCTGTAGCCATTCATTTTTAAATAATAAAATATATCATGTTTTTATTTTTTTTTCCTTCAACAACTCTTCACTTCAATCTTCATTGTTAGGGATTATATTACTATATATCTATGTATTAACTAAATTGGAACTTGAAAGCATGCAAGCACATACACCAAAAAAAGGCAATCTACAGATAGACCTCAACTGGCAACCACAATTGAGCTTGGAAGTTTGATCATAAATGTGTGCAGTTGTAAGCTGAGTCACAATGTGACCAGACTTGATTTTTTATGACTGTGTTAATGGATATTCAGTGAGGCACTGCAGTTACTTAGTGAATCATATCTGAATCTGACTTATCCAACTGTGATTTTTGCTACAAAACAACAAAAGAAGTCACGAAATACAACCTCATGACTGAACATGAGGTCAAAAATAGTTGAGCAATTGGTCATAAATGAAAGCTAGTTTTCAAGTACCTAAAATGCATTCATGTGACCCTGGGGGTGGTATATCAGTCATAACTTTATTATAACTGACTTACCATTGTCATGATTATGGGTCATATAAATAACTTTTTTTTAATATGTCATAACTTCAAATGATTGTTAAGCAACCAATCATGTTGAGGACTATCTGTAAAGTTGAGGATTACTTCTTGCCATCACAAGTCTGGGCTTCCCAGTTGGTGAATGGAGCGAGTGGGTATACTTTTCTTCAGTAGATTGGCCGAAGAATGGGGATGGGAAGGAGCAGGGTCTTCTAGTTGAGCCCTGCCCATCACAATATGCAGTAACTAGAAATCTTGAAACTATGAGTTCTAGTCTCAATTTAGGAATGAAAGCCAGTTGGGTGACTTTGAGCAGTCAAACACTCTCAGCCCAGCTCATCTCAGAGGATTGTTGTTATAGGGAAAATAGAATAAGGAAAGCGTATTAGATGTGGTTGCCACCTTGAGTTATTTATTTAAAAATAACAACAGGGAAAAAAAACCTCAAAAACAAATCTCACAGAACTGCCTGGTACTGCATGTTGGTGAGGAATGAAGGTGTTCTGCCCTCCAATCAGATGATAAACAATGGGAGAGTCAAGTGCAAGTGACACTTAGGAGAAGGAAGATGTGTCAGTCAATAAGGTAGCTGCTATAATACTGACCTTGCAACTAAATTTTAGCACTCTGCGGACTGCAAAACAAATTTAGTATTCTATGTGTATCATAGACATACTGATTTTGTTTGCAGTATGCAGCTGTGTCAATCAATACATAACAATATAACATATAGAAAACATAAATTTCATTAAATTTTAAGATAAAAAACCCAAACAGGCTAAGATGCTGAGTTTTTCAATCAGAAAGGTCAGCAGTTTGGCGGTTCGAATCCCTAGTGTCACATAACTGAGTGAGCTCCCGTTACTTGTCCCAGCTTCTGCCAACCTAGCAGTAAAAATTCAAGTAGAAAAATAGGGAACACTTTGGTGAGAAGGAAACAGCACTCTGTGTGCCTTCAGCGCTTAGTCATGCCGGCCACATGACATCTTCGGACAGTGCTGGCTCTTCAGCTTTGAAACGGAGATGAGCATCGCCTCCTAGAGTTGGGAACGACTAGCACATATGTGTGAGGGGAACCTTTACCTTTACATAGGGTTAAAAACCCACTACTGGCAATCATGTCACACACATTCACATACACACTGGCTTTCAGTTCTTTTTTTTTTTAATATAATGAGGTCTCCAATTAAGGAAAGGGTGGGGCTGTTTTACTCCTCCTCCTCAGGTAGCCCCAAAACTCTGGATCCCAAGATGTATAGAAATGCCTTGCTCACTCCACATGGTAAGTTCACTCTTCCACATTTCCCTTTATTTAAAGTTTTATAAGACTGTAATATGCATGTGGATCCGCCCAGGGCAAGATTTTTTTCTCCCTAGAAACGCAGCTTCTGGATTCCATTCACAGCAACCAAATCCCAAGTAGAAGAAATAACTAGCTTCTTTCACATGCAGAAGCATGCTCAGCTTCTGAATGCTTTCATAGAATTTAAGTCAATCAGCAGATGTGGCCTGTTTGTCCAAAGAAATTACTAGCGCTGCACTTTAAGCTGCTAAATATAAATTGATCTTTGCTAGGCTGCTTTACATGGAATCTTAAAGTACTGTCCCACTTCATTCCACTGAACTATTTTGGGAACTGGTTTGAGAGCAGATGATACCACCAATTTCAGTTTTGGATGGGAGATTGTATAGGAGCCTCATGCATAGGCAAGATGTAAAAATGTTGTTTGCATTTTTGTGGGCATGTCACAGCATACAGATCTTTATATGATCTTGGCATCTGTTGAGCTTTTAAAACATGTGGTTGCAAGTATATGTTTAATAATCTCTGCTGAAAACTAATGCTAACAGTGCATCTTATTGAGTTCAGTGGTGGTTACCTTCTCTGCCAGGGGTGTCAAACTCAAGGCTTGGGACCCAGATGTGGCCCACCGGGTGCTTAGATGTGGCCTGTGGGGCTGTCCTGAAAACAGTGACAAATCGGCCTGCAGTGCGTCTGCCAGAGAAAACAGCTCGGGAGGACCACCTGCGGATTTCCTGAGCTGTGTTTTTGTTGACTGAGGATTGCAGGAGGCCGCTGCAGCCGAAAACGGAGCTCAGGAGCCAGTTTTCGCTGGCCGAGTGCTTGGGCTACCACAGGTGCCACCAACATGAGTGATGTTGAGCTGCCCACGCCCATCCTAGCCATGCCACCCAAGCCGCCCAAGGTCAAACACAATCCTGATGTGGCCCTCAATGAAATCGAGTTTGACACCTTTGTTCTACGCTATTATGAAACAACTCTGTGATACAGAGTGCTTGGATGAAATTGCTTTGTTGTTTTGTATGCCATCCTGCCGTTTTTGACACACATCTCTGGAACTGCTGCTTTTTCTCGCTCTCAAAGCCCAGCAAGCATTGGGCTGAAGAGCTCACCATCTGTGTATCTGTCCCTTTCTTCCAGGAAGATTAGCATGTATTTACAATGGCATCAACATGGAGGGGTTAGGAGCTTATGATCCAGGGGTGGGTTTCTCGCCCCGTTCCAACCGGTTCGGTTGGAACGGGGCCGGCGGCGTCCTCGTGCACGCGTGCAGTGCACGCATGCGTACTAGCATCTGTGTAGAGCCAAGGTGGCGCAGTGGTTAAATGCAGCACTGCAGGCTACTGCTAGATCAGCAGGTCAGCGGTTCAAATCTCACCGGCTCAGGGTTGACTCAGCCTTCCATCCTTCCAAGGTGGGTAAAATGAGGACCCAGATTGTTGGGGGCAATATGCTGACTCTCTGTAAACCGCTTAGAGAGGCCTGAAAGGCCTATGAAGCGGTATATAAGTCTACTGCTATTACTGCTATTGATGCTCCAGCTGCTCCTGGAGGATCGCGCAGGCACTGTATGCGTCCTGCGCATGCGTGGAAGCGCAGAACTCATCAAAACCGGGTAAGGAGCGCGGGCGGGCGGGTGGGCCCTTCGCTGTTCCTGGAAGTTACTTACTTCCGGGTTCGCCGACCAACTGGTTCGCGGGGACCGCCGCGAACCGGTTGAAACCCACCCCCGTTATGATCCCTTCTATGAACACATGACAAAATATGATTATCTCCCCAAGCTCCTGATAATGCTACTAGAAAATGAATAGCATATTTAGGCCAAAACAACCATATTCAGAGCAATACTTTTATATGCAATTCTTCTGATACAACATAGATGCCAACATAGGTGGTACAACACATATATTTAAGCTATATGTACCAACTCCAGTTCCACAATTTTATTCCCATATTCCCCTACACTAGATAATCCTTTACTGAGGAAGTTTTATTCCCTTTTCTTTTTTAAAAATCAGATTGTTTAATGCAATTCCAGGGCTTACCTTTGTGTCTTCTACTGGCCTTGGATGTTATGCTAACATGAATAACTCACCCAGATACTGGATAGCATAGATAAGTCTTTCAGAAGCAGTGGTAAAATGTCCCCTTAAAGTGGAGGTCCTAGTGTCACTAGAATTCATAGAACTGCTAAATTGGTAAGTACATTTTGCAAACAGTGTATTTATCACAAAAGTACTTATCTCTTATGCTTGGAGCTGCAGGTTTTTTGTACATTTGCACTTCGTTATCATGAACCTTTGCATGCACTAAGACTAGAGAATATTAATACAGAACGTTCTCGCTTAGCAACAGGCTTAGATAGCAACCATTCACAAATACAATGGTAATAAATAATAAAGGTAATTCAGGTAGTCTTTCACTTATGACCTTTTTTCATTTAGTGACCATTCCAAATTGCAATGGCACTGGGGGAAAAAAGACCTATGACCAGTCCTTTCAGTTACTACTTGTTGCAATATCCTCATGGTTGTGGGATCCCAATTTGTGTGCTTGGCAGCTGGCATGTATTTATGAAGGGAAATCTAATCACCATTTACAACATTCTCAGCTGGCTTGTCACAAGCGAAGTCTATGGGAGAAGTCAGATTTACTTAGCCACTGCAGTAAAAAAGATTGTAAACGTGGGCATAGTCGTGATGATTCATTTAACAAAGTGATGAAAGAAATGTCCTTCTGGGTTCTGCTTCAAGTGGGGAAAAAGACACTGGAGACATGGAGGCTGCTTGGAAAGATGGTTTATTGGTGGACACAAACACATGGCTTGAGTCCTGAACAGAAAAGGTGATCACATGCTTCAATGTTGGTGGAGAAGAAGAGAAGAACTGAGGGAGGGGCTTGCTAGGCTTTTTATAACCTGTTCAGTCCCACCTCTCTTGTTTCCTGTTCCTGTGTAAGAAATGTATTCTGATTGGTTGTCAGACTCCCATGGGGCCATGCAGGGGCAACTCTCTAGGCTGTGTTTTGAATCCAGGTTTGGTTGAGTTCTCAGATGCCACGTGGTAAGTTGGGTAAAGTTCCTTAATCCCATTCCCCTGGAGTTGAAGTGGAGAAGTCTTTATTATATAAAGGAACTAGCTTGGCCTTCTTAATGGCCCATTGACAAAGTGGGGGTGGGCAGGAAGCTACAGGCAGTTATTCTGTCTTTTAAAACATGTTTGTTTCTTTTTACATCCAGAGAAATATTCTGCCTTTTCAGTATTTCCTAGGATATTTCATTCTTCTGGTGATAACTTCCTACAATAGGACAAAATGTTCTGATTCCAATTGCCGCCGTAAGTTGAGAACTACCTGTAAACAATTCATTTTCAGACCAATTAGTGCATTTAGTGCACAGCCTTCAGTGTGAAACTGATTAAGATCTGGTCAGTTTCAGGTAACTGCTGGGAGCTGGGGGGAAGTTCTAATCAAGTAATTAAAGTCACAGAGTGTTGTTAACTTGCCACTAACCCTTTTTTTTGGGGGGGGGGGTGAAGTAGCTCAGGAACAGATAGCTTGTTTAAGCAATCTCTGCACCCTGCAAGCCAGTGGATGGGTGGGTGGGGAAAACGGTTCACACAGAGGACACTGAACCAGAGAACTTTATCCAATGAGGCTATTTTCCTAGCATCCCTCTTTCTCAGTCACATGGCTCACTTGGTGACCATGTGACCCAGCAACCATACTAAACTAGGATTTCTGTACTGCTGTATATAGCCTGTAATATATAGTGTAGCACTCTCCCACTCCCTCTCTCTCTCTGTAAATTTAGTAAAACCTCTCTTTTCTACATTTAACTCATTGTAAAGTTCCTTTCCCTGCCTTTCAAGGACATCTTTTGCTCCAAGTCCTTTGTTGTTTCGAAAAGGTACCCTAATGGTAGAGCATTTTCTTTTCAAAACCTAAGAGATGTTTTATTTTCATTTTTATTTATTTATATTTATTAATCAGAAATATACAGCCGCCCTTCTCACCAAATCGACTGTGGTTGGAAGACTGGATATGTAAATACTCATTGCCAGTGGTGTATTAACCATTCAGCAGACAAAGCACATGCTTAGGGCACCAGGACCAAAGTTGGCACCAAAAAGTTGAGAAAGAGAAAAACCCAAGGAAGTTTGGCTTCGTTTGTACAGTATGTATAAAGGAGGGGGGCACCAAGATTCGTCAGTGCTGAGGGCACCAGTGAGCCTTAATCTGCCACTACTCATTGCTCTGCCAAATGATAAAGATTTCATCTAAATAGCAATTGTATAATTGAAATCTCCAGGTAAATATTGTTTCAAGGTACGTTTTGGACAAATTGAAACAAATCTATAGCCAATAAAAATGAACTTTAAATTTAGAAAAAGTCTTTGTAGTGTGATCCCTGTTAAAGAATAAGGGAGAAGGAGAGTATTATAAATTCTAGATTTTAAGACCTTATTCATAATTTCAGTAAGCCTTACTTACCACTAGATGTGAGTATGGATTTAGTTCTGGTCTAAAAGCCAGTTCTTATCCAATTAGTATCATATCAGATTCATGATGGCATGACAGAGTATTTAACCAAAAAACAGGGACTTATCATATTTAAAAATAGCTGTTATGATTACTCTGCCATAGAGTGTTCAAATAATGCAAGGTTAGGAGATGAGAGTGCAGAATGATTGCCAGCTATTCATTTGTGCCTCTGTCAGAATGACTTGAATTTTTTTACTAGAATAAATCAGGGAAGGAAAGTATCCAAAGTCTTCCACAAGTGCAGAAATATATCACTGCTGCTGTTCTAACTGTGCAGTAATGTGAATCACTTGTGTCTTCCCATACCAATCAGCTTAAGTTGCTTCTAATATTTCCTGCTGCAAGAGAACCACATCCGCAGGTCTTGTAATAACTAAATTAGTAGCTACCAAGAGAAAGCAGAATGTGAAAGTAAATATGTTGGTTGAGAACACATTTGCTTTTCGTTTTTCATGAAAAACAAAGAAAAAAAAATAAGAAAGAGAACACATTTGCAATCAAATAGAGATATTACAGACACTGAATACAGCAAACTATACCCTCAAATCCTGCTATGCTATCTCCGTGTGGTGGGGTCACCCATCTCACTCTGCAAAGTAATTCTGGGCAGTTTACATTTAAAAATATTACCAGAAGGAATGAGTTAAGAATGCTGGGAGGGTTCACCAAGAGAATATATTCCCAGCAAGGTTATCCAAGATGTGAAAGTGATCTCAGTTGTCCATAAAAAAAAAAACATCCATGCTAGGCATCAGATTGAAAGAGATAGCAATAGCAATAGCAATAGCAATAGCAGTTAGACTTATATAATGCTTCATAGGGCTTTCAGCCCTCTCTAAGCAGTTTACAGAGTCAGCATATTGCCCCCACAGTCTGGGTCCTCATTTTACCCACCTCGGAAGGATGGAAGGCTGAGTCAACCTTGAGCCGGTGAGATTTGAACCGCCGAACTGCAGACTAGCAGTCAGCTGAAGTGTCCTGCAGTACTGCACTCTAACCACTGCGCCACCTTGGCTCTACACCAATAAAAAAAGAAAAGAAAGTTGATAATGTATGCAAACTGTTGAATAGTATTCTTAATTTCAAAATAATGCTTAGCATCGTTCAAAGCAATTTACAGCGCTACATGGAAAGGAAGATGCCAGAGGTTCAACTTGGCTTTAGAAAAGGCTGAAGAATAAGAGACATTATTCCTGATGCATACTGGAAAATTAAGAAGCGTACAGAAAAAAAATCAGTTATGTACTTCACTGGTTGTAGAAAAGCCCTCAATTGTTTCTACCATATCCAGCTATGGAATGTGCTTAGAAAAGTGGGAATCTCATAATATCCCATGTCCCCGTGCATAATCTATACAGGGAAGGAAAAGCTGATTTTTAAAAACTCACATAGTATTGATGAAGAGTTTCGAGAACAAGCTTTACCAACTAATTTCATGAAGGTGAAACAAACATGTCTCAAGCAACAGCAAATGTCTCTTTTGTAATGAAAAGAATGAAACAATTGGCCATTTGACTAGTGATTGCAACAAAATTTCATCAACTGACTACAAGTAATGTCATGACAGATTGCCAGAATTATTCATTGGAAACTGCCAGAGGTTTGGATTTGCATGCAATAAAAACTACTGGCACCATCGAGACAGTTTTGGGAAATGAGCAGGTTATGATTTTATGGGGTTCCAAGATCCAAGCAGACAAAAATTTTGTTCATAACACGCCAGTTATTGGAAAGATGGAAGTCTGGTTCATGATTTTGTCATATAGGGATGATGCTAGGACTGAGGAAAAACATTTGGAAGAAATGATGAAATTATAGGATTTGAAGATATGAACACTTATGGAAAAAGAAATCATGATTGGAGTCCTTGGAGTGATATCTATAGTGGAATGCATGGGTGACCTTGAGGGGAGATGAGAAGAAATACTGCTTGAGAGATAAGACGGGAAGGAGCCCATAATCACTTAACAATCAGAGAAAGAAATTAAAGGAGGACCATCTTATTGGGCTGGCCAGAAGCATCCACAGCAAGCACAAAACCCCAATATCCTTTCCTTATGTACTTATACCCCCATATCTTATTATGTAAGTCATGCTATCATGATGCATTTCATGTCATGCTCAGGTTTTTGTTTTTGTTTTAAAGTGGGGGGGGTTAGATCAGTGGTGGGTTCTGGATCCTGTTGCAGTCGGTACTCTGCAATGGGGCCCAGCATCCACCATGTGAACATGCGCAGCACACGCTCAGTACGCACATGCATACTTACTGCCCGTGAAGCTCCAGCTGCCAGCGGAATGTTGCACAGTTACCATATGCTCTGTGCGCATGCGCGAAAGCCCCAATCGGCTCAATCGGTAAAGAGAGTGGGCAGGCGGGTGGGCCTTCTGGAGTACTGTACCGGAATGGTACCTGGTGCTCCCAGCACACACCAATACACCTGTACCGGGGCATACCGGTCATATCCCACCACCCAGAATAGAAGCCTCTATTTTATCAGTTAACATGAAACTGAAACTTCTAAATCAAGAAACCATTAAACTTTCTACAAGCTCTAATTGATAAAAGATCCTCTGTTAATGTATGCATATTTGCCTTCTGGAAATCTGAAATTTGCATCACTACACCTATTTCTTTCTTTTGTACACCCATAAATGGCAGCTTGACTCAGAGATACATCTTTGCCATATTGTACTTCCACATACTGTCCATTCAATGCATCTTAAAACTGTAGGAAAGCATTGATCAGTCAGATATAGACCTACCAATAGTTCAGGTTTGGGAACAAATACAAGGGCTTTGCAGTTCTGCACACTGCCTATTATACGAACAGAATTGACAGATCCAACTTCCCTCTGCTGAATAGATTCTGTCCCTGAAATCCTGAAGGAATAGAGATAGGACAAACACTGACAATGTGGGAAGAAATAGAATTTGCCAGTATGGAAGGAAACCCAAATTTAAAAAGAAAATATGTTCCAATGATGAATGACAGTTAACAGAGGCTAAAATGCAATTAAGTCAATGTTCCCCTAAGTGCAAATTAAGCTGCCTAGTATCGTACTGCAATCTTAGCCATAAAGCATAGAGTACAATATATAAATTTTTGAGGGATAAATAATCATTCTTAAACATGGTACTTGGGAGGGTTATGTGTTTATTGTTTTGTTTTCAGCAGTTCAACCGGTAACTACCGATATACTTGCAGGAGGAACTACCGGTATATTTTCAGAAGGGAGACTCTTAATGTTACTACGGTAAGCAAAAAACATTGTGCTGCCATTTCTTCTTTCCTTTTTAATTGATTGTGTGTCATAATAAAAAAGAAAAATAGGAAAAACAAGAGGAAATATAGAAAGGCGATATGGTCTGGGCTTATGCTTAAAAGGTAAAAAGGTAACGGTTCCCCTCGCACATATGTGCTAGTCATTCCCAACTCTAGGAGGCGGTGTTCATCTCCATTTCAAAATCGAAGAGCCAGCACTGTCAAAAAACGTCTCTGTGGTCATGTGGCTGGCATAACTAAATGTCGAAGGCGCACAGAACGCTGTTCCCTTCCTAACAAAGGTGGTTCCTATTTATTCTACTTGCATTTTTACATGCTTTCAAACTGCTAGGTTGGCAGAAGCTGGGACAAGTTAACGGGAGCTTACTCCGTTACGTGGTGCTAGGGATTTGAACCGCCAAACTGCCGACCTTTCTGATCAATAAACTCAGCGTCTTAGCCACTGAGCCACCGTGTCATTTTCTTATGCTTACAGTTTTTTAAAAAGTTAGGCGACACAAAAATCAAGGCACACATCAAACCCATCTCTTTCTAGACCGCCTCCACCTAAAAACCAAAATTTAAAGTAGCACCCAAAGCATCAAAATAAAAAGAAGAGGCAGGTACACATTATCAGCATAACACACACTGTTCATGCATCTTTTTTTTCTCCCCCAAATTACAAGCTGCATACACAAACTGATCATACCAACCCAGATTCAGAGGCTGAACACACAACACACTTTCCAGATAGGAAACCTTCTTCTCCCAGAAGTCTCCGAGTAGAATGCAACCTCTTCACAAATCTATAATGTAATAGAATACACAATGTACAAGAATACACAAACACTTGCAAATTGATGCCCTTGCCCTCTTTGTTTCCTGGGCCTGTTTTTATAACATATATAATATGTATGTTCCAGAATGTCCCATTTCTCTTCCAGATCCTACTCGGTTGTTTTGTGGAATCATATAGTTTCTTGAAAGTCAATTTTCTGAATCAAAAATGCTTTATAATATTTTGGACACAAAGTTTTAGATGATGTGGGAGTAGATTGTGTTCACACGCCTTATGGACTTTTTGCTGGAAAAAATGAATTTATGGGTTTGATGTTTATAAATGATAAGACTATGGAAATAAGGAAACTATGTTATATGGAGAGGGTACATAGGGAGAATGTAAAATATAAATGTACTTGCAACTGCTATTATAAAATTGGAAACTGTTTCTTTATAACCTTCCCTTCCCTCTCTCTTCTCCTCTCCTCTCCTTCACATTGCTATTTCTTTCGTTACACTTTTCACTTACTTATTCTTTTGCTCTCTTACTTTTTTCTTTCAAAATTTGCATAATTTTTATCTTGTTAAACATTTCTTTATGAAAAATTATCAGGAAGGAATATTCCTTTTTTGGAAAGGTTTGTCTTGCTTTTAGCACATCTCTATGTTGGATGCATCACTGTAAAATGAATTGTTATCAGAATAATGTTACATCACCCTGTAATTTTTGCATATGGAGTTACTTACTTCTAAATGCTGGTTAAAAAGTTGTGTAAGGCTCCCTGGCATTTGTACTTGCACTTGCACTCTCAATCTTACTGAAAGATCCAACCCTGAGAAAGGAACTTTCCTCATCCCCTGCTCCATGCCAATATGCTTTCTAAGAGTTTATTTTTAGTTGTCAGAACTGCAACCTTTACATAGCATGCTACAGCCACCCTCACACACATGAATCCGGGGATGGAAGTTACTCTACAAATTTGCTTCCTGCTAAAATGAGGATTTTAACATGAAAGGACAGAGTAACTGTTGTGAGAACCTCAGGATAACATCTATACCACTTGATGGCATCAATCTTCCTACAATTGTTTGAAGTCTTGCAAAAAAGGAAGAGAAAAAATTCAGTCTGCAGAAGAGATTGTGCAACGCCATTTCTTCTTCTTCTTTCTCCACTTCCTTGCAGGTCCTAGTTTCTTTTTCAATTGTTATAATTTAATTGATAGTTTTGCTTCAATTTAAACTAGATGCCGTCCACTATCAGTAGCACTGTTGTTCAAAAGACTGGCTCTGAACCAATTCCCTGTCAGCATGCTACCACAACCACAGAAACAGGTGCTGGAACAGGAGGGATTTATTCTGCCATCCTCAGCCGCAACCATCCCATCACCGAAGTCAAGGAGAAAACCTTTCATGAGCTTCATAAGAAGTGCCTTGAAAAGAAGATTCTTTATGAGGATCCAGATTTTCCAGCTAATGACAGCTCCCTTTTCTTCAGTCACAGGCTCCAAGTCAAATTTGAGTGGAAAAGACCATCAGTGAGTAGGCTTCTTGTCTGATCTAAAGATTAACATATGCTTAATATTTGCAAGTCAGCTAGATAATATTATTTCAAATGGAAAAGCAGCAGCATACAATATCTCCGAATGAAATCTTTGACAGATCTTGGAATTGTGTGTTGCAAAGTTACAGTCAATTACGTAGGCATGGACAAGAAGTCAAGGTCAGACAAATAATAATTAACAGCTGAATTTCATGAATATGATTACTTAACACATATTTCATAATTTCTCACTTCCATCATTAAAAAAATCACCTTTTAGTAGCAACTTTTTTTGTGACATACAAACTTTTGGGGGACCATAAGCAGCCCTGTGTAGTATGATGCTGTGAGAAAGCATAGATAATTTTAAAAGACTATCTGGAAAATAAGAATCTGAGGTAGTGTATTTGCTACCTCAATTTTAGCAATATGTTGTTGTGCAGCAAAGTCCACCCCTTTTGTACATGTCCTGTGTCATCAGTCAGATGCAAGGAAGGAGTACAGCTGGCAACGTGGTGGCAGGATGAAGCAAAATCCAGTAGATAGACATGGCCAGTGTTTCTCAAACTTGACAACTTTAAGCTGCCAAAAAAGCCAACACAGTTCTAGACTGCATAAACAGAGGGATAAAATCAAGATCACGTGAAGTGTTAATACCACTTTATAATGCCTTGGTAAGGCGACACTTGGAATACGGCATTCAGTTTTGGTCGCCACGATGTAGAAAAGAAGTGGAGACTCTAGAAAGAGTGCAGAGAAGAGCACGTTTAGATAACTTCAAAGTTATTGCTTATTAACCCTTTCAATGTGTATGAATTGAATCCTATCGGAGGTACTATTTTAGGGGACTGGAGATTAAAACATATGAAGAACGGTTTCAGGAACTGGGTATGTCTAGTTTAATGAAAAAAAGGACTGAGGGAGACATAATAGCAGTGTTCCGATATCTCAGGGGTTGCCACAAAGAAGAGGGAGTCAAACTATTCTCCAAGGCACCTGAGGGTAGAACAAGAAGCAATGGGTGGAAACTAATCAAGGAGAGAAGCAATTTAGAACTGAGGAGAAATTTCCTGACAGTTAATCAGTGGAACAGCTTGCCTCCAGAAGCTGTGAATGCCCCAACACTGGAAGTCTTTAAGATGATGTTGGATAGCCATTTGTCTGAAACAGTATAGGGTTTCCTGCCTAGGCAGGGGGTTGGACTAGAAGACCTCCAAGGTCCCTTCCAACTCTGCTGTTGTATTGTATATGTGGACTTCAACTCACAGAATGGCTGGCTGTGGAATTCTAGAAGTTAAAATCCACACATCTTAAAATTGCTAAGGTTGAGAAACATTGACATAAGCTAGGTTATGGGGAAATATCTACCCAGAAGACTTATTCCTCTAATGTGATGCATGGACAAATGTGTAGTAACTGAGTATTCTACAGCAGTGTTTCTCAATCCTAGAAACTTTAAGATGTGTGGTTATATTGGCTGGGCTATACTGGCTGAGGAATTCTGGAAGTTGAAGTCCACATGTCTTAGGTTGAGAAACAATATACTTGTAAAAAGTCTAATGTTCTTATACAGAAACTGAAGCCTCCGGTCAAGAAAATGTTGCATGTAGCTTCAGTACCGCTGTGAACTGATTATACAACTCAATGCTACATTTTAGAGTTATCGTTTAGATAACTTCAAAGTTATTGCTTATTAACCCTTTCAATGTGTATGAATTGAATCCTATCGGAGGTACTATTTAAATCACAAAATATCAAAAAGTTAGCACAAATGGCAGACAATTATTATTATTTTTGCAATCCTTAATGATCAAAGTGGAAGTGTGTATGTGTGTGTGTGTGTGTTTCTCATCAGTTTATTTCTTTTATCTAGGAAATCTGTGAGAATCCACGCTTTATCCTTGGTGGAGCTAATAGGTCTGACATTTGTCAAGGGGAACTAGGTATGAAATCTTTTTTTTTTTTTGCAGCTGTTTAGGTTTTAAAATATTTTGTTTATCCAATTAATTTATCAGTTACCACTGTCTAATTAATATATGTAGTAAACATTTGTCTGAAAAACAAAAATATGATTAGTGGTATAAAGTCTAATTATTCAGTTGCTTGCATTCTTTTTCATTCCAACAGTGAATTTGTGCAACCCTGTTTATTTTCTTTCAGGGGATTGTTGGTTTCTGGCTGCCATTGCTTGTCTGACCCTGCATGAAAAATTGTTGTTTCGGGTCATTCCAGAGGGTCAGACCTTCACAAAAGATTATGCTGGGATTTTTCACTTCCAGGTATATATTATAAAATTGACCAAGGATTATGTTCCTTTCTGCATTTCAACTATGATCTACTAATTACTAAACAATCTCAGAAATGAAAAGCCTATATTAATCACTATTTTGCTAATGTCAGAATAATGCAGTATATGCATGTTCTCACTGTGCCCCATGTACATAATTGGTAACTTCTGTGTAGTTTAAAGGAAAAGGGATAGTTTCCTTAAAGGAGCCACGCGGAGCCCTCTCTCCAAGCACGCAAGCCGTTGCCCAGCTCAGCTCCACTCTGCATGCACACGTGCCTCCTGCCAGCCAGCTGATTTTGGGGACTCTGCTGCTCATGCAGGAGATGTGCATGCATGTGTGTGGGAGGCTTCAGAGAGGACCACTCTAGTCTCAAACCAAGATATGAGGGGTCAGGGCATGTGCGGTGGGTTGCGAGCATGCATGAGGGGGCAGCAGGGGGCATGCACTCAAGTGCAGGGGCGGGATGCATTGCATTGTGAGCACACATGTGTGCACGGTGTTGCACACATGCATGCAATTTTGGCACGCGAGGCCAAAAAAGGTTAGCCATCACTGGTATAGGGTATATGCCTCCTCACAACCACTAAGCATCCATATCTGGATAGTTGGTAAAGTCAAAGCAATGTAAATTGTCATCTAAAATGTAAAGGTTCAAGAATTCAATTTCTGATAGAGAGTTTGAACGATGTAGTGTAATGTATGTCTGATGAGTTCCAGGTAGGAGAAAATCAGTCATGCACGCCTTCTGATGACAATGTATTTTCCTATTATGAATTAATCACAAAACAATGTAATCTAGTCCCTTTTATAGAGTATAAACAAGCTTTTGATCATAAGTGACATCTATTTCTTACAGTGTCTACCATGGTGAATTCTAATTTATTTTCCTCAAATCTTCCAGTTCTGGCGTTATGGAAGTTGGGTGGAAGTTATTATCGATGATCGTTTACCAACATATGGAAAACATCTGGTCTTCACTAAATCCTCCCAGCAGAATGAATTCTGGAGTGCATTACTGGAAAAAGCTTATGCAAAGTAAAGAGGTTTTCTCCATTCAGTTCTTTTCTATGACATACTGTTTATTGTTGAGATTAAAGCATATAGATATAAAACAGTAGTAGTTTTCACAAATAACATGGTACCTAATATAAAGTTAATTCTATTTTTTCTTGGGCTTCATTGGTCCCATTGTTTGCAAATACTGCATTTTCTTACACTGTGTAGCTTTGCACAATTAAAAAATGGGTGCTTTCCTTCATGGCCAAATTGCATACTGTTTCCATCAGATTAATTACTTTGAGTCATGATTTCTACACAATTGTTGTAGTCAGATATTGATAATGGTGATTATATGCCATCAAGTAGATGGCACATAATCATCATTATAAAGTTGATTCCTAATGACCACATAGACAGATTTTCTCCTGGATGATCTGTCCTTCACCTGGTCCTTCCAATGATGTACTCATTGCTACTATAAGCAAGTTCATCCACTATGCTGCTGGCCATCCATCTTCTTTCCTTCCATCTTTCCCAGAGAACTATGCTTTTGCATCATGCGTCTGACAATAAGTAATAAACTATGGCTTATAATCTGCAGTGAGTGGCTTCATAGAACGCATTAATTAAATCCAAATAAATCTATTTATGGTTAAGGCTAATAAGTGAAAACATCTATGAAGGAAGCTAGCTCTTCTTGTAGAGTCATCTTTTGCCGTCTGGAGATAAAGCTGCTCTACATACAAATGGATGGAGACTAACAATGGGAGCCATTTAACTGTCTCTGTGTTCCTTTTCAGGCTTCACGGGTCCTATGAAGCATTAAAAGGAGGCAACACCACAGAGGCCATGGAGGATTTCACAGGAGGAGTGACAGAATTCTATGAGATAAAGGATGCTCCTAAAGATACATATAAAATCATGAAGCATGCCATTGAGAGAGGGTCACTTATGGCTTGTTCCATTGAGGTACATTTTGGACAATATATTTGTAATACGTTTTGGCTCATCTTATGTGCAAATACAGGATAACAAAATCAAGGCGACAGCTGGGCACTGAATGAGTTTTAAGAGTATAACACAGCAAGAATATGCAAATGAAATATTTGCACATTAGAGTATTTAAAAGCTATGGATCCTATAGTAAATCTGGATCTCAAAAATGGTGATCTCACATATTCAGGGAATAGTTGGAGAAAAATGAGCAATCTACTTTACTTCCTCTTTTACAGCTTCGGGCATCGAAGGAGGTAATACAATGAAAGCATGACATTGAGAAATAGACGTAAAAGGGAAACATGTCACAGAATTGTGAAAAAAGCATTTGTTGATAAAATAGCATTCAAATAATCTTTGAAGAAGAATAATGGAACAATGTGTACACTATAGTTTGTAGGGAAGAGGATTAAACCAGTGTATCCTCTGTGCAGTCATTTTATTTGCCTTGGAAAGGGAATATTTTGTATAAAGAAATGAGTAGTGATACTAGAACAAGTAATTGATAAATAGATGGGGAAAGAAAGAACAACAGAGGAAGAGGAATAAAAATCAGAAAGGGCTGAAAATCCTATATGTATCTGTATATGTATATATATATATGTATGCAAAAAATAGACACTGATGCTTTTTAGCCAGGGTAGATTGGCACATTCCTTGATTCAGGATGGGCTTTGCTCTACTATTCCTTTCTCTGATTCTGGATACAGCACATCAAGTGATGCTGGCTGGCTCTTCCAGGCTGTGAAACCTAAGGGCTTCTTCAGGCACCTAGGCAGTTATGCTTCTAAGGTCTAAGGCAGTGTTGGAGATCCTTTTTGGCACCAAGTGCCAAAATGGGAATGCATGCGGGGGGAGCACCAGAAACCAGAAGTGCCGGAAACTGAAAGAGCAGTTCCACAGCGCACATATTCGCACCAAGAAGCTGAGATTCTGATTTCTGGCATGCGTATGTGCACTGGTCACCTGGTCCTCCACTTTCTGGCATTCACGCACGCACAAAGATCAGCTGGTCAGTGCGCATATGTGTGCCTAAAACATTCCTGGTGCGCCCATACACACCAGAGTTGCTCTTCCAGTTTCTGGCACTCCTGCGCACATGAAGACCAGCTGGCCAGTGTGTGCATGCCCACCAGAAACTGGAAGAGCAACGGGCTATGGCTGGCGTGCCTGGAGAGATGGCTCTCCCTGCGACTTCCAGCATGCTTGCCATAGGTTCGCCATCATGAGTCTAAGGTGACCAGATACCACAGGCATTCTCCTTGGGCCTATAACTGAAGGTTACATTGCATGGAAGAACCTATTCCAGGTCATCCTGCTGGTTTCAAGTCTAGTCTTTCAGGAGGGACTTTCAGGAGGGATTCAGAGAGATCGAAGAGGTTTCTCTTTAAGATAAGCAAAGACAAGCAAATGGGTGAAGGGGCTCAGAGATGGCTGCCCAGCTTTACAGATCTTCTGTAATTGGTCAGGAAGTCAGGGCTTTTATATTGGGTCTGTGCTTTGAGTGTTCCTCCTCCTCAATCCTCTCCTTGCCCAAGGACAAGTTCTCAACAGGTTTCCCAGTTTTGTTCACCTTAAAAGTGAAAAGTTGTGTTCAGAATATTCGCCTTCTCTTGCTTTCAAGAGGATCGGGTCTAATGAGATTTAAACAAAAAGGTTTACACATGTGTTTGCTCCATCTCTCCACAGTAGAGAGTTGTTCCCTTAAGGAAACAGAGCAAAAGATCACATCTGCAAGTGTGGGAGGAACAGAAGGAAACAGACAGAATAACAGAATAAATAGAGTGGAAAGGGACGTTGGAAGTCTTCTAGTCCAACCCTCTGCTCAAGAAGAAAACCCTATACCATTTTAGACAAATGGTTGTCCAATCTTGTTTGTTGTTGTTGTTGTTGTTTATTAGTTTTGTATGCCGCCCACTTCCGAAGGACTCCGGGCGGCTCACAATAAACAGGGAAAGGGAAATAAATAAGACAATACAAAGAATTTAAAAATGCACAACATTCACAATTGAGGCGGGGCTGGATATTTCAACAGCCCCCAGCCTGTTGGAACAGCCAGGACTTGGTAGCTTTACGGAAGGCCGGGAGGGTAGTAAGGGTCCGGATCTCCATGGGGAGCTCATTCCAGAAGGCCGACGCAGCAACAGAGAAGGCTCTCCCCCAGGGGGTTGCCAGCTGACATTGGCTGGCCGATGGAACCCGGAGAAGGCCAAGCCTGTGAGATCAAATCGGTCTTTGGGAGGTAATTGGCAGGAGGCGGTCTCTCAGGTACCCAGGTCCGATGCCATGCAGGGCTTTATAAGTAATGACTAGCACCTTGAAGCGTGTCTGGAGACCAATGGGTAGCCAGTGCAGCTCGCGGAGGATAGGTGTAACGTGGGTATACCTGGGTGCACCCACAATCACTTGTGCGGCTGCATTTTAGACTAGCTGAAGTCTTCAAACACTTTTCAAGGGCAGCCCCATGTAGAACGTGTTACAGTAATTCAGTTTTGAGGTGACGAGGGCGTGAGTGACTATCTGAAGTGCTTCCCGGTCCAGGTAGGGTCGCAATTGGTGCACCAGGTGAACCTGGGCAAAGACCACCCTGGTCACAGCTGACAAATGGTGATCTAAAGTCAGCTGTGGGTCCAGGAGGACTCCCAAATTGTGAACCCTCTCTGAGGGGCGTATAATTTCACCCCCCAGCCTGAGAGATGGAATAGTTTGCCAATCTTTGGGAGGGAACATCAATAGCCATTCAGTCTTGTCGGGATTGAGCGCAAGCTTGTTCGTTCCCATCCAGACCCTAACAGCCTCCAGGCACTGGCACATCACTTCTACCGCTTTGCTGAGTTGGCATGGGGCAGACAGATACAATTGTGTATCATCCGCGTATTGATAGTAGTTAATCCCGTGCCGCCGTATGATCTCACCCAGAGGCTTCATGTAGATGTTAAATAGGAGGGGGGACAGGACCGAGCCCTGCGGCACCCCATAATTTAGGGGCCTAGGGGTCGACCTCTGCCCCCCCCACCAACACCGACTGCGACCTGTCCGAGAGGTAGGAGGAGAACCACCGAAGAACGGTGCTTCCCACTCCCACCTCCCGCAACCGTTGCAGAAGGATACCATGGTCAATGGTATCGAAGGCCGCTGAGAGGTCAAGGAACACCAGGATAGAGGACTGACCCCTATCCCTGGCTCATCGATCAATGCGTCCAAAGCAGTTTCCGTGCTGTAACCAGGCCTGAAACCAGACTGAAAGGGATCCAGATAATCGATTTCATCCAAGGACCATTGGAGTTGAGAGGCCACCACTTTCTCAACAAAGGGAAGGTTGGAGACTGGAGGATAGTTGCTCAAGATGGCTGGGTCCAAAGACAGTTTCTTCTTCTCACCACCGTATCCTTTAGGAGGAGTGGGAAGGATCCCTCCTGGAGAGAGGTATTAATTATCATTTGGATCCAGCCATGTGTCACCTCCCTGCTGGTCGAAACCATCCAGGAGGGGCACGGGTCCAGTATACAAGTGGAGGCACTCACCGCTCCCATGGCCTTGTCCACTTCCTCAGGCGCGACAAGTTGAAACTCAGTCCATAAACTCCGCTCAAGACCTTCCCCCGTTACCTCGGCTGGTACCGTGCAATTGGAGTCCAGATCTGTCCGAATCCGAGTGACTTTATCCGTTAAATACTGAACAAATTCCTCAGCTCTACCTTGTAAAGGTTCATCCGCATCCCTCCCTTTCAGGAGGGAGCGGGTTATCCTAAACAAGGTGGCTGGGCGCAATTCAGCGGATGCAATAAGAGCGGCAAAATGCGAACATTTCGCCACCCGTATTGCCACGAGATTCTCACCAGCATTCCCAGTTATCACCCCATGCTTCCTTCAAGACTTTCCATAGGATGTCAGCTTTTCCTCCTATAGAAATCTAAAATGGAGTAGTACTGGGATTTAAGAAGATAGGTTTTTTTCGGGGCCAGATGAAAAAGAAAAGATTTATGATTAAATTGGAACTTCATTAAAGATGTAAACAAACATCTCCATCTATTCTGATGGGGTGTTTGTGCCTTCTATTAGGTGGATTTCAGATATGTGCCTTATTTGATCTTATAGTGCAGTGATGGCTAACTTTTTCCGGACCAAGTGCCCAAAGTGCAGCATAAACATGCCCCTAAACCCCCAAAATGCAATGTGTGTGTGCCCCCTGCACATGCCCTGCCCCCGTGCATGCTCAACAGAGACCCAAAGACCAGCTGGCCAGCAGGAGGTGTGCATGCATGTGCAGCAGAGCTGAACTGGGGCAACAGCTCACATGCCCACAGAGAGGGCGCTGCATGTCACCTGTGGCACACGTGTCATAGGTTCACCATCACAAGTATAGTGCCATTGCATTTATTTAAATACTCTACATAAATATCCAGCAACACGTTAAAAACAATACTCATAAAATATATATTCTGAATATTCTGCTTAAATGTTCAACAACATATAAAAATTAAACTAAAGAGATTTCATGTTGTTAGGCATTGTTGATAAAGGTACACTTTATTCAATAATAATATTATTCAGTTATTATTCAGCATTTTGCTATATCACTGCCTTATTTTTCATAATATTTTCCTACTTTTCCTTTCTGTTTTTCTATGCTAGGACAGTTCAGGATTTATTTATGGAAGTGCCCCTACAACTGATATTGGACAATTCATTGCCCAAAAGTTGCAGAAGATGAATTTTGAATTTTGGAATGAGTCAACTGAAGAAACAGAAGACAGAACAACCCGGGTATGCATTACTCAAATTTATTGCCAGTAAGAACCATGTGGTTTTTATGCCATCGTTTCCAAATGCATTTCCTGAAAGATTTGCATTAGGTTCAAGTTGTAGCACTGGAATTTTAGAATATTATGATTAATGAAGTTGGAATTATCTACTCAATAATAATTAGCAGACAACCACTTGGTTTTTAAATTACACTCTATTGGGGCATTTTTCTGTTGTTTCCCCAGTGAAACTAGAGTGTACATGCATTATCAAGTACTATATAAAGTCCAATGGCATTCAAGAGGTGGGTTCAGAAATTGTCCTCTTGAACTTACATAATGACATAATAATTCCCCAGTTGATTCCTCCTGTCAACTGTGATGGTTAGTCTCCAACAGTAACAAAGCATTGGACATGAAAATGCTTCTCCTTCCACTTCTACAGCTCTTGATTCTATGATAAATAGTTTTGTAGGTGATAATTAAACCCAGAATTAGATGTTGTGAGCACATCTGACCAAGAAGTAAACTGTTGGCCTTATATAGGTCCTCTAATGATCCTGACAATCTTTTTCTGCTTTTAACAGACCATCATTCCAATGTTGTATGAAAGGCGCATGACTAATGGACTGGTCACAGGCCATGCATATTCAGTCACAGGTGTAGAAGACGTGAGTATGGAATTCTATTTCTTAATCAACAAGCCTGACATCGATTAACAAATTTTTGTCTTCCTATACAAGATTTTGTACCAAGCAATTTCATTATTTTAGAAAAAGGAATTGATGCTTATCACTATTGGTGGAACATAAATAACCTTGGGAGAAATAAGGAAATTTCACTAATATCCACATTTGGTTTGGTTGTGATATCTATTATCTCCAGGTTGATTTGGCTGATTTAGCTGACTGACCAGATGTTTTCCCCTGCATGCCACAGGTCAGAATCTGTAAGGAGTTATATACTATGATATTTCAGGGTATTTCTAATTATGCATTTCTTCCCTTTCCTATAATCAAGGTAACACTTAAAGGGGAGAAGATAAAACTGGTGCGGCTCAGAAATCCCTGGGGACAAGTAGAATGGAATGGAGCTTGGAGTGATAGGTAAATAAAAACTAATCTTCTTGGAAGCCATTGAATAACAGAAGTTAATTTCACTTTATAAACTTGTATTCCTTAGTTTGCTCAGAAACATTAGCAACTTGCTCCTGGTTTGATGTAAAGTCAGAAATTAAATGTTTTTTTCCTTTGTCCACCTTATTTTTTTAAGACTGTTCTTTAACAAAGCTTGACAATTATTTTAAATATGATAAGGATGGCAGGATCAAGTATATACATTTTGCAAATTCTTAATTCAGTCATTCAATAATATATATGTATATTTAAATAAAGCAGAATAGTATGTTGTCTGTTTGTGTGTATACACATATTTACCCTTCAACATTTTTCTTATCTAAGAGAGCATACTTTCTGATATACAGTAGATTCCATGGGAAGCATAATTTTTGAGTAGTCAACTGAGGTTTGTGTAAGTAAACTTCATTAACAGAAATTTCACCCCTAAGTATTTGGGTTGCAGAATGAAAACTGAAACCAGTTTTTACAGTTCAAGTGATTATTTATTGATGCATACATAGAGAGATACAATTTAGTCAGAATGACTCCACGCAATTCTGAGCATCTTAAAACTTTAAGTCTAAGACCTACACACACACACACACACACACACACAGAGAGAGAGAGAGAGAGAGAGAGAGAGAGAGAGAGAGAGAGAGAGAGAGAGAGAGAGAGAGAGAGAGAGAGAGAGACTGACTCAGACAAAAAAAGGGGGGGGGGAATCACAAGTGGCCTGAAAACAAACATGGAAGCTAGGAGCTTTTTTTTCCAGAGAAAAATCCCAGAGAAGCTAAAAGAATTGAGACTATTAAGTTTAAAGGGATGATAATTTGAAATATTTTAGTCAGTGGTATAATTGTAGGTAAGGAAAAACAATTTGAATTTGCAGTTAATGAAGTAGAAAAGAAGCAGTTTAACTAAATTCAGTATTTACTAAATGAATAAAAGATAAACTTTGTTCATAGATTATGAACTGAAAAACCTCTTTCTGCTTTATGATTGAAGAAGTAATTCCATTTTTATCAGCTGAAAAAGGTTCTTCCTTTTCTTGCAGCTCAGATGAATGGAATGACATTGATAATGCCGAGAAGGTCCGCTTGCAACATAAAATTGCAGAGGATGGAGAGTTTTGGTAAATACTCAAGTTTCTTTGTCTTTTTAAAAAAAAGATGCATTTCTTTCTGAAGAATCCTTTCATTTTTGCTTTTGACATCCTAACCTGAGTGCACAAGCAGCAATCATATGAAGAGCACCATGTTGTTGCTATCTTGTGACATTGGTAGTGTCCTTGTTTCCCATTCTGCAGGATATCATTCCAAGATTTTCTGAGATATTTCACAAAGTTGGAGATTTGTAATCTCACCCCCGATACCCTTGAGGCTGATAAGCTTTACACATGGACAGTTTCCGTCACAGAAGGACAATGGGTGCGAGGAAGCACTGCAGGTGGCTGTCGTAACTATCCAGGTAAATAAGGTGTTAGGGATACTTTAGTTAATTCAATTGCTTGAATTGAATGGAGAATACAAGCAGGTTTTGCTGTAAATAATTATTTCTATACAAATCTTTTGAAAAAGCTGAATAGTGGTAGTCATTGCAGAACAGTTTTTTAAACAGATTAACAGAGTTGGAAGGGACCGTGTAAGTCATCTAGTCCAACCCCCTACGCAAGCAGGAGACCCTACACTATTTCTGACAGATGGCAGTCCAGTCTCTTCTTGAAAGCTTCCAGTGATGAAGCTCCCACAACTTTTGAAGGCAAGCAGTTCCATGGGTTGTTTGTTCTCACTGTCGGGACATTTCTCCTTAGTTCTAGATTGAATCTCTCCTTGTTTCCCTCCATTATTCCTTGACTGGTCTTTGGGTGCTTTGGAAAATAGCTTGACCCCTTTCTCTCTGTGGCTGCCCCTCAAATATTGGAAGACTGCTATCATGTCTCCCCTGGTTCTTCTTTTCACTAGACTAGCCATGCCAGTTCCCATAACTGTTCTTCATATGTTTTAGCCTCCAGACTCTTAATTGTCTTTGTTGCTCTTCTGCCATCTCTCAAATACAAAAGAGAATGTGTAACATGCAGTGAGAATAACCTTGTGACACAGAAGGAAGAACCAGCAGCCTAGACAACTGTCTGATAAATCTAAGTGTAAAGGAGGGAGGGAGGGCAGAAAACATCTCAGAAGGGTCCCTTCTAATTCTCTTCTCTCTAAACACAAGGAAGAGGAGGGGGAAGTACTTTTGAAAGTACTTTTTTCTGGACTCCTTTGAAGCACTGACAGAATGCCTCTTCTAAAATGGTGCCTTCCTCTTGCAATATTTTTGAAACCAAAGAAAGGATTCCTTTCCAGATGTTTCTGCTGTGCCAGATTTGGAGCACAGTGCTTTGAATAGTGGGTAGGAAATCCATGTTGTGTTCATGGGTGACTATACAGGTATAATCCAGTGCTCCTCAGCCTCAGCAACTTTATGAAGTGTGGACTTAAGCTGCCAGAATTCCCTAGCCAGAAGCCTTCTTAAAGTTGCTGAGGCCGAAAAGCACTGGTATAATCAATCAACATGATGAAGGGGGCAAATAGATGAAAAGGGCATTTCTTTAATTGGTCACATTGTCATGGTGTAGCCAGGCCTCATGCAGAAAAGCCTCCCTTAGATTAATAATTAATTAGGTTAATTATTGTACTGTGATAAGGAAGATGTAGAAGAAGAAATGGGAAAACATACAAATACAGTTACGTACATTCAACTGAAAAAGACCATACTTTAGTCACTCATTTTTCTGAAGAGGTTGTCTAGGTCAAGCTTTGGGCAAACCATTAGTATTAGGTCCTCCTAAATACTGTAGGGTTCTACCTATTCTAAATTTGCTCCTAAAATGTTATTGGAGATAGGCATTTTTAAATGTATAATTTTTATACATTTCTATATGGAATGGAATGGAATAGAATAGAATAGAATAGAATAGAATAGAATAGAATAGAATAACAGAGTTGGAAGGGACCTTGGCGGTCTTCTAGTCCAACCCCCTGCTTAGGCAGGAACCCTAACCCTATATCATTTCAGACAAATGGTTATCCAATCTCTTCTTTAAAACATCCAGTTTTGGAGCATTTACAACATCTGGAGGCAAGTTGTTCTACTGGTTAATTGTTCTAACTGTCAGGAAATTCCTCCTTAGTGCTAGGTTGCTTCTCTTCTTGATTAGTTTCCACCCATTGCTTCTTGTCCTGCACTCAAGTGCGTTGGAAAATAACTTGACTCCCTTTTCTTTGTGGCAGCCCCTGAAATATCAGAACACTGTTATCATGTCATCCCTAGTTCTACTTTTCATCAAACTATATTTACCCAATTCCAGCAACTGTTCTTTATATGTTTTAGTCTCCAGTCCCCTAATCATCTTTGTTGCTCTTCTCTGCACTCTTTCTAAAATCTCCACATCTTTTTTACATCATGGCAACCAAAACTGAATGCAGTATTCCAAGTGTGGCCTTGAAATTTAGATTATTTTAAATCTAAAATCTAAAATATATTTAATTGATAGCAATTAATTAAAAACAGGAGTAGGATTGAAAAATGTTAGCACCCAGTTCTCTGTGCTGTTGCTGGGTGGGCGTAGCATGGTGGGCATGGCCTACTCAGCCTTTGCACCATGGTGAGGGGGGGAGGCCATTTTCACCCTCCCCAAGCTCTGGAGACTTTTTTCGAGTCCCCAGGAGGGTGAAAATGGCCTCCCCCATGCTCCAGAGGTCAGAAACAGTCCCGTTTTCGGACTTCTTCTGGTAGGCCTGTTTTTCACCCTCCCCAGGCTCTGGAGGCTTTCTCCGAGCCTCCAAGAGGGTGAAAATGACCTATCCTGGGCTCTGGAGGCCTCCAGAAAAATGGGCCTCCCGGAAGTCCAGAAATGGGCCTGTTTCTGGCCTCCGGGGGGCCTCTGGAGCCCGGGGGAGGCAATTTTCACCTTCCTGGAGGCTCGAGGAAAGCCTCCAGAGCCTGGGGACAGTGAAAAACAACCTTTCCAGAAGTACTGGAAGTCCAACCATGGTGGGGGGGGGGGTGTTTTCACCCTCCCCAAGCTCTGGAGACTTTTCTTGAGTCCCCAGGAGGGTGAAAATGGCCTCCCCCATGCTCCAGAGGTCAGAAACAGTCCCGTTTTCGGACTTCTTCTGGTAGGCCTGTTTTTCACCCTCCCCAGGCTCTGGAGGCTTTCTCCGAGCCTCCAAGAGGGTGAAAATGACCTATCCTGGGCTCCGGAGGCCTCCAGAAAAATGGGCCTCCCGGAAGTCCAGAAATGGGCCTGTTTCTGGCCTCCGGGGGGCCTCTGGAGCCCGGGGGAGGCAATTTTCACCTTCCTGGAGGCTCGAGGAAAGCCTCCAGAGCCTGGGGACAGTGAAAAACAACCTTTCCAGAAGTACTGGAAGTCCAACCATGGGGGGGGGGGTGTTTTCACCCTCCCCAAGCTCTGGAGACTTTTCTTGAGTCCCCAGGAGGGTGAAAATGGCCTCCCCCATGCTCCAGAGGTCAGAAACAGTCCCGTTTTCGGACTTCTTCTGGTAGGCCTGTTTTTCACCCTCCCCAGGCTCTGGAGGCTTTCTCCGAGCCTCCAAGAGGGTGAAAATGACCTATCCTGGGCTCCGGAGGCCTCCAGAAAAATGGGCCTCCCGGAAGTCCAGAAATGGGCCTGTTTCTGGCCTCCGGGGGGCCTCTGGAGCCCGGGGAGGCAATTTTCACCTTCCTGGAGGCTCGAGGAAAGCCTCCAGAGCCTGGGGACAGTGAAAAACAACCTTTCCAGAAGTACTGGAAGTCCAACCATGGTGGGGGAGGTGTTTTCACCCTCCCCAAGCTCTGGAGACTTTTCTTGAGTCCCCAGGAGGGTGAAAATGGCCTCCCCCAGGCTCCAGAAGTCAGAAAAAATCCCATTTCTGGACTTCCAGTACTTCTGGTAAGCTTGTTTTCCACCCTCCCCAGACTCTGGAGACTTTCCTCGAGTCTCCAGGAGGGCGAAAACGGCCTCCCCCGGGCTCCAGAGGCCCTCCAAAGGCCAGAAACAGGCCCATTTCTGGACTTCCGGCAGGCCCATTTTTTGTCCTCCCAGAGCCCTGCACTTATCTGGTATGATGAACAGGCTATGTCCTGGAAGGGGTGGGGTTGGGTGGGCCGGACCAGCCAGTCCTTGCAACAACCAGTTCAGCGAACCGGATGCAAAATTAACATCCGCTTCACCGAACTGGTGCAAACCGGCTGAATCTCATCCCTGATTCAAAACAGCTTTAGTCAAACAGACTTATAGAGTTCTTTAGAGCAGTAATTCGCATTCTTGGTAACTCAAGGCTGACTGAGGAATTCTGGGAGTTGAAGTCCATAAATCTGAAAGTTGCCAAGGTGGAGAAACTCTGCCTTAAGTATTTCAACAGGTCTTCTTGAACCTAACCCTTCAGGCGGTTGAGATTTTCTTAAAGCATATCTAGTGGCACTGTGTCCATCTTATAGAATCTGTCAAAGCATTTTGTAGGAAACTAAAATGTAATTTAAATTGGGGACACCATTTGCAGACACTTTTTGGACCAATCCCCAATATCGTTTGAAACTCCTGGAAGAAGATGATGATCCAGAAGATAGTGAGGTGATATGCAGCTTCCTGGTGGCACTGATGCAGAAAAACAGGAGAAAAGAGCGCAAACTAGGAGCCAATCTCCTCACAATTGGTTTTGCCATCTACGAGGTACGTTAGTCATCAGGCTACTGATTAATGACATCCTACTGCTTCAGAATTGAGCTGGTCAAATTCGAGCTCAGTTATATAGAGAGTAGGCCAACTAATTGTACAGGAAAGTCCTTGACTTGCAACTACAGTTGGGACCAGAACCTCTGTCACTAAGCGATATAGTCATTAAATAAGCCAGCATCCAATTTGACAATATTTTCAACTATGATCTTAAGCAAACACATGTTTAACAAATTTCCCATTGACTTTGCTTATTAGACGGCAGCTGAGAAGGTCTCAAATGGAGATCATATGATCCTGTGACCACAGAAATGTTGAGCTCAACTGGGATAGTAAGTTGAGGACTACCTGTATAGCTATAGTTATATAGATGGAATAAGCTGCATTTCCCCCCATTATTTCTGAGTATTTTTTGAAAGAGGCATAATGCTGAACATCGTTAGAAATGTTGGTACTGGAATCCTGGGTCAGTAGCCAAGCATCTGAATTTTGATCCCATTACCATGGGGATGCCGGAATGGGTCGTAAGTGTGAAAAATTGTCATAAGTCACTTTTTTAGTGTCATTGTAACTTCAAACAGTCACTAAACAAACTGTTGTTAGTCAAGGATTACCTGTATATAACCTGGCTTACAGTTTCTTAAAAGTTGATGGAGCTACAACCATTACTACGAGGTGTAACCAGGGGTGAAATGCTACTGGTTCAGGGGAACCAGTATTTTTGACTATCAGCTGTGATGGACGATTTATATTAGCTAGAATCGTTGGATTTCCTGTTTTCTAGCTAATTTAAATTGTGTGCCACAGCTGATCGTCAGAAATCAAAGGTTCTGCACATGCACGGAGGTGGCGCATGCGAGTGAAGCATGCACTCACATCACCCAAACTGATAGCAAAGGTAGGTTGATTTCACCCCTGGTGTAACTACAATATTTAATAAGTGTTGGAAAGATCCTAAGGTGAACATACATTTGTCAACATTCTGAACATAAATTTTGAATCATACTGTATGACATTTCCCCTCCTTTCCTAATTGTATTTCTACCTTGCTTGCTTCTCAGGTGCCGAAAGAGGTAAGAGCAGACTGAAAAACCTGTTAATTGCTTGGGTAACTTTTTGAATACAACTCCTTTTCCACTTCACTCTTCAGACGTTTCCAGGTTAGATTTCCTCTTGACCATTAGGTGAAAATCTGTCTCAAAAGAATGTGCATTAGTATCCCAAATTAGGCATTCAGGTACTTACTCAAATAATTCACATCTCACAGAGCATTTGAAAAGTGTAATAGAAATAGAACACATATATAGAAAGTAAAATAATATTGATCATTTTAATGTATAACTTTTACATCTGTTAAAGGCATACCCAACCTACCACACAACTTCCTTACAATTTATGACATTATTTTAGATAGTTTATCCAACAGCTGGCAATATCAACAAAGTGATGGCAAATCATATATGATTTGAACTGGTATCTTAGGGTAATTCTCCTACCCAACCGAAAGCCCTAAGCCACATCAGGTTCAGTTAGTTCTTGGAAGGCAGATATCAGGCAGATATCAAGGAATCCAGAGACTCCAAGAACTCTTTAAAAAAGGCCATAGAAAACATGTTCTGTTGACAATTTTTTCTGTTGATAATTTTTAGGAGTTGAACAGAAATTGAACTTGGGCAGTTCATGGTTTTGTGAAGCAAAATAGAATAGCCAACACCCCAGATGATAGGCTCCAGATCCAGATGGATCTCAACAGACTTGAACAATGGGCCCTATCTAACAAAATGAATTTCAACATAGAGAAAAGTAAAGTTTTACAATTAGGCAAGAAAAAACAAAATTACACATACAGATTAGGTGAAACCTGACTTAAAAGCAGTAACTATGACAGGAATCTTGGAGTGAACAATTATTTAAATATAAGCCAGCAGTATACAGCGGGAGCCAAAAAAGCCAATGCAGTCCTAAATTGTATTAACAGAGGGATTGAATCAAGATCATGTGAGGTACTAATACCATTCTATAAAGACTTAGTAAAACCACACCTAGAATACTGCATCCACTTATGGTCACCACACTATAAAAATGATGTTGAGATTCTAGAAAAAGTGCAGAGAAGAGCAACTGAAATGATTGGGGGCTGGAAGCTAAAACGTATTAAAAACGATTGCAAGAACTGGGTATGGCTAATCTAGGGAGGAGAAGGATCAGGGATGACATGATAGCAGTGTTCCAATATCTGAGAGACTGTCACAGAGAGGAGAGGGTCAACCTATGACCATGGGGCTGCTGCAGTGGTGGGTTCTGAATCCCGTTCCAACCGGTACAGTTGGAACAGGCCTGGCATCACCCACATGGATGTGCACACGCCCGCAGTGCGTGCTTGTGTCATCCTTGCATGCGATGCTTCCGTAAGCCAATAGCAATAGCAGTAGACTTATATACCGCTTCATAGGGCTTTCAGCCCTCTCTAAGCGGTTTACAGAGAGTCAGCATATTGCCCCCAACAATCTGGGTCCTCATTTTACCCACCTCGGAAGGATGGAAGGCTGAGTCAACACTGAGCCGGTGGGATTTGAACCGCTGAACTGCTGATCTAGCAGTAGCTTGCAGTGCTGCATTTAACCACTGCGCCACCTTGGCTCTGCGCCACCAAGCCTCCACGACGCGCCAGCTGCTTGGCGGAGCGTTGCACAGTTGCCGTATGCACATGCGCGGAAGTGTCAAAGGCTTAAAGGACAGGTAAGGAGCTCGGGCGGGCGAGCCCTCCGGAGCACCATACCAGAACAGTACCCAGTGCGGGCAGGCTCTGGTACGCCCATACCGGGGCGTACTGCCTGCAACCCACCACTGAGCTGCTGTGACAGTTGGAAGTGCAAGGACCATTTGTAAGACACTTTCTTCAGTTTTGTAACTTTGAACAATTGCTGAATGAATGGTTGTAAGTTATAAGTCAAAGGCTACCTGTAATTGTCCCCCCGTTTTAATTTCAGTTTATTTTAAGGTATCACTATGAGGATGTCCTCTGTCTTGTACATGCAGACCATATGTATATTTCACCCAGTTCATATTTACAGATGCAGGGTGACAGGAAACATTTGCAGAAGGATTTTTTCCTTTACAATGCCTCCAAAGTAAAATGCAAGTCTTACATAAACATGCGAGAAATCACAGAACGCTTCCGGTTACCACCCAAGGAGTATGTCATCATTCCATCCACTTATGAACCCCACCAAGAAGGAGAATTTATCCTGAGAGTTTTCTCAGAAAAAAGAAGTCTTTCAGAGTAAGTAAAAGATTCCCATTTTGGATTTCAACACTTCCAAACCACATATATGCACACCCATATTGCTTTATGTTTATTTCAGCACCTTTCATACCAATCCTGTTCAATATTAAGTGAGAATGCAGAAGTCAGCAAGGCAGCATTTTTGGGCCCACTTATTTCAATGACACCATTAGATGTGGATGCTGGACTTTCAAAATAAAAATAAAGATATCTGCAATATCTTAAAATGTCCAGAATCTCATGGGATGAAAAAACCTTGCAAGAATTGGCTTAGATTTGAGATTTGGAGCGCATTTAAATTCATGTGGAGACAGGATGTGGTGGGGAAGCCATCTTGATTCTTCTTGAATTTTTAATTGCCTTCAACACCATTGATCATGGTACAGGTAGTCCTCAACTTACAACAGTTCATTTAGTGACCATTTGAACTTACGACATCACTGAAAAAAGTGATATATGACCATTTTTCACACTTATGACCTTTGTAGCATCCCCATGATCACGTGAGTAACGTTGGGAAATTTGACAACTGGTTCATATTTATGACGGTTGCAGGGTTATGTGATCATCTTTTGCAACGTTCTGACAAGCAATGGGGAAACCAAATTCATTTAATAACCGTGTTACTAGTTTAACAACTGCAGTGATTCACTTGACAAATGTGGCAAGAAAAGTCATAAAATGGGGCAAAACTCCCTTAACAAATTTCTCACTTAGCAACATAAATTCTGGCCTCAATGGTAGACGTAAGTCGAGGACTACCTGTATTCCTTTGCACTGTCTACAGGATTTGAAAATGGGAAGCACAGAATTATGATATTTATTCATTTTTCTTTGTGGCCAGTTGTAGACAATGTTGCCAGGTGAGGAGAAGCTGAGCCCACAGCCCCTAATTTGTGAGTCCCTCAGGGTTTGATGTTCTCAGCTCTCCTGTTTATCATCCACATCAGTGTTGTGGTGATAATCTCTAAAAATTGCAATAGAAGCCACTTAATTTCATTTTTTCCAAACCAAACAGAGAACATAATACTTCAACCCTTGTTTCTTTTTTTCCATTTCTTCAATTTTCTTATAGGGAAGTTGAAAATAAGATTGAAGCAGGAAATATCTCGGTGAGTACATTCTATACAGTGTCTTATATTTGAATTGTTTCTTTTCAATATGAAGCTCCAGAAAAGTGGTATTGTTGTGGTTCTCTCGCTTCATTACATATTTATAGTCGGTGCAGAAACTTTTTGATATCACTTTACACCACTTGAGTAGAATCATCCTCACTGCTACTATTTGGAATATTATTTATTTGTTTATTTGGTTCATTTCTATAATGCTGGTATTTGTGCTTAGGAACAATTGTAATAAAGAATCAGATAGACTTTCTGAGTGCTTTAAAATTGATGCTGCAGCATTTATACTTCATCAAGCATTAACTAAAGACATAGCCAGTGGTGTTCATGAAAAGGGTTTTTAAAAACTCAATATGGCAACTGAGATGCAAATAAACAAATCTTCAATTGTGTGATCCCAACCCGCATCTTGGATTTTTTGACACACACACACACACTCAACACCCCTGTGCATGGCATAAGGCAGTGATTCTCAACCTGTGGTGCACAGAACCTTGGGGGCCACAATGTTGTCATAGAGGTCCATGAAGACTTGAAGAAATGTTATGATTTAAATCTTGAGTTAAGTCTTGGGGGGTCTGTGGCCATGGTCGATGGGCCACAAAAGGTATTTAAAGGGAGCCCAACAGTGAAGAAAAGATTGAGAGCGACTGGATAGAGTTTAGAGTGAGAAAAACCTGATTCTTGATCTTTCTTCATTCTCTGCAGATGACACTGTTTGTTTACTGTATGATATGACTCTGTGTGTGTGTGTGTGTGAGAGAGAGAGAGAGAGAGAGAGAGAGAGAGAGAGAGGGAGGGAGGGAGAGAGGGAGAGAGCAAAGGGAGAAGAATCTCCTTTGTGAAAATGCTATCCTGCTATCCTTTAATCTATTACAAAATTGATTAGTTCCTGCTTCTCTGCTTTCCATCTTTCCGGTAGCCAATCATCTTTGTCTCAGACAGAGCAAACAAGATCAAAGATCTGAAAGGTGGTGAGGGGCCAAGAAAGGACAAGGGAAAAACAAGTCCAGATAAGCAAAAGAAGAACACAGAGGTTTTATATCTATCAGCATGAGGAACTTGCATGCACTCTAACCAATCAGCATGTTAAAGTGGTGTCAGCCTTGTGAGGTAGTCTAGATAGGAAGCATGCCCAGATGAACTGACTACCGGTATATTTTATTGTAAGGGTACATTAATAGAATCTTACAAGTCTGAAAGTGCATTTCTTCCTTGTCACTTTTACAGCCCAAGAAATCAGGGAGGGTACCTTCTAGATGTTGGCATGCCCACAATCCATCTGTGAACTAAGCTGTTTTTTTAATCTGACTATTCCCCTGGCTATAGTTCCTTGCACTGACTCCCAAGGTCATCCCAACATATTCTGATAGCTAAATCAACATGCCAAGCAACTCTTTCCAGATGTAATATTTACCTTCCTTAGAGAATTAGAATCATGTATTCTTTAATGGTGGCTCAGCGGTTAAAGATGCTGAGCTTGTCAACTGGAAAGTTGACAGCCAAGGTTTGAGTGCTGCAGAGTAAGCTCCTGTTACATGTCTCTCCATATAGTCTTGCTGGCCATATGACCATGGGAACACTGCCTCCCTTGGCTAAGAAATGGTGATGAGCACCTAGAGTAGAAGTAGGGGAAACCTTTTACTTTAACCTTTTTATTCTTTAATATTTATGTTATTACCTAACATTAAATATTTACCCTCTTTATTGAATCAGGGAGACATATCCAACAACTCTTATCGGAGTTACTGTCCAGAGTTGGTGCAGAAACTTTTTGATATCACTTTGCACCATTTGAATAGAATCATCCTCACTGTGTAGTAACTCACTAGCTATAAGGAGAGAGACACAGACAGAAAGAAACACAGAGACAGACACACACACACAGAGAGAGCCAGACAGAGACAGAGACAGAGAGCCAGAGACAGACAGAGATAGATAGAGAAAGAGGCAGAGACAGAGAGACAAGGTAAAAAAATTATTTTAGTTCATTCCATAGAGTTAGATCATTCGACCTCATGGCTGCCTTTCTCTTTATTACCTGGAATACCTTCTATTCTTATCCAATAAGCTTGTCTTCTTATGGATTGGCTGTACTGCTGTGGTAGAGATACCTTTGCCATGAGATGAGAAGAGGTTCTTTGTTCTTCTTCCCCGTTACAACTCCAACCAGTCCTACAGTATCAATGAGAGCCATGTGGCTAAATGTTTTGATACAAAGAATGGGAAGATAGCTTTACAAAATCTGTACTTGATGAGGGATGGAAAACCTAGTTCTTTTGAAGATATTTGCAGAAAGGTTAAAAACCAGTGCCAATCTAGTTTCAAGTCAGACAAGCTCAATAATTTCTTTTTAGAAATTATCAGATTGCATAAGATCTGGAATCAGTGATAAATGTCAGCCATTTGCCAAGCATTTGAAATATGGGGTTGTGCGACATTTTACAATGACCAATGGGCCATAAAGCATCTTTTTTTTAGGCCATTGTAGCTCCAAAAGGTTATTAAACCACTGGCTATCAGTTGAGGACTACCTGTATGACAATCTAGTGTCCTTTTAAAAGTGCTAATTGTTATTTGAGCAAGATGGCTATTCCCTAATCAGTAAGAGCTCTAAACCCACCAGAGATCTTGCTCTCTTGCAACTATAGGGGGCAACTGTCACAGCCCTTATGGATGATTGTGGGCAATCTGAAGTCCTCTCTTGTCCAGAGAGGAATTACAAAGACTTGGTCTATTTGCTAGCTCCACTTTTCACAGAGCCTCTTCAATTTGCCATTTCTTCCCTGGAACTCTATCTCTGGCATATTCGAGTCGAGTTCCAGAAACCTCCCCACCATTGGGCTCATTTTTCTGTATGGGATCATTTCCTTATGATGCTGTAAAGCAAAGGAAAGCTGAAATAAAATCTAAGCACAGTCACTGTCATGTAATTTTTCACTTAGTTACCATGTCCCTTAACAAACCAGATGCCAGTCCTTTTCGAGGTTCGAGGTTCATTTTATTTATATGCCGCCCTATTCCCTGCGGGACTCAGGGCGGCACACAAACCCAAGGAGGGGGGAGGGAAAAACACAAAAACTACAAAAAGTACAAAACATTTAAAACAACCAACAGCCACACGATTCGAGAGGGGAAGGGAACTCATTGACCCCAGGCCTGCCGACACAGCCAGGTTTTAACGGCTTTTCGGAAGGCCTGGAGAGAGGTGAGGGTTCGAATCTCTGCAGGGAGCTCGTTCCAAAGGGCCGGAGCTGCCACAGAGAAGACCCTTCCCCGGGTAGTGGCCAGATGACATTGGCTAGTAGACGGAACCCGGAGGAGGCCTAATCTGTGTGATCTAATGGGTCTTTGGGAGGTAATTGGCAGCAGGCGGTCTCTCAAGTACCCAGGTCCAATACCATGAAGGGCTTTATAAGTGACGACTAGCACCTTGAAGCGTATCCGGAGACCAATCGGTAACCAGTGCAGCTTGCGGAGGATAGGTGTAACGTGGGTGTACCGAGGTGCACCCACAATCGCTTGCGCGGCTGCATTCTGGACGAGCTGAAGTCTCTGAATGCTCTTCAAGGGCTGCCCCATGTAGAGCGCATTGCAGTAGTCTAGTCTTGAGGTCACGAGGGCATGAGTGACTGTTGCGAGTGCCTCCCGGTTCAGGTAGGGACGCAATTGGTGCACCAGGCGAACCTGGCAAATGCCCCCCTGGTCACAGCTGACAATTGATGTTCTAAGGTCAGCTGTGGGTCCAAGAGGACTCCCAAATTGCGAACCCTGTCTGAGGGGTGTAAAATTTCACCCCCCAGCCTGAATGATGGAGTACTAGCCAAATTTTTGGGAGGGAAACACAACAGCCACTCGGTCTTGTCTGGATTGACCACAAGCTTGTTAACCCCCATCCAGACCCTGACAGCCTCCAGGCACTGGCACATCACGTCAACCGCTTCACTGAGTTGGCACGGGGAGGACAGATACAACTGGGTATCGTCCACGTACTGATGGCATTTTATCCCGTGCCACCAAATGATCTCACCCAACGGCTTCATGTAGATGTTAAACAGGAGGGGGGACAGGACCGAACCCTGTAGGACCCCATATTTCAGGGGCCTAGGGGTCGACCTCTGCCCCCCGACCAACACCGACTGCGACCTGTCCGAGAGGTAGGAGGAGAACCACCGAAGAACAGTGCCTCCCACACCCACCTCTCGTAACCGTCGCAGAAGGATACCATGGTCGATGGTATTGAAGGTCACTGAGCGGTCAAGAAGCACTAGGATGGAGGCATGACCTCCATCCCTGGCTCTCCAGAGATCATCGGTCAGTGTGACCAAAGTGCGACTTTTGTGATCACTCTTGTGGCCCAGCAGGAGCCGTTGGAGCTGCCACCAGACTCCGACAGCGAGGGGCCCTATGAGTCGACTTTGGAGGATGTGGAGGACCCTGGACAGGGTTCCGACTCCAAGCAGGGCACAGAGAGGCTGGTTGGCCACCAGGAGGCGCCTGAGCCTTGGACTAGTGGGGAGGAGACAAGGGAGTATGATCCGGACGTCAGCAGTGGGGAGGAGCCAAGGGAGTTCTTCCTGGATGCCCAGCACCGGAGTGCTAATAGGCGTCAGGAACAGTTGTGCAGTTACAGGAGATAATTGCACTCAGCTGGTGGTAATTAGGCTCCTCTCAAGACTATAAAAGGAATGCTTGTGCACACGCCCCTTTTGCAGGAGTCAATGCATTAACTAATGTTGGAGAACTGTGGTGTTAGCTTGGCAGGCTGGATTGCTGCCAAGGCTTGTCTGTGCTGGATTGCTGCCAAGGCTTGTCTGTGCTGGTTTGCTGCCAAGGACCTGTCTGTCTGTTAATAAATTCCGTAAAGTATCTTTGGCTCGGCATGCTTTGGTGTGGGACGAGGGGGGTCAGAACAGATTACTAAACAAGGACTAGTTGTATTGTTCCTGTATTGTTCTTCACTAATAGAAATATTGAAAACAATTTAAAATTAATAATTCATGAACAAGTTAGCTTAGGAAGAAGCAACCCAAAAAGAGGGTGGAAAAATCTCTTCCTCGAAAGGAATCTGGACAGAAAAAAGTTCAACAATGAATTGCAATGAAGAATCTCATAAGCTTCTATTTCCAAAAAATGAGAGATTAATCTTTCTGTTCATTTCATCTTTTTCATTCCATGTCTTTACAGCCTGCAGAAAAGGATACAGATGCTGAAGAAGATAAGCAGTTCAAAAATATTTTCCGACAAATTGCTGGGGACGTAAGTATATAGCCGTTTCTTAAAGCAGGCTAATATTGGCAGCTGGAAAATAAATAAAATAAATTATACAATGCCTGTAGCTGAGCAAAACTAAACCCAAAATATTTCAAAGATTTTCAGTTCTGTAATCTGTAAGTAAGAATAGGCCAAGGTAAAAGGGCCCTCCCCAGATGTTCTATCTGCAAGCTGAAGAAGACAATTTGCTGGGTGATGGGGCTGGGCAAAATTGAAAAAAAAAGCAAATAGGATTTTGAGATCAATTTATCTGTGAAATGGAAACACTTGTAGGGCTGAAGGAAATTATAGTCAGGCTATTGTAGCAAAAGGCTTCAGATTCCTGCAAGTGAGACAAAAGATTAGGGATTGTACATTGAGCTGGTGATGATCAAAATCAAGGTCTTAATCTGGTTTAATCTCATTGCCACCAGGGAATCTTGGTGAGCCTGCAGCCTTGGAATTGCTGATCAGCCTTTCTTTCTTAAAAAAAAGGTGCTAGTGGCAGATGAGATTCATCCTACCCAGCACCTTCAATTTCTGGAAGTTGCCTGTGACAGGTGGCAGAACAGCTTTCAAGTATAATTTTAGGAGAACTCTGCCAGATGTTTATGAATACCCAGTTCAGAAAGAATTCTTCCAGTGGATAAGAATGAAGATGAGTTCATTATTCAGTTGGCGATAGAACAAGCCAAGAATTTAAAGTCAAACATAATCTGTTCAAAATCCCAAAGACCAAAAAAACAAATTAGGAAAATCTTACAGAACATTCTTAAAAGCATTCCTGCTCTTGGTTGCATGCCTGGAAAGAAAGAAAGGAAGAAAGAAAGAAAGAAAGAAAGAAAGAAGGAAGGAAGGAAGGAAGGAAGGAAGGAAGGAAGGAAGGAAGAAAGAAAGAAAGAAAGAAAGAAAGAAAGAAAGAAAGAAAGAAAGAAAGAAAGAAAGAAAGAAGGCTTGGAACTGCCCAGTCAGCAGCATTCTGAAGTGCCGCCTAGCAGCCTCTCTGTTATGGGGAATTTTTTTCCTAGAATCATTTGCTCATTCAGCCCATTTTCAAACTCCATTTTTCTTTTGTTGGCTTCTCTCCAGTTCTGGTTTTGGAAAATTATCCTGCTGACAGAACAACAAAGCCCAGAATCCCTTTACACCATTTCTTTCCAACATTCCACTCAAGCTGAAGAATGTATTGCTAACAATCTTAAAGTCAGTAACAAATAATATTTTAAAATGTTGGAGGCAGAAAATAAGTCAAGGAGTTGCTTGTATAACTGAATGATGTGAAGAAGAAATGATGTGGATTACCCCAACAATTTGACCCACCTAAGCATAACATGCTCATTCTTGCAATGTCTCATTTCCATGGCTATTTGAGTTACTTCTTTTTTAATGACTTACAGGATATGGAGATCAGCGCTGATGAACTAAGGAATGTCCTCAACAATGTTCTGAAAAAACGTAAGCAGTGCTTCTCTCTTTCCTTATGTAACCTCTGAGGATATAAAGATGCAGGAATTGGGTTTTATGTACAAGTCTCATTTTACAATATGATTTGATGAGGTTATCATAGTGAAAACATTCGAGAGAGAGAGAGATCTGAACTTTTCACTTTACAGTACAAAATAATAATTTTGGCGTATGAGGCACAAAAATAGCCACATTCATTATGAAGCTATCTGCAAATCTAGTGTATAGCTGTATTAGGTTTATCATTTCTGGTCTTAAATGGGGTTGCACTGCTCCAGATAATCCCAGTACATAACCTGGGATTCGATTCTAAAGCAGCAAGTGGCAGCTGCGGCTAGAAGAGCTACAATTTTGCTAAATTATCTCGGTTACTCATGCCCTGGTCCATCACCTATGGATTACTACAATGTGCTCGACATGGACCTACCCTTGAAAAGCATCTGAAGGTGCAGCTGGTGAAGAATACTACAGAATACTACCAAGAATGTGCATATATTACAAAACTAATAAAGTATTTTAATGCTCAGTGAATGTAATAAACTGGTTTACATTTTAAATGGCCATTACCAAGACAACAATTAGCTTTAATTTTATATAGTAATAGAGTATTTCATTGCACTTTAGATAAAATCTTGAAAACAGAAGGTTTTGCCCTGGAATCCTGCCGCAGCATGATTGCGCTAATGGATGTATCCTTTTTAATTAATATAAAATTAGAAGACAAAATGATAATTCCTAGGTCTAAGAAGCTGTTATTCCACTCTTCTTAATATTTGTTTCCTATTATAAAGTTTAGTAATTATTATACTTTTTTTGCAAAATCACAACCGTTGACCCAGAATATAGTTATATCATTGCAAAGTGGGAAAACATGATGGGATATGCAGTCGTAAAATAAATAATTGTCAGCTTACTATTATTTTTTTAAATCACGGCATAATTGTTTTTGTAATTTTAGTAATTCTTTTAGTAATTTTTTCATTCTTACATAAACATTCTGTAAGATAGAGCAAAACTTCTATTTCATGGGTAAATGATCTACAAGAAGCCCTTGGCTAAATTTGTCTCCACAAAAACATGAATGACCCTATGAAATTGTTAATAAATGGTTAAATGTTAATGCAGTAGAAGGGTGGAATCATGAAATATATGAGAACTAAAAATAGTGTGAATCATTTAATTTGATTTTTATTTAATGTAGATGCTAATTTCTTATCCCCTTTCCCAGTTGTTAGAACACGGGTTCTTGCATGCCATTTCATTGTGACTCTCAGCCCCCCCAGATTTGGCCTACTCTTCATCTAAAGATTCTCTTCTCTAATCTCACTACCTAAGCAATTAAGAAGTTTTATCTCAGATGTTCTATTTCTAATATCTCACTATCCAAGCAATTAATATGTTTTATCTCAGATGTTCTATTTCTGATTTTTTTTTTAAAAAAATAATCTCAATTTCAAAATCTTTGAAAAGTTTGAACTGAACTGCTATCACAGACAGATGGTTCCGGGAAAATAAATCTTGATGAATTTCGCCACCTTTGGACTAAAATTAAAAGCTGGCAGGTATACTTGTCTTGTGAATTAATTGTGGTCTAGACAGAACATGACAACAGAAATAAGGATACAAGACAGAACTGCTGGTCATTCACCAGGAGATCACCCTCTTTAACACTCTGTTCACATATTATTTTAAAGCATGTGAAAGAAATTATATGGTGCTTTCCTTCCAAGCTCCAAGATAAATTCTATTATGTATTGCAGCTTTATTAACCAGTTCTTATAATTGGAATGATTAGAGGGCGCTACAAATATTGTAAATATACGGCTAAGTATAGGAAATGGTGTTGTGTTGGGGGGGGGGGACCTGGGAAATAATTTAGTCCACATCTGTGATTCAGCCTCTCTTCGTAATTTTCCCTTCATCATTTCAAAGCCAACTTTGGAATAGGCTTATTTAGTTTAGCTGCATTTCTGGGACAGTGCTTTTTTTAAGGTGGAAAAATAGTTTATGCATCAAACTCTTGAGGTTTATTTCACTTTTGGCTTTTCCAGAAAATTTTCAAGCGTTATGATACCGACCATTCAGGAACCATTAACAGCTATGAGATGCGTAATGCAGTTAAAGATGCAGGTTTGTATGGTGCTTTTGGGTTCTTGGACAGAATTTGGGGTGGGGTCTTCTCTTCTTTTATCTATCTGGATCTTTGTGTCAGTAACAAGTAGTTTTTCACAAAGACAAGAAAGTCACTTGTCTCCACCAGGACCTTCTCATCTCTTTCTCTCCTCAGGGTTTCAATTGAATAACCAATTATATGACATCATTACAATGCGTTACGGTAACAGAAATATGAATATAGAATTTGACAGTTTTATCTGTTGTTTTGTGCGACTGGAAGGAATGTTCCGTGAGTATATTTCTTTAAAATGCCTCTATCTTGCTATTCCATGCCAAGATCCCAGAGGGTTTTTTTTTTGGGGGGGGGGGGGTGTTAAGAAAATGGAGTACATAACCAGGGAAGTCTACAATGCTTTTCATCACAAAATAGTTTTGGCAGCCTAATATTGCTAGTTCATTTTGTTCATGTATGTATGCTATCCATGGTACATCAGAGAGCAAACTAGCTTTGCATCACCTGGCTAGCAGCTAGCAACATCCCGGTGAAGCTGTTTCATAAATAGAATCTGATGGTGGGACATAGAGTCTTCCAACTGGATTTCAGCCACTCTTCTCTTCAACCTTTCTTTCTTTGAACTTTAGACCTTGCAGCTAGAGCTTCCTTGTCATACGTCGTATAGGAACTAGGAGTCAGCAATGCATTTATTTTGGAAGAAGAATCCTAAAGCAAAGATTTTCTAGTCTATTTAGCTACTTTAGCTCTTGCATCTTGAATATTACCTGGCAGTATTTGCAGAAACAAATATCATTTCATTAGACTGTTTGTTTAGATAATTCCTATAGGCATCTACTTTACAAGCAAGCGACTCTAAACTGAGTCCATGTTATCCACAGGAGAAATCTACTTGTCTAAACTGATTTCTCTCTCAAATCTCAAGGTCTCCAAAGCATCTAATACAAATACTTACAGCTGATCGTTGATGGTTATGCAATTCTGTTATATACGTGAAACTATCTGACTGATTGGTACACAATAGCTAGGAATTTCCTATTAATATTTAAATGATAGTTAACAATATTGGGAACAAATAATATGTTCTAATATGTTGTATTTACTGTTCCAATTTCTTGGCTTCCTATAGAATGATCTTCCTTATGTTTCTCTCATGTTAGGTGCATTCCAGGCCTTTGATAAAGATGGAGATGGCATTATTAAACTGAACGTCTTAGAGGTAACTATTGATGTATTTACTTAAACTGATAATCATGCCATTTTGAGTAGTTTACAAAAAAAAATGTCCATAGTACAATAATTAAAAATTCATAACAAATATTTAAATTTTATTAAAACCAGAAAATAAACAACTCTCTGAAGGGTGGGGGGGGGGGTATCTTACCTTTCTTCTCAAAGGCCAAGACAGCGCAAGTCTAATATCTGCTGGTAAACTACTCCACAATAGAGACCACATCAGAGAAGCATTTTCTCCCCCTTCTCTTAAACTGTATGAACCCCAAGGGGTAAGGAACAGTTTTTCCAAGTTGTTCACATATAGTGGGTCAATTATTGAAGGAGGTAGATTTTCTGGTTCATGTATGATAAACCATGTAAGACTTCACGTCAAAAATCAGTATTTAAATTGCCCTCTGTTGGCAGCTGATGCAGAGCACACAACACAGATGAAAAGCATTCATGGTATCTAGCGATAGCTAGCACACACGTTACTGCATTCTTATTCATTGTGGGTTCCGAGTTGCCTTTAAAAACAGCCCTATCTAGAGCACAATGTGGTAGTCCAACTGGGTTTGAATGAGAATATGAGTTACTATTGCTCGGTCCTTGGGTAGGGTCACAAGTGATACATCAGCCATAGCTAGGCAAAGGTGCAGGAGAACTTGACGACTTGCTCTCTTAGAGGGAGTACCATTCCTTCAAAGGAAAATACTAAACCATGATGCACAAACAGCAGTTCCAGGTTCCTTGAGTTCAAATGTTTCTTCTCAGCCATACCCTATTGTTCTTTTGGTGTGCTTTTTCAAGTTAAATTTGGACTGCTTCTTTTGTTATGAAGTGTCATACTCAGAAAATAGTACATTTGATGTCTTTAGAATATGAGTATTCTAAGGAAACCACAAGTACTTCCTTTCCTCAAGTTTATTCATATTATTGATTTGGGCAATAAGTAATCAAGGGCTTGTATATCATCTAGGATAAAATATGCTTAGCTTATCTAATATAGGGACTCTTATTTCCTTGCATCTACAGTTTGAGAAGGCTTATGAAATCCTCCACAATGTTTATTTACAATACAAAGATTTACTCTTATTGGTAGTTTTCCTAATAAAAACAATTCATTAGAAAAAAAATCTGATTGGCCAATGGATTTTCCCATTCCTTTTGACTCCTTGTACTTTCCCAAAACTTTAAAAGGAAGTAGAAATTATAAGGAAGTAGAAATCACTCAAGGCTGCATAGATTCTTCCAAATGTCCTTGACTGTTATTTGGGAACTTTCATCATAGCAGAAATGAAATTTCTTAATAAAGGAACCCATTTTAAAAGTCGTCATTTTATATTGCTGCTGTAAAGTGCATAAAAGGCAAAATAGTTTAAGCATGGTGCTCATACAGTTTTGAGTACAAGTTCAAGAATATCTATTTTAAAAAGCAGATGTATTAGGTTTATTCTATAATGAAGGTCTATTATCTATTATTAGCTCAAATGCTTTAGATGAATTAAAAAGATAAATGGAAAATCGGTCGATAAAACAGGATTTAATATTGAAGTTTAAGTATTCCAAAACTATCTATATCTACCTGTAAGCTAGTTTTTGAGTTCTGAGCTTAGCAAGACCTATTTAGCGTATCTAGTGTTGGGCTATATATGTGTCTGAAATCATTTCAAAGATAGTGACAACTTAATTTAGCTTTAATAGTATGTATTATAATTTATTTTCAAGGTAGCAAAAAATAAATGTATTGTGATTTCTATGTTCATACTTCATAGCTAATTGAGCTATGAATTAGAAAGGACATACAGCCTTGAAATGCAGTGTCATTGTAAGGTTTAATACACCTGGAAACCCTTTTTGGATATAAGTATCTCTGAGTATGGGAATAGGTGTCAACAAACAATTTTATAGTCTCATGCTGAAAATGTTCAGTTTGTATTTTAAGTCAATTTCTTTACTGGGTTAAAGGGATTTGCACAAATCACATACTGTAGTTTTGTTTTGCATATTAAAAAAAAATCCTATTATCTTACAATACCCGTTTTCTACTTCCAGTGGCTACAGCTCACCATGTATGCCTGATTATCACTTATTTTGCACCTTCTCTTGGATTATTGACTTAATCAGCCGTCATTCAGTTTCAAGACACTGATCTCTTGCACATCTTCCTCTTAAAAATTACATGGAAAGGAAGTATAAATGGAAGTATAAATTCTGCAGATTTATGTTCAAGGAAACAGCTTACGGAGAAGTAACAAAAGCAGTGAAGCATCTTGTGCACAAGAAGGGTATCTGCTCTCCTGATGGAATCAACTCTAGATGCATGAGTTTCGTTGCAAATCAAAATTGTTGCCTTACTTTGAAACAGCACCTCTTCTTACCATCTGGGACATTTAGGGTGCAGCAGAACAATTTATTCATATTAAACACTACAACTTGCCAAAATGTGGTTCATTTAAGTAATTCAACTTATTTGAAAATAACATGACTCAAAACATTTATCTAAATTATTTTTATATAATTTTGTTATATGTTACATCAGTTATTATTCCTGTAGCCAAGCTTCCTACAATTAGGCCCGGCAACAGAATATATCAATGTACACAGATGAAGTATTAAACAGGATGTATTAAATGACAAGATAGATGGTTAAATATTGCGGCTGAACTAGGTGGTCCTCAACCATTCATTTATAGCGACCAATTGACATTACAACAGCACTGCAAAAAAAGTGACTTTCAACCAGGCCAAGCACTTAAAGACTGTTGCACCACCACCCAAAATCATGTTTTCCCAATTTGGGTGTTTGGCAACTGGCATGTATTTACAATGATTGCCATGTGCTTAAGTCATGTGATCACTGTTTGCAGCCTTCCCAACCAGCTTCTAAGAAGCTAAGTCAATAGGAAGCTGGGTTCGCTTAACGACCATGTGAATCACTTAGCTACAGTGACTAGGCTCAACAACCATGGTCATAAAATCAGGTGTGACTCACTTAGCACCATCTCACTTAGCAATAGAAATTATAGTCCCAATTATGGTTGTTAAGTCGAGGGGCTACCTGCAATTAATTTTGTTCCTAGGCTGCAGGAAAAACATTTTAGCTAAATTATAAGTTTGTTCTGGCTGCAACAAACTGACAGATTCAGGAAGTCTGGGTTCTCTTACAGTAGAACTTTTATAGAAATCTGTATTGATATATAAACAAGACTTCTTTTATAAGAGGTTTTGCACATAGGATTAACTGTGATCTAGTGCTACGACTACATTTGTTTGGAAACTGTATTCCTTATCCCATTTTTAAAAATGCCATGCAAGCAATGGTTCCATTGCTAGGAATAATATGGCAAAAGTTGCATAATAAATAAATGAGATCTCTTTCACTGGATCTGCTGTGTTAAAATTATGAAAGAATATTAAAAAAAAACCTGTGAAAATATGCTAGTTGTAGATGTCCACTTTTTTAACAGATGCTTGTACGGATTTGTAAGAACGATCACTATCCAATATTTTTGCTTATGTTTAGAATTGTGGTTTTGGGAAGTTGACCTTTGAGGTATGTGGAGTAGCTAGGTAAAAACAATGAAGCAGGCTTCATACTAAAGTTTTGTTGTTGTTTTTTTGCTATACTTTAATTTAGAAGCCAGAACTTGACCCTCAGCAATTTTAAGACTTCAATTCCCAGAATTCCTCAAAAGTAAATGACATATTTAAATTATTGTGAAGAAAATGAATAGACCACACCACATCTCATTGGGATAAAGTAAATTTATTTTGTTTTCTTTTGGTTGTTATCTTATCTAATTCACAGCTTTGTAGCAAAAAAGGAAAGACTAAATCATTCACTGAAACAAACGGAGAAAAGATGTTAAACAGTTATAGCATAGTAGGTATGCTATTTTATCACCTGGTATTTCTGCAATTACAGGAATCTGTTCATGCCTTAAATGATGTGTTATTTTAGACCTTCTAGCTGCACAATACTATATGGAGCACCTGCTTATATGTTCTGTGGAAACCATTCCTCACAACTATAGATTATCTAGGAAATTCAGTGTTTAGAGCAAGTTAGCTGCTGGCTGCCTGAATACTAATTCTTAATGTATCTGTCTTTGAAGATATTTGCACTATGAAACACATATCCCCAACTTGCATTTAAAAAGAAGATAAAATGTCATATGATATATTTTATATCTAGTGTGATAAGGATGCAGCCCTGACTTTTTAAGGTGGGTGCTTTGCCACTTTATTAAGATGTTATAGCTTTTATGTTTCAATCCACCGTAGCCTAGGTAGTGTCTCAAAGGGCAAATAGAAGCTGGGATACTTGCAAGTGTTCTATTATTTAGTGGGACAAAAATGCAACCAGCCAAATACCTGAATTCTATGGTAGCTGATACACACAAGAGTCCTCCACAGCAGAACCATGAATGTAAAGAAACACATTCACCACACACACACACACACACACACACAAAACTTAATGGCATTTTAAAAAGTGCACACCTCTTATACTGAGGAAATATGTTGGCATGCAGTCCAAATACATTGCATATGCAACCTGCAACAACTTACTCAGACATCAGCCCAGCACGCAAAATTAAACATTTCCCACACATTTCAATAATGCACTCTGCGATTCACTCTGGCAACTTCATTTCTATCTCCTTTCTTTCAAAATAAATCTCTTCTAAAGATAAAGTTAATATATTTCTGGAAATAAGACAAACACCTGCAACCTTCCAGAACATGACAATCTTCAAAGTACGCAATCTTGATGCATCCGCTTTACCATTCTACCAATAATCAGAAAACTCCATTTTGCCCTCTTTGCATCAAGATTTCTATAGAGCAACCTAAAGGAGCATGCCTACATTTCCAACTAAAGAGGTATAAGTACACAAAACAACCTCAAACCAAACAAATAACCTGAATCGCAAGAGAAGATTTCACATTCCACATGAAAGAACTGTGGAGCTTCAGCACAACACACTTAAGGAGGAGGAGTTTAACTTTCTAAGTTATGTGCATGAAGCCTCATTTGCAACTATTCTTCTCATTAAGAAAAACATATATTATAGAACAAACTAATAATAAAACTTGGCCACGCTTTTATTGCTGAACAAGTTTTAATACAAATTATGAAAGCATTCCAAAACACACTCATCTTAAATGTGCATGCGCGCACACCCAAACATACATACAGTACTAAACAGTAAAAAACACAAGTCATCCAACTTATAAATCACTTGCAATTACTGATGTGCAGACATTTAAATTATTGCATATCAAGGCACCATCCTCTTCCAGTTAAAATACTGAAAAAGAAACTTGAAGAGGATGCAAAATTAATATTCACCCATTCACATAACTAATAACACACTCCATATATTTTTCTTCACAAAAATACTTCTTGCCTCTGTAATTTAACTTCAAACACATTCAGTTAAGAATGAGCTATATTTTAAAATGTCATTCGATATTTGGCTGTCTACAAAATGAAAGTTTTTGCAGCCTTTCAAATAAGCATTTGACGGTTTCCTTCAGTCTGTCTGATTTCAGCTGCCAACAATGTCATGAAAAGAGGAGGCACTATTGCACAGAAATTACACGCAGGCTACAGAAGATGTTCTAACAATAGAAGATAACCAGTGAATTGTTCATTATTTCTGAACATGGCAAAGGTCAAAAGAGGGGACCAGAATCAAAACATCTTCAAGCTATAGGAATTATCAAGAAATCATGTAGAGCAACTTCCAACTGGTTTGTTTTTCCAGCTGTTGAAGTCACTAAGTTATACATTAATTACCTTTTATTTTTAAAGGTTGATTGCAATGCTTCTAATATGTATATATTGTCTGGTGTAATTAAGCTCACAGTCAGATACTGCTAGACTAATAATGAGGTTTTTAGCTTTTCTGTGGAAGAAAAACCAGAACTGAAGTCACAAACACTAGATGAAATCTAAATAGGGAACCATTTTCTGAATACCGCAAATTGCAGCACAAAAACTTTCCCAGACAGCACTGACCATATACACATTTCTTTCACAAACACATATGCTATTTTTCTGTCAATTCTTGCATTTGTCACGCTGCTTAGTTTTGCTCCCTTAAATGACAGCACAAAATATATGCAAAATTCTCAGCTTCTGCTTAGGTTTTAAATCTTTCCAGTATGTGCCCAACAGCTTTTTAACTTGCAATTATAGGAATTGAAATTTAGTCAGTTGCTGTGAAACAAGATGGTTATCAAAAACACAGGATTCTCACAGGCTTAGCTGGATGAAGCAAGTTAACATTCACTTACTTCAAATGCCATAATGGTCATAACGTAAAATTCTCAGAATCAAAAACACAGTCCCAATATTGTGGCAAGAGAGCACTGGGTATAAACCTATCCAAAAATGTTTAAGTTATATTTACTGGTGTTTGTATTATGGTGCCTGGAACTCTTAAGATAACTGGGAAATAACAGTATGTTTAAGAAACAAGTATTTTGCTGTCTTAACAGTATGTTCTCTGCCACGCTAAGATTCTTTGGCGCCAAAGCATACCCATAAAATCAAATACAATTGTGATTAATTGATTTCACATTTTAAACTGAAGCCACAATATAAAGTAATTCAAACAGTGAGCCAATTGTTCATTCCCACAGCAAAATATCTCAAAGATTTCAGTAAGGAAAAAAAAATAAGGAATTCAACGATCAGATGGTATTTCTAACCTGAATTCAATAATGTTTAGATTAACATTAAAATAATCCAAACTCAGAAACATACATTAACAGGGGATCCTACATATAACATGAAAACTGGTGATTAAAACACTTACATGTAGGGCCCCAAATTAAGTATAAAACGTTACTCTGAATACCAAGTAATAGATAAGCCCACTGCATTTATTTGCACAGTGTAAATATGAGGGAAGGTAGATTCCCCCCCCCCCCGCCAACAAGTGAATGGTATGAACAATTATTTGGTATGACTCTGTCATTCCTTTCTCTACAGAGCTGTGAATAGATCCTGTCTCTGTAGACAAAACAGAAAAAGGTGTGTGTTCTTTTTTCCACTCCAATAATGAACAGGAGGAAAAAGAAAAGAAGGAGGTGGACAAGGCATGTAAAATTACTTGTGTATAAAAAAATACTTCCCAATATGGGAGGCTGAAAAATGTCATGAGTCAATCTTGCTATCATCCTCTGCGTGCTTCTCAATATGTCCCACCGCATCCTAGAGGCAGAAAGGAAACAGGATTGATTTCAATTGGCTCAGATTTTTATACGTCAACAACCGCACATCAATGATACATTCCAGGCCAGGGTAAATCCAAGATTTAGGACAGCGCTAGTCAGACTTCAAATGTTCTTATTAAATTTTTAAGTTTTTAAGTTTTAACCAGCATGTTAGAAACATCCCCATACTCTTAACTGACCAGCTTTAGCTTTAATTCGATTGGTCTTTGTGAAATGTTGTATGATATGTTCAGTAGTTATTAGGTGAACTGCTTGGTACAGTAATGTATGTATATCACCACTGTGTAAGTAATATTTATGATAGAAAAACATCTTATAAGGCAATCCGATGAAAGGCTGAGAAGAATAATGATGATAGAATTAATGCTGGTGGGCAAGGAAAGAACAGAACAAATAGGGGGAAAAGGGGGAATCTGAAGGGAAAATAAATATGTCAACAGCTAGTACATTTTTTAATACTTTTATAGTTGCAGACAATAGAATTGTAGATCAATGCCCTTAAACTGGTTTCTTTTCCAGTTACTACTATCAAAGAACCAATAGCAGAGTAACAAGGACCCCAGACATTTTCTATCACTATGTCAGGAATAGAATTTCTTCTCATCTTACGACACAGTGGCAGCAGGACTGCCAATTGTGCACCTCTTTTTTCCCCTTAAAAGACGTATTAAAGTTTTTGTAGATTGCTCTCTTCCCAAGCTACAAGAACTACATTCCAAATAATTCCTTCATCTTTCACCTTTTATCCAATTTCTTTGCTACATACCTGTTTGGAACTTTTCTTGGAGGTGAAGAATGCATCACAATTTTTCCAACGACACTTCAGAGTTTGAAAATTCGGATTTGTGTGGTCATTTAACAAATGCTGTTTCAAGTGGTCCACAACTCCAAATATAAGTGAACATCCATGCCACTGATAAGCAAAATAAACAAAACAGGGAATGGCTGAAAGCTAGTGGAGACATTAACAATGTAACCATTTTTCTGTAGTTCATACATGTAAGAAAGAGGAAAAATAAGAAAATACTAAACTAGAGGTATCTTAATTAGCTTGATTTAGTAAAAACTAGTTCTGTAAAACCATAAAACAGTACATTCATTCATTCATTTTTGTCCACAGCCTCCCTTCAGAAATTTTTCTCAGCATCAACTCTGAAATAACTTGGATTGAGAGAAAAGTGGCTGACCCCAAATCATCCAAGGAGCTCCCAAGGTCTCCTGGGTCTTACAACACCTTAACCACCCTACTGCACAACTCTGTATAACACAACGATTTTCAATCCTCCATTGACAATGCAAGTATGAACAGGACTGAAGTAACCAAAACTGCAAAGACCACTTCAGTCCACCTCTAGGAAAAAGAAGGGAGTCAAATGATAAACTTGAAGTTTTAGGGTTGTTTGAAAGATATACTGACATTTATAGTTTTGAGTTTTCTCAACAGAAACCTGGCAGCAATTGTGCCAAGTTTGTTTCATCCCTCTAGGACACTACAGCCAAGGTCTTTGCACCTTTCATCCAAACAGAAAAACCACTTCATACAATTATCAGAGATGGACACTTTCTGCTCCAGAATACATTATATGAAGGAACTATGATGTTCCCTCATGCTGAACATGGGAGAACTGAGTGACCAATTTCTTGTCTTCTCAAAGTACCCATATTAACATAAGGATTGCTTGAAGGGAACGGAGACCACACCACACCTGGTTTGTCTCCATTGAGAATAAGTATCAGAAGCTCTACATTTGTCCAGAGGATTCTACCAGGAAGAGTGTTGTCATTACAATGGCTTCATGACATATATATTGTCTGAAAACTATACTAGTGAAGAGAGTCCGGTTTCCATAAGCTTCCCAATGGAGGACATCTAGGGATAGGCAGGTGGCCCTCGGCATCTTTCTGAGCCTACCCCCCAAAAAATACTTAGAATGGCTGGAGTCAATATTTTCAGTCATTCTTAAACAAAGACTAAACTTAAGGGTTTAAAAACTATTTGAGATTGTTCTGGAATCTGGAGTGAACTAATTGCTTTCCATAATAGGTAAATAATTTGATTCAAACTTGGCTTAGAGTTGATTTATAATATCTGATACCTTATGCCTAGCCTGCCTTTTAAATGTACAAATCAATCAACCAAATTTGTTATAGTTGCCCAACTCCAATTTTAACTGTTTCAACTATTTGGTTTTGGTGACATTTTTATCCTATTTATGTTATATTTTTTGTGGATTCAACAGATTTCAAATATTATGAACAAGTACATGAACTTCAGAGTCTAAAGAGCAAAAGTATTTTTTCTTTACCCAACAACGATAGTTCTGCATCAGGTTCAGCCGCACTGCTTGGATACTACCATCATAGCAACCTGTGTAGATCTGAAAAGAGGAAAAAAAAGTATTATAGAATTAAAAGAATAAAAAGACACGAATATACTGAATGGAGTAGCCACTTGTACTATATTTAAAATTCTACTACGATTAGAATATTTATTTTCTGTACAGTAGCTTATATATTTTAGTGATAAAAAACAAAATGTTGAAATGAATTCTATAAACTCCTTTATCACTCAGTTGGATTAAGGGAAACAATTCAATTAGTGCATTGTATATTGAATATATGAAGTTTTTTAAAAAACTTTTTTAAAACAGCAAAACAGCTAGTCTATGTATGAACACAAAACCTAAGGATAAACTGTAAAACTATTTTGCAAAAGAAATCAGTAGTAATGTTTAGCAAACATACATTAATATGCAACCAAAGAATGCAGGATCATTAATTGAATAAAGTCCCTCAGTTACACTATGGAGTTATTAAATTAAGTGCTGTAACTAAACGTGTTTGAGTGGTGATAGTCTGTTCCTGGGAAATCATTTTTTGCATGCAGTCAATAGGATAACAAACTATAATGATGCCATTCAGGCTATGGAGACATTCTATGTTAAGTACCCAATTAAAAAATGTAAAAAAGACATACATATGCCCAGAAATCTTACCTAGTTACTTAGACTGTTGGTTAAACTAGAGTTGCTGTGCTTCTCAGATTTCAGTTGGTTTAGTCATCTCAAATGTTAAAGTTTATTCAAAAGTTATCTGATGCTTTTCACAGATTCAAAAGAGTTGGGTAAAACTGTATTATTTTATCACAGTTTAGTTGTTTTAACAAACAATCCAACTGGGATACTTTTTAATAATAGCAATAGCACTTAAGACTTATATACCACTTCACAGTGCTTTACAGCTCCTGTAAGCGGTTTACAGAGACAGCACATTGCCCCCAACAATCTGGCTCCTAATTTTATAGACCTTGTAAGGATGGAAGGCTCAGTCAGCCTGAGTCAGTCAGATTGAGGGAACTGAACTGTTGGCAATGTGAGCTGAGTTAACCTGCATTCTTACCACTGCACTATAATGCAGGGGGAAAAAGAGTACCAAATTTACATAAATAATACTAAATACTCTCCAGATTTTCTGGACTCCCACAGTCCCTTAGCCCTGGCCCTCTTGCAAAAGCAGATAAGAGTTAGGAGTCCAATCCAACTGCAGCGCATTAGATTGGCTTCTTCTGATCTGTGAATTTACTTCTGTCTTTTGTTAGAGCCTGGCTAGAATCCAGAATACTCCTCTTTATGCACATAGAGAATGCCAGATGATTGGTTGATGTTCTTAAATCTAAGATACAAATCCCTGTTATCTTCCCCCAGGTGATAGAAGCTCTTCATGGGGTGCTCTAGTGGGTTTGAAGACATCTGGCTCTTTGGATACAACTTCTAACAAATTCATAATTGCTTCACAGTCTTATTTCCCAACCAGAGGGAACCAAGCATGAAGTAACTTGCAAAATGCTATCTACAAAGCAAGCAAGAATAATGATCTAATTCTGGATAGCCATAATCATAAGAGGAAAATCCCTAATATTATGGAAAGAGAAAACAAAGTGTTACCATGCTCTTATGAATGGTCATGCACATAATCATATCCGAATGTCCTCCATAGACTTGTAAACGATCGTGAGACTTGGTGGAAAAGAGAGGGGAAGAATAAAAACCTTGTCAGACATATGTAATAAGCCAATGAGTACATACCTAAAGATTTAGTTACAGTAAACTGCATGTAAATAATATAAGAAAAACAAAAAAGCTGCTTTTTTGTCCTACGATACTAGTTTGCTTATTTTAAATACTCGTTTCCAGCCATAGACTCTCCCAGATGAAAAGTTATCAAAATGGGGTGTTGGTTCTTACCTGATATGCCCCTTCTTGAGGCAGGTGGAGACAGCAGTCATGCATGGCTTAACTCAGTAACCAATAGAACTGAGTCTACCAAAATGATGTCATCGCCTCAAAGGAGTGTCCTCCCGCTTTTGTGATAAAAGAGATAAGTAGACTGCTGTGTGTTAGTCAACTGCTTTCAATCCTCTGAAACCCCAGCCTAGCTCCAGAACTCCCTCTGCGAACTAGGCCAGGAACCAAAGGGTGGGGATGACCGCTGTCTCCACCTGCCTCGAGAAGGGGCATATCAGGTAAGAACCAACTCCCCATTCTCCAACGTTGGTGGAGACAGTAGTCATGCATGGGACGTACCAAAGCTGGGCGTGTCCTCGGGTGGGAATGACACTGGGCTAGGAGCTTGAAGAAGGAAGAACCTGTTGAAGCACCCGCCGTCCGAATGCCACATCCACCGACGCGTATCTGTCCATCTTATAATGGCAGGTAAAGGAATTGGGGGTTGCCCAGGTGGTCGCCTTGCAGATCTCTTCCACGGAGGCCTGCCTTGTCCACGCTGCTGATGTAGCCGCGCTGCATGTGGAATGCGCCGTGATGTTGGATGGAGGCATGAGGTGACTTGCCAGGTAAGCTCTAGTTATGGTTGACCCAATCCAGCGCCCAACCATAGATGGAGAAGCCTTTAGACCCTTGTTTGTGGGGTGGAAAGACACAAAGAGTGCTTCGGTGCACCTAAAGATGGCCGTCTTGGCAATATAGATCTACGTCTGACCTGGGCCATTTGCGTTCGAGACTGTGAGAGGGATTAGGGCAAAAGTTCGGTAGAGTGAGATCTAGAGACCGATGAAAGGCCGAATTGACCTTTGGAACAAAGGTGGGATCAAGTCGAAGGACCACGCAGTCTGAGTGAAAGGTACACAAGTCGGAACAGTTGGAAAGGGCTGCCAATTCTGAGTCCTGTCGTGCAGACGTGATAGCCACCAGAAAGGTTGTTTTCAATGTGAGGTGATGCAGGGAGGCTGACCTGAGAGGCTTGAAGGGTGGTCCAGTGAGAAAGTCAAGGACTTTGGTTAGATCCCACGAGGGGAAGTGGTGAATGACAGGAGGGCAGAGATTAGACACGCCCTTAATGAAGTGGCGTACATGAGGGTGCAAGGAGAGAGGTTCATCCCGGTGAAGAGAGAGAACCGAAGAGAGAGCTGACACCTGTTTCCGTAAGGTGTTGGGCACAAGTCCTTTATCTAGTCCCTGTTGCAGGAACTCCAAAACCTGGGGAATCGAAGCTTCCAGGGGCAAAACCTCTCTAGAAAGGCACCATGTGCTGAAAGTCTGCCACGTTGATTCGTACATTCTATTAGTGGCCTGGCATCAAGAAGCCTGAATAGCTTGAATTACCGAGTCTCAGAAAGGTTTGCCACCCTCAAGACTTCCCGCTCAGCCTCCATGCAGTTAGACGGAGCCAAGATAGGTTGGGATGGTAGATGGAACACTGGTGAAGAAGGGACAGTATCAGGGGAAGACGCCACTCTGGGCCCACTGAGAGGTTGACTAGGTCCGCGAACCATGGACGGCGCAGCCAATGGGGGGTGAGTAGGGTAGAGTAGTTCGGGCTCTTCCTCTATCATATTCTAAATGACCCTCTGTATCAGGGGGAAGGGAGGGAAGGCTTACAGGAGACCAAGATCGAGGATTGCTCTCCAGCCCCCCCGAAGACTTTGGCAGATCCCCCTATGGGGAGATCTTCCAGGCAGTCACTTCTGCCTCTTGTAGGATCGGTTGGTATTGTCCCTGAATGACTTTTTGGGCTGGAATCTCTAGTTGTTTCTGCCTGAACTGTTGGAAAAGGAAGGGCCCTGTCTGGGGGGAGCCTGACGTTACAGATGGGAGTTGGAGGAACCCCCATCCTGACCCTGAAAGGGCTGTCTGCGATAAAAGGCCCTCTTGTTTCTTAGTGGAAGACTGCAAGACCTTCCACTTATCCTTGGACTCTACCAATAGAGGATCTAATGGGGCCCCAAAGAGAAGGGAGGAAGAATAGGGAGAGGAGGCTAGCCTCCACTTGGCACGGGCTTCCGCCTGCCACTGCTTTAGCCAAAGCAGGCGACAGGTGGAGATGGAGGATGCTATGGCCTTGGACGCAAAATGGGTCGCGTCCAAGGAAGCATCTGCAGTGTATTCTAGAGCTGCCTTTATTTTGATAATATCCCTGCAAGCCCTAGAATCCCTGGCCGGGAGCCTCATTTGGAGTTGCCTTAGCCATAAGAGAGCAGAGCAACTAAAGAACAAAGCAGAGGTACCCGCCCTAACGGCCCAAGCCGAGGCCTGGTGACTCTTGACCAGAGTTTGTTCTATTCACTTGTCTTCGGGGTGAAGAGCCTCCTCGGGAGCTGCTGAGGCTGTGTTAGGAGAAGAAAGGCCAATTATAGGTAAGTCGATAGAAGGTACCTCTAAAGCCTTGGTGAGTTCTGGTCCCACGTTATACAGGGGCTTGTCCAAGGTATTGGGGAGGGGACCTGTACCTGGTGATGCCCATTGGTTCTGGACCACGTCTATGAAGACTCTGGGAGACAGAATCACCTCCTTTTCCACCTTAGACTGGATGAAGAGGAGGTCAATAGTGTCCGCTTTGTCTGATTCCATTCCTTGAGGTGCTTTAGGGGAATGGATGCCAGTGATCCTCTCGGCCTTAAAGAGGAGAGAGCGAAAGACAGCAGGTTTGAACAAACTGACAAATGCAGGTGGGTCAGGGGGAAGCCCCTAGTTTTCCGAGAGATCTGAATCTCTTTCTGGACGTTCCTCTTCTCCAAAAACCAAAGGGTGACTGGACGTGCCAAGGAGCTCATGTGATGAAGAAGCCGAGAGATCACCTCCCTGCGTCTAGAACCAGAAAAAGAAGCAGACCTGCATGGAGTAGAGTGGTTAGAAGACCTATGTTTAAAGGCAGCTGCTACGCCACATTCAATGGCCTCAGATAACTTGTCTGCCATGCCAGGTGAGTAAGGTGGCAGGGAGGAGGGGAAATTTCCTCCTGGTAGAGGGCTCCTCATCCGGAGTGATGCTCCTGCCACCCTCAGATTCATCCCCACTGCAGGCGAGATCACTTGGGTCCCTGGCATCCTCAGGTTGAACGATGGATGCAGCAGGGGAGAGGTCATCCTCCGAATCAGACAGGTCAGGAGGAGGACTAGGCTGAGTAGGCCTCTGGAACTGAAATAGATGGGATTCAGTGTGGTTGGTCTTGGCCTTGGCCTTGCTGGAGGAACCTGGGTGGCACTGTCCTTTGTCTGTGGCTTGGCTGCACTCCTATGGGACTCCCTGGGGGCCTTGGGAGAGGGCTCCGTGGGGGAGGCTTCTGGGGCAGGCCTGCATTTGTGGGTCCCAGAAGAAGGGGTCTCGTTGGTGGGTAGAGGCACGTGGCTCAAGGGCAGGAAATGAGGCCATGGTCTGTACTCACAACTCCTTGAAGTGCCCCAAATGGCCACTGGAGATCTTCGTGCCAAAACAAAACGGCCACTGATGCTACATAGCCTATGGGCCGGACGCCATGAGGTAGCCGAGGCTGCAGAATGAGGGAGGGCGTCAAAGTGCCTGTGGAGAGGCTGCGGAGGCTGAGGAGAACAGCAGCGGCGATCCGGTGGAGGCGGGAGCGCTGAGGGGCGGGCGCTTCCCAGCGGTTCCGGCGGCTGCTTTTGGCTCTTTTGTGGCTGCTGATAGCTTTGGCAGTTGCTGGCGGCTTTGGCGGCAGCTGTTGACTTGGCAGTTGCTGGCAGCTTTGGCGGCAGCTGTTGACTTGGCAGCATGAGGGAAAGGCTTGGAGGCCAACAAAGGCGGCAGCGCTGAGCAGAGCCTCCAACGGCTATTGCTGGGAGGCGCTGCCTGCAGAAGAGCCTCTGAAAATGCCAGTAAGCTCAGGAGGCAGAAGCCTCGAAAAAGCCCTGGTGAGTCTCTCCAAAAAGCCCGGGGGCTAATTGAGAGACTTAGCTCTGGGGAGCTATCCACTAATTCTTCCCAATTTGGATGTAATTTAGGTGAAATTTAGAAAAATATCCAATTAAAGGTAATTATAGTATCTACAAAAGTTGAAGAGAAAGCAGTTAGCACAGCCAGTTCGGATTGAACTGAGTCTAAAAAAGAAGGAGGACACTCCTCTGAGGCGATGACATCATTTTAATAGACTCAGTTCTATTGGTTACTGACTGAGTTAACCCATGCATGACCGCTGTCTCCACCAACGTTGGAGAATATCTAAATAACCTCACACGCTTTCAGAATGTATGGCAGGCAATGTATATAACCAACACTGTTATCTCATGGCAGGTAAATTTAGCAGGCAAAACACACAACCCAGCAGCTATTCTTCCTAGAGAAAATTAGACCCTGAAGTCTCTGCAACTCCTACAGGACTTTTTTAAAAACCCAATTCAGAGCTAAAAGAGTTGCTTCAAATTAGATCATGTGAAATATTTGAAGATGAATACACCACTTGGCATCAAAGAGAAACAAAGAATATCATTTACAAAGATAATTATCACATTCTACTTTAAATAAAATCAGCTAGATTTTTACCTGCAACTCATATACTCGAACACACTTGTCTAAACAGGCTGTTACCATCACTTTTCCAAGGATGTTCACAACAGTTACTGCATGGTTATGCCCCTTGTATATCCGTACCAGCTCTCCAGTCTGCAACAAGATCATCAGAATAAATAGGTATGCACAGAGCAAATAAATTAATTGTTTCTACTAGATTCTTACACACTTTCCTTTTGACAACAAAATCTTGAAGAGGATATGTTTCTTCTTTAATTTGTACTGTTAATAAAGTGAGCATTGTCAGAAAGATTGTTAACTCTCTAGCATAAACAACACTTTCATATGGCCACTGGGGATCAACCTTTATGTGTTTTGTGTAAAAGCTTATCCTTATCTACCATCATTCACAAGAAATAAAAAGAGATGCACCTGAGAATTTGTATTCTTCTCTTCCATGCCATTCCTATTCCTATTCCTATTCATTTACTGAATTTGTATACGCCCCTCACTCTACCAAGCAACTCTGGATGGTTCACAATGTCATAATTAACAGAATCAAACAATTACAGGATTAAAACATTAAAGCATTATAGTAAAAACTAATATATTAAAATCATTATTAAAATGGATAAAAAGAACCAATGCATAACTGGGGTGTAGGTGAGGTATTGTATTAGTCTACTAGCCTTCTCCAAAACGGGACGCCCCTATCAGGGTCCCAGGTCAGTTGGCAATGCCAGGTTTTCAGGCTCTTTCAGAAGACCAAAAAGATGGGGGCAGGCCTCAGCTCAAGGGGCATGATGTTCTGCAGCAGAAAGGCTCTTTTCCTTTACCATGCCAGTCACAGTTTCTTGGGTGACAAGATGCAGAGCATGCCCCTCCTGCCTCTTGGCTTGCTTGTGAGTTGCCTGGGATTCACTTATGACCTGTTATCCTCACTTAATGATGGCAATAGGGAGTGTGGCTGGAATTGTCATTATAAGATGTGGTCATGTGATGTTGTACTTTATGACTGCTTTGTTTAGTGATGAGAATACAAGTCTCAATTACAGGTTTTTTTTCCATGGATCATAATATAGGTAAAGGTTTCCTTTGCACATATGTGCAGTTGTTCCCGACTCTAGGGGGTGGTGCTCACCTCTGTTTCAAAGCTGAAGAGGGAGCGCTGTCCGAAGACGTGGTTATGTGGCCGGCATGACTAAATGCCGAAGGCACACGGAACGCTGTTACCTTCCCACCAAAGGTGGTTCCTATTTTTCTACTTGCATTTTTACATACTTTCAAACTGCTAGGTTGGCAGAAGCTGAGACAAGTAACAGGAGCTCACTCCGTTACACTGCCCTAGAGATTTGAACCACTGAACTGTCAACCTTTCTGATCAACAAGCTCAGTGTCTTAGCCACTGAGCGTCCCTTGGATCATAATATAATAATAGCTATTTGATGGATTTCTTCTTAAAATATTGAGATGAAACAGGGCTTGTAGTATATTTTTTAATATAACTGTCTAGTCAAATAAAAAATACAGTGCACAAAAATTTCCTAAAGCAACTAATTTTTCTATTTCTCAGAGCATCTACAGTCAAGATTCAGGTTTAAGTATTAGGTGTTTTTCTCTGAGAACACTTGTTTAAAATTGAATTAAATTAATCTAAATGAATTATCAACACTAATTTAGCAGTAAATTATTTTGTTAGAAATAAAAGAAGTATGAAACATGTCATATTTCATAGATTAAAGTAAAATGACCTTTGAACAAACTTACATGTATGTTGTGAGCATGGACAGATTGGTCACTGGAACCACTGAAGACCAGATCATTCACAACCTTGGAAGATAAAGCCAACAGCCAGATTACATATAATATTTAACCAGAAATACTTCATTCCTTACCAGCTCTCATGTTTAATTGTCGCAATATAATTACAATGAATGAATCACTTCTAGGGAATGAATTACAAACCAGTCTGAGCACCAGCTGCAACAGAACTGCAGTAGACTCAACCAAATTACCCACATACCTAGTCAATACCACAAGTTCAGCTGTGCTTCAAAGTTACTATTATCTATTACAAGGAAGGTTTTTACATCTCCAGATGATTGATCTACAGAGCATCAAGGCCTCCCTCCGAAAACCCCACATCCTCTCCCAGCTGACATATATGTCTCTCATCTTACACGTCCTCAGAACTGATGAAATAGCATCAAGCAACCAAAAAAAAAAAGGTGTTTCATTTACAAGTTATGAATTGTTTCAAATGGCTGCATTTCAATAAAACCGCTTCTTTTTAAAGTACTTGCCTTCATACACAGTACTGTTTTGCTATGACCTTCAAGGGTTCGGAGCAGGAGTCCATTTCGGGCATCTCGCACACTAATTGTACAATCGTAGGATCCCACAATCAGTAGTCGCCGTGCCCCTTCCTGCGCTGTAGCCAGGCAGCTGATTGCCCTAGGACCATGACACTCGAAAGTCTCAAGTTGTCGGTTGTTCTAGCCGGGGGGGGGGGGGGGGGGGGGGGGAGAGAGAAATACAACCGAAACACAAGTTATGGACACAATTATTTCCTTCCAGATCCAACAGCACTAATTTTTTTCTCCTTCTAATTATTTGAATGCCTTCCCATAAATTGCAGATTGCCATATAACTGGGAATGTAAAACAATATTTTTTTTCATTAAGAAAAAAAATTCATTATGGAGTGAATTTCTTTAAGATACACTCTGCTCCATAGCAAATACTTACATAATTTTAATTTTGAAAAGAAAAATTATTCAAAGAAACAGAAAAGTGTGCATGGACTCCTTTCCCAGTAACTACTCCCCCAGGCAAATTGTAGTCTTATGTCTGATTGTGCTTATGCATCAACTAAGCTGTAACTGTGCCAAGGTAGATCTCCCCCCTTGTTTCTTTAACTACGGAATTTGGGTGCAAGTTGAACTTCAAACTTTATTTGTCCTTTTCAGTTATCATGCATTACAGCAGCATTTCTTCTTGGAGATTAGCAATGCTTACATCTCTTATACTGACCTTTATATTAAAAGTGACCACATTTCCATTTGCAAGGCCAGCGTAAAGGATCCTCCATCTACTGTGCAGGCAAAGCACACGCTCATCCAGTTTAAACTGATCAATAAGTTCTCTTGTCTAGCAAGTGAAAAAAAAGTAGGATTTACTAAACTCATAGTAAATAGCCTTTTTTTTCAAAAATGGGCCCATTTGTGACCTCCCAAACCCCCCACGCATCCCGTTTTTGTCCTCCTCAGCCACCAGGAGCACTTTGCAGGCCTCCCAAACCTCCTATGCATCCAATTTTCACCAAAAACAGGCCTGTTTTTGGCAAAAATGGGACGTGCTTTGGGGGGGCGGTTGGGAGGCCAAAAACAGGGCAGTATTGCATTGGTGAAAAAGTTTTTACTTCTGGAAGTGACTTCACATTTTAAGATTCTTAGAAGATGCTTTAGATGCACAGAGCTGAAGAAATATCACACTCCGAAATGTCTGGGAAGGTCTACCTTCCCAGAGCCAATCCATCCTGACATTCACAATTGGCACAGGGGGCAAAATGAATAAATTCAGAATCCAGAATTATAAAAGGCAATGCATTTCCTCCTGGTTAATTAGTTGCATCAACTGTTATCTCTACACTTACCTTGACATTATAGCAATTTATATTGTGATCACTGGAGCCAGAATAGAGTGCTGCATTTTTCCCTGTTGTCTGAATTACCAGGAGGCAGTTGACTTTGGAAGCGTGGCCTTCAAAGACACCCACACATTTCCTGTTCTATGAAAAGGAGAACAAAGTGTGGTCAGGTTGTATTTAAATTGGGATGAACGATTTTTAAGAGGCAGAGATCACCCTTTTTGAAAGAAAGCAAGGACCATGCATGGGATCGTGGGGGTTTTGGTTTGTTTTTAGTTTTATTAAAATTATTTCGGGATGCAACTCTGCTTCTATATATTTCCCACCTCCAAAGCTGGAAGCCATGTCACTAGTTCTTGGCACTTACAATAAAGAGGCAGTTCTTAGAGATACAAGAAATTTAAGATGCATGTGCAACTACAAATATAATAATTTTTGACTTACAACCAATCATTTAGTGACCGTTCAAAGTTACAACAGATCCTTCCAAAAGCTACTTATGACTTGATTTCAAAGTTACGATGGCTGCAACACCTTCCCAAAGTCATAGGAACACATTTTGGCAACAGGCTCACTTTTGTAGCATCCCACAATCATTCAAGTGTGATTTTTTAAATGCTTTTTGCCAGTTTCTGGCATTTATTTACTTTTCCAGCAAAAGTGGATTCAAATAACGAACGTGGTGTTTACTTAATGACCACTCCCAATTTTTTACAAAAGATTGTAAAATTGGTCCCAGTCACTTAATCACTCACTAACAACTGCAATGACATGATTAATTTCAGGCTCGACTACAATTGTTAGTTGAGGACTGCCTATGCACAGTCCTAAACTACCTGCCTGTTCTGTCCCCCCTTCCCGGCTTGTTAACAAACAGCAAGCAGACAAACTTTAAAGGAAGTCTTTTTATCAGTTCTCGGCTCAGACTGGCTTCGAGCCCAAAAATAACATAAATACAGTCTCTGACTAGATAACGGAATGAAAAACAAAACAACTCTTACAAGCAATGCACTTCTCCAAGTGTAGCCTTGAATCAGGGTTACAGGAAACACCAAAGCACTTATCCAAGTGTAAACCACGACTGCTGATTAATCAATGTTGTACGAACCAAGGAACGCACGAAGGAATGTTGACTCCTGCAACTAGGGCGTGGCAGCATCCGTCCTTTTATCTCCAAACCTGCCTCTAACAAGCCCCAGCTGCATAATGAATCTTGTATCCCGAAAAGACTCACAGCAGACATCTGCTGAGTCACAACACTTGCCTAATATTGTCTTCTAGCAAGTCCCACCATTCCTTCAAGAGCTGCAATTTCATATGAACTTAAGCTTTGTTAAGAAAACTTTTGACACCATTTTTTCATGAAAAAGATTCACTAGATTTGATTAATAGCTCCCAAATATTAATTTCTAAAACAGAGTTCTAATAATATTTTAAAGTGTCCTTTGTCTCTCCCCACAAAACTGAATAGGTTTCAGTTTCATCTGAACAGATGTATTTATCTCAAGGCTGTTAAAAGTTGCAGTCTAAAATATATTAAGAGCCCTACTTTTCCATCTTTTCTAATTATTCAATCATTTTAATAGCCCCCAAACTTTCTTTGGGTCAAAGATGTCACAATCCAACTGCAACTCCTTCAGCAAGTCTACTTACCACTAAGTTATATGCACGGACAGTTTTGTCTGCTGAGCAGGTGTACAACACATTTCCAAAAATCTGAATGGCATTCACTGAAGCCGAATGCCCTTCAAATATCCCTTCTGTGGGATCCTCATCTTCACCTGGCTCTGAAGACACTTCTGGCAAATTCAAATCAAAGTTTCCAATTAAACATTCTGTTCATATGAGTGCACTTTGTCGTCTATACTTTTGGATATGGTTAATGGTTCCATTTTGCCTTCCCACCCAACCATTTCTTTTTCCTTGTACCCATTACACATTGCAGCATAGTGCTGTCCACACCCTCTTTAACATGTGCAAAGGCTGCTAGCCTTCCATGCTGCTTCTCCCTCCCAACCCATAATAACCTTCCAAGGTCAGAACAGTCTCCCTTATCTGCCTTATCTAACCCTTCCACTGAGCAACTAATCAAGTTAATTGATGGAGTTGGGAAAAGGAACTAAACTGCAATTTTGTCAAGGAAAAAATACAGTATAAAAAGAGTTACCAACTTTAATAGATACAGTCTGGAACCATACCAGAAAAAGCTTGCTGTCACCACAGGAGAATATTAAGTATGAAGGAAAAAGAAATGGAAATTGATTCCATTGCCAGAAGAGTAAAACTAATATTCTCCAAATACATTCAAACATATGTTACAAATAGGTATAGCCCCAAAATGATTAGCTTTGAACAATATTTTACAGTCCTCTAGTCAAAATGATTACATTAAAGCTCCTCAAAAGTTTACTGAAGCGCATCTCAAGTTAGAAGTTGGTTCCAAATGATTAAATTCCTTGAGTCAAAATTTATCTCAAAGTAGCCTTTGAGTTTCTTCTTCATCTATCATCATCATCATCTTTGTGTGTGTGTGTGTGTGTGTGTGTGTGTGCGCGCGCGTGCGCTCCAGCATAACTCTGGAATGCCTCGAGCAATTTCAACCAAACTTGGTACACAGATGACTTACTCTCTGGAAACAAATACTGTGGGGGTACGACACCTCTAACACCCCTCGGGATGTGTGTTCTGTTACGATACAGCCTGTTGTGCCTTTAAATGGCTTCTACTGTACTGCCATAAAATGACTTATACTGTACAGCGTAGTGGAGTTGCCATTGTTAACAGCTTCATGGTACTCCACAAGGGGGCTCCCTCTGGTAAGGGGGAAAATCCAACATTGGAATTTACATTTGGTCTGGACATTTTCCCCCTATAAATAAATACCCGAACACGCCAGGTTATCAGTTAGTACATAGATACAAAAAAATAATAAGTAATTTATTGGATAGAAGAAAGAAAGAATATTTAATTTTCACCAAACAGACCAAAGGGCAAGCAAGAGATATAAGAAACCTCAAGTTAAAGTCTCAGGGGAAAAAAATAGCATGGATATTTTGGAAATTTCAGAATATTTTTAAGTGCATAATTATGAAGCAACTGAATTCCAAGAAACTACTTCATCTCTCCTCCAAAAGACCTTATACTCATTTTGCTATTAAGAAAACCAATATGCAGACACAGGTACCTGATGAGGTTTTTGATCCTCGTAATGATGATAAAGATGTCTGAGTCTCAGCCACACTATAGGAGAAAAAGAATGCCACTGATAATTTAAGTAGTTTGGGGGGGGGGGCACCATTACAAACACAATACTACATTAGAATCTTCCTGGAAAAATATTTTATGACAAAGAAGTAAGTCTTTCTACAGAAACTACAATGAAACTTTTCTCAAATTTTATATGAAATAGGATTTTTGTCATAAATGGTTTGCTGAATATGGTTCGGTATGTCAAATTTAATATAATTGTTTTACAAACAATTTCTCAGCTAAAGGATTCCTGAATATTCCTTTAGAATTCCTAAAGGATTTCTAAATATTAAGAACACCAATTATATGGCCCCTAAGAAACCATAAACTCTAATATTCTATTAGCCAGATTAAAAGTTACTAGGATGCAGACAGCAATCAGTACACATATAGTTTGCCAGCTCACCTTCTGCCTATATCATCTTTATAGCTTACTCCAATCTCACTAGTAGAGCTCACTTCATCGTAGCCCGATCGAGATGACTCTCTCAACAGTTTATCTGTGGAGTTCAAGGTCTCTCTCTTAGAAGGGCTGTCTGGTTTCTCATTTTCTGATTCCGATGAGTTGATGGCCACCACTTCCAAAGGAGATTTAGGGAGTTCCACAAATTCAAGAGAGGTGTCACTGTCATTCTCATTCTTCCTCTTTCTTTCCTGAGCAGGCACACTACCCTCTTGCTTTGGAGGGGTGGATGTTGTTACTTTCCCCCCCTTGGGTATCTTTACAGTCTTTACTTTCCTAATTGGTTTTGAATCACTCACGTCCTGTTCTGTATCACTGTTCTCAGGAACATGGGCTGCTCGGAGTGCTTTCTTTTTTTTCAACTTTTTCTTCTTCTTGTTTATTTTCAATTCCATGGTGACCATAGTAGAGATGGCCATCTGCTCGGGTTGTTCAGTTGACTGCTTATTATTTTCATTTGCAGCAAGTTTGGAAATACATGACTGGTTTTCAAATGAGCCAGTGCATGACTCAGATACGGTACTGCCTGCTGGTATTATCTTGTCTTGGGTTTTTACTGAAGATACTGATCCTGAATTAATAGAGGAAGAATGGCCAGATAACGTAGGCCCCATCATATTTGGAATAGATTTCTGAATACCTTGATTTGCTTCTGGGAAATCAATAAGTTCCAACAATGACATACTAGCTGTGATAACTGGATACAGTGAAGGCTGTTGACTTGTATTTCCTGAAGGAAAAAGAGGGAATATTCCTTTTCACCTAACCGAACAATTAACTGATACACAACATGAACTTCATTCTATATGATTTTTTGTGACAAATCAATAATCAATTCAAGCACTTAATCAGGATATTATTTCATACTTTAGGCATAATATTAAATTGGCTCCAACTCCTGTAAATAGGATTGAGGCAAGTCATTTTCTCCTGTCATAACTTCTGCATCTATACAATATAGATAACAATGAAACCTTCTGGAAGATTGTTCTCAAGTTGAAACTTGAACTTAGCTAAATTTGGGATATAAATAAGCCATAATTAAAGCCTGGGAAGCCACAACCTTAGTACAATATTGAAGGGTATCCAAGCTGTTTGTGAAATTATCAGGAAGACATATAAATGCAATACCAATCTATGAGTGAATTGGGTTCTGAGACATTTATTTAACGAAGTATTCAAATAAATAGTATCTCTGAGGGGAAAAATACTTCAATTAAGTAATTGGGAATTGTTCCCTCCTTCATCCACAAGCTGAGTCATTACTGAAAAGTCACAGACTGGTTAAAGTGACACAATTATTGTCATGAATTTACTTCTTTACCACTTCTGCATACTGTATATGTTGAACTCACTAAAGATTACACTTGCTCACTAAGCAGCCAAGCAGGAGAGGAGGATCAATATAGCTTAGCTTTGATCCAAAATTAAGACCCCGTAATCACAATTAGAAAGAGAGAAAGATGCAGAGATCAACTTATCTTTAATATACAGTAAACCAACATACTATCCAGCAAGTGAAGCTCTGCTTGTGGGAAACGTGAAGTACTCTGTTCAGGAACATTCAGGCAGTCTTCTCTAAGCTTTGGAGACACAGATTCCCGCTTGATTTGTATGGATGAATCGGGGACTGTGATGGGGGCTATATCACCAGCAGTCTGGAATGTAGGTTCAGCCTTTTCTCGGACAGGCACTGCAAAAGGAGAAGGGATCTGCACAGAGCTAGGTGGAACAGCGTCCAGAAGACCTGCATTAGCAGTAGGATCCTGTGTCAAATGAAGCTTGCCAAGGCTTTTTTCACTTGAGCTGCTGTGATGTGGCTGTTGCAATTGCAATTGTTCCGAAGGCTCGTAGGTTTCTAAGAAGGGAACAACATATTTCACATTCAAATATGTTTTTAAAAAAATAAAAAATATTATGTGGCACAAGTTCTGTCTTGATGTTTTCGAAACTCACTAGCACTGGTGGCATTACCTAGTTTGGGTAATTAAACATCTGTAAGAAAGGAAAGAACGAAACTCAGAGAGCACCAAGGATCCTGAGCTACAAATATTCTCCTTTATTGGTTTCCAAACTCTGCACACACTTGACTTGTCCAGGAAGCACAATCCCCACCTGCTTCCTTTCATCTTCTAATTTACATAAAAAATTGTGGGATCGAGAGTCCATTTTTTTTCTAGACAACTTTTTATTTTAAACATCTACAGAATTTAAAGTATCCATCTGACTCAAATTGTAAACAAAATATGGAACCTGCCCCACCTCCCCAATATAGTGCCCATCAACGCCAAATATATTTAAAGATACACACAACCCTTGGTGTCATTTCTTATATAATATTTTCCCCATTTTTAATTAAGAAGAAATAAATGAGATGCTGAAAATCAAAGCATCAGGGCTAAAATGTAGCATTTATTTGCAAAGGTGTTTCTGGGTCCTGGATAGAAAAGATTGAAAGTACTCATTAATAAAATAGCGCGGAGTACACAATGACTATCAGTGCAAGAGCATACAGAAGCAGAGCAGTTGAGATTCAGATAATGTTCAGTAAATATTTATTTGTTTAAAACATTAATAGGTTTTGTTGCCAATCAGACAATGCAACCAGATTATTAACAGGCTTTAAATCTTTCTAAACTATGAGGCATCTCAGTGAATATTACCGATCAGAGAACATGTATTGATGGAAACTAGACATGTGTGGTGGATAGTCCCTGACAGATTTTCAGGTCATCTCCAAAACACAATGAAAAACTGCAATGACAAGAAGCAAAAATTCTAAAGAAGTTGGGAAATCCTTAGAGCAGACCTTCCACTATGCACTTATGAAGCAGCTTGGCTTCCTATTTCAATTAATAGCAATAGCAGTTAGACTTATATACCGCTTCATAGGGCTTTCAGCCCTCTCTAAGCAGTTTACAGAGTCAGCATATTGCCCCCAACAACAATCTGGGTCCTCATTTTACCCACCTCGGAAGGATGGAAGGCTGAGTCAACCTTGAGCCGGTGAGATTTGAACCGCCGAACTGCAGAACTGCAGTCAGCTGAAGTAGCCTGCAGTGCTGCATTTAACCACTGCGCCACCTCGGCTCTATATAAATCATATTCCTCAATAGCAGATGATCAAACCTCAGTATAATGCACTTTGAGAACCATATTACTGAATGAATTTCAAAAGACTATATTGTCTCTTGATATTGAGCAGCTTTCTGAGTAAAACCTGGCTGCTAACTTACATTATGTATATCAAGAAACAACAAAGCATTTCAGAGAGGTGTCAGATGAGACCAGAAGCAATATTAGAACATCTGTAAAGTCATTAAAGATGGAAATAGACATAGAAAAACAAAAAAAGTTTTTTCAAAAAGATCTCTGAACTCAGAAAGTGTTCCAAACCTGAAATGGTATACTGAGAATGGCTATACTAATACCAAGTATGTTGATTTGAACAAGCTAAAAATGGAAGCAATGTTGCAGAGATGTCAACAACCAAGATACCATAGAGAATATTCCATATTGACAAAAAAACCCAATACTAAAAGGTGAAATTGCATCAGCACTATAGTTATTAGGCTATAAGAATTGATGGAACATCAACAGAAATCTGGCAAGTCAAAAATGGAGAATCTGTAAAAGTTCTAACCAAATTATATCAACAAATTGAGAGAACAACAAAATGGCCAAAAGATTAAAAAAGTAAATCTATATAACAATGCCAAAGAAAAGAAGACTTAACAGTGTTGCAGTCCACAGCATATATCCTTAATCTGACATCCTAGCAAAATAATGTTTAGGATTGCCCCCCATAGATCAGAAAAGAAGATACCAGAAGCTGGATTTAGAAATCTGAGTAATTGAGAAAACCAAAGAATTCCCCAAATAAGTAAATATGTAGGCTGACTACAGAAAAGACTTTTGACTGCGGTGACCCTATCAAGCTGTCGAATGTACTTGGAAACTGGGAATGGGAGAACATCTCACTGTTTCCTGTTGTAAATGCCACACGAAAAGCCAAGATCCAGATGGAACTCCAAGTCAGCCAAGTTACCTTGTAACCCCTGCAGGATCTGAATCCTCTGGGCCCTCAGAGATCCCATTTCTACTGATATCTAGGAAAAAAAATAGATTTAAATAAGGACCAGCAAATAACATCCTTCTGAAATTGGGGAAACCAAAGTAAATAGATGCCAACTTATGAAATACCTGCTGTTTCAATACAAGTAATCGCTGGACTTCGATATAAGCTGTTTGCAGAGCTGCTCGAGCCTGCAGGAGGCTTTCATCTAAGCAGGGTAATGATTTGCTTAATTCTTCCTCTTTCAGGGAAATAACCAACAACTGGTCCACCTGAGAACGCTCTGAAAAAGAAAATATTGCAAAACACAATGGAGGCGCATGTCTTCTGGGGAAAATTTAGAAAACGATGGTGTATGTCAGCTGTCCCAGCTCCATCTGAACCTTATCAGAACACCTTTTTTCGTATGCATTCTGCAGAGCAACATATGACCACAACATATGACCACAATTGAGCCCAAAATGTATGTAGCTAAGGAAGAAATTTGTTAAGTCAGTTTTGCCCTAGTTTATGACTTTTCTCGCCACATTTGTTAAGTGAATCAATGCAGTTTCTTAAATTAGTCACAAGGTTGTTAATTGAATGCAGCTTTCCTCATTGACTTTGCTTGACAGGTCGCAAAAGGGGATCATATCACCCTGCAACACTGCAACCATCATACATGTGATTCAGTTGCCAAGCTTACGAATGTAAATCACATGACCATGGGGATGCTGCAATGGTCATAAGTGTGAGAAATGGTCATAGGTCACTTTTTTCAGTGTCGTTATAACTTTGAACAGTCACTAAACAAGCTGCTGTAAGTTGAGGACTATCTGTATGTTGTATTAGCTTACTGAAATCATGAGGGATCATGAAGACAACTAAACTTCTGTCTCCCCAGGGAATACAGTTTTACTATACCCAAAACTCCTAAAATATAAAATTAAGGCAATAATGAGATGTTAACTGATTGTAATCACCCACCTTTTTTTCCTTTGATCTTCCTTCGTTTAGTCTTTCTTTCTAAACTTGGGATTTCAGGACAGGAGCCCTCCTAGAAATTAAGATTAACATTTCTAGTTAGGGAAGACATGGCACTTTAAGGCTTTGCAAATCATGTTCAGAACTAATAGCAATTCTTTTCAATGAGAATTATTTCAAGTGAAATAATGAAACCACTGAGCTTTCATTAAATTATTGAGGCATACTATTTTTTTTTAATTGCGACCTGTTTGATCCACAGGCAATCCACATCTAATAAGAGCCGAGGTGGCGCAGTGGTTAGAGTGCTGTACTGCAGCCACATCAGCTGACTGTTATCTGCAGTTCAGCTGTTCAAATCTCACCGGCTCAGGGTTGACTCAGCCTTCCATCCTTCCGAGGTGGGTAAAATGAGGACCCAGACTGTGGGGGTGATATGCTGATTCTGTAAACCGCTTAGAGAGGGCTGGAAGCCCTATGAAGCGGTATATAAATCTAACTGCTATTGCTATTGCTATAAAAGAGATGTAGCCAAGACTCTGCATTGATGTTTCATTACTGATATCCTCCTTAGCAAGAGCTTGAGACAAACATTAGTTTGAAAGTGATAAAAACCAGTACAATATTTTTATGACCTAAATAAGCACCCATATAGCAAAAGGATAAATATCCAGTATACCCCAGCTTTCACAACCTAGATTTCAACTCCTACAGTCTCTTATTCAACGTAATTGACGGTGCTTAATGGGTAATTAGGGAAGGTAAAACTGAATATTTTTATGAGATTGGGAAAGGCTGCTTTAGATTAAAGTAACTGTCACGATTAGGAGTCTTTAAATAAACATGCTGAGGAGGGATTCTACATTAAATGATTATTTTACCAAAGTACTATCACGCTTATGGATGCTTTTCATATGCTGGTTCATGAATCCAATGGCTGCAAATAAAATGAAATCACTTCTAGTAGCATACAGAGAACTTACTCCTGTTGCTCTTCTTTTCTTTCCCATTCCCTGGCTATCATTCTGCTCATTGCTTGATGTATAGCTGCTATCGGTAGCTGCATCCAGAGCGCTGATGTCTGCAAGGCCTGAGAGCAGAGTGGAATGTTCTTCTGCACTCTCCAATGTTCCTTTGTTTTTGGGTGGATGAACGGTACAGTCAGGGCCTCTCTGGACTTCACTTGTACTAAAGGTTGCGACATTTGGGGTAGACTGGAGGCTGAGTTTCCTTTCACTTGAAATTAAATCAGTTCTGTCGCTCTTGAATGGAGAGGAAGGAAGAGAAGATGACTCCTGTTTCACGGTAACCACAGTATCTTCTAACATCTGAATTCTGCTTGTTATGTCCTCAGAGTTGGCAATTGGATCAGATTTTTTCGGCTTGTCTTCTTTACTTGTGGCTTGATTATTAAAGAAACTGTAAATGGAGGCTGTCTTATCGACAGCCACGCTGCTTTCTGAGAGGCTACGTTTCCTAACTGTTCCTGGGGAACCTATAGATATCCCTTCCCACTGGAATCCTTCAAGACTGGTGAGGTCAACATCTTCATCCAACTCAAGGCCTTCTTGCTCATTCTGGATGAGCGGAACCATCTCAATGCCAAATCTTAAAACACAACCATAAAATATCTATGAGTGGAACTTTTTTTTTTAAAAAAAGACACAACAACTTATCTCAGCTAGGTAATTTGCCTGATATCAAAAGCTAAGGAGAGCTAAACGTGGGAAATTCATGGTTGTAAGGCTAGACTGTGGAATTAGAAAGCCTTTTTAGAAGAAGTCAAGGGCAATCTACTTCCTATTGCTGTTCAGAAAACTACATGCATGTGTTCATGAAGTTATACCATGTTTCCCCAAAATTACGACATGGCCATGCCACATTTTTCTGGTGGGCAAAAATATAAGCCCTCCCCTGAAAATAAGCCCCCTGGACAAACCCCCCCCCACCTCTGGCCAGACAGAGCGCTGCTCACCAACCTAGCGATATCCTGAAGTTGCCAAGCCGCAGGAACCAGGGGGGGAAGCAAAGGTGATCGCATTGCTTAGCGCCTTTGAGATACCGCTAGGTTGGTGAGCGGCTCTGTGCCCAGATGAAGAGGGGGGTTGCTGATCAGCTGCTCTCTTGTTTGCTGCTACCCGGCTCCCGCGGCTTGGCGCCTTTGAAATGGCAGTGAATGGCGCTCTACATGGCTGGAGAGGGGGGTTGCATGAGCGGCTGTTCCGCTGTCACTCACGCACCTCCCAGCCTCACAATGCCCTCGCCCAGCTCTCTCCGCAGAGCCAGGAGTCGTCGCATGGCTTTTTCTGCGGCTTCTAAACTGAGTCTTCCAGCAGTGGCCGTTCTGGGTGTACGCTCTATGGTTGTATGCTCTGCCAGCAGCTGGCCCACAACCATAGAGCATACACCCAGAGCGGCCACTGCCGGAAGACTTGGTTTGGAAGCCGCAGAAAAAGTCATGTGGTGGCGGCGGCAGCAGAGGTCCCCTGATTCTGTGGAGAGCTGGGCCAGGGCATTGTGAGGCTGGGAGGCGCGCGAGCGCAACCCCCCTCTCCAACCGTGCTGAGCGCCATTCACTGCCATTTCGAAGGTGCCAGGTCGCGGGAGACGGGCGGTGGCAAACAGGCACTCACGCAGCTTGGCGATACCCCTAGATCAGTGAATGGCGCTGTGCCCGGCTGGAAAGGGGGTTTGTTGGGTGGCTGCTCATTAGTGTGGTCGCTTCACGGCTGCTGTGTTGCGCTGCTGCGACAGCGTAACACAGCCATTCGCCCATGAGGCTGTGCCCATCTCTTCGGGAGCCTGCTCGCAAGACAGCAGCCACCCGGTAGCAATAGCAATAGCAGTAGACTTATATACCGCTTCATAGGCCTTTCAGGCCTCTCTAAGCGGTTTACAGAGAGTCAGCATATTGCCCCCAACAATCTGGGTCCTCATTTTACCCACCTCGGAAGGATGGAAGGCTGAGTCAACCCTGAGCCGGTGAGATTTGAACCGCTGACCTGCTGGTAACCCCAAAACAATAAATCCTCCCCTCAATATAAGGCCAAAGCCATATTTTGTGTGTAAAAAGAAAATAACACCCCGTCTTATTTTCAGGGAAACACGGTATATAGCTGGATTTGAAGGAATCTTTAAATTTTATCTATAATTACTTCAGCAACATTACTGGATTTCTCTAATTATGGAGCTCAATTATTTTATCTTTTAAAAACTGTTTAAAAACTTCCATTTGCTCAAGAGCATTGTAAGGCTCATTGAAGGCTAAACCCTATCTTGTATCTGTATATTGATGAGTTAACAGGTTTTTCAGTACAAGTATAAAATAGCAGCTTAACTTTTGCTGAAATGGATGGGAGAGCAGAGATTAAAATCTTTTAATCAATTTTACATAAATTACAACACAACATGAGCAAAAGGATGTTCAGTATTGAAATCTTAAATGCTAAAAACTTATTCAAAAAATAGTCAATAGGTTGATTATATGCAGCTCTTGCTGCTGATTTAAATGCAAGGATATCTCTTGCAATAAGAATAGTGTTCTTAACATTCAGTTAATTGGTGAATCAAACTAAATGGAAGGCAGAATAACATCAGTGTAATTGTGGAAAATATCAAGTATAACTATCTACAATTAAAATAAACATATTTCGTATTCCCAGGCTCGTAATCCAGTTAGATAAAACTGTTCCTTTATTTATCCCTTGATTTTAGGAGATAAAGCCTAAGATTATTTTTGTAGTCAATTCAATGTTAAGTGCATATACTATATTGGGGTAACCACTTTTACAACTTTATAACTTTCCTGTGAAATTTAGTAAGTATAATTTATTGTTAATTTCATAATATTGTTAGTAATTCTACAACAAATACATAAATACATTTATTCAATGAATTTTTAGTTTGCCTGGAGTTTTGCACTGAAAGACACACACACACACACACACAAAATTCAGACATGCTATAAAGCAACATCCTTGGTAAGATTACATACCTTGGTAAACCTTTGCCTTGTTCTTGTTTTTTCTTCGACACCTGCTGAATAACCTGTTCCCAGTTTACATTTCTACGAGATACACTGATAATCTGCCTCAAAGTAGGTTTCAGCCCAGATTCCTTTTCTGTCTCATTCTTCCGGTGACCACTCACATTACGAATGCGCCTTGCGTTATTGAGATTTGGCTCTGGCAAATGAGAGCTAATTTTATTTTTTAAGCTAGTGCGCCACGTCAGGTCCCTTTGGAGAGAAGCTGGGAACCCAAGTTTACTCAATTCAGGAAGAAGAGGGCCTGTAGATGGTCCTGTAGTACCCTTCAGCAGCTCGTGATTTGAATTATCTCCATCATCTTCTTTTTCAAGAGCATCATTTGATTTTGTAACATCTTCATCCCCACCTTCTTCCAGAGTTGTTTGCAGTTCAATATCTAAGTCACAGGGATAGTTTGACAAAGAGTCTGGGGTCTCTTTTTGGAGTTCAATATGTTTTTTATTCGCAGCATTCAATTCATTAAAACAGTTATCATTTTTAACTGCAGTGTGATCAAGTTGAATAAGAAATGAAAAAGAATTTGCGGAAGTATTTATGCTTCCTGGTTTATTATCATCGTTCTTGTTCTCTACTCCTTCGGTCTGGACTTCATGTATCTTCAAATAATGTGAAGAGTCTTCAGTTTTCTGTTCTTCTTTCCCATCACTCTGAGCATCTCCACTGGAGCTTGATCGGGACTTCTGAATAGAATGACTATGCTGGAGTTCATCTTTGGCCTTTACTAATGTTTTGTTTAAGCTTTCATTGCTGCTAAATAGAGGTGTGTTCCCTTTTAATCTGCTATAGTTACATGCATTATTGTTCAGCTTGGATTTATTCGAGGAATTGCTAGTCTCTATACTCAGTTGACTTTGGACTTCCCCAGAAGTTGAGGAGACATGGGCATGTTTCAAGAGATTCTTTGAATTTCTTCTTTTAGAAGAGGATTTAATATCTGGAATAGCTAGAAGTGGGGACTTCAAGGAGGGCATCTTTCTATTTTTGCTTTCAGCTTTACTTGACTTGTTCTCACTTTTGCAGCCCATTGGCACTTTGCATGGTACAACTTTAGGGGATACTTTACTATTAGCTGAAGATATTGAATAACTCTCTTCCTGTTTTCTCACTTTAGAGTTGCTGGTTTTAGGATCTGCTGTTTCTGAAGACAGCTGAGACAATGCTTTTTCTGACGTTTTAGCTACATTCTCTTCAGACAGTGGTTGCTGCTCTACAGTTTTCTGGGAAGGATAAGGAGCCCATCGGTTAGTCTTATCTCGAGAAGGACTACTGCACTTTCTACTGACTTTGGAATTCTTACTCTCTGACTGCTTAGAAACACTAAAATTTAGCAATTGATCTGAAGGTAGCTGGTCACTTGTGAAATCTAATAAGCAATCAGGATTGGCATTTTTATTATCAACACCAGTATAATTTTCCATACCTTCCTGCCATTGCCATATATAATTTTCACTGTTATATTCATCCTGTACACTATTTATTTTTAACCAGGAAGTATCCATGTTGTCTATCTGAGAACTACTGTTGACAGCTCTATTTCTTCCAGTGTTCCATCCATTTCCATTTTGTTGAGCAGATTTCCAGTGCCTACCTACATTTTTGGATTGCCAGTTGGGAAAGATATTATTTGCTTCAGAAGTCCAATTGGAATTTCTTCTTCTATTATGATAATGCCAACTTGATGTTGCACCTCTATCATTCTGATGCCAAATACCTCCGGGGTTTCCATAGTTATGATATCGACTTGGAGGTCCTCTGGAACCATTTTGATGCCACCCAAGTTGTTCTCTTTGGCTACTGAGATGTCTGTTTGGGTTAGTAGAATTCCTTGAAGAGTGGCTGAATTTTTCTTGCTTGGAATTTAAGAAACTATCCTTTTCCCAGTTCCAGTCCCTCTGTGATGGTCCATGATGCCTCCTTGAGGTAACGACTGAGATCGTTTCATAATAATCTCGGTCTTGATAAGAGGGATTGTCATTTTGTCGCCTTTGCAATCTCCTTTCATCACCTTCTGCTTCACGGTTTATGTGACAAATTTCACTTGTCCTACAAAGACATAAACATTTAATGATCAAAGACACAAATATTTACATCTAATGATTTAATAATGAAAGTAACACAAATTTGTTAAAAGTGTAAAATCCTGGCTTAAATTCAATTCTACTTTTAAAATCCAATTCTACATTTTTTGACAGTATCCTTAATCAATATTGTCAAATAATAGCTTCTTCTAAGGAAGTAAAGATCAAAGTTCAAATGAAAGTGAACTTGAAATTACCTTTCACTTTCCAGTGAGACAAACATTTAAAGCAACACTCCATATATACATCGTTCTTTACTACTAGTATTATTTTTACCCCAGCATATCAAATAATATACTATGGAAATTATTTATTTAGTGAAAAACTCAAGAGAAACAACTCAGAAAAAAAAGATATTGTGAATCTTTAAGGGAGATGCTTCCTCTATTTCCCACTTTTAACACATAGGTTAACTGAAAACAATTCTGGAAGTACACAATAAGTATTTAAAGAACTACAAAGAAGTACTTAAGATCTGAAATAACTGAAGCCAATTCAGTTCTAACCAAGAACTGTATTACACAGTCATATTTTTCCTCAGCTTCCAACTGCTGCAATGGGTATTGCATAGATCACGGGACATGGGATCCTCCAGAGAGGTTTATCATATACCATATTTTCGGAGTATAAGATGCACCCTAATTTTTGGGGAGGAAAACAGGGGGGAAAAGTTCCTGCTTCTGCCTACCAGCATCCATTGGTAGTAATCTGATTAGTGTCTTTGCAGCTAACAGCAAATGGCCTGGCCAGGTTCAGCAGCCTGATTCAGGAGGAGCAGCTGATTGAAGGGTTGAATACCCCCAACCAGCTGTTTCAGGCTGCAGAGATTGCCAGACCATCGCTGCCTGTTTGCCTCCATTTTCCAGCAGTTCCAGGTGGCGAGATTCCTTACTTCCACTCGGATTTTGATAATGAGCAGCAGAGATTTTTTTAGCCATTTAAAACAAATCCTATCACCTTATGTCGATTTAACAGGAGGGCGTGTGGTGGGGGATGATTTTCATGGGGGCAGAAGAGGGACTTGGCTGCTTGAAGAAGCTGGCCCGGTGCTGATGAAGCTTGGGATCGCTGAAGCCCTCTTGGAGGGACACCTGCTGCGGGGGCCCAGACCCTTCCCGTACAAGGGCATTTATAGTAACAATGCATTGGTTCACATTGCCATCCACAGCCATTTCCTGCTCCTCTTAAATCCTCTCTCCTCTGCATGAGCTAAACTTTTGCAGCATAAAAATGAAACCAGGTGCTCTTGTGAGGTGGTGTGGGAGCTCCTTGGGAGAGACGAGGACAAACTTAATGTTTCCTCTCTCCCAACCCCCTTCCTCTCCCCCCCCCCCCCAATTTCCCCAATCTGCCTGATCTTAGCTCGTGGCTTCTTGGCTTTTCTTCTGCCTGCCCCATTCTGTGAGCTGGAGCGCTAAAGAGATACGGCAGAAACACGTGAAAATGAGAAGTAAAAAACAAAACAAATGCAGAGTTTCAGCCAGTAGAGGCTTGGCAGAGGGGTTGCCGAGGAACAAGAGGGTGCAAATCTGAGGGGAAGAAGGTGACTGTTTTCCTTCTGAAGGGGCTCCTTTTCCCCATCCCTTTCCTTGGGTTCATAGGGAATCACTCATCTCTGCAAGCTCTCTTGCCCTCTTTGTCCCCCCCCCCCCCGCTTTCATGAGGATTGTGGTGCCCTTGGGAAGGTGACCATGCTTTAAAAACGTTAGGAGAGGAGGAGGGAGAAAATGACTTTTCGGGCGGCGGTTTTCAGCAGGTTACAAGCGCGGCTTTCTTTCAAAGTTACTCAGAGGCTTTTTTATATGCCGCCCTCCTCCTTCTCCTGCAAATGAGAAGTGCCTCAGAGACATTAGATTTCTCATGACGCTAGATTGGGAAGTTAAAAACCTGGAATGGGATATAATCAAGCTTGATTCAAAGGCTTTGACTTTGGATCGCTGCACTGCCACCCAAAAATGCTGTTACAGTGATCTCTGCAGAGCCCACTTCACCTACCCCTTCTAGGGCAGTTCCAGGCAGCAGAGATTGGGATAACAGCATTTTTGGGTGGCAGCGAAGCGATCTCAGGAGCTTGATTGTATCCCATTCCAGGTTTTTAACTTCCCAATCTAGCGTCCTGGGAGGAAAAAGAGCATTTCAGGTGACAGGCAGTTCCAAGCTGCAGGGATACAATCTACCTACACACAGCACCTTTTTGGAATCAGGTAGAGGGTTGTGGTGATGCCACCCAAAAATGCTTTCATTGAAAAGGCTTTGAAAGCAATTCCCCGGGAATCAGGCTCCATGTGGAAGTGAGGATCCCTCCCCCCCCCGCCTGGAACCACCTGAAAATGTGATGCACAGAGCAGGTGGGTGGAGCTACATTGAGTATAAGACGCACCCAGATTTTTACCCTCTTTTTTTGTGTGTGGGGGGGGTGCGTCTTATACTTCGAAAAATACAGTAACTAGGACTGTGTAATACTATTCTTGGTTAGAACTGAATTGGCTTCATTTTAAGTTATTTCAAAAAAAGTAAAACGTCAGAAAAACATTATACTGTTTTTAAAAAATCAACATGATTCTCTGCCTTTCCAGTCTACCCTCCAGCCTACTGGAGATGTAAGAAAATTTCACACTATAGCATCTGACAACTTCTGTTCATAGACATGCTGAAGGTCTTGAGTTCCATATCCTTTTTTTAACTTTGAGAAGACTCCTTAGCAATTCCATAAATAGGAGTCAATTAACTGTGGCTCATCAAGATTTCAAGGAGATCACTAGATCAAAGGTCAAAAAAATTGTAGCCCAATAATGTAATGCTAAGTTAATTCTTTTCTCATTTCCTATATTTAATTCTACCAGGATAATTCTGGCACATTTAACTGAATCCAGCTAGTTTTATTGCTCTGAAAGCTAAAATAAAATATAACATATTCAAAAATGTTCACCAAGGTTATTTGAGAGACAGACAATCACAATTGGCAGGAGCCCAAATCCTCCTGATTCGATGACTGGGGGAAACGCAGGCAGGGTCAGCATTATCCTTAGCTTTGGGGGACAAGCACAGCAACAGAAAAGGAGCCTTTTCTGTTAGAATTACTTAAATGTTGGGACCTTGTCAGATGTTATTGGAGGTGCAGAGCTTTTCCCCAGGGCAATTTGAAAGGGTGGCTATATAAATAGTGTAAATAAATAAATGAATAATATTGATAGGCCTTTTGAGTTGGTCACGACTGAATAGGGGAAACCTTTATTAAAGCTTTCTAATAATTTTCGGTATAGGTGGAAGACACCAAAGCTGAGTCACTTTGTCAGATACACAATGGATTTCTTCAGTTTCATAGACTACTTCTTTCTCCAACCAAAGAAGAGAAGGGAGGAGAGGGGAGGGGAGGATGGATGGATGGATGGATGGATGGAAGGAAGGAAGGAAGGAAGGAAGGAAGGAAGGAAGGAAGGAAGGAAGGAAGGAAGGAAGGAAGGAAGGAAGGAAGGAAAGAAAGAAAGAAAGAATGAATGAAATATGTCAGTTGGTCTTACCTGAACTGCATGTCTCGAAGGAGGTGTGGGAGTAGTCACAACTGGGTATTAACACAGCCCTTTTGCCCGGAGACTGAGGTAAATCTTGAGGCCACACCTCCGCTCCTCTTTCTGACTTTCCCAGATTAACCAATGGTCCGTTGCAGAGAAACTTGGGAAGGAAGGGACATAGAAACCCCCACACACACATCCTTTCTGTCCAGTCCCTGACTGACCATAACTGAACTAGCTCAGGCCCCTAGCGCGGGGCGCCCTAACGGGTGGGAAGTGACTACTCCCACGCCACCTTCGAGACATACAGTTCAGGTAAGACCAACTGACAGTCTCCAAAGTGAGGTGTGGGAGGAGTCACAACTGGGACATAGCTAGATGTCCTTGGGAGGGAATCACTGGGCCTGAGCCCCCCAAGAGTCCAGGACCCCCTGAAGAACCCTTCTCCCGAAGGCTGCCTCCGCAGAGGCGTATGCATCCAGCCAGTAGTGCCTGATGAAGGGCAAGGGAGAGGACCAGGCGGCAGCTCTGCAGATCTCCTCGATGGGGGCCTGGGTGGCCCAGGCCGCTGATGTGGCAGCACTTCTGGTGGAGTGTGCAGTGATAGCCTCTGGAACCTGGAGTCCTCATGCCTCATAGATGACCAATCTGATCCACCTGCTGATGGTGGCCAGAGAAACCTTAGCTTCCCAGGTGGAAGGCTGAAAGGAGACGAAAAGCGCCTCCGACCGCCTGAAGGCGGTCCCAGGACCTTTCTCTTTCTCTGGAAAGCTTCGGACAGAAGTCCGGCAGAACTATCTCTAGTGCCCTGTGGAAAGGATAGTTGATTTTGTGCATGAAGGTGGGGTCCAGCCTGAGGATGACCCAGTTGTCTAGGAATGAGCAGAGATCCTCTCTGATTGAAAGACTGTTAAGCTCCAACACCCTCCTGGCTGAGGTGATTGCAACCAGGAATACCACCTTGAGTGTTAGGAATTGGAGGTTATTTGAGAGCCCTCAAGGGCTCGAAGGGGGCCTCCGTCAGAGACTGGAGCACCGTGAGGCGGTCCCAAGTCGGGAATCAGTGGACCAGGGGGTCTCAGATTCATCACTCCCTTTAGGAATCGCCTTAAAACCGGGTGCTGGGATAAGGGAGGCGAGTCCACACACCCCACCCCAGTACCGTGGAAAGGGCAGAGACCTGTCTTTTGAGGGTGCCAACCCCTTTTCCAGACCTTCCTGTAGGAAATCCAGAACCTGAGGCATGGATGACAAGGACAGGTTGATTCCCCCCCGATCGGCACCAATCCGCAAAGGCGGTCAGATGGAGCCACTCCGGGTCTGGATGCTTCAGAGACCCCTGGCGCAGAGCCACTTCCCCCTGCGGAATCCTTCAATGGGGGGGGGGATTTCGACATGTCCACCAGGTCTGCCAGCCAGGGGCGTCGTGGCCAGTAGAGGGCCATCAGAACTACCTCTGTTCTCTCTGTCACTAGCTTCCTCAGAACCCCGGGGATGAGGGGAAGGGGAGGGAAGGCGTAGAGAAGCCTGGCCGGCCAACCACAACATCTGTATCCACTGCTCCCCTGGCTGGGAACCTCGATATGAAGCTGGACAGCTGGGTGTTCAACAGGGTTGCGAAGAGATCCAATGTCAGGCGGCCGAACCTCCTGCAAATCTGCTGGAAGACGCTGGGATGGAGTTGCCATTCTACGTTGTTGACTGTCTCCCTGCTGAGCCAGTCCGCCTGCTGGTTCTCTACCTTGGAAATGTGCTCCGCTCTGATCGATCGGATGTTCCTTTCCGCCCAGTTGCCCAGCCGGAGGGCCTCGTTGCGCAGAGCCTTGGGATGCATGCCCCCCTGCTTGTTCACGTGGGCCTTGGTTGCCACGTTGTCCGTCAGGACCAGAACGTGTTGGTCAGACACTGTTGATTTGAAGTGTCGCAGAGCCAGATGGATGGCTCTGAGCTCCAGCCAGTTGATGTTGTTGCGCAGATCCATTGGGGTCCAGCGGCCCTGGGCTATTTGGGACTCCAGGTGCACTCCCCAGCCAAACAGGCTCACGTCCATTGTGAGCATCTTCCTTACTGGCTCCCTGAACAGGCACCCTCGGCCTAGAGCTGGAGACAGCCACCAACGGAACGAGAGGAGCACCTGGGGTGTCACAAGAACCTTGAAGCTCGCGTCGCTGGTGTGGGAGCAGGAACCACTGTAGCTCTCTGGCATGGAGACGGGCCCAGGGCACGATCCCTATGCATGAGATAAATTTAACGAGAAGCCTGGAAAGAAGAACTACAGGGACAGAATGAGACTTATGGATCTACTGAACCAGCTGAACAATGCTGTCCCTACGCTCCTGGGAGAGAAATACCTCACCAGCCATAGAATCAATCTATGATGGCCCCTAGGTGCTGGAGTCTGGTGGAGGGAACTAGATGGCTCTTCTCGAGGTTAATCGAGAACCCCAGGGACCTCAGAGTGTCAATGGTGAGGCCCAGGTCCTGCTCAGCCCTAGCCGGGGACCTGGCCAGTACGAGGATATCATCAAGGTAACAATGAAGCCGGACAGGGATGGAATGAAGGTGACCTGCGGCCACAGCCAGTACCTTGGTAAAGGTTCTGGGAGCTGATCCAGCCCAAAGGGAAGAGCCCTATTTTGGAAGTGGCTACCCTTGTGCGAAAACCTGAGGAACCTACGATGCTCAGGGGTGATCATGATGTGTAAATAAGCCTCCGTGAGATCGATTGAGGCCAGAAAATCCCCATCAGATACCTTCTATGATGGACTTGAGATAGGTCATCTTGAACCTATGGTATACCAATCTGGAGTTGAGTAATTTGAGATCCAAGATGGCCCTCCATCCCCCTGAACTCTTGGTAACTAGGAACAGGTTAGAATAGAATCCTGATCCCCTCTCCCCCTCTGGAACCAACTCTACTGCCATGATGGCCAGCAAGTGTTGGATGGTCTTGCCCAGGAGGGCCTGCTTGGCCGGATTCCTAGAGGAGGTGAAAGCTCGGAACCTATTCGGGGGCTGTGAGTAGAACTCCAGCTGAAGCCCGAGCCTAACAGTCTGGAGGACCCACTCATGCGAGGTGATGCGATCCCAGGAATCCACGAATAAGGAGAGGCAGCTGCCAATGGGGTGATCCAGAGGTGAATCACTTGAACCTGTGGAAGGGTTGGCTGCCCCCTCCCCCCCAATCAAAAGGGCCGCTTGCCCTGCGGTTGGCTCCTGAATCTGTCCCTGGAAAACTGCCTATCCCCCTGTCTGGTAAATCTGGGTGCGGTATACATCTATTGCTGGAACTCCGACTCAGGTGGACAATAGGATGCTCTCCTGGAATAAGGAGCTGGTTGGTGCTCTGAACACTTGTTCGTGGCCGGGAAAACCTTACGCTTGCTTCTGTCTTCCACAAGAATGGGATCCAGAGATGAACCAAACAGCTTGTCCCCGGTGTAATCTGCTCCTGCCAGGTGCCATTTCGCCCGGGATTTCGGCCTGCCAATGGCATAGCCACAGCAGGCGTCTGGATGCTATTGAGGAACATAAAGCTCTAGAAGAATATTTTACCACATCCAGGGTGGCGTCCACTGATAATTGAGTGGCTGCCATTACTTTGGTGATGTCCTGCAGCAATCTCACATCTGAAGCCAGAGTCCTGTCCCGCAGCTGCTCCAGCCATAGCAAGGTGGATCTGTTGAAAAAGGAGGCGGCCGCCGCTGCCCTAATTGCCCTTGTCACTGCCTGAAAGGTTTTGCGCATTACCATCTCTGCTCTCTTGTCCTCCGCTCTGAGGCAGTTAGAGATGTCTCCAGTCACCACTGCAGAAGATGAAGCCAGGTTAGCGACCGGAGTGTCCACTGGAGGTACCTGTAGGCCTTGGGCAAAGGTAGCATTAAGGTTATAGAACCTGCGGTCATTGCTCCCTGGGTTGGGGAAAGAACCTGGTTTAACCTACTGGGACTTAAGCACCTCTAAGAATAGGTCTGGGGTAGGAATCTCCTCCTTCTCCACCTGGGGCCTGTGGAAGGGCCCCTTCTTGTTCCCCCCATTTGTGCCTGAGGTGGCAGCAGCTGGGCTTGGCTCTGGATTGTTGTCCATGTCTGCCGTGGCCTTGGTCTTATGTAATAAGGAGCTAAACAAGGAGGGAGGGAAAAGACCGGTGATATTGGACGCCTCAGGAACCTGGGCGTCCTTGTCCTCCGAAAACCCAATGTCCTTCAGTTCTCCCTCCTCTAAATCCGAGCCCTCGCTGGCAGTGGAGGGAGAGGATGACCTGGTCTCTCTGGGGGCAGATGATCTGGAATGGTCCTGATGATCCCTGGGGTTACCCCGGGAAGTCTTTCTTCTGGAACCCTGGACTGGTGCTTCATCCCTGTGGCTATCCTCTGTGCTATGGCTCTGGCTAGAACCTCCTGAAAGCTCTCAGGAAGTTCTGGGAGGGAGGGATGAAGATCTGGGGGTTGCAAAAAATCCCGAGCCTGGTGATTGTGTGGCCAGCCGGCGCCTGGAAGTGCTAGGAGCCCTGCACCTGAAGGGATCTCCCCATGCCCTCGAGGGGTGGGCAGGTGATAAGGGGGGCGATAGGGAACTGTGCCCTCTGTTAGAGCCCCCTGGGGATCCCAGGAAATCAGGCTGGGCCTCCTCCAGCATGGGAAGCCTGCGGGGGGAGCAAGATCTGGAGGGCGACGGACTGATGGCGTCCCTAATCCTCCTCTTGGAAGCCCTGGTGACCCGCACCTCCTTGCCGGAGGTCTCCCTCCTCGCGGCCCTGGAGGTGCTCTTCTTGGCGGAGGACCTCCCTCTGGTGACTGAAGAACTCCCCTGGAGGTCCCCTCGCTCAGGTCCGACTCCCCTGGGGATCTAGGGCCCGCTGCTCCCCCCGCTCCTTGCAGCCTTCGCCATTCTACTCACGGTTGCATTCCCCACCTCCTCCTTCATACCGGCCTCGGCTCGACTGCACGTCCTGCCGCTTTAAGGCTCCGCGCTTGCCACTGATCCGCAGCCCAAACGCCAGCCCACTGCCAAGCTCTGGGCCCTCACCGGATTACTGGCAGAGTTCTGGCCCCTGCAGCCTCCCTCTGGCTCCGGCGGTGGTTTCTGGGCACCCATGCCGTCCATAACCAGGGCGCCGACCACACGCTCCACTCACATGCTTCAAGATGGCCGTGATTCAAGATGGCGACCGCTGGGCCTGTGGTCCGAGTTCTCCGCTCCAATCCTCAGGAAACGCTGGGAGGATGTCCTCTGCTGGGCCTCTGCCTCCTGCAATCCCTCGATGCCTGGATCTCCTTGGAGCTCGCGGCTAGGTAAGGGCTTCCCCCCCCCCTCCGCAACCATCCAGCCACTCGGGGCTTGTGCTAGCGAAGCGGCAAGACTCTAGGGCTAGCAGCAGGTGAAGCACGGATGAGGAGAGGTGATCCAAACAAGGGAATTAGTCTGTTGAAAAGATCTTCGAAGTGAAGGGAGAGTCAGGAAAAACACTCCTTCTGGGCCGAAGACTGAGGTTAATCTGGGAAAGTCAGGAGGAGGAGAAGAGGTGTGCCTCAAGATTTACCTCAGTCTCCGGGCAAAAGGGCTGTGTTAATACCCAGTTGTGACTCCTCCCACGTCTCACTTCGGAGACAGGGAAGTGTCACACTTTGAAGTAGGGGAGAATGGACAGAATTGGTTACCATATAAACAACATTTGTCTATCATGCAGAACCAAAGTAAATACATGGTCTTTAAATTGCACATAACTAAAAGCAGTGGGGGGAAAATGAATCATTTTTTGCAAATTGTCTGAAAGGATATTTTCTGGCACTGTCAACAGTAAAGTGCTGAAAATAGTCCCATTGTCCTGAACGTTTGGCACAGCAAGTTTGAGAGCCTTCGTAGGCTTTGCTTAAATACCAGTCACAGTGGAATTCAATGCTTGTACTTTCATACGCATACAATCTGGGAAAGCCTGCAAAGCAGCTGCACCAGACACAGGGGAATACATATCTGCCTCAATCTTTCGCGAAGCAATGCTTCACTCACTGGCTTGCTGCCATTGGAACATCACTCTGAATGAGCTGCCCTGCTCTTCTCTTCCAATGACTGAAATATGATACATTCTTTTACAGAGAATCCTAAAAAAAACACCCACATGCTAGAGTGAAAGAGATTGATTAGAAATGCATTTACATCTTGAAACACATGATGAATTTAACTCAATTCTAAAAAAAAACAAAAAACTAAGAATTGTCCAGTTTTGTAGTTCCAGGTGTTGCATATACATAAAAACTAAGGGTGAAGTCTCCACATTTAAGCCAAAATCATAACATGCTTTCAATTTATTTTGTATGATATAATAAAAGTAGGTTATAAATGTGGCAGAATTAGTTACTGTGACCTGGACAAAAGTTTGTAAAGTGCAATGGGCATGACTGGAGAGTATATTTATAGAAGAATCTTAATATCCCTATTAGGTATGTTTAAATATAAGTGGCAAAAAATAAACCTGCAGCTATTTCATGCAAATGAAGCTGTATCAATAGTAGTCAGGTTTAATTGTTAATTCAAAAAGCATTATTCCAAAGTCAAAACACTTTTAAATCATAAACTTAAAATAGCAAGTTAGTCAGTTGTTGGAATTCTGCCAGCTACACACAACTCGAGGCTGCACAGAAGGCACCTCTGCACTTTGAAAAGCATTTTCTTTTGTTCAAAGAACCTATAAAGAACTTCATAAAGTGCAAATTAATAAAATGTGAAAAGACTCACCGGTTTTGTTCATTTCTTTGCTGTATTAATTGGATAAGTTCCTTGTCAAAGTATTCTTCATCGGTCTTTTCTTTCTCTTCCTCGGCATCGTGGACTTCAATGCCGTCTTTGTGCAACTGGCTGGAGATGTGCTTGGCATAGGCTGTCAAGCCCACCACGGTTACCCTACACACTTGGCACTCATGATTGCTGTCCCTGGGGAAAGAAGGAGAAGGTGGGCACTCAATTCTTCCCACAGGCATGGCAAACGATGCTGATCTTAATTAAGTTTCCTCTGAACAAAAATGTTCAATCAGACACAAGAGCTGGTAATTTAGATTGAAGTTTTTTTAAAAAAATAAACCTGTTGCTTTCTAAGCTTTTTCTTTTGAATTCATTTGGCTGTTTCTTGGTGAATTTCAGATTTTTTTCCAACAATCAAGAGGTAACGAACTTGATAATAAAAAAGGGGTCATCTGGTATTCTTCTTGAATTGCTGTACTCAAAATCTTGTGGAAGGAAACATAGGGGAGCAGGGGGCTTGCAGAGCTAGCTGAAGCTGCTCTAAAGCACCTCCATGGTGCCAGCTGCACTGGGGAAACCAGTGTCAGAGTCTAGATTTAAGCTCTGTCTCAGCTTTCCTCAGCAGAGGAGGGGAGAAAAAACTTCGGCAGCCAATCTTAACACAGTGAAATCTAATCTGGGACAACTGGCACAGTGGCCTGGAATTCAAAGACTGCAAGGGAGTCTCCAATTCACTGTACTTTATTTGGTTTCAGAAAATGCAAGTTGTCCCTTCTCTACTTTGCAAGGATTAGGCTAAAGGCACAAAATTATTTCAGCTGGAGGGAACAGACAGCTGTCAGACAAGTGGCCAAGAAATAAAAACCTTACATATTTAATTTCTAGCCTTGGAACCTTCCAGGGAAAGAAACAACCTTGAAAGCCTTAAAATGCTTTGAAGAGAGGATAGCTGTCACTGCCAAAATAGGGCCAGAAGCCCCTGTAACTTATTAAAATTAAACCTTTTCTTTAACTTTTATTTTTTTTTTTAAGGTTGCAATTTCCCAAAAGTTAGTGAGATTTTGTGATCCCCCATGAAAATGCCAAAATCACTATTCTTCAGCCAGGGTTAGATGATTTGAAAAGATTTAAAGGAATTTGGCAAGTGGACCCAAGCTATCACAGAAACTCATGAAATAATATCAAAGGCCTGAAAATCTACTCCCAAAAAATAACAAAAGAAACTGAATAGCAAAATTAGTGCCTTTTGTGACTATGATCTGCAACAGTTTTACATATTGACATTGTTAGTCTACAATTCCATATATTAATATATGATATATAAGAGGCAGAAGGGGAGTACAATTTTTGGAGATAAATTGATGGCATACAGCAATGTGAATTGGAGCTCTGGAATCTCCTTTCCATTTCCAAATGGAAGAGAGTAAAAGTGAAATTTTCAGAACTCAAAATTTAAAATCACAAGCAAAAATAAACCTTTTTGAAGAAAAAGTTCAGCGACTAATATTATCCCAAACAGACTTCATTCTTAGGCATTCCACAATGAGAACCATTGTACTAAGCTTTTATTAAGGTTTAATAAAGTGACAGCAAGCATACTTAGAATACTGTGTTTTGCTTTAAAGCTTTATGCCACCAATAACTTATTATGTGGGCACAACACAGCTGCAAAACCATCTGGCCAGAACATTCTTTAGCAATGTGATAGAAGCCCCCATTTCCTGGGCTACAATCATCTTTGCTATTCTATGAAGAATTTCTCTTAAAGGAAATACAGGCTGAGGAATCTTCTTCCACCTCTGTAATTTGGAAAGTATGAAAGACAAACCAAGGGGGAGAAAATCCTTCACCCACCCACAAGACATGAGACTACATGCTTCACTAAGAGATCAGCTGATTGCTAAATAAAGCGCCATCCTCTTCATTTTAAAAAAAGCTTTAAAATGGAATTCTGTATATTCTGCTAATTCCTATATAAATGAACACTTTTCTTGAGTTCAACCCAGTCTTAAAAACGGGCATCAGGGACAGGTTCCATGGAAAACATTTTTTTCAGGGACTTGGGGTTTAGGAGTAGCTTTGTGTGTTTACCTAGATCCTGTGCATGTGCGCATTAAGCTTTGCTCACTTGCACAGCCTAGTTCCTAACAGGCCACGGACCGGTACCAGTCCAAGGTCCAGGGATTGGGACCCCTGTTTTAAACAATATCATCCTTCCTATTGCTTGCCCCAAAGTTTTCCTTCTGAGAATCAGGGGGTCCTGACCTTCTCGGCTTTCCGGAAGGTTATGAAGATCTGGTCTTTTTCCAGGCATTAAGGCTGGAATGTTAGGGGAACCCATTATATACTGCTTGTTTTGCAAGTGCTATTTTAAGAGGAGAGGATATATAAATTGCCTAAATAAATTTATAGCAAAAAAAAAAAAAAAAGACGTTTCACTAGATATATCCATGCACTGAACACATCTGGATCCCCAAATTATAATGAACTCAGAAATGTTATTGCTTTCAAATGTGCATTTGAGATTTTTAAATTCACAATATTTCAATTATTTTTAAGCAAAACAGAGAACGAGTGAAATAATAATATGGATTTTGTGGTCAAGAAATCTACCAACACAAATCTCCCCTAATTTCACATTTAATATTCAGCCACAAGCACTGTATAAACTATGGAAAAAAGTGCATTTTTGCTAAATTGGCAGTTTACAAATTACAAATAACACTATCAATGGATTGACAACAAAAAGAAATTTAATTTAATCCACATAATCTCTCTTAATGTTTAATATAATTTTCCTATGGGTTGTGCCACAATGGATTGTTACTGTTGTTAAACATCACAAATATCCAAGTAACTTAGTGAGGACCAAATTGCTTCTGGATTTAGATGGGAATTTCTCTTTCAACTCTAAAAAGTTGTCATATCCCAATGTACTCTACCCATTGATATAAATGGGACATATTCATACCTTCCCAAATCTGAACATTAAACAGAGTAGAGCAGAAGATGGGAAACCTAAATACAAAGCTAAATTAAGACCCTTCCTGATATAGCTGTTTAGACTGTACAGATGGGACATAAAAGTGGTCTATCAAAGTAGCTGGAAAGAACTGATGTTACCTTGATGGTGATAATCAATTTAAAACTGGAAATTATAAGAACAAGTTGTTTAAAATTATTATTTTAATAAAAAATATCTGGAATTGCTAGCTCAAATTACACAGCTAAAGTTAATGTTGGTGACAATCTGCTATCAGAGCCCTAACCCTTCAGCTGTTCAGCCAGGCAACAGATGGATCCTTATTGCCAAGAACAAGGTCAATTGGTTGTAAGATTTAGTTTCAAGATGAACAGATTCAAGGAGAGGTGATTATTAGATGACCACTTTAGCATATTTATTTGTTTGTTTCTCAGAAACTTTCCCATATATTCAGACTACAACCAGAAGGCTTATATCCAGAAGGCATTACATTGCTGAATACACTTTAAACTGAACTGACAAAGCTTTCTTAACTTTATAAGCTACAAGTGTTTGGGTTGATATTAAGCTGATATGCTCTCTCCTGTAATCAACATAACTGAGTTCATGCTTGGAGTACATATTACGGCTTTATGGTTTTTCAACCTTGAAAACTTTACAATATATGGACTTCAATTCTCAGAATTCTATAGCCAGCAAACTTAGTTTTTATATTTTTCTGCTTCCAACTTGAAGTACTCCAGATGTTTTGGGTTACTGTTCCCAGAATTTCTATCCAGCAATTTTAGTAGTTAAATTTTAACTCACCTGAAAGGTATACCCCATGTATACCATTTGACAATATGAAATTGAGTATTATGTCACTAAAAACAGAATCTCAAGACACTGCAGGACTCCAGCCTACTTTTATTCACAAGTTAATTAAGATGGGAGGTTTTTTTGAATTTTAGTATTTTCTTCTTGGATGTTTTAAGTCCAGAGTGAGTTGCTATCTATAAGATAACACATTTCTATCTCATCTATTGAATATTTATATCTAGAATTCATCCTATTTCTTTCTCAGCTTCCTCACAACTTCTCACAATCTTCTGGCCATTTCAGTCACACTTAATTACAGGAACCTTAAACACTATGCCATATAGTATTTAAAAATGTAAATACTTTTTAATTGCACAGGTATTATACAAAAAATGTTTCACATAAGAGTTGTGCTGTACTAGATTAAAATGAAGAAAGATGAAATGATCGTTGTCATAGTCATACCTCCCCTTGAGATTTTCAAGTTCCCGATGATGAAGCATACTTCTCATGTGCTCATCCATCTCCTGCAAAAGTGAAAGTAAGAAGCCATAAATAAATAGGAAGGAAACTATGTGTACAGGAACAAATCTCACCTGCATATTCCTAACCAATTGAGCTACCACATTTGGTCCATCTATGGATTCCACTTCAGGAATAGTCATAACTGGATACCAGATATTGTGCAAAGCCCTTCTCCAGCTCCTTACCTGCTCCTTGACTAGGCTCTGTGAGTGAAGGACCCTCAAGTTAAAAATCAGTTTGGCTAATAATTTTGAATAAACAAAGGGAGAGCACAAATACATCCAAAACTAAGGGGCCAGATGGCTTCCCAACTCAAAACCATCCTAACTTGCTGGTATTGAGCCTAAAGTTGGTCTTTCCATCCCATCCAGATTCTAGAGCCTATAAGCTACAAGACAAAATGTCAGTTGATCTTACCTGAACTGCATGTCTAGAAGTGGTTGTGGGAGGAGTCACATGTGGGTATTAACACGGCCCATTTGCCCAGAGACTGAGGTCACCTAAATTTGAGGCAACTCCCTCTTCTTCCTCCTCGTGACTCCCCAGATTAACCGATGGTCCAGTCCAAGAAGAGGCTGGAAAGGAAGGGAACAAGAACAAGGGACAACAACTCCCTGCCCCCAGGCCCGACTGACCAACCACTAAACTCCCTCAGGCCTCCCATGCGCAGGCGCGCACAGTACGGGCGGGAAGTGACTCCTCCCATGACCGCTTCTAGACATGCAGTTCAGGTAAGACCAACTGACAGTCTCCGAAGTGAGGCGTGGGAGGAGTCACATGTGGGACATACCAAAGCTAAATGTCCAAGGGAGGGAATCATTGGGCCTGAGCCCCAAGAGTGTCCAACACACCCTGAAGAACCCTCCTGCCAAATGATGCCTCCGCAGAGGCATCCAGCCGGTAATGTCTAATGAAGGGAGAAGGCGAAGCCCAACGGCCGCCCTGCAGATGTCCTCAATGGGCGCCTGGGTAGCCCAGGCCGCAGGGATATCCGGACTCCTGGTAGAGAGAGCCGTGATGCCCTGTGGGACCGGAATCCCCCATGCCTCATAGGCTTTAGTGATAGCTAACCTTATCTACCTGCTGATGGTGGCAAGTGATACCTTCACCCCCCTGGAAGAAGGCTGGAAGGATACGAAAAGCACCGCCGACTTCCTAAAGGCAGTCATGCGTTTGAGGTAGATGCGCAGGGCCCTACGGACGTCCAGGCGGTGCCAGGACCTCTCCCTTTCTCTGGAAGGTGCCAGACAGAAGTCCGGAACCACCACCTCCTGAGCCCTATGGAAAGGGGTGTTGACCTTGGGCAGAAAAGCAGGGTCTAGCCTGAGTACCACTTGGTTGTCATGGAAGGAGCACAAATCCGCCCTGGTAGATAAGGCATTGATCTCAGACACCCGCCTTGCTGAGGTGATGGCTACTAGGAAAACCACCTTGAGAGTTTGGAACTGGAAGTATATCTCCCTCAGAGGCTCAAAGGGCGCCTCCGTAAGAGCCTGGAGCACCGTGGGCAGATCCCAAGTGGGAAAGATGACTGGAGGCCGAGGTTTAGCAGTGCTTCTGAGGAATCTCTTTATGACCGGATGTTGGGATAGGGATCTAGATCCCACCCACCCCAATGACTGTGGCCAAGGCTGATACCTGCCTTCTGAGGGTACTGGGAGCCAGACCTTTCTCCAACCCATCCTGGAGGAACTCCAGTACCTGCAGCGCTGAAGCCAAGGCCGGCTCTATCTGGACTGACCTACACCAGATTACAAAGGAACTCCAGGTCGCATTGTAAATGCATGTGGTTGACTTCCGTCTGGAAGCCTCAATGGTTCTGATCACCCTGGCTGAGAACTGGGCCTCCCTCAGTTGCTCCCACTCAAGCACAAAGCGGTTAGCTGGATCCACTCCAATCCGGATACTCTAGATTCCCCTGGCACAGAGCTACCAGCTCCCTGGGAATCCTCCAATGAGGTAGAACCTACAGACCCACTAGGTCCACAAATAAGGGTTGCTGGGGCCAATGGGGCACTATCAGAATCACTTCTGCCCTCTCTAGCATTAGCTTCCTCAGAACCACGGGAAGGAGAGGAAAGGGAGGGAAAGCGTAAAGGAGGCTGGACGGCCATCTGCAGGAAAGGGCGTCAACGTCCTCTGCTCCCCGAGCTGGGAACCGCAAGATGAACCTCGGAACCTGGGCGTTCGATGGAGTGGCAAAGAGATCCACTGTCGGCCAACCAAACCTCTGACAAATCCGCTCAAAGATGCTGGGATGTAACTGCCACTCCCCATGGTCCACCGTCTCTCTGCTGAGCCAATCTGCCTGTCGGTTGTCCACCCGGAGATGTGTTCCATCCGAATCGATAAGAGATTCCGTTCCACCCAGTTGCCCAGCCGAACTGCTTTGTTGCGTAGTGCCAAGGAGTGTGTGCCCCCTTGCTTGTTCTCTGGGCAAATGGGCTGTGTTAATACCCACATGTGTCTCCTCCCACACCTCGCTTCGGAGACCAACTGATTGTGTGAATGACCAGGAGTCAAAATGTAAAACTGAGTCTCATGAACATTCTTATCCCCAATAGTTTCATGAAGCTATTAGATATGCACAGAGAGGATGCCAAACTGTGTGGGTCCATACACCCAGAGTGACTAATCATCCACCCACTCCTGCCCACTCAATATATAATTCTCCCCATCCCCAACCCTTGAAGGCAGGCCACAAAGATACCATGATTGATGGTAGTAGGAGACATCAAATTAGAAAAAAAGTGAATGATTGAAAACCTGAATATTACTATTCCCTACTGGAATAACCTAATATCAGTTTTCTTCTGAATTTACATTAGATACCCATATTTTCCTAAAAATAAGACCTGGCCGGCTCCTGCTGGGTGGAGTTGTCAGTGCCGCCACATGAGGTGAGTCAGTGGAGACTTCCCCAAAAATAAGACTTGGTGCCTTTTTTGGTGTATATCCATATACTGACAACTGACAACTCTACCCAGCAGGAGCCCGCTGCTGGCCCACTTCTTCTGAAGCCACTTGCCACCACTCGGATCACCCCGGCCTTCAATTCACCGTCAGAGGCCTTCAGGAAAGGCCTCTGCAGCTGAGAAATGGGCTCTGGATTGACGCGTCTGGCACCCCCCAGCCTCATTTCACCATCAGAAGCCTTCAGGAAAGTCCTCTCCAGCCGATAAAAGAGCGCTGGATCCTCTGATGGCGAAACAGAAGCCAGGGGGCACCACGCATGTCAATCTGGAGTTTGTTTCTCTGCTGCAGAGGCCTTTCCTGAAGGCCTCTGATGGCAAAATGAGGTCAGGAGGTGCCGCATGAGAGCGGTGGCAAGTGGCTGCAGAAGAAGTGGGCCAGCAAGGCGAGGCAGGTGTCAGGGTGTGCAAGGCCTGGCTGCAACTCTCTGAAGGTAAGCAGCTCAACCCCCCCATCCCCACCCTCACTTGATTTTTACCTACGCACCTCACCCCACCCCATGCAGCCAGGTGCAATGGAATGGGTGGGGTCTTAACTAGGGCTTATTTGGGGGATAGGGCTTATATTGGGCTCGAGTATAAACATCAAGCTAGGACTTATTTTTTGGATAAGTCTTATTTTTTGGGGAACACAGTAATGTTCGACCTATAGAGTCATCTCCTAATTGATTTGCTCAAATAATAAAATCAGTAAAAAAAATTGCCTGTACTTTGCCATCTGAATAATAACTCCTGCTGGCAAACATATTCAACAGACTTTCGTCTCATTTTTCCCGCCACAACAACAACCCTGTGAGGCGAATAAGGCTGAGGGAGTATGACTAGCCCAAGGTCGGAACTCGTGGCGTCTGGCTTTCTAGCCTGGTACCCTTAACCATTAGACAAAACCGATTTGTATTATGCCTGGTAGGAAGATATAAAGTATGCAGGACATAAAGTACACTGCATTGGGAGAGACTTGTTTCCTTCTTTGCTACAGCTTAGTGCCATCAAGGCACTAGTTCTATTTTGAGTTTTCTAGAGTAGAAATACATAACAGACAACTTTTGAAAACTTCAAAAAACTACTCAAGAAGTTGCCACCAAATTCTATTTTTACTGTGACAAAAGGTGAAATCTATTTATTATACAGCAAGTGAATATATTAACGATACTTAATTAATAGAAGCATCTTTCTACTTTTGGAAGGCAGCTGCAAGCATTATCCAAACAAACAGGCTTCAAATATCAAGTGTAGCCCTGTGCTTGCAAAAATAAAAACCTCTATCTTATTGTATGGCTGCATTGGTGGTTATTGGTGTTTATTGTTGTGAACTTAAAAGATAATTGAAATGATCAATAAAAGATACCTTGAATACTCAGACAAAGTAAGCTTTACATTTTCTAACCAAGATATAAAATGAAAAGTTTTTTGGAATGGTGCTGAAATATTATTTTACCTTTTTTGAGTTGTAGACGATGTGACACAATATACATTTTCGTTCTCGGACCATAGTGAATTCTTCAGAAAAATCTTACCCAATCCCTATGAAAACAGAAAATTAATTAACTCTTTACCAGATTTATAATGTTCCAAATATTACTTTTAATAGCAGAACTATTCAATTCAATAAACATTTTATTTCTACTTTCTTATTCACCTTATTATGTCTAAAGGAAGACATAAGCACCACCTTGATTAAGATCTGTTTTTCATAGCAACCTTGTTTGTATACTTTCCATCAATTTTGAAGTCAAAATTCAGATGCACGTGGATTTGATTAGAACAATAATACAACTGAAGAATTTAAACATAGCAAATAAAATTAGCAGTAGCTTCCATCCTACAAAAAGGATGATGTCATTTAATGACATTTTTAAAATGCCCCCTGGTAATTGTATTTTTTTATTCTATATAAAAAATTAGTTAAAGATAAATATTTGCAGTACAGAATACAGTATACTTAACCATGGAAAATGATTAATGACAAGAGTTATTCCAGTCACACATTTATCAATTATAAGAAGCAGCAAAGTAAATCCTTTTTCCAGGAAAAAATGGTGGGTTTAATGCTATTCAATTGATCATATTATAAGAAACTCTGTAAGTGTCTAAATACTAGAATATTAGTGTAATATAAAGAATGTGAACTTTTCTTAAGCTTAAAGGTAGAAATGTTGATATGGAATAGTGATGTTTTCCTTGGGGTGTACAATCTGTTATATCAGTGTTGGTGAACATTTTCAGCACTGAGTGTGCTAGAACCCGGAAGAACAGCTGCCCAGTGCGCATGCGTGCACCGGGAAGATGATCTTCTGGTTTCCGGCATGCACATGCACACCAGCCACCTGACCTTCTGGTTTCTGGCGCGCATGCGTGCGTGAAGACTAGCTGGCCAGTGTGCATGAGTGTCCCAGAAACTGGAGGAGCAGCCACCTAATCTTCTGGTTTCCGGCGTACACATGTGCACTGGCCACCTGGTCTTTTGGTTTTGCATCTTTTGGTGCGCATTCCAAAAACTGGAGGACCAGGTGGCATGTACGCTGGAAACCGGAAGATCATCTTCCCGGTGCGCAGAGGCGCACCAGGGAGCTGCTCTTCTGGTTTCCAGCACTCCCAAGTGCGTTAAGACCAGCTGGGTGGTGCGCCAGAAACCAGAAGAGCTTCGGGCAATGGCTCACATGCCCGGAGAGATGGCTGTGTGTGCCACTTCTGGCACATGCACCATAGGTTCGCCATCACAGTCTTATATTCTCTTAATGGCCTATATCAGCATTGCTTTGTTGTTAATGAATTAATGTTCTTCATGTGTTGCTTAAAATTGCTTCAACATTTCTGGAATTCATTTAGAAATTTCTTCTTCAAGTGAGGAAGTAAAATGCTTAACAGATAACAAGGTCGGTAGAGTAGGCTTATCTTATTTCATCAGTTGGCAGGCTAATTAGAAGTGATGTGTAGCAAGCAGATCTAAAATTACATCAGCTTTGGCTAATTAAAAATACAAGTGTATTTAACTATGCCTGACTGCAAGAAGAGCTTAAGGGTTCCATTAGCTTCCCAATCAACTTCAGCCACTTGCAGGAGAGGGCTAAAAATACTATCCAAATTCAACTGCTATTGGTTGTCACTATGAAAAAGCAAGAGCAATATTTTTTCCTCTGCAAAGGGACTGCTCAGACAGTACTCTAAAATTAAGGTTTATAATTGGCTAGACAATAGATGCAGAGGTTAGAAAATTAATAATGAAAGGAGATTAACAAACTAGAAACAAATACAGGTACAAAGTTATGCAGAAGAATATATATTGCAAGCAATATTATTATTGGACTGTACACAATTGTAAATGTATAGAGTGATAAATGTACAGTGTTACATTATAACATGGAATCAATGGGTACAATTATGATGTACAATATTATGTATTTAAAAAGAAACTATACTATATGATTAAGAGAGAAATGGTCATGATTAGGGTGTATAACATCATGGATTTAATACAACCAGTATACTGCTGTTGCAAAATTGAAATTGTAATGTAGAATAAAGGAAAATATATATCACTAAAAAAATAAAATTAAGGTTTCCAATCTCTCTTGCTAGTTTACCCTTCTATAGAAAAAAAATGCTGCTCTATGTGTAACATAAAAACACAACCATGTCATCAGAGATATCTACTTGCCCTTCTCTTAAGGAAGGGAAGCAATGTTGATTGAAAAAACACTATTACTAAAGGATATATGGGCTTCATGGAACCATCATCAAATCATATGATATTTTGATTCTGTAAACCTCTTAGAGCACGCTATAAAAGCAGTATGAAGTAGTATATTAGTCTAAGTGCTATTGCTATTGGAAAGTTTATGATTTTAAAAAATTTTTTGCATGGACAAAAAATATCAGAAAAAGGCAAAGGAAGAAAGAGGTCTCAGTAGTTCAAATAATTTCTTTTTATTCCTTTAGGCACTCTAACTAACATAATTTTGTTCTATTAGTGATACCACTATGAATCCACCAGACAACCTTCAAATTATCTTATAATTCTTATAGTTTGACTACTTATATCAGGAAGGCTCAGGAGATATGGACCACAATAGACCCCAAGCCAACTAGATTACAGGTACAGCAAAAAATAACTGAAAAGAGATAGGCATCAAAGAAGGGAAAATTGCAGATGGTCACTATTTCCTAAGAGTAAAAGGAAAAAAATTATTGAGTCCAGGCAGCAATTGCATTAGAAGCAAATATAATAGTTTAATAAATTTGTATGCCACCCAACTCTCAACAAATCTGGGATGATCTAGAATCACTCCCTGTATAGCTCCTATATTCTAGAAACACATATGCTTAAGTTTGTATATTTCACAAATGTCTTATTTTGATGGGATATCATGGTTTTGGGGACAGATTTTGCAATCTAAACAGAAGCCATCTTCATATCCTTTTGAATGGACAAAAAAGATGAAAAATGATATATGTTTAATGCTTGACTTACAAAACAGTTACAGCTAATTACAATTTAAAGAACTAATTAATGAATTTGAAAGGAAAGTTCAAAACCAATTATATTTTTTATGCCAAAACTAGTCTAGCTGTACTATCATTGCATGATGTAGTCATGGTTAATTATTCTGCAAGCCTGAGCAATAAATCATGAGCATCATTTGCCTAGAACAGAAATGAGGCCCCCTAAAACACAACTCCCAGCAACCCCAGAGAGCAGAGCTGATGGTGATAAATCCTGGGAATTGCATTTCAAGAATACAATTTGGTGGGTCATAAGTTCTGTACCTTATGCCAAAATGATTGCCTTTAAAGAGAATTTAATAATTCCATATCTCTGATTTACTTTCAGGAAAAAATGCCCTTCCGGAAGATGAAGAAACATAGTATATTCCAGATGCTTATAATATTTATATTTCATGTATATTTGATAATTGATGAAGTAGGAAAAATCATCACCCTTGTTAAGTTTAATAAAGGAGAGGATTTGCAAAATAATTCAATTGCAGTTTTTCCAATAGTGTCTTCACAGGTAAGTAAATACAGGCTATGAGGCATCTTCTCATAGAATATTTATTTTTTTCAGAATACAAAAGTGCTGATAACATACAAAACCCTGCCTACAGGGCCTATATTTGGAGCATGGGATTTTCCATCTTCTTGAATAACCAAGCAAAGAAGATATTTCAAAAAGAGAAAATATCTGAAGGCTGCAGAACAGTGGTATCAGTACATTTAGCCAAAGAGCTCAGCACAGAAGGAGAACCACATTTTAGCATACCACATACTACATTTAAAAACAATTTGAGACTTACTGTTTAACCTGAACCCAGACAGTACAATCACTGCTTGGAATTCAGACAACATGGTAAGTCTTACATTTAAAAAAAAAATACAGCATGCATTGGTGGCATATGTACCCATTAACTTTTTGCCTTAGCAACTTTGGAACATTGGCCATAAAGATAATGGAATTTAAAATCTTTTCTTTATGTATTTACCATACAAGTAGTCTTTGACTTACAACCATAATTGCACCCAAAAATTCTGTTGCAAAGCAAGTCAGCTGTTGTGAGTTTTGTCCCATTTTATGACTTTGCTTGCCAGTTAAATGAATCAATGCAGCTGTTAAATTAGTAACACGGTTGCATGAATATGATTTCCCATTGACTTTGCTTTTTAGAAGGTCTCAAAAGGTGATCACATGGCCCCAGGACCCTACAATTGTCATAAATATGAGTTAATTGCCAAGTGTCTGAATTTTGCTCACATGGCCATTCAGATGTTGCAATCATAAGTGTACAAAAAGGTCATAATTCGGTCAGAATCGAATTCACACAACACAAAATTAAAACTCAAATTGGTTAATTTGTATCTGTGTATAATGACTACATAGCCTATATGGGAGTCTTTAAAAAGTTTCCAAATTACATTCAGCTGTTATACCAGTCTTCTGGAGTGTGAGCCAGCAAAATAAACCACCATTCCCATATTTATGCTGCTTTGTGAACTGGGAATAAAAGGAATTTCTCTAATTATTTGTCTTCCCTTTTAAGCCAATGTTTCTTTAGTAATTTCCTCTATTAATTTTTTGAATTCTTGATAGCTGAATTGGCTCCAGTGTTTGGCAAGAACTACTGAACAGGATACATAAGGACTCTTTTACCACAGCTGTTTTATTCAATTGCAGTCGAAATATCATGCTCTATCATGCTCTTATTTCTTGGATGCTGCCATTTATGCATTTATCACAGGTTATGAAGAAAACCAAGTTTGGTGGAAGGAAACCAAGTTTTGCAACACTTCCGAAGTTTATATATGGCTCCTGTGTTCTCTTATAACGTGTTGGTTTAAAAACAAGCAATGCTAACTTCTTATACAAACGGGGATTCGTTGTGCTACAGTATGAGGTCCCCGGCTGCTTTTCAAACTTCTGAAGTTGGTTCCTTATCAACTGCTCCTCAAGATTATTTAACTACGTTCCTGCCGCTCCCCCCTCTCCCAAAAAAAGCTTTACCACCCCATACAAGTGCTACCAACATTAGCAACCCTCGAGTCCGGGACTTAAGCTCAGCTTCCGCCACATACTTTAAAGGGCGAAGCAGTAACAGCCCGCCTCGCGGTACTCACAGATGATATCCGCCTCATCCAGCCGCGAAGCACGAGCGCATCACCCAACAAGATGGGCTACCGAAACCCCTCCCATTGTCGGTGCAGCCTCCTTCGGAGACCTACAAGCTCGACCCGAAAGAGAACCGCGCCACAGGCCGGGAGTGTCTTCATATGGTTTCAACCAATCAGAGCACCAAATTCTCTTTTTTGTGTGCATTCTGGGAATAGTAGTTTACAATCCGGAGAAGCCGGTCTTGTAATACCATAGAAACAGGAAATGAGTCACACACAATATCTCTGATTCCAAAAAAACAGAGCGTGATGCATTTTGGTAGACGTAGTTTTTATGTAGAGAGTTACCCTTTGGGAGCAGTATTGGGCTTGTACAGCGAGCGGGTCATTGGTCAATTCGGTTCCGAGTGCTTCTGGATGAGATTTTCGTAGAGAAAACAATCTTCGTGGCCCAAATAAAAAGGCATGGCTAGAAACTAAAGAGCAGTTGACAAGGATCCTGAAAATGATGGATTTTCCAAACAAAATGGATATGCAGCAAGTTCTCAAAAGGCTTAACACTGTCACAGCAGTAACAGATTACCTTTGTGTGTTTTTAAATAAAACGAAAATAATCCCTTTTTTTAAATTCAGCTCCTGGTGGCTTTAAGTTTAAGGACACATATGTATAATTATCTTGGCAACCAGCGGGAAGTGCTTTGACATCGCCTTTCCTGTTTATTCAGTTTCTCAGTGTAACTTGAAGTACAGCCTTGGCGTTTCCTGCTGATTTTCCATCTATGTTGTGTATTTGCTTAGCTTCACGATGTTCAATTTCAAAGCCAAGGCTAGGTAGCATGAAAAGACACACAATTTGCAACACACCATATTATGCGTATTGGGGAATTTTTAAATTGTTTTTTATTTTTATTTTATTTTTATTTTCTTGTTCTTTGTAAGCTGTAAGAGTCCTCCGGGATTGGGCGGCCTATAAATCTAATAAATTGAATTGAATTGAATTGAATTGAATTTATATAACACAAATTTACCCAGCATCACAGCGAATACAAAACACTGGAATATGAATCACAATCACAGAGTTTTCCTACTTATTGATAGATTTCATGTCATTGTTTCCAGAATTGTAAGATAGATGGACCCATAATTTATTGCTGGAGCTGTGTCTTAGAGAATACCTGATAACCAGGTAACTATTAAAAACATGCTACAACCATCTCATAGTTTTTTCAGCTACTTTAGACCTAAAAATCTGGATGGGGCTTCTGGAAGCTTGAAAAAAGGGGTATTTTTAAAATCAACAACTAGCACACAACAACAAAAAATAACAATGATCTATGCATATATTGAAGAATAAAATTAATTTAGCATGACAGATGAATATTTTTTTGAAGATGAATATTTACTAATATTACTGAAATTCATATGTGAACAAGGGCTGTTTATACGGACCCATATGAAATCACTATCAAATCACAGATCACATTACCTTGGTATAAAAGTAGCAGAACATATTGGCTCAAGGCATGAATTCTTAATGAAAATCATTATTTTATATGGGAACAACCATTAACAATAATCAAAAGGAAAAAGGTATATGCCTTCATAGGATGAGCTATAATAATCATAGATCCCATTAATTATGGCACCTCCATACCTATCTCTGATTACAGTATTCCATTTTATAATTATTAGCTTTATGCAGAGTGCAGAAATAATGTATGAGCCAAAGAAATTAAAGACAGGAGGTAAGGGGGGGGGAGGAAGAAGCTACAATGCAATCTATGTGTTATAAATGTATAAATTGCCTTTATTCTTTAGCATCTCCCTTTTTGTATCACACCTTTCTTGAGAGTGTTACCAACTCCATCCAACTCAATTTTCTTGGTCTTTTCTTCATTCATCTATTTATTTTCTCTTCACATCTGTTTTGCTATTTGATCCTTATTTATTGTACCCTCATGACCAAACCACCTCAATATGCTAGTTTTAAATTGAATACTTTTGTATTCACTTCAATGTATTCATTTAACATCTATTTAACCTTGACCCAATCCTTTTGTCACCTACACTTTTAAAACACTCATTACCACTTTATTCAACTTATTTTTAAGTTTCTCTTAATATACTCAAGTATACTAAGACTCAATTGAGGATACTCAATATACCCATTTCTAACAATTATAAGATAGTAGGCAGAAGTACACTGCTCTTTTCAACTACATCATTTCAACTATTTTTGCCGTCTACACATTTGATGCAACATCTTTCATTCTCCATTGTCACATTCATATTCTTATATACTTTTTTATCCACAATTTATTGCCCTGCATTTCACCAAAGATCCTTTTTCATAATTCACACCTTCTGAGGCACTCCATGTGTACTTCTGTAACAATCAAATCAGTCATTTTAGACTCATGGAGCAAATATAGGAAAAGTAAACTCAAGGCATGGGTATGTAGAACGCTGCATTTTGTGCCAATTATTGTTATCAAATGGTCCCCAAAAGTAGATTTATTTACAGCCCGCTGAAGTAGCCCAGAAAAGAGCTGTGAGTAAGTGTTACAAGGTGTTCACATTTCAGGTAGGGTTACAAGTAGCCAACAACCAAAGCTGGCCTGGGCCCTAATCTTTACCTGATCATCCAGCTGAGAATCACCTGGGTCTCTTCATGAATGGGTTTTCCACCGTACCAGCATCAGCACCACGTTACAAGGAACAAACAGCAACTCTGTTGTTTGGGTTCAGCTTTAATAGGTTTCATCCCATTTAACTGCTTCCAGATATCTAAATCAGAATCACACTTTTCTCAGGAACTCATATGGATTGTTTACATTTGTTCAACCTGAAGCTCCAGATAAATCATAGAGTGCTTATAACTGTAAAGAATGAATAGTGAATTAAATAAATGATTTGAAGGTTTCCAGTACCATCATGGAGCAAAAACAAACTGGGAGATAGATTCCATTAATGTCACATGTAGGAGTGGAGTGTGGCATTACTAGTGTATGAATGACACTCAATTGTACATCTCCATCTCAGCTGTGACACAGATGTCAAATTCTAGGACACTTGGAGGTCTCCCAAGACCTTATCAGACTTGCTAACCTGTATTGAAAAGTAAGACAATATTAAAATTCTATCAAACAATTGTGAGAAAAGATAATAGCAGTGAATGCATCATTTTTATTTTTTAATATTTTAATACCATAAATACTGATAACTATAACTCATATAAAGAAAAGCTGTTTTACAGTATGAAGGGGTCCTGAAAGAAAGAAAAAACCTTAATATTTCCAGAGGTCTTATTGATGGAGGGAATTGTCAGATGGAACATTATGAATAGAATTCTTTATTGGCCAAGTGTGATTGGACACACAATGAATTTGTCTTTGGTATATATGCTCTCAGTGTATATAAGGAGAATAAAATACATTCCTCAAGAATAAAAAGATACAACACTTAGTGATAGTCAAGGTTACTAATAAGCTATCAAATCATGCTGTATTTTTGTACCGCAGGAACCTGATCTGGTTTTACCACACATAAGACCTTTTGTACCTTGAATGGGGTTTTCTTAAAAAAATAAACTCAGCGCCAACAGGATGCTGGAGCTTAATCAACAACCTGAGAAAGCGAAAAAAGGAGAAAAACATGACGATCATTTCCTCCCACCAATAGCTATTAGCAATGCCTTCCAAGCGACCAATGCGCTGCGACTCAGAGACCGGGTAGGAGGGAAGGCGGGAGGAGGTAACAGCTGGGCTCCCGAAGGAACCGGAGGGAAGAAGGAGAAGAAGGCGCTGCAGGAAGCTGGCTGGGTGGAGTTCGGCGGTGGGAAGGGGCTTCCGAAGACCGGGCGCGAGGTTCGTCCCCTCGGCGGAGAGAGCGGGAGATCTGCGCCCAGAGGCCCGAAAGGCCTGGCGGGTAGAACGGAGCCGCGGGGCGGGCTCGGGTTTTTTTAGCCACCGAAGCACTGTGGTGAGTCTCCGGAGGGAAGGAGCGGCGGGGAGAGCGAGAACTGGGCGGTCGGGCAGGAAAAGGAGGAAGGAGCGAGCGAGGAATTTCTCCGGGCGGAGAACAGGCAAGGGGAAGGCCAAGGCCCCTTTGAGCCAGGCTGGAGCGACGGGCGGGTGGAGTGGGGAGTTCCGGGGCCGTCGGGACGCCAAGGTTTTTCTCCTCCGCCGGAGGAAGGGACCTTACGGTAAACCGTAAAAGAGTTGGAAGGGACCTTGGAGGTCATGTAGTCCAACCCCCTGTTCACGCAGATCTGTACTAGGGATTCGAACCGCCGACCTTTCTGATCGACAAGCTCAGTTTCTTAGCTACTGAGCCACCTAGGTTTAAGCGGCGGCAGAGGGAAGCGGGCGGCGAGGCGTCCTGGGTGAGGAAGGAGAAGGGAAGGGGCGCGGGAAGCCGGAGACGGCATGGGGAGAGCGCCGCAGCATCCCTCGGAGCCGGGCGGCAAGGCCGACCTCGGGGCCAGGAGTTGTCACCCCCTCGGAGGTTGTGGGGGTTGTGGGAGCGCCCGTGGCTGCCCTGCCTTCTCAGCTTAGGCCTCGGGTTGGGCTGGTTGGTTTTCGGGAGGAATGCTGCCGGTTGGCTTCCTCTCCGGGTTGCGCTGTATTTCTTGTTTGTGGGGATCCTTTGGCTGAACCCTCACTTCGGGGCCAAAGGGACTAGAGAGGGCTGTTATTACTTGTTTTAGGACTTTTCATTGGGGGGAGAAGAATAAAACAGAGGGCTTTTCACAGTAATATTTCTGTTTCTTACAGCTGTAGCCTTCACGATTGACATAGTGGTGGCTATTATCCCTTTAGGCTGCATCTGTTTCCTTACTGCATTTTTTAAAAGCCTTAACAAGAGCAACAGGAAGCAGTAGCTGTTTTCACTTTTCTCTCTCTCTCTCTCTCCATTAAATGGTGCAGATTGGAAGAGGGCAGAAGAATGGATAGGCAAAAGGACAGGAAACAAACTCTGGAAGCCCTTTTAGATTTTAACTAGTATTCATGTATTTCTTATTCCTTCACAGTGGAGAGTTGTGCAAAATCAGGTTCCCTTTATAAGAAAAAAAATCCCCACTTACAAAATTCTTTAGTTCCTGAACAAACACTTAGGTATACTCTTTGGGGAAGTACATAGTTTAGTAACGCAACTATTTTCTTGGAGCCTTTCTTTTGCTTTTCATTTTCAAAATCAGGAAGTTGTCCATAGGTATAATTTAACAAGATTTACATAAGAAGTTCCATCCTACATGAAAGTTCATAGGTACCGTACTTTGGAAAGTCCAGTTGTTTCATCAGAGATTTAAGTTTTTGACTTCTTCCTGAATTATAGGGACATATGTAATCATTGTCATTTTAGTGGCAAAATGATAAGCTATAATAGCACTTTAAGTATAAAAGGAAAGTTAAATGGGTACATTAAGCATTTGATTGACTTTACATATCTGTCCTAATTGCCCCCAAGAGAGTAAAAATTCAGTTCTTTATTTAGTTACATCACTGTCTTTTCTTGTAAGAGTATTTCCATTCATGTACCTTATTTAAAGTTTGGGGTGGGGATGGGTAGCATGGATGGTGAATCAAATTAATAGCATTTTATCAGTGGACAAATGCAGTTGGAATTATATTGTATGGCACACAAATAGCAGTCTCCACTCCTTTAAAACTAAAAATACCATTAGCAAATTGTGGAGCAAATTTTGACTTGCAGAATGGAAAAACAGTTGGAAAAACGCTGCATAAATGTATGTTACTTTGTGTTTGCTTTGGGATGAAATGTCACTTGTTTCTTTTCTTCTCATATTAATTGTGACAAAATAAAAGAATCACAAGAATATATAAATGAAAGCATCTTGAAGTGTATCTTTGAACGCTGCATATGCTTCCTGATTACTAGGATGTAAGCAATAATATGTTACTTTGTAAGTCCCTAGATTAGAAATCTTCATAAAGATTTTCATAAAATAGCATCAGAATATATGCAGTAAGACTAGCTTTGGTTACGCTTGTGGCAATACTAAGCTAAATTTGTCAAAATTGACCAGCATTGTCCTTACAGGAATGTTGAATATTGGACACTGAGTTAGTCTACTCTCTTACTAAAATTATGATATGAAAGTGTCAATACAACCAATCATGGGCCCAAGAGATCAGTATCTACAGGCCTATCTGGCTGGTTATTACAGCATATAGAGGACTATGTCTAGGCATGTAAACAAAGCAAGGAAGGTGACTTCCCAAGTGAAATGAAAGGAATACTGTGTGGTTGTGGAAGTAAGAGAGAACTAATAGATGTGAATGAAGATGGTCTGATACAGTAGAGTAGACTTTGTAAATATAGTCAGGGATGTACAGGTACAAAATTATGGAGTATTTCAAAAAATATAAAGTGATAAGAGTTATAGGTGTGCATAGAAGTAGTATTCATAGGTTGGTGACAATTGTTATGTTCCAGTGGATGGTGATTGTTAGGTAAGCTCCCCATTGGGAGAGCGAGTATATTCAGAGAAGCATTGTTAGAGTTGTGTTGGAGAACACACAAACCAGCATACAGAGGCACTGCAGTTTAAATAGGCTTTTACTTTCATGGAAATAGAGGTATCAGAGTCCATCAAACAGTCCAAGTCATACACGGATAAGACAGTCAGTCATCAATGTCTTTCAGTTAAGGGATAAACCAAATAACATAGTCCAGTATTATATAATCAGTTCAGTAATCAAAGTTTGCTAGCAGTTGCAAAACTTATAATAGTTCACGGCGATCAGATCAGCCCAGCATCTAACAAACAGAGAGAGAACTAACAGGCATTCTGGCTCCCTCTTATGGGCGATTGAGGAAAACAGCAACCAATCACATTTTACAGTATGTTTAAAGCAACAGATACAACATTGTTACATGATTTATATATTGCCAACCCAACTGTTAGAATTATATTCCCAACAGTGATAATGGAGGAACCAGAGATGAATCTGGGCAACTTGCAGACTTCTTTATCTGAGGTGGTAGCTATTTAGATCTGATAGATCTATCTGGCAAGTCAGAAATGCTATTTTCATTGTTACAATTGTCCTGCATGCAGATTGCTTTTGCACTTCTGTGTGTCAATTACTCTGTCTTTTTGTTTACTATTTATGAATGTTTAATATTTTCTACAGATTTGAATACTGAACTTATTTAGTAAAGACAACTGAAATATGATTGTCAGTCCTACTTAAAACAAGTTGGTTTAATTTGTACTCTCTGCAAATACATCCCTAGAAATGTATTTTTCTCTAGGGAAGAAAACAATACTTGTCATCCAATATTGCCTGAACCCAACAGTTGTAATTCAATACTAATTAATACCTAAAAAAAGATTGGTGAGCCCTCAAAAAGCAGGGGGGGGGAATCAATATGTCTTAGATTATTTACAAATAGTAATGACCATTGATAAAAAGTTAGAAATTAATTTCTTAGGTCAAAATTGGTAAGAGTTATGGAAGACCATCTGCGTGGGAATTATTTAATGAAGAGGGTGGTTGGAGCAAACATGATGACTTCTTATTTCTTAACTTATCATGTAGAAGTGTAACTTTTATTTAAACTATTTTATAAATGAAGATATAGTGTAGGATATTTGGATACTGTTCATAGTTCTACCATTAAAGACATTAATCATCTGGGCCGGGGTTCAGATTGTGTACAGGGAGCCATGTCATGTCTTGTTTACATTAATGATTTGAGTTTGATGTTAGCAATAGCAATAGCAGTTCGACTTATATACCGCTTCATAGGGCTTTCAGCCCTCTCTAAGCGGTTTACAGAGTCAGCATATTGCCCCCAACAGTCTGGGTCCTCATTTCACCCACCTTGGAAGGATGGAAGGCTGAGTCAACCTTTGAGCTGGTGAGATTTGAACCGCTGAACTGCAGATAACAGTCAGCTGAAGTGGCCTGCAGTACTGCACCCTAACCACTGCGCCACCTCGGCTCAAAGGTTGACTCAGCCTTCCATCCTTTGTTTCTTGGCTACTTTGCGCTTCAATGTCAGTAATGCTTGTAATTATTTTTACTTTATTGTAATTCTGTTTACAGCCAACAGTCACTTGTTGAGATAGGTGTCCATATAAACTGATTGAAACAAACAATAAATACATAAAGTATTGTATTTCATTATATTATCATTTTTATAAAATATTATAATATTAAAATTTTGATTTGTTTTCTTTTCGTAGAAAGCTGACAACTGAACTGGTTATAAATTTGGCATATCAATTAAATAAATAAATATTTAATAGGACACACTTTGCTTAAAATTGGTCAAGATTATAGCCTTATCACTGATACTTTACTATTTTAGAAGAAATCCTGTTGTGAATAGTTGAACGTTGAAAAACACAGGTCAATCATGGCTGAGTTGTCACCTGAAGAAATACAACTGAGAGCCCATCAAGTTACAGATGAGGTAAACATCTCAAATAATATATTATTGCCCAATAATTTGTGTAGATAAACTTTTTTAAGTGCATGATCTCCACTAAAATTGATTGGTTATCCTATGTTGCTTGATCTTGCAGTGAAGGGGCGGTTTAAATCATTTAAATCGGGTGTCACATGCCACGTGACATATCACAATTTTTTCAGCCTTTGCTAAAATGGGGGTGGGGGTGGCCGGCATGTGTTGCATCCAGCCCACAAGCCATGAGTTTGATATCCCTAATCTAAATAACTTGGATTTAGACCGTAAGAATACTTTTTCCCTAGGATTAATGCATTTTCTGAAGGAGAGAGAGCCTTTTTATGTGTCACACATAGCGCTGCATGCAAAAAAAAAAATCATATAATAAATATCCCTCATGAATAAACACAATCAAGCTTAGCATACTGCAATGTGTGTGTATGTGTATACACATACATACGTACATACATACATACACACACAATATTATATAAAACAATTTCTTTCCCATCCTCTTCACCTGCCAAAACAGACCATCAAGGGGCAATGCCACTAGGCTTGGAAGACAGGGGTAGAGACTTGCTAATGGTGCATTTCTGCTTGTTTTCACTACCGCAATAGAACAAACTTCGGAATCTTTAAAAATAAAGTTTATTGATTCCAGGAGGACAGACTTGCACAGAATCTAAAAAGAGGGGTTTGCCTGGAAAATAGTAGCTGCATAATAATGTTGACTTTTAAAACATCACAAACCAAGACAAAACTTTGCTTAGTTGCATTGTGTCAGAAACAAGAGAATATTGTAGTGCTTACTTACAACCCTGTCTGAAACTATATAATTATTACATATCTTTAAAAATCACCATGCCTGAATTGAATTTTATCTTTATTTTAGTCTTTGGAAAGCACAAGGAGGATCCTTGGCATGGCCATTGAGGTAAAGAAAAAGTTAAAGGTTTTATTTGAGCCGGGGGAGGAGGGGAAATCAGGTGGAGAACATGAAATGACATTGCGTATATTATGTTCATCAAGTATGAGATATATGGAATTTCTCAGATTTTCTTAGAAAGCTTCCCTGCTTTTTTCTCTAATTTTCTGCCTTTAAATTGTTTTAATATTGGGTTTTTATCTTTGTAATTCACCCAGAATCACTGAGAGTAAGTTGGATAGCCATATACATTTTCTTAAATAAATAAAAATAAACAATGAAACTTTATATAAAATTGAAATAATTTTATCATAGGACCAATAAACAAAAGTAACAAATTCACCTACACCAGTATTGCAAAATAACATGCCATATTGGAATTTTTATTCTCCCTGGAAGGAAATTTTATATAGTAGTATTTATGCTGATCAATTTTTATGTAATTATTTAGTAGTATCTCCACACAATAGTCTGTAACAAATTGTGTCATTTCATTAAAAATTCCATGGTGTAGTGTTTCTGTATTTCTCTCTTTTTCATTATAGTCCCAAGATACGGGAATCAAAACCATTACCATGTTAGATGAACAAGGCGGTGAGTTGCACAAGTGTAATAAACAATATGGCATATTTGATTATAAATGTAGAACTCTATATTTCATAATGATACATAATAAAGATACATAATTAATGCAGTCCGGATACAGGCATGGCCATTGTCCATAGGCTTGCAGTATTTTCCAGAAACATTAACACTTCTTAAGCTGCTTTTAAATGCTTTTTAAAAAGTGTTTTGAATGCAGACCTTCCTATATGAAGTGTAAGCATTTACTTCATTTAAAGTTTCTAAAGCTGCTTTTTTTCCCTAGAAAAGTTAAACAACATAGAAGAAGGTATGGATCAAATAAACAAAGACATGAAAGAAGCTGAAAAGAACTTGACAGAGCTTAATAAGTGCTGTGGTCTCTGTGTCTGTCCGTGCAATAGGTCAGTTAAAAGCAGATTGGTAAGACTCTTTTTTCAAGGAAAAATATCACTCCTGTTTAGAACTTCAGTGACTAGAAAATTTAATTAAGCTACTGTTCTCTCTGATGGGGAAAAAAAAACTGCTACAGAATTCAAACACAAATTGGATGTTGTACTAAACCATGGTCTGTGTTCATTTATAATCCTAAACCATAAACCATGTTTACAAACAATAGCAACTGGGTTCACATTACATGATAACAAAGAAATCACATTTTACCGTAACATTGTCCAAGCCACTGACTGCATTCATATGGTCTTATTTATGTGCTATTAAGTCAGATAGACTCTGAGCAACTACAACATCTCTGGGATGATCTGACCCCAACTTGCTCCTTCTGGTTTTCCAATGGGGTATTATCCAAAACTTTATGAGTGTATGCAGGTGTGAATGATGGCTCCTTTCTCCAGATCTGTGAAGACTGAAAGCTTTTGTTGCAATGGATGGTAGTGTAGACTCCAAAATAAAGATTTAATTATTGTCATTTGAAAGCCCATGAGATTGTGGCATTTTTACATGAAATTTTAAAAGTTTTCAGACAAGAACACTGATGTCCAGTGAAATTTCAACCTTTTAAAAATGTATTTGTTTTTTTTTTTTTAAATAATGTTGGGGTCTCATGCCATGACAACTACCAACTATGGTGGTTATCTCCTGTTTTTTCTTGCAATTTACAAAAACATTCTGTACACTGTAGGGGTTCCTTCCTACAAAGGAAAACATACGGAAATGCTTATTTAGACTTAACTGCACTTGTTCATAAGTTTCACCCTTGAATAAAATAATGGCTAGAATGTTTTAACTTTGGTGGTTCTGGTTTTGGTTTTCTGGTAATGACAAATACAAAATCTAGTGGATGTTGTAATAAAATTTAAACAATGAATGTTTAAATTGTTGTTTTCAAACTATGACAATCAAGGAAGAAAAGCCAGTAGTCATGCACCAGTAATTAGGTGCTATAAGGCTTAGACATGCAAATATACCTGTTATTTAAATCTAGTAATATGTTAGAATGGGGAAAAGAATGCAATTAATACAAGCTTGGATTGGATTTTAAATCACCTAATACCTATTAAATATTTGGAAGGAATTGTCAATATTAATCAGATTTAATATAACAATTCATGGGAAAGTTGTAGAATTTTTCTCTCAGCTTCACTGGGCAGAAACAAGATATGTGTCAGTTTAATGAAGGATTACAAGGAAGGCATGATGTGCTTTGTAAGTCTTTTTTCCTCTGATACTACATTCTTAGCTCTCACTTTGAAAAATATGAGACTTTTGTGATAGTTGAAATGTACACTATATTGCCAAAAGTATTCGCTCACAATTGATAATAATCTGATTATGTGGATGGGTGAGCGAATACTTTTGGCAATATAGTGTATGTACACTGAAAAAGTAATTTATGGAATTTTCAATATGCTTGATAATAAAATTTTATATAAGGCAAATATGTAGAGACATAAGAAGAATTGAATGGATTTGAAATGGATGAAAGGAAATCAAACTCTTCCATTCCTAGAGCTAAATTAATGACTTTTTGTGAGAATACCACAGCACGCTTACAAATTTTGAATTTAGTTTTCATAATATTCCTTTTCTTCCTGATTGGTATTAAAGCTGGTTTTTTCTTATTATAGCATACTCTCAGCTATACTTTGAAATAGTTTGTCAGCTAACAAATAGTTATCTGCTTGCTTGTCTTACTGTTCACTCTTTTTCATTCTCTCCTAATCACTCCACTTTTCCTTCTTAATAAAATGAAGATTTAACATCAGAGGCTGGATCCACTTAACTGGTCAAAATGGAATTTAGGAAAATACCTGTATTAAGAAGCAGTTTGCACTGCTAACCAGCTATCTGAAGGTGATGTTCTAACATGATGCATGTCTGAATGTGCATGTTTTCTTAACATGCAAGCAACCTTGTGATGGTCTGTAGTTGTATCCGTGACGTGTTGCGTGTAGTTTATATTTAGTTATTTATTCTTATTTGATTGATCTGAAATAATAGTTACAATGTTTAGAATGCAAGTAGCAGTTGATATACAATTTTAGTCTAGTACGAAATTTTTCAGGAAAGTAATAGTTTATACATAGATATAAAAATATTAAAGGAATAATATGAAATGTTATGATAATGTTCACATATTGTTTTAACTACGATCTACCACATGGGGGGAAAAATTTTTTGTCATGTATTACTTAGCATGCAACTATTTTGTAAGAATGCCCATCACTTCAGGATTGCTATGTTTCAGTTTTAAAATATCGGGTACCACTGTACAGGGTGAGTCCAGAACCAAATAAAAATTAAATATTATAGAATAATATAACATAAAACAATACATACAAGATTTATCTTGGTAATATGAAGGTTGGAATAGAAAAATAAGTTTTGCATTTATTCCTTCATTTTTGTTACCATTAGGGTAATGATTATCAGATTCATGATTTGGTGAAATTAGTCCAATATAATTTTCTCAATATTTTGTTGACACCTGGTGACTGCCTAGAGCAGTCCCTGCAGTGTTCTTGGCATAGTTTTCAAAAATGGCTTGCCATTGCCTCTTCCTTGCAGCTGAGAGAAAGTGATAAGCCCACTGATCCAGCTGCCTTTGTACCTAAGGAAGAAATAGAACGCATTGACTGCCAGTTTCTAGCCTGGTGACTTAACCACTTCAGCAAGCTAGCTGTTTGTTTCTCCATGCAATTCATTAAATAAAAGATACCTTATAAATATCTTATAAATATAATGCTAAGTGGTACAGGCATTTTTTTCCTAATCACAAACTTGATTACGTAATAAGCAATAATTCTATTGGCGGTTTGTTGTGTATTTATCTTTTTAGTTAATTGAAGCCATTCTGGTTTTTTTTATAGAACGAAGAACTTTGAGACTAGTAAAGGATATAAGACAACTTGGGGTGGGAACTGTGAAAATTCAGGTGATCATGTAATAACCAGACAACCAGGACAGGGAGGAAATTACCAACAACAGACCTCAGGAGGACCAGCTGGAGGATACATAAAACGGTAAATAATCTTCAGTGATGAATACATATTCCATATCTGTTCCTCTTCAGCAGTACTGGGATATTGAAGACCATCATGAGAAGCTTATTCTGTGTAAATCATGAATGTTTATTCAGAACACTGTTTAGCAATTTTTCAAATATTTCAAATATTTGAATCAAATTGTGCAACATGATTGGAGGAATGTATAAAGGTCTTTATAAAAACACAGGCTTATTTTTAATTTCTTTTATAAATTCCCAATTAGATATATTTTAAGACTGAAGTTATGAAATATTTGTGTGAGATAGAATTAGGACTATTTATGATTCTGTTTTTTAACATGTTTTTGGTTTTATTATTTTTTGTAATTGTTCTGATTTAACTGATAATGATTTTTAATTTCTATTGAGAACTGCCCTATGGTAGCTTGACTAGTGTGGGTATGTGAATAGGCAGGTAAAGAGGAGGGGGGAGAGAATATACGAATTTAGTTCATTACAGAGAAGAAGAAACTTGCAACTGCTCAAAGCAGTTCTTTTCTGATATTTTGAAAAGGATAACAAATGATGCCAGAGAAGATGAGATGGAGGACAACTTAACTCAAGTGGGACATATCTTGGGAAATCTGAAAAATATGGCTGTGGATATGGGCAGTGAGATCGATTCACAAAACAAGCAGATAGACCGGATAAATGAGAAGGTAAGAAGCAAGAACTGGATCCTTAATTGCTGAGAAGAATAGCTAATTGTTCTGGAATACAGTACAATGGTTTACAGCAGGTCCCACTATCAAACTGGTGGTCCGTGGCCCAGATATACCCCACACAGGCCACACCCACTCCAGCTCCGCAAAGGCAAAAAACATTGTGATATGTCACGATCCGGCCTGTGACATGATCGAGTTTGACATTCCTGGTATAGAGTATTCCAATTTACCAACAAATTGTGTCCTTGTTCTCTCTTCTGGATAACATTCTTCCACCCAAAGCATTATTTTTCTATGTATTTAAGCTTGATTTCATGGTGAAACAAGAACACTATGTATATATAGTGAAGATACATAGCACATTGAGCTATAGATCAAATCCTGGTTGGTTAAAAAGCCGATTTGTGTTGCCCAAAATAGAATAAATACCACTGAAGTTGTTCTATTTTGACTCTGGGCTTTCTCAAAGTTCTGCACTTGTTTCTCTGAAACACTAATAGATAAGCCAGTGCCAAGAAAAAAAAAAGTCTTGTTTATATAAAATGCCATGAGATAAATACAGGAGGAGGTGAGGAGGAATAAATACTGCAGTCCTTTATTTATTTATCAGCATAAATATAACAAATGTAATAAAAAGGCAACAGTAAAAAATATTGGGTTTCTGTCTGGATGGTCTCTTGTGACGAGCCGAAGACAGAGAGTGGAAGTGTGACCTTCCTCCCATATTTGGGCATACCAGGGGTTGTGACTTTAAATATATATATATATATATATATATATATATATATATATATATATATATATATATATATATATATATATATATATATATATATATATATATATATATATATATATATATATATATATATATATATATATATATATATATATATATATATGAAAGAATTGAGAAAGGGATTTTTTTTCTATTCATATAATTTTAAATGTCTCTGTTTTAGCTCTCCATATTCTTGGCAATTCTTAAAGAAATACAATGCCTTCTATAGAGACTTGAATAGTTTCTGTACACCATAATTTACTAGTAGCTTTGCATTTTGTTTTATTTCAGGCTGAAACCAACAAACACCGTATTGAGCAAGCCAACACAAGAGCCAAAAAACTTATTGAGAACTGATAGCCATTTCCAGTTTTGAGTCAACTGAAATCTTTTTTTCATTCTACAAATATCTTCAATTTCCAAAGAAGAGAAGCAACTGTTCAGAAAATGAAACAAAGCAGAACATTATTTTGTTGAACATGTTTAGTACAAAAGTCCAGGAAAATAGCACAATAGAAGTGTAACTTTCTTATTCATGTTCATATCCTCAGGGCTTCATTTTCCTTGGTTTTGTCCTTTCTGTGAGATTGGTCTTACCAACCCCCCACCCTTTTTTTTCTTTACTTTCCTTATGGCAACTCAGAGATGAGTGCAAACTGATTATAAAGGCAAAGAGAATGCACTCACTAGATTTAATTACCTCACTTAATATTGCATATAATTGCTGAATTGGTAGATGATTGGTTTTCATAAAATGTACGTATTTGTAGAAATTAAGCTTGCCCCTACTTTTTCAAAATACCAGGCTTTTCATGATAGGGAAAGATGATAATGGATATATTATAAAGTATACTTTCAAGCCATAGCTTTTCTAATTTGCATGCAAATTAGGTAAATAAGCATACAAAAATGCATAAATGCAACTCGGACAAATTTAAACTTACTTCTCACTTTTGTCTCCAAAAGATTGGACTTCTCAATCTTGCTTCTTTCACAAAAACTATGTGTGTTAGTGGAATTAGAGGAAAGAGCAACTCAGACAGCTTAACATGAAGCATATTACCCGTGGTCATTTGGAATCTCATGAGATTGCAAGGAAATTAAAATATGCCTTTATATAAATATCCTGAACTTCTGCCATTTTTTAAAAAATGAATGTGTATTTGTAGGTATTAATACTGCTGAGATTGGTTTATGAAATTTCTATGCATCTTTTAAAACATTTTTTTCAGAAATGTACAAACTTACATTTCATTACATAAAAGTATTCCTTATAGAAATGTGTTATCCTTTTAATATAAACAATTCATACAATCTGTACAAATCTGTAGAGGGCAGCATATTGTGATTTCAATACTGTATTTATTAAAAATATTTGGGGGGGGTTAAAACATCAAAATCAGGGCACAATCTAAGTTTGAATGAAATCAAAAGCCATCTGCTTGTTAGTGATATTAATAACAATACTGTTTCATATTTTCTATCAACTATACAAACATTCTCACTCATGCTTTTCAAAGAAATCAGTTTCAAGCACCACTTTATTGTTATTAAAATTGGTCTGAATTTGATCCTATTCACAAAATTTTAAATGGTGGCATGGTTCTTGCAGGCACCACAAATTATGATTTATTGTATTTGAATTGCTGCTTGTCAAATTTTCTTTAAAAATATTAGTATGTGGGCAAAGGATCCAAGGGAAACCACTATGAATCACTGTTAATGAGCTGTAAGCTGTTGAATGGGTCATATGGTGTAGTTTGCTGTAATAAGTACTTGACCTACAACCTATTTCAGTTTACTCCCATTGCAGGATTAAGGTTCTTGATTTGGTTGTTCTATTATATATACAAATGACTAAATTTTAAATCATCTAAATGGCCAGTCTTTTGCAAGAAAGCTTTAATTCTCTTCTAATTAAGAACCCACCAAATTGTTGATTTATTCAACAGCACAATATTTAGTAGAACTTGTATTTTATTCAACTTGAAGCTATAAAGTTCTAGTCCTTGCATGTTTTGCTGCAAGTCTAAAAGGATTACCTGCAACAATCTCGATACTATAAAGAAGCTCAAAACAAATCTTAATTGTACTGTGATTGTTCTTAAATAATTTCTTCATGCTTTGTTTCTTTACATATTTCCAATTGAATGTTTAAGTTTTATTATAAAGCTTAAGTCTTCTATATAGCCTTGTACAATGGAATGCTGGAGTTGTAGCAAAGTACAAAAACCGGGAATATCCCTCTCAAATTATGTTTATTAATACCAAAACAAATTACAGGATTTGGCTGGAAAATATATTCTGCAGAAGCAACACAATTAATTCCTCCAGGAGCTCTAAATTTTTTTCTAGTAATATTTTATGAAGCTCTAATAAGTTGAACTGCTGAGCAAAATGGTACTCTGTAATATTTCATCTTTAGATTGTATGGGAACCATGAACACTTGCTTAGTAATATTAAAACTGAAAATTGATACCATAACCATCTGGCATTATACATAATTTGTGAAAAATGATAAATTTTGTATAGCTTAGTATCACACAAGACATACAAATCTGTTTTAGCTATAATGTAAGTGAATGCCCAATGTGTTGTTCTGTATACTTGCTGTGCTGAATAAATAAAATTTACAATTTTAAGTTTTTTCACTCCAAGTTGCTGTGTAAGTCTGAATGGCCTTAAACTGTCCTATGCTGTTTAATAGACATATCCTGGAAATGTTTTTGCTTGCAGCTAAGGATCCAGCTTTTAGTTCCCTATGGAGTCCAGTAGGTTACTAAGTTCCATTGATATGGGCTAATGGGATAGTCACTTTTGCTGGAAAAAACAAGATCTAGGAATTCCAAATTTCATGAGTTTCATGATGGAAAGAAAAGTGTTTCAAGAAAAATCCCGATGTCACATGAAGAATTGGTGAAGAGAATATTCAGTATAGGCTTAATGCAATGTGTGAACTAAAACATGGTTTCTTGAATAAGCCTAGTTCCCATTAGAATTTGGAAAATAATATGGTTTAGCATGAAACAAAACAGCATTACTAGAAAAACCTTGAACCATTGTCTTTGTACAAGTCAAATACAGATGCTGTATTACAGGGAGTTCTAAGAACAGCAAGAGATACACATTTCCAATTCTGTTACTGTATAATAGACAGGAATGGGGTGTGTTTCCCCCAAAATCTTCAAAGTTGTTTTTCTTCAAAAACCAATCTTATTTGATGTAAGTTTACATTAAATGAAATTGCTAAAAATTATATTACTGTTTTTGTCACCTCAGTGGCTAGTAGAGGAAAATCAAAACAGCCCACAAAGTTTAGTTTTATATTAACATAAGCAGAACTTTATGGGTAAAGACTAGTTATCCGTCTGCATCCCAAATCGTTTTGCAAGGAGTTATTGATTATAACCCAATATGAAGAGATCTAGAGTTGAGGTGGCACAGTGGTTAGAGTGCAGTAATGCAGGCTACTTCAGCCGACTGCTAGCTGCAGTTTGGCAGTTCAAATCTCACTGGTTCAAGGTCGACTCAGCCTTCCATCCTTCCGAGGTGGGTAAAATGAGGACCCAGACTGTTGGGGGCAATAGGTTGACTATAAACCGCTTAGAAAGGGCTGAAAAACCACTATGAAGCGGTATGTAAGTCTAAGTGCTACTGCTATCTAACAGCTACCATGAAACTCAAAAAATTAGAATATTGTGCAAAAGTTCATTTATTTCTGTAATGCAACTTAAAAGGTGAAACTAATATATGAGATAGACTAATTACATGCAAAGCAAGATAGTCCAAGCCGTGATTAGTCATAAATGTGATGATTATGGCTTACAGCTCATGAAAACCCCAAATCCACAATCTCAGAAAATTAGAATATTGTGAAAAGGTGCAATATTTTAGGCTCAAAGTGTCCCACTCTAATCAGCTAATTAAGCCATAACACCTTCAAAGGGTTCCTGAGCCTTTAAATGGTCTCTCAGTCTGGTTCAATAGGAATCACAATCATGGGAAAGACTGCTGACCTGACAGTTGTGCAGAAAACCATCTAACATCCTCCATAAGGAGTGAAAGCCTCAAAAGACAATTACAAAATAAGTTGAATGTGCCCAAAGTGCTGTATCAAAGCACATTAATAGAAAGTTATGTGGAAGGGGAAAGTGTGGAAGAAAAAGGTGCACAAGCAGCAGGGATGACCGCAGCCTGGAGAGGATTGTCAGGAAAAGGCCATTCAAAAGTGTTGGAGACTTTCATAAGGAGTGGACAGAGGCTGGAGTCAGTGCATCAAGCGCCACCACACACAGACGGATCCTGGACATAGACTTCAAATGTCGTATTCCTCTTGTCAAGCCGCTCCTGAACAACAAACAATCTCAGAAGCGTCTTACCTGGGCTAAAGAAAAACAGAAATGGTCTGTTTCTCAGTGGTCCAAAGTCCTCTTTTCTGATGAGAGCAACTTTTGCATCTCATTTGGAAACTAAGGACCCAGAGTATGGAGGAAGAATGGAGAGGCACACACTGCAAGATGCTTGAAGTCCAGTGTGAAGTTTCCACAGACTGTATTGATTTGGGGAGCCATATTATCTACTGGTGTTGGTCCACTGTGCTTCATTAAGTCCAGGGTTAACGCAGCAGTCTACCAGGAGATTTTGGAGCACTCCATGCTTCCTTCCACAGACGAGCTTTATGGGGATGCTTACTTCATTTTCCAGCAGGACTTGGCACCTACCCCCACTGCCAAAAGCACCAAAACCTGATTCCATGACTGTGGGATTACTGTGCTTGATTGGCCAGCAAACTCGCCTCACCTGAGCCCCATAGAAAATCTATGGGGCATTGCCAAGAGAAAGATGAGAGACATGAGACTGAACAATACAGAAGAGCTGAAGGCCACTATTGAAGCATCCTGGTCTTCCATAACACCTCAGCAGTGCCACAGGCTGACAGCTTCCATGCCACGCCGCATTGAGGCAGTAATTGCTGCAAAAGGGGCCCAAACCAAGTACTGAGTACATATGCATGCTTATACTTTTCAAAGGTCTGATATTCTTCTATGTACAATCCTTGTCTTATTGATTGCATGTAATATTCTAATTTTCTGAGATTGTGGATTTGGGGTTTTCATGAGCTGTAAGTCATAATCATCACAATTATGACAAATCATGGCTTGAACTATCTTGCTTTGCATATAATGAGTCTATCTCATATATTAGTTTCACCTTTTAAGTTGCATTACTGAAATAAATGAACTTTTGCACAATATTCTAATTTTTTGAGTTTCACCAGTTAATTATTTCTATTTCCTAGGTTTCACAACTGACCCAACTCCTTTCACCTCTAATTTCTCATTCCCAACTCTGCTGTGTTAAAAGAAATAGCAGGATTTCCTATTGGTACACATAGTACAAATTGTTGATTTATAACACATGCAACATATAACGGGACTTTACAGTTGTGATTAAAACCAGCAGTAGAAAAAAATGAGAAATATAACTGGAACTGATAATGTATGGGGGGGGGGGTGAATTGTAAGAATATTACATCATGTTAGTGTTACTGTGTGTTTCAACCTCCAATCATTTCATTTATGACCATTCCCTAGGGTTGTAGAGTTGTTTTTCATTTTAATTGAAATTTCATTTACACGAACAGTACATTTTACAGAAAGCTTCAGCTGCATGTTTGCCATTCCAATTACAGAAGAATATATTTCAGCTTATTTTGTCAAAAGGTGCCAAAAAAGTTTAAGAAAGTTGTGGAGGTATGGTTTTTGTAAAAAGCATGTAAATTATTCCAAGATTGCATATTTTAAATATCCATGGGTGCTTTGCATAAGGCATCAATACAGTGATCAAACCCTTCCCACCCCCAAACATTGGAGTTTGTTACTCTGATGAAGATTCAAATGCATAGTGTCCTATTATGCAAGCCATCAGTTTAGCACACTAAGGTGAACTATTTGACTAGCAAGTGGAAGACAAACCATCTAGAGAATGACTGTGGTGTGAATCTAGGACAACTGATTTTTATTATGTATATTAAGCCACTATCTGCTCATCCATAATTTGTGCTTCTATTGTAATTTTTCAAATGGCCAGCCCTACATACACTGTAAAATATTTAAAGCCAAGAGATGGATGGATTTGCATTGCGGAGTTAATCTATATTGAATTAGTGAGCCTCCAGGCACATGATCCTACACATATAGCCCATTATCTCCATCTGCCCTGCTTCCTATGTATGAAGTTGTCAGGAACTGTCATAAAACCTCTTCAGCTCAGGACATTTTGTAATTTTCTTCTTAATCTTTGTAGATGGAGACTTAACAAGTGGATGTTAAGTATTATATCCAAGGTTACCAATTCTTGGATTCATTTTGTGAGATCTAAAACATCAAGGCATTTTGAAACCAAAAGGTCACTGTTCTCTTGCCTTTATATAAAGGCTTGAATGTCATTCTCCCAACAGGCTTGTTGCATTTTGGATCCACACATCAGTCATGTTTCTTGTTGTCTTTTCATTCACGAGATAAAACTGGCGCAGTAGTTCAGGAAAATTTTTTCTTTGTAGCCGTGAATCTCTCCATATACTAAAATGTTAAAAAAAAAAGTTTTGTTGATAAATATATCACCTAAATCAAGTTCTAGATAACTCTTGTAAAGAGTTCATTTCTAGATTTATGATTTTCTATTTTTGTCTGTTTAGTACATAATCTATTTCTACTGACTAGTTACAATTTTAATACTATATTAATTCAGACCTTCTGTGTTGTCTTTTCTTTCCTTAATCTGGTGTTGGACAAGAGATGCCTAGCTAGTCTGATAAAGCAAGTAGTGTTCAGACAATTCAAGAGGGCACATTTTAATCATATCACTTGCCACTTGTAGTTAGCTTTAAAATTAAATTCTTTTAAATCATAGTTATATAGATCTCAACAACCAAGAACAGAATAGAATCGTATCTCATGCTCTTTCTTCCTCAGATCTCAATGTCCTGCAAATATATATAGTGCATCACACTTGAGGGCTAAGAGATCAAAGAATAGCACAGGGAACCAGTGGTGGGATTCAAATAATTTAACAACTGGTTCTCTGCCCTAATGATTTCTTCCAACAACCAGTTCACCAGGAGCCAAGGTGGCGCAGTGGTTAAATGCAGCACTGCAGGCTACTGCTAGATCAGCAGGTCAGCGGTTCAAATCTCACCGGCTCAGGGTTGACTCAGCCTTCCATCCTTCCGAGGTGGGTAAAATGAGGACCCAGATTGTTGGGGGCAATATGCTGACTCTCTGTAAACCGCTTAGAGAGGCCTGAAAGGCCTATGAAGCGGTATATAAGTCTACTGCTATTGCTATAACTGCTCAGAAAGTTAACAACCGGTTCTCCCAAAGTGGTGTGAACTGGCTGCATTCCACTACTGGGCAGCACCGATAATTATGGCTTAAAGCAGAAGTCCAGGAAAGTTCTTTTGGTGAACATCAAACAAGAATATACTGCATAGGTTTTTCTAAATTTGATCCAAAGATATGATCCAAATAAGAATGCAAGTTTTAATTGCCAATTTATATAAAAGCCTATATGTGCAATGAAATAGTAAGTAGCAACATCTATTTAACTGTGACTGATCATAAAAAAAGTAGGATTAGTCATGGTTAGTTGTAAGTTAGGTTGGAAGGTCAGAGAAATATCTGAGAAAAGGGCAAAAACAAACCAGTTATTGAGAAGCCTATATGGAGATGCCCATGTGATCCATGTGATGTCCATGTGATCAAAAGGGTCAGTTTGAGATAATCTTTCAATAGGCATATTTATACAATGTCACCTCTCTTATGAAGAATTTAAAAATAGTGATGTGATATTACTGCTATTAAACCTCTTTGGATCAAATTCAGCGGAACTTATGCAGTATGTTCTTGTTTGGTGTTCACCAAAAGAACTTTCCTGGACTTCTCCTTTAAGCCATAATTATCGGTGCTTTCTTTGCTGTTCTAGGATCTCTTAGTCCTTATATAAAACTATATAAGGACTTTGACAAATGTTTTGAAAGGTATAGGGTTTAGTGTCAAATTTGCAGATGAGTCACGCTCTGGCCACTCCTACCCAGTTTAATGAAGGGGGGAAGTCACAATACACACATGACGATGTGATGCTGTGAGTTTGACACCCCTGGTTTAGTCCAATGAGCCAGGAAGTATTTTTAAACACTCATAAAATTCTGATATATTAATCTATTAATTAGGAAATTGTTGTAACTGTTTTCCAAAAGTTTAAGATGAATCAGGAGTTCAAGGCTATGATGTGTGTATAAAAATTGCTCTTTTTTATGATTTCATTTAACAACTGATGCCATTTGACCACTACCCTGCCCAAATATATGGTAAAATGCTACTGTAGTGAAAAAAAGAAATACATATATAGGATTTTCCAACAAACCTTGTCATATCCATCCAATTCTCGGAGTTTCTTGATCTCAAAAAGATTACCCTCTACAGCAAGTAAAGAGATCTGAGAATCACCAAGAATACTCTGTGGAAGTACACTTAGTTCTAGGCAGTTCTCTTCAAGGCGCAGAACTTTGAGGCGTGGACAACGAGAGATCTGGGAGGAGATCTGGGAAATCTGTTATAGTTCCAAAGCAGTAAGCAAAAAGATGGTTACAATGATCATAGTATGTCTCCCTAATTAGAAAATTAAATAAGAAAACAAAAAAGTATTAGTCATGTTTCTAAAACTTGGTCCGGTATTGATATGTGAACTGAGTTTGTTTTGCTATATTAATCAAGTCACCGTGACAATAGGATTGCTAAAAACTCCTGCTACAATTTCAGCAGAATGAATGATTGCAATTGCAGAGTATCTCCAATTAATTACACATTTAAAAAGTAATTGTACTATTACCGTCTTTTTCGGAGTATATAAGATACACTCCCCCGCCAAAAAAGTGGGTAGATAGTGTGGCAGGGGGAGGGGGTTGGTGCGGTGCCAATCAGATGTTCTAGAATGGACCATGGTGGAGAATGGGCCGCAACGAATGGGCAGGGGCGGCAAATGGACGGTGGCGAACTGGTCAGATGCCGGATGGATGCTGGGAGGCAGAGGCAATTTTTTCCCCTTTTTTTCCTCCCCAAAAGCTAGGTGCATCTTATAGTCTGAAAAATACAGTAATTTTCCCATAAGGGATGAATGTATAAACTTGGATCAATATACAGATCGTCCTCAATTTACGATCACAATTGAGCCCAAAATTTATGTTGAGTGAGAAATTTGTTTTCACCCCATTTTATGACTTTTCTTGCCACATTTGTTAAGCGAATCACATTGTTAAATTAGTAACCCGATTGTTAAGTGAATCTGGTTCCCCTATTAACTTTCCTTGTCAGAAGGTCACAAAAGGTAATCATATGCCCCCAGGACATTGCTACCATCATAAACATGAGTTACTTGCTAAGTGTCTGAATTTTGATCATGTGACCATGGGGATGCTGCAACAGTCATGTCTGAAAAATAAGTCTCTTTTTCCAATGCCATTGCAACTTTGAATAGTCATTAAGTAAACCAGTGTTTTTCAACCACTGTGCCGCGGCACACTAGTGTGCCGTGACATAGTGTAAGGTGTGACGTGGGAAAAACACCCGCCTATATTGAATATAGGCACAGAGTTAAAAAAAATTAACATTTTCTAATGGTGGTGTGCCTCGTGATTTTTTTCATGAAAAAAGTGTGCCTTTGCACAAAAAAGGTTGAAAAACACTGAAGTAAACTGTTGTAAAAAAGGACTATCTGTAGTTTACATTTTGTCCATCAATGTAAATATCAATTTCAAATGTTAAGAGTTAATTCTTGATTTTATTAAGAGAACTATTTCAACTTTTTATTAAATGCGCCTAAAAAGAATCTGTTACAGGTAGTCCTCAAGTTACAACCACAATTGAGTTCAACATTTTTGTTGCTAAGTGAGACATCTGAGTTTGCCACATTTTACGAATTTTCTTACCACAATTGTTAAGTGAATCATTGCATTTCTTAAGTTAGTAACATAGTTAAGTGAATCTGTATTCCCCATTGACTTTGATGATGCCTCCGCAATGCTCCAGCTGCTCGGCGGAGTGTCATGCAGGCGCTGTATGCTCCATGCACGGAAGCCCCGAAGAGCTCAAATACAGTAAGGACAGCGGGTGGGCCCTCTGGAGCACCGTACTGAAACAGTATCCGGTGCTCCCAGCAGGCACCGGTACGCCTGTACTAGGGCGTACCGGTCGTAACCTACCACTGGAACTGCCATAGTGGCCATTGCTAAGTGATGCAGTTTACAACATGAACTTTATGACTGCATTGTTTAGCAAATTTCAGGCCCGATTATCACTGTTAACCAAGGGCTACCGTTAATGCCAAATAAACCCCCACCTCTTGCAAATTTGGCTTATAGCATTAACTATATCTCCATCCCATAGTATTTATGATACATAACATTGCTCAACTACAATAATATACTTCCAGACCTGATTTTGATTTAAGTTCAGTTCAATGGCCTGTAGCTCTCCTATTGTGTCTGGGATGCTCTGGATCTGATTTCTGGAAAGATCTACCACATCTATATGATGAAGACTGCATAGCTGAACAGGTATAGTTTGAAGCTTGTTTCCGGAAAGGCTCAGAGTCTTTAGCGCTGCAAGTTGTCCAAAACTGCTAGGTAAACGTGTCAACTGGTTATTGTTCAGATGTAGAATTTCCAGCTTTTTCAGCTTGCAGAGATCCTCAGGTAATACAGCTAGTAATAAATTATAAATAGAATTAAATCATGATGCTGAGAAAAAAGAACAATTATTAAAATGTCAAGACTGAATATTTAATCTGCTATATAATGCTCATTAGAATAAAGATTCATAATATAACAGAATGTTCTTTTGTAATATATGATATAGAGATATAATTTCTTCTACTTATATATTGCGAATTGCCTGGGTTAATACACAGGCTCCACTTTCCATCAGAACTCTTGCAGTTGAGAAGATGTGGGAAGAGAACAAGAGAGCCAATAATAAATTTTTTCTAGCTGAGCAAGTCCCTATTTCATAAGAATCAAAATAATTTTGATTACCTTAGCATTCAGCAGCACATTACCTTAGTAACAAGTAATTGCACTTACAAACAAATCTTTATTAGTACTGAAACATTATTTAATATGCAATATATAGCAAGCTAAAAATACTTAAGTAAACATACTCAGTCTGTTGTGATTTAAAGCAAGACTTTTCAATACAGAGAACTTTCCTATAAAAGGTGGAAGTGATTCAAGCTTATTGTTGGACAAATCTATTGTTCTGAGATTACTTGCCAACTTCTGTAGATCTTCAGGAAACTGAAAAAGAATTCAGATATTGATGAAATTACTCTAAGAGTTAAAAACTGCAACAAATAAATATACAGAATCAGAAAGATTTCTAATAAAAATTATGTTTTGTAGTCTTACATTCCACAAATAATGAAAGATTGGGAAAGGATTGGGAAATCTGTCCAAAATCAATTAACTATAATTGGAACAAAACCCAACACAATAAAGTATTTCATATTATGCAAAATCAAAATAAATAAAACCTAATATGAACTGCCATAGTTGCTTAATAGATATAACAGCTTATTGAGTCATATTTCTTTTTAGAAATTCCAAGTCAGAGAGCTTTAGTAAAACTGTACAGAACTGCAATTTTTAAATACAGTCATCAGAAGTAAGCTTTATTAAATGTTCTACCTTTAGAAATGCAAACTGATTTCTATAATAAAAAACAGCATCAATACCTTTATGGTATAGATATTAATTAGAACATATTCAATATTTTTATTAGAAGTATGTAAAATATATTGTGTTCAGATTGAATGCATTCAGAAATATTCCAACATTAAATGCTGCATTTTGAGACAAACATTTGGTTTCAGGATTAAAACAGCTTTTTAAAAACAAACAAACAAATTGGGTATTATCAAGCTGAAAATAAAAAATAAAAACTTTGCTTTTAGAATACTCTTATTGGATTTCTAGTAAGATCAGCTTACTCCAAGCCTGAAATGGTCTAAAATGCAAAGTCTCAAATAGCCAAATTAGTCCTATACATATGTAATCAAAAGGACAATATTCTGAATTCCAAAACAAAATACAATTTTATCTTTCTAGCATTTCATGGATTAAAGGAAAATGAATTTTGGTGCCATATGTACACAAAATTGAGATTTACCTCAGAAAGCCCTTTCCCAGTTAATTGGAATACTCCTGTTTTTTGGGCCGTCTCCAAATGTGCTTTTAAGGCACTGTTTCCCATCTTTCTGTTCTTGTCTTTGCAACTGGCAAACAAAAGGATTGTGGCAGATGTGTAGTGGAGTCCCTCTCATTCATACGACATTAGGCAACATGAAATTACTTTCTGTTAAAAAGTAAATTGAGAATAAATTAAATAAAGGTTTAGCTATATGATTTTCTTCTCAATATTCTCACCTCTATGGTAAATTGAGGCACTGTCTTCCATGCCACTGACTCAAGTAAACATAAGTTACTCAAATCATCACCATTGCATAAAATTAATCTTAACACAACATTCATTAGTAATAAGGCAGAATTATGTGAAAATGTTGCTACATAACAGAAAAGATGGAAATGATAAATGAAAATACTGTATTCAAACTCATGCTAACCTGAAAACAAGACCTGCTCAAAAGTATTTGTTTTCAGTTAGCTTCTGCAAATTAATTAATAACTGCTGGAAAAATGGATACATTATATAATAGTAACTGAACAGATAGTCAGTTTTTATAGCATTAAAGTCTATGGCAATGTATTAACCTCCACTCCAGAGATTCAGCATATTTCCAAATATATACACATAAAACTGAATTTAAAAAATAAATAAAACTACAGGCAAGTCTTTTTGATAATGACTTCATGTCTCCACTGCTTACACCCAAGTAGGAAGTCCTTGGGCTTCCAAATAGCTATGAAGAGTTTGTTGTTTGTAAACATATTTAGAGATGGAGAGGTTTGGCCTACCCAATTGTTATGGTATGTTAGTTAAGCCTTTTATGTGACAAATGCTTTTAGTACAGTAAGCCATTTACAGCCTATGGGAATTTAGCAGCATAGAGCCTTGGCATATGTAGTCGTATCTTGGTACTCAACTGCTTTGAAATAATCAAATTTGATACTCAATGCATTTTGGTGCAAATCCCCCCCCCCCACTCAGTTTCTTTGGTAATCATCCCACAAACTAGAACTCATCAGTGTAGGCTGCCTTGTGACTCATTACATTATTCCTTATATAAAAAGGTATTTGTTACTTGTTTATTTTTGGTGCTCATCCCGGAACCAATTAATGAAGAGTACCAAGGTACCACTGTAAATAAATCCATGAAGTACAAGACTCCACACAGTTATAGCTTCCAATGAGCTGTGCTTTCCTTTGACCACATACGAATCGCATTGCACAACTTTCTCTAACACAGCTTTCTCTAGTGTTGCAGTCACAAGACTTGTTTCATATAAAATCAATAGACTTTCTAAATATTTTGCTCCTGATGTCAGAGTTTCCTATTCTAAAACACTTTTGCATTAGCACTAATCCAAAAGTAACAAGGTACGCACTGTTTCTAATTTTGCCTTCCTTAGCTTAGTACTGCCTCATTAATTACTGTTTTCTGTGACAAATCAGCAGTATTACAAAGAAATACTGTACGGATTATAGGTTTTCAGGTACCAATTCAAGCTAATGCCTTTTTGTTCATAATAGCAATACATTTTTTTTCTCCACACACTGGGATATTAAGAAAACTTTGTTCATCTAACAATGCTTTTAGACAGTACAAGTAGTCTTCATCCTCACAATTGAGCCCAAAATTAACTTTGCTAAACAAGACAGATATTAAGAGTTGCCCATTTTATGACATTTCTTGCCCATTTTATGACATTTCTTGCCACAGTTGTTAACAGTTAACAGTTGTTAAATTAGTAACATGGTGATTAAGGGAATCTCTTCCCCATTGTCTTTGCTTGTCAGGTCACAAGGAGTGATTGACCCCAGATCTCTGCAACCATCATAAATACAATGCTAGTTGCCAAGAGCCCAAATTTTGATCACATAGATTGTATGGATGCTGCAACAGTCATGTGGAAGCCAGTCATAAATCACTTTTTTCAATGCCATTGTAATTCCAAACACTACACAAATGGTTGTAAATGGAGGACTTATCTGTATTACCGAATTTCTCTTTCGCTGGCTTTTGTACTAGCTGCTAGCCTTCTTTTACCTGGAACTGTGAAAATTGGGTAAGGAGAAGGGCAGGTAAGTGAAGTCAGCCTTAACTCAGAGAATTTGGGATAACCTCAGTTTTGACCATCAAGGGGCCAGCAACAAAGTATGTTTAGGCGAATATTTACCTTCCTCTCACTGATAAGGGGGGGAAATAAGCAAGGTGTCATCTCTTTCTCCCACCAAAAGACACAGGCGGGCAGCATAGGGAAGGGGCGGCATCAACGCAATTCCCGAACTTCGCAGGAAAAAATATTTCTCCATTGAAGTAAATCACAGTCAAATCACGCTAATCCCATGCACGCTAATCCGGATGAGAGGCTGGGTCCAGTTAACTACAGTTTTACTAAACAGGTCACACTGCATGAACACGAACCAAACAAACTATGGTTTAGCGCGAAATGAAAGCCTAACCTCAAAGGGATTTAACTTTTCCAGGATGACACGTTACGGCTACAAAAAGCCGGATGACCATTTAGATGGATCTTTCTTCTTTCCTCAATAAACGTCCAGACCCAAAAGTTTCTTCTTCGCTGCCATCCAATAATCGTCCCGATTTTTACTGCGGCACTTTCTAATGGAGTTCATCTCCCATAATCAGGCTACCAACTTCAGCCTCTCGACTCCAACGCCCTCGGTAGATCTCCCCTTGGGAAGCCACCAAGGGAGATCCCCCTCCCCAAAAAAATTCCTCCTGGACGGGATTACCTTCGTCCCTTTACTTAGTCGGCACAACCTCGCATCCTAGCAACAAGCATACGCAGGACGACGAGAAACAGCGGCCGGGCGACTTCAGTCGTCCGCGGAGGAGCCAAGCACACGGATGACAGCCAGCCTAGCCTCTAATGGCGTGCTTCTCCGCTCGGAAAATAATATTTGAGAATCTCGGGGATGGGGGAGGATTACCCAGAGTATCCCGAGTGCCTTCCGCCACAATCAAAATGGCCGAAGGAGTCGCCATTTTTATTTTATTTCTTTTTCTTTTTTTTCTTTTGGCTTCCAGATGCCCCGTGAGAGGGGGAAAGCCACCAACTCTTTTGTACAGAGAAGTCGATGCTTCGGCGGACCCCGCTAGGGTACATCGTGATACGGGACGGCCCATAGAGGAAGTGGGAGGAATCTCCTTCGGTCTCCCCGGTGGTAAGAAGAGACTTGCGTGGCGGGAGAGCTGCTCGGCCGCACTCAACATGGCGCCGCGCGCGTCCCAGGCATCTCCGGGAGGCGCTTTCTAGGCAGGTGGGCGGGCTTACGGTCGAAGCGCGCGCGCGCGCGGGTGTGGCTCCCGGAGGCTCGCCTGGCCATGGCTTCCTCCAACCCTTGGGATCCCGTGCAGCCCACGGCGGCGGGACTGATGTTGGCGCGGACTCTCTCCGCGGGAATGGTGTCTCAGGTGGGGCGGTTGGTTCTTTCCTTGCAAATCATAATCGCCTCTGAGGCTGTTGTGGATCGCCCAAACAGTGCCAGCCAAGCCTTAAGATAGAAGGTAGTCTGCACACCAGAATGGGGGGGAAAAAGCCCAGATTACTCATGATTTGTACGCGATACAAAAAAATCGGGGTGGGTGGGGTGTCTTTAAAGCACGTTCTTCCTGTTTTCTTCCGGGATTACTTTGGAAAAATCGCTTTCCCGCGATGTAGGGTGTTGCAGTGATTCCGCTGCACGCTCGGTCGTTTTATTTCAAATTAAGCGGGGCAGATTTGCATGGTGGCGTGTCTGCCTTTAAGGAATGTAAATGCCACTCCATTGCAATTAGTCCCTGTGTGTTCTTGGATCCGATGAATAGAACAGGAATTGGAATTGGAATTGAATTCTTTATTGGCCAAGTGTGATTAAACACACAAGGAATTTGTCTGGTGCATATGCTCTCAGTGTACATAAAGAAAAATAAAATAGAATACATCAAGAATCATAAGATACAACACTTGGTTGAAGTCATAGGTTACTAATAAGCAATGAAATCATACTAGGAAATAAATAAAACAATATAAATTTTTAAGATACAAGCAACATGGTTATAGTCATAAGTGGAAAGAGATAGGTACTAGGAAGGATGAGAAGAATAATAATAGTACAGTCTTAGTAAATAATTTTACAGTGTTGTGGGAATTAGTTGTTTAGCAGAGTGATGGCATGGGGGGGGGGTGACTGTCCTTGTATCTTGTTCTGGTGTGCAGTTGAAACAATTTATTCCAGGATGTGAGAAGTCTAGATATTTTCACAGCCCTCTTTGACTCCTGCAATATACAGGTCCTCAATGGAAGGCAGGTTGGTAGCAATTTTTTCCCCTGTAGTTTTGATTATCCTCTGAAGTCTGTCTGTCTTGGGTTGCAGAGCAAAACCAGACAGTTATAAAGGTGCAGATGACAGACTCAATAATTCCTCTATAGGACAGAATCAGCAGCTCTTTGGGCAGTTTGAGCTTTCTGAGTTGGCACAGAAAGAACATTCTTTGTTGTGCTTTCTTCATGACATTTTTGATGTTAGGTGTCCATTTTAGGTCTTGAGATATGATAGAACTCAATGTGACACACAAAAAAAGTGCACAGATTGGAACAAAATGCGATTTGAATCTTCCTCTAGTCTAGAAACACTCTGTATTTATTCAGTAAATACTTCAGGATAGACGCATCCGCTGTTATTTTTGTGGGAATGTCCTCTGAATTTCATAGAGCACACTTCTGATTTTTGGGTATGAAAAGCGATTTTGAAAAAAACAGGACATGTTTGTGAGCAACCCTTGATCTGGTGCTATAGTCAAGTAATTAATTTCTGAGAGAAGACTATTTTCCTCTGTCTAGGCTAGGGGCTTCCCAGATGTCTGACAAAAGGAAGACATGTCATTGTCTTTGTCCTCACATTTTGCATCCAGCAGGAATTGCCTTAAAAACAAATATTGTCTGGCTTTTTGAGTGTTTTGTAATTTTTTTTACATTTTGGATTATTTTCACAGTAGTATATTATAAAGTGTTTGCTTTTTCCCCCTTCCTTATCTGTTGACAGATTCAATGGCCTAGATTTACGTTACTTAATTTATTTTCTGATTCCAGCAATAGGCTTCAATCCAGCCCCTTCAAATTTAGAATTACTGTATTTTTCGCATTATAAGATGCACTCCCCACCCAAAAAATAGCAATAGCAATAGGAGTAGACTTATATACCGCTTCATAGGGCTTTCAGCCCTCTCTAAGCGGTTTACAGAGAGTCAGCATATTGCCCCCAACAATCTGGGTCCTCATTTTACCCACCTCGGAAGGATGGAAGGCTGAGTCAACCCTGAGCCGGTGAGATTTGAACCGCTGAACTGCTGATCTAGCAGTAGCCTGCAGTGCTGCATTTAACCACTGCGCCACCTCGGCCAGCAGTGGGTGGAAATGTGTATGTGTCTTATAGAGTGTATGTTGCTGAATCCCCGCCCACCTGCTGGCCGTATTCAGCCTCCGCACACCCCATTTGTCAGCCCGTTCCAGGCGGCAGGGATTGCGGCGGCCGCCAATTGCCAATGGCAATAAGCAGCAGCGGCAATTCCCTCCTCTTGGAATGGGCTGAAAACGAGGCATGCTGAGGCCAAAAATGGGACCCACAGAGGCAGCGATAGGCGGCGACAATCCCCACAGCCTGGAACAGCTGATTGGCGATATTCTGGGAAGCTGATCCAACCACCAATCAGCTGCTCATGCTAAATCAAGCTGCAATAATGTCCTGAAGCTAACTGGACTGTTTGATGCAGGGATGCTAGCCAGATGGATGCTGGGAGGCAGAAGCAGGTTTTTTTTTTTCTTGTTTTCCTCCCCAAGAGCTAGGTATGTCTTACGGTTCGGAGTGTCTTATATTGAAAAAAATATGGTAATGTAATTTGTAGATCACATGGGTTGTCATGGATTTCTATGACAACATTTGAAAATAAAGATTGTTGGGAAAATATTGCAATTGAAAAAATTGAAGCTGGTAGAAGTAATTTCATATACATGTAAGGCCTAAGTACATGTCCTGCAGTTTTTTGCTGTAATTTCTGACACCCTTCAAAGAAACTTAAAAATATAGTATGTGCTGTTTCTGCCCCACCTTTTGCCCTTTTCTGTAATTGTCCATTTCTTCCTTTGCCTGTTCAGGTACCTTGTAAACTTGTTTGCCCAAATTTCTGTTCTTTTATCATACAAGTTGCCTGTGTTTATTAACTCTGCTTGGAGAGTGGACACACTATATATAAAGTACAAATCTAAGGTTTCTTATTCATATTAAATATGATACATTAGGTATGTGCAACTTTATGGACTATTTATAGTTCATAATGTCGCACATACCTAATGCATCATATTTTAAAATATAAAAGATACATAAAACGTATTTTTTCATAAATATTTGAATTGCATTCTGCTCCTTATCAGTAACCACTTTTATTTTAATCGAATCGTTTGATTGCTTTTAGAATAACCTACTCTTCATAATAGACACATATTTTGATCAAATTACCTTTATGTGCTATTGCATAAGCTTGATTATTCTGAGGTATATAAAGAATTTTAGATTGTAAAGTTTGATACTAAACAAAAAAATGATACAACAATAATTTCCAACTGTAGATTTTACTTTTGAGACAGCAACACAAAGAAGAAATAAAACATTTTAAAAGATGCGTGTATGTAGTCTTCTGTGTGTCAGTCTCTCCTAGTAAGTGATAATTTTCTAAATTTTTATTAGTTTCAGAATTAATTGAGCTTTATTTACAAATGTATGTTCTAAACTTCAATCTTAATTTCACGAGTGGTTGAGTTGGTTTGTTTTTTCTTTTCTTCTGCAGGGGACTCTAGATATATGTAGAAAACCATCTGCTTGTTTTACTTATGCCTCCGAAGCAGAACAAATTGCTGATCTCCAAGCTGAAGTCAGCCGGGTAAATAATATTTTAGTACTAGAACAAGACTTATTTTGATAAAAATGATGTGAAGTGTGAACATTTGCTCTATTAGTCACAATACCTTCTGTTCCAGAAGAGAAGTCAGTATAAACTTCTTTAATATTATAATACCTCTGATGTTTTCAGAGGGGGAAAAGGATGTATATAGCAGGTATATACTGGTTTCCTCCCCCCTTTTTTTTGTATACATGTAGTCCTTGCTTATCAACAACTTAATAACAGACACACCCCCCCAAAAAAAGCTACTTATCATCCATGCTGGAATTCCAATGACTGCAATACATAGCCATGGTCACATGACCACATTTCAGGTACTTGGAAACCAACTCAATTTTATGGCTGGTTGCAGCATTCTGCAGTCTTGTAACCATGGTTTTTTGCTGGTATATAGTCTTTTTGGCCAGAAGTGAACTCTAAAGAAGAGCTATATAGTAAAATAAAGCACCTAGTGCAAATATGCAAAAGTAAAGAATGAATATGTTAAATATTTGCATTTCAATATATCAAATACTTTTGTAAAAATAATGGAGCGTCATTTTAGCAGGATTCATATAACTTTAAATACTTTTAAAAATTGCACAAAAAATGTAAACCACTGCTTCAATGTTTCAGATTAATTTGGAGACCGAAGCCCTGCAAATGGAAAAAGATACAGCAGACATTACTCATCCATTTTATCTTAGTAAGTATTGTTAAGATTGCTATTTAATCTTTCAGGTATGAAGTTAAGTAATTGGACATAATATAAGACTTTGTATTAATTTTGTATGTTCATACAATTGGAAACATCTTTTGGAATTATTTGTTGTACAGTTTTGTTGGTAGTATTTTCGGAAGTGGCTTGCAAGTAACTAGGACAAAGAAAAAGTCACTGGTCCAAAGTCATCCAGCTGTTGTCTGTCTCCAGGCAGGATTACCCATAGTCACTCACGCCCTAGGAATCTTTAGATTGAACTACTGCAACTTGTTTTACAAGCATCTGGAAGTTTCAGTTATTGCTGAACGTGGTGGCACAATCAGTTAGCAATACTGTTTTACAGCATATGTGACACCCCAGTTCCACAGTCTGCATAGGCTACCAATATATTTCAAAGTGTAATTCACAGTGTTGGCGATCATCATTAAAGCCCTCTGTGACTTGGGGTAAATTATTTATGGGGTCATCTCTGCCTGGTTATTTCTACCCATCCTATTTGATCATACATAAGGGCGTGTTCTGAGTCCCATCCACCAAGGAATATGTTTTTATCATTTTTCATATTAGCCACTCGGTCATATATAATGGCAGCCATATAAATCTATTAAACATATAAATCCTCAATCTCCTGGCTTCTAATTCTTCTTCTTCCTAGTGTATTCCTGCAGGTGTAAGGTTCGCTTTTTGGATCCTAACTTCTAATTGTGCCTTAACTATTAGATCAAACTGGTCTGCCAGGATGCTTAAAAATGCAGCATTGTCTACTTGAGTGGGAAGAGAGAGATTGTTGCCTTTAGAAGCTTTGTGGATGCTGTAAGCCTTTTTGGCAATATTGTTTTGAAGAGCAGCATACATTAAAATAATAATACAGGATATGGGATTAAAATACACTCTTCTGCACCATAAGAATCAATTTGTGAGGCTGTCACTAATCGTTTGCAAAGTGTTGCAAAGGAGAAAAAGGGCACTTTCATTATATGGGAAAATGTCCTTTTAGAAAGTTGAATATAATTCCAATGTGTGCTTATTGTAAGATTTTTGGGATGGTACACATTGAGAAATTGAACTTTAAATTCAGAGTAACATTGGAACATACAGTTTAGATGTTTAGCAGATGCCAGGCAAGCTAGTACTTCCTGGACCAGAGGTGGGTTCTTCCCTATATGGTCCAGTACGCCAGAAGAGGTAGTGAAAATCTGGCGTACCAGATAGGAGCAGTAGTAATGGTGGCTTGGCCACACCCCCGAACCTGTTCTCCCATCAGAAGCTTCATCAGAACCTTTTTTTTTTTTAAAAAAAGGTTTTTTCCCCTGCCGGTTCAGGCAAGGGGGAAAAAAGCTTTAAAAAGAAAGAGAGAGGGAGGGGGGAGGGAGGGAAAAAGAAAGAAAGAGAGAGAGAGAGAGAGAGAGAAAGAAAGAAAGAAAGAAAGAAAGAAAGAAAGAAAGAAAGAAAGAAAGAAAGAAAGAAAGAAAGAAACTCACTTTTCAGCCAGGAAATTCAGCCAAGGAGAAAAACAAATGCTTTAAATCTGAACTGAGCATGCCTGGCTGTGGAATTCTGGGAGTTGAAGTCCACAAGTCTTAAAGCTGCAAATTTTGGAGTCCTGCTTTAAATTGAAAAGCTGCTCGGAAGGAGGTTTGCAAAGTGATATTCAGCAGTTATTGGGCGGGGGGGGAGGTTGCTTCCCACAGCGGGAAGGGAGAAAGAAAGAAGGAAGGGAGGGAGGAAGAAAAAAACAGCACAGCAAATTAGGGCTAGAAGGCTACCCAGAGGTCATCTAATTCAACCCCCTGCTGCAGCAGGAAACCTTACATTGTCTGGATTATTTTGGTGCCTCTAACAGAGGGGGAAATTGCCAGAAAGGAGAAATAGTTTACTAGGACAAGGCTGCCATGCAGAGGAAGGTAGAGATCATCCTTGGCTTATGACTATAATTGAGCCCAAAATTTTGGTTGCTAAGCAAGAGGGTTGTTAAGTGAGCTTCACCACATTTTACCCAATCCATGACATCTCGTGGTGAGTGACATCAAGTTGGCCATGCCCACCCAGTTACATGACCGCCAAGCCATGCTCACAAAATAGATAGTAGAAAGTTTTCAAACCCACCCCTGTCCTGGACTATTGTATAGATCCCACCCCCTTTTCTCTTTCTCTACTCATACTGGTACTTGCTTTTTAATTAACCCAGGTGTCTCCTGACAATGTGCTAGAATTCATATTGGGAAGACTATGATCTAAGGTAGTTTTTCTCCATATGTCCTGTAACCCTGATTTACATTAATGCACCAGCCAGTTTTACTTTGACATTTTCTTTTGCATAGCTCAGAGATGCCAGGCTTTGCAAGCAATGAACAGGCACCTGGATGCAGTGCTAAAGGATAAAAGAACTCTGAGGCAAAGGCTAGTTAAACCACTGTGTCGAGAAAGTCTGCCTATAGAAGCTGCCTTCCACAGGTATCAAACTTCCTAATTTTGTATGTTTACTTAGTATTTGTTATTGGTGAAATCTGTGAGAGTCCAGTAGAGTTTGGGGCTGATAAAAGTGGGCAGAAACTCCCTTGTATGCACAGTTGTTTTTACTTCTTTCAACATCCTTTCATTCCTTGGAATTGGCTGCATTCTATCCAATACCCAACCCACCCTTGCATTGTTAACATTTCTGCCAAACACATTTCCCTGTAAAGTTTGTGTTCATTCTTGCTACCTTTCCCCTTTGTATGGGGGGAATAATAATGGCATTCTTCCAGCAGTCAGGTACAGTGACAATCTGCTGGTATTTGTAAAACACACATTTTATCTTAGGTTTGATTGAGAGGATTTTATTTTATTTTTAACAACAGAAGACAGGTGCTGTCAGCTACATTTTACGGTTGTGCTGGATGTATTTAGCCAATTTCCCATTTAATAAAATACATAGTATAAAAATATAGTCTTCTAGCACACCAAAAAGGTCATTGGACCGCATCATATCCTTATATTTATTGTGCTGTTTATTTCACCTTATATGGTTGGTATTCATTTTTACAGCTCTAAATAGTCTGGGCACATTACTTTAAACCATTACTGAGCCTGTATCAACCCTCTTCTATTTTGAGATCTGCCTTAGCAGCCCAAATCTCTAACCCATCCCTGTTGAAGGCGTAATGGATAAGCTTTGGGAGAGGATCTTTCCTTGAGAAGCTTGACAATCTTCTCTCTACATTTGAAAGGGGTATGTGAATGCTTAGTTATTCACATTTTTACTTATTTATAGAAGCATTTTGTCCCTTTTCAAATAGTTTAACTTAGATTTTGCTATTTAGCATTATTTTTAAGGTTTTATATTAATACCCTGGTATGATTGTTAAAAACATTTGTTGGGAAAATAGAAACAATTTTTTTTTAAAAAAAATTCGCCTAATGTTTTAGACATGTTGATTTTTTGGCAAAAAGTAGAATGTTCAGTCTTGATTGAGGTATATTTTAGGTTTGACAATGTTTATAGAAAGTTGATATGGTTTTTAAATCCATTTTTAAATGGGAGAATTAAGAAATAAAATCCAAAGATTCTAAAAACTTCTCAAACTGAATATGGCATCTTTGCTTCTTGTATTTTAGAGATGTGGTAGAATTGCTGGCACTGGCAGTATCTTTTATTGAAAAATTAGAAACCCACTTACTTACTATAAGAAAAATCCCTGAAATACCTGAAAACATTAGAAATATGGTAAGTGGGTAATATTTGGGTAATATTTTAACATTTCACTAATACTCTTTCTTTCCCTAAGGACAATTTACAAGGTTAGCTATTTGAGTGGTACAAAGAACACCTTTATTTCTTAATCTAGAAATATAATACCAGTCTACTACATGATGCATCTGTAACCTGAAAAAACATGAGAAATACTTTGGGGGAAATGCAAATTGATACAGTACTTCATTTCATACTATACTTCCTCCTGAAATGAAAAGATACTATTTTAATGACTTTTCTTATTCTCAAATAGTATATGGAATAAACTAGCATATACTAATAAAATTACTTTGGCTTTCAGCTATTTTTAGCTTTCAAGATATTGAAATATTGCCAAATACTACTGAAATATTTATTTTCATATTATATTACAGAGGAGTGCATTAGAAAAGATGTACTTATTGGTAACAGAGACAGAAGAACTGGCAGAACAAATCTTGGAGTGGAGAGAGAAACAGAAAGGAATCTTTGAGAATACGCAACTGATTGGTGGATTAGATTCTTTTTTCAAAAGTATACGATAATACATTTATTTTTCTATTTTTCCATTCCAAGGCTAGTTTAACAATTTTGTGGGATTAATAAAATACACATACACATTTTATTCATGCTTTCATATTTGTAACTGCATTTGCATTAGATTCTGAAATGAAATTTATATATGAAAATAGTGTTGTATGGAAACTGGTGACATAGGTTAAATTACTGAGAATTTCTCTTAAGTGCCTGAGGAATGTTTTAATGAAAGGTTGACACTGACTTAAATAACATCTCTTTTAGGTATGTATGTTATTTATACCAAGAAAATAAAACAAATTTTAAAAGCTAACTGGGTTTGTGCTTATTTGATCCATATGTCTGTCAATAACCGGTTCAAAGTGTGAGCTTGTAAGTAAAAATGTCACTTGCTACCTTGCATTTTCCTTCTGCTTTTTTATTTAAAAGCTGTAGAATAGAATAGAATAGAATAGAATAGAATAGAATAGAATAGAATAGAATTCTTTATTGGCCATGTGTGATTGGACACACAAGGAATTTGTCTTTGGTGCATATGCTCTCAGTGTACATAAAAAGACAAGATACATTCGTCAAGAATCATACGGTACAATACTTAATGATAGTCATAGGGTACAAATAAGCAATCAGGGAACAATATCAATATAAATTGTAAGGATACAAGCAACAAAGTTACAGTCATGCAGTCATAAGTAGGAGATGGGTGATAGGAACGATGAGAAGACTAATAGTAATAATAATGGAGCCTTAGTGAATAGTTTGACAGTGTTGAGGGAATTACTTGTTTAGCAGAGTGATGGCGTTCAGGAAAAAACTTCTTGTGTCTAGTTGTCTTGGTGTGTACCGTAGTGCTCTATAACATCATTCTGAGGGTAGAGTTGAAACAATTTATGTCCAGGATGTGAGGGGTCTAAATATTTTCATGCCCCTTTTTTTGACTCGTGCAGTATACAGGTCCTCAATGGAAGACAGGTTGGTAGTAATTGTTTTTTTCTGCAGTTCTAATTATTCTTTGAAGTCTCTGTCTGTCTTTTTGGGTTGCAGAACCAAACCAGACAGTTATAGAGGTGCAGATGATAGACTCAACAATTCCTCTGTAGAACTGTTATCAGCAGCTCCTTGGGCTGTTTGAGCTTCCTGAGTTGGCACAGAAAGAACATTCTTTGTTGTGCTTTTTTGATGACGTTTTTGATGTTAGGTGTCCATTTTAGGTCTTGAGAGATGATAGAACCTAAAAATTTGAAGGTCTCTACTGTTGATACTGTGTTGTCTAACATTGTAAGAGGTGGAAGTATGGGAGGGTTTCTCCTAAAGTCTACCACCATTTCTACGGTTTTGAGTGTTCAATTCCTGATTGTTCCGGTCACACCACAAGGCTAGTTCAACCTCCCGTCTGTAAGCGAATGTATCATTGTCTCGAATGAGACTAATCACTGTTGTATCACCTGCAAACTTCAGTAGTTTAACAGATAGATCTTTTGAGATGCAGTCATTGGTACATAGAGAGAAGTGGAGAGTTTGGAAGTTTTCGGAAACTAAAAATATGAGCTGTTTTTGTGACAAGAAGTCACAATGCTTAGAGCTATATGCAACTAGTGCTAGTGTACTCATCACTGCTGTAACCTAGGTCATCCACTTTGCTGCTGGTCATTCTCTTCTCTTCCCTTTCCTCTCTTGGCAGAGAGCCAAGGTGGCGCAGTGGTTAAATGCAGCACTGCAGGCTACTTCAGCTTTCTGCAGTTCGGCTGTTCAAATCCCACCAGGCTCAAGGTTGACTCAGCCTTCCATCCTTCCGAGGTGGGTAAAATGAGGACCCGGATTGTTGTTGGGGGCAACATGCTGACTCTGTAAACCACTTAGAGAGGGCTGTAAAGCACTGTAAAGCAGTATATAAGTCTAACTGCTATTCCCCCCCCCCTTTCGCAGCATTGCAGCCTTCTCCAAAGAGCTAGATCTTTGCATAAAATGTCCAAACTTTCAGCCTAGTCATTTGTGCCTCAAGTGAGAACTCTAGTTTGATGAGCCATTTGTTTGCTTTTCTTGGATATTTTCAAGAATCTTCATTTTTATACTTTATAAGAAAATACTGCTTTAATAAATGTAAGCAGTATCAGTCAATTTGAGAATATGCTAAGCATTTCCTCTCAGCCTAGACCTCCAGATAATTGAAAAAAGCCAGTAGGTCATTGATCTGACTCCCTGCTTTGTCCAGGAATCCAAATTAAAGCTTATCAGACAGATGGCTATCCCATGTCTCTTTAAGTCACTGGGAGATTAACCTTGGTTTGATTAGCGTTGTGTGAATCCAGAGACTGATTTATTTAATAATTGTAAAACTATTGTTTGTTGTATCTGAAGACCCAAGTATGGCATCAGGTTTCAATTCTCTGGTTCTGTAGTTCTAAGCATATTTAAGCAGAAACAGAATAAGGCCCTTCAAGATAAACTTTGGACATGTATGTGTGATTTTTGTGACAACAGTATGGAAGTGGGTTGCCACTCTTATGGGACAAGTTTCCATCTTTCCAATCTAATTTATAACGCTGATATGTTGATAGTCTATTATCCAAGTACAGTACTAACCCAATTGATGCTACTGTATATACTCGAGTATAAGCCTAGTTTTTCAGCCCACTTTTTGGGCTGAAAAAAGCCGCCTCGGCTTATACTCGAGTCAGTGAAAAATTTGCCCGAAATGGAGGAGAAAAAGGGGCGGGGCCATGCCGCTGGGTGACACTCGTGAATGGCCCAGTGCCCCTGTGAGTTTCCCCTCCCTCTGTGTCAGTTTGCCGCGCAGCGCGCACCGCACCATCCCCCCCTCCTCACGTTCTAATGTAATGCAGGGCTGTCTTACGATTCCCCTTCCTCCCCCTCCTGCCGCTCTGCAACGATGTCCCACCTCCTCCTTGTTATGGCAAGCAGCCACATAGCTATGTCCCACCTCCTCTGGTACAGTGATCCAATGATAGGAATCACTGTGCCGTGTGTCATAGGAGGCGGGACATCATCATCACAGCGGGACATCAGCATCATGAGGTGAGTGAAGTATTTCATTGAATACACCGCTAGTTTACTGTTTTTCTTTGAAATAAATATTCAAAAACATTATTGGTATCTATTTTTATTTTTGAAATTTACCGGTAGCTGCTGCATTTCCCACCCTAGGCTTATACTCGAGTCAATAACTTTTCCAGTTTTTTGTGGTAAAATTGGGTGCCTCTGCTTATATTCGGGTCGGCCTATACTCGAGTATATACGGTACTTAAGTTTTCAATCCCAAACTAGATTGACTAAAAGTAGTAAAAAGGTAACATTTCCATTTGATTCCTGGTGACTAAGTGGATTTCTATGCTGAAATTCAACAACATTCATATCATCGTGTTTGGGATTTCAACCTCAAATCCTAAATACAATTTAATTTACCACTAATGAACTTTCCTTGAAAACTAAATTATTAGTTAACATAAACATAGCTTCTTGAAAAAACTGAACGGTATTCTTTTAAAGAAAATTACAAAATTGTATTTGTGAAGTCACGAGGGATTATATTGAATTTGAAAGAAGCTTTATTCTAAGAATTAAATATAACAGGTGTTTAAACAGTTTTCTTAAGTATTAGTGATCAGCAGGAAAAAAAGAGTACTGTTGTATTTCCTGAGCAAACCATAAATTACATTGGCTAGATGCAAAATAACAAAATACCATAAATGACAGGTTGCAACAGCAATGTGCAGTCAGAAATCCTTTCTTTTGGAATACTGATAATTATCACTAGGGGGCAGAATTTATATTGTATAGCACTATAACCAGGCTTTGTTTTACCTGTGATTCTTGGCTATCATACACTCTTATGTAAAAGTGTATTGTACTTTCGGTTTCTATTGTGTTTATTGTGCTTGTAGCAGCCTGAATAGGTTTGCAAAGAACTGTTTTTTATTAAATATAATTTTTAAAAAATGATTTTAGTAATTTACTCAAAAGTTAGCTACCATGTGGAAAGCTTGCTTTGGATTTCTGCTGCTTTCATTTGAACTTCAAAGAATACTTATTGAATAGTTTTAAATAAATCTATGCAACTTGATATTAACAGCAGATTGTAAAATAGAAATAATAGCAATCAAACTGTGACAATCACCTTAAAAAAGAACAATTCTCTCCAGTTAAAGAAATTACCATAACAGATGGAGTATCAAAATAATTTCATAGTGCAAAATGTTCTTGGCATCTTCTAACAAATATAGGAGGTGTGAAGTATTTACCCACTGTCCCCCCACCCCTTTATTTTTTGAAGAGTTGGCCTCTGCTGTTGAGTTCCAGATCAATTAGAAACAGTTATTGGTCCTAATGGTTATATCTTGTCAATTAAATGAAATCCTCCTTCAGGGATCCTGAATGCTAGCATAACCAAGTCGGTCAGTTGTCTGTCTATCAAACTTATATGTCACCCATCTCTACTAAAGGCGACACTTTTGTTGACTTACACTCAACAAAACCAGTATATTAAAATAGTAACTTTAATTTGATTTAAAATTGATAAAAATGGGGAGGAAGGGAGCAAGGGTCTTATCCATTAACTGTTTCCAAGATGCCAGTTCCCCATTAGTACCCAGATTAGTTAGCAAAGCCACATCTTCATGCCTGTCACTGTATATCTCAACTTGGGTGGGGGGGGGGGAGCATGAGGTTTCAAAGGGCGAAAGTCCCAGTAGAAAAGGATCTTCTCTTGGGGCATTCCTTGACCAATAAGGGGTCTGCAGCATGCCTCTTCAGCCAGCATGAGTGAGATGGGCTAATCCCATTAGGGTGAGATGGTTCCTCATAACTTGGACCTATGCCATGAAGGCCTTTAAAGATTAAGAACAAACTCCTTGGACTCCAAAAGAAACTGATAATCAGTACTTGTGGAATAGTGGTGTTAACATGAGCTACCCAGAATGAATGTCTGTGCAAATGCATTTGTGCCAGCTAATGCTTCCAAATACTCAAGGGTAGCCCCATGTAGAGCACATTGCAATAGTCCAGGTTTGAGATGTCCTGGGCTTCAGCGACTGCAGGGACTTCCAATCCAGAAAAGGAGGTAATTGGTGCATTACACAACCTTGCGCAAATGATTTCCTAACCACAATTGCCACCTGCTCTTTGAGCAGGAGTTGAGAGTCCAGGAGAACCTCTACCTGCCAATCTCCATCCCTCATCTCTCATTTTGATTTCTTGCACTATGCTGTCGCTGCCCTCCGTAGATGATCTACTCCCATTTTTTTTCTTCCTGCTGCAGCCAAGCATCTCAATTTTGATCACATGACTGCTGAGCTTCTGCAACGAGGCATAAGTACAATTTATTCCATACCAACCTTAATTTTGAACAGTCACTTAACAAATGGTCCTTAATCTAGGACTATTTATAGCAGTTAAAACAGATTGGGGGAAAGGACAAGCTTTATATAAGAGTGGGAAACATCCCATGCAATCCTCAGATATATTGTCTACTTAAAAGGCTAACAAAATTAGGTTTATTGAGCACCTTAGTGGATGTTCAGAAAAGATAACCTATTCATTAATATTGTAGATGCAGTACATTTGAAGGTACATTATCAGTTATGATTTAAGTTTTTCATACTAGGTGAAACAACAAAATTAAATGTTGATGTGTTGTTGAACTGTATTTCTGTGCCCAAACCAGGCAAACCTCATTATAACTTTGAGAGCTACGCAGCCTTACTAGTTAGTTATTTCTCGGGTACTCAATCTGATAGCACGCCAAACCGTATACAGGTAGTCCTCGACTTATGACCACAATTGAGCCCATTTCTGTTGTTAAGTGAGACATTTGTTCAGTGAGCTTGGCCCCATTTTACAACCTTTCTTGCCACAATTGTTAAGTGAATCGGTGCAGTTGATAAATCAGTAACATGGTTGTTAAAGCAAAGAGGGTTTCCCCATTGATTTTGCTTGTCAAAAGATTGTAAAAGGAGATCATGTGATCCTGGGACAAACCCACGGTCATAAGTATGAACCAGTTGCCAAGCATCTGAATTTTGATCACAGCAGCACAAAGATGCTACATAAGTTGCAAGTGTGAAAAATGGTCATAAGTGACTTTATTCAGAGCCGTTGCAACTTTGAGCCGTCACTACATGAACTGTTGTAAGTTGAGGATCACCTGTATGTTTGCCGTCCTTTAGAAGTCCTTGTAAAGCGACCACAAGCCAAGGGCCTTCCTACTTGGCTGTCCAAACAACCGGTCAACTGCTTGTCCGTCCCTCTTTGTTATTATATCGGTCAATTGCTAGTCTGTGTCCACACACACTCTCCGTTGTAGCCGCAACATGGTCCCGTCTTTGACAGTGGTGGATTAAGGTTTGCTGGTGCCCTAAGCACTGACAAATCTTGGTACCCCTCCTTTATACATGCTGTAGAAATCTTCATTGGGTTTTTTTCTTTCTCAACTTTGTAGTGCCCCCTTTGGGCCTTGGGCCCTAAGCACGTGCTTAGTCTGTGATGAAAGAAATGTTCTTCTGGGTTCGGCTCCAAGCGGGGAAAAAGACACTGGAGACATGGAGACTGCTTGGAAAGATGGTTTATTGGTGGCTTGAGTCCTGAACAGAAAAGGTGATCACATGCTTCAATGTTGGTGGAGAAAAGAGAAGGAAGGACTGAGATGCTGAGTCCCTGGTTTTATGCCCTCTCTGGCCTTTGATCTTGATCTTGTATTCTGATCGGTTGTCAGACTCCCATGGGGCCATGCAGGGGCAACTCTCTAGGTTGTGTTTTGAATCCAGGTTTGGTTGAGCTCTCAGATGCCATGTGGTGAGTTGGGTAAAGTGCCAATATTATCATGCCTTAATCCCATTCCCCTAGAGCTGAAGTGGAGAACTCTTTATTATGTAAAGGGACTAGCTTGGCCTTAATGGCCCATTGACAAAAAAAGGGGGGGAGACAGGAAGCTGCAGGAAGTTTCTCTTTAAAAAGTTTCTTCCTTTCACATCCAGGGAAATATAATATTCTGCCTTTTCAACATTTCCTAGGATATTTCATTTATCTGGAAGAGGGCTGGGTGATAACTTTCTACACCTGCTTAATGGTTAATGCAACACTGGTCCTTGGAGTATCCTTTGAGAGAGCCCACGACACGGCAAAATCAGGATCATCGCGTCGTTTTGTGCCTTTTCCAGGGTGGGTCATGAGATCAGCAGCCCAAAGCTGCAGACATTCCCCTCCGGGTAAAACCTCTCCGGCGTTTCCTCCTCGGTTTCTGCGCTTGAAACGGGCCACTTTGCCGCCCACCCGAAAGTCGAAAGGAGCCGAAGCCGAGGAGAGCCTGTGGCGCAAGCAGCCCAAGCCGCCCCTCCCCATTTCCTCTGCTCTTGCCAAGCGGGCAGGCCTTTCCCTCCCCCCCCCCCACGTCCCCCAAAGAACGGGCGGGCGGGATCGGGCGGCGGCGCTGCTTCCCTCGCTGGTGGGGTGGGGTGCTCTTCGTGAGTGCTTGAGCGGCAGCTGAGGTGCATAAGCGGGGTGATGTGGAGCCGGGACTCGGACGGCCAAAGCGGCGCCGTTTCTCCCCGGGGGTCCGAGAGGTCATGGCGAACGTCAAAGTAGCTGTGCGAGTCCGGCCCCTCAGCAAAAGGTGAGGCAGCGGCTGAGGAACGCAAAGGGAGAAGCCTCGAATGCGCGGACTTGTGTCCACACGTGCTTGCCCAAGTGGCGAAAAGCTCGGCTCGGGTGCTCTGCGCAGCTGCGCCCTTTTCTCCTTCGAGCTTTAGGGGAGCGGAGGCTTGCTAGGCTGGCCGGTTAACTTGCGCTCCTTCCGGGAGTGTGTTTGTGTTCGTGTGAAGGTGGTTGCCTGCGCGCTTTCCTCCTCTTGGGGAACGTGGGAAGCGAGGGGAGTCGCGCTGGATTGCAAGGAGGTCGGGACTGTCCCTAAAGTGTAGCGTGCAGAAGAGGGAATTCCACTACACGGCGTGACCAAACAAGGAAAGCCTGCTTTTGGTTAGGAAAACGTGCAAGGGCTGTAAGAGAGCTAAGCAGAACTTAATGTTCAACCCTGAGCTACAAATACTCTCTTCTTTCGCTACTTTTTAAGAAATGCAATTTCAGATGTATTTTCTGCATCTGCTTTCTAGTAATATTGAATATATCCCCCCCCAAAAAAAGTTGTCCAAGTTGTAACCTATGCTTCGTTTATATGGAATACTTTTTAACTGTGTTTATGGTACCCTGAACCAAATGAGTGGTATGTGTAAACGCAATCCGTGTGATTAGTGGTCAAATGGGTTGGGAGAACTCAGAAAATTGGGTTAATTGAGTACAGTAAACCATGATTGAATTAACTGTGTTATGTGAAGGCAATAATATCCTCCTTGGGGGATTTGTCATTGAAATCAGGATTATTAATTACCAGGATTTCAGGCTAGATAAATAATTTTGATTTCTTTCCAAGGAAGATATGAAACCTTTCACAGTTACAGTTTATGGACACAATAAATACCCTACGTGTTGTGAAGATGCAGATCCTTAGAGACTGTATTTCCATTTTTTAAAAAATGAGAAAATGTGATTCTTCCATCTATCTTCCGTTGCTTGAATGAATGCTTTGTGAAATGGGTCACATGTGTCATGATTTGAAACTGGGTGCTACCCATCAGCTTCCCAGTCATCTCTGCCCTATTCAGTACATTTTTGTTGCTAATTATTTTATGTCACTGAGTATCATGCTTTTTATAAGCACTGGCCTTATTTTTGAATACAGATAAACCTTGTCTTACAACAGTTCATTTAGTGACCATTCAAAGTTACAACAGCATTGAAAAAAGTGACCTTTGACCGGTTTTCACACTTACAACGGTTGCAGCATCCCCATGGTCATGTGATCAAAATTCAGATGCTTGGCAACTGACTCATTTATGACTGTTGCAGTGTCCCAGGTTCATGTGATCACCTTTTCTGACCTGACAAGCAAAGTCAATGGGGCAGCAAGATTCACTTAACAACTGTGTTACTAACTTAACAACTGCAGTGATTCACTTAACTGCGATAAGAAAGATGAGACTTAACTGTCTCATTGAGCAACATAAATGTTGGATTCAATTGTGGACAAAAGTCAAGGACTACCTGTATAGTACTTATCTAGGCTTAGTTTGTTACTATCAAAATATTCAAAAAACAAGTACCCATTTTTCCATGTAGCCTGAACAATTTCAGAATTCTTTGTTCTAAGCACTCACTTCTGCTGAACAGACTCCCTACTAGAGTGAATTCGTCTGTTTCTTTCATTTAGTAATGAAAGACCTTATTTTTCAATTTAAACTGTAGCTAATTTGAGGTTTACCTTACAATGAGTCATTTAACCCTCTGTAATTTTACTACCTGATCTTCTTTCCCTGCTTTGTGGCTTGAGCTTCATAATTAAGTAATTCCACATCTCCTCATGCTTATCTGTTACTGAACAGATAATTTTGATTTACAAAATTGCAGTACTGCAAATTCGGCTCCCATAAATATTGGCTATACTCCCTGCACGGACATGTGTGTATAATAAAATAATTAAGAGCATGTGTATTTATGGAGTTTGGGGGAGGATAGGAGAAAGAAAACTTTGGAGTTGTACAAAATCTGTGACAAATAATATAATCCCTCCTTTGGAGAAGAGAGGGAATAACAAAAAAAAAAAGTAAAACAGCTGCAATCTGTATACTGTCAGGTCTTTGTTTTGGGTGCAGCTCAATGGCTACATCATGTTTTCTGACATTTGGCCATTATAAATAACTTTCTTCACTGTTATAGGCAAAATAGTTTCTCAGCCTTGCAGTGTTATGTTGACATTCTAAGGCAGTTAAGCTTTAATTGGCAGAAACAAAGAAACATCTTAAAATACTTATTTTTGTTCCTTTTTATGTGCCCAAACTTCAGCAGTGCAGCTTTCTAAGCACTATACTTTCAGTGACTGCATGTACTGCCTTAGGCTTTCATAAGGAGAATAAACAAATACAAATAAAGAAAAGAATAGCTTGAAGCTTCTTTAGAGAGAAAAAAAGTCCTACGTCTCCAGCTGTGCTCATCTGTGTGCTTACACCACTCTAGTTGGGGAATTCTGGGAATCGAAGTCCACACATCTGACAGCTGCCAAGTTTGAAAAACAATGAATTGTTTACTTCTGGTTTACTGACTAAATTATAGTTGGCTGAGTCTCTACTGCACGCTGAAATGGATTATATGTTTTATAAACCTTGACAGAAAGATTCACAGAAGGCACTAAAACAAGCCACAACTTAGCTTGTTACATGAACCGAGCCATAATTTGTGCCTGGACAAGCTAAGTGAAATATCTGGTATTATTCTGTAAACTATGGTTTATATGTCAGTTTGTGTGTGAACGTATAAAGATTGAAGCTAGTAAAGAGGAATCAACAATTTCCAGATTAGATGAAACAGTAATGAAAACATTAAAGAGATATTTCTGACTCTCGGGGCTGGGAAAAGAACAGCAAAAGGTATTTTGACTTGAAAGGATGGGAGGAAGTAGATTAAAGGGATTTAAGGATTTGATTCCAGGCAACAGACAAACAGACATGTCTTTTTTGTTGCCTGCAACAATGCATCTTGAATCTTTAAGCCAAATCTCTGAAGCTTCAACTGTTCTTATTGTTACTATATGTGAGGTTGACTTTCTGAAGAATTGGCATTGCCATGTCTAGTGAAGTCTGACAGAATGAAAATAGGATGTATTAGTAAGAAGGATGAAAAGATTTGGCTGTGTACAGTGTACACAGAACATTGGACAGCAGTAAAGATTATTGGAAGTTCACTTCCTTCTATCCAGCGCGTAGCATATAAAGGATGCTTGATCAGGTTCCGCAGTATTGTCTGGGACGCTAAATATCTTCTCCATGGCCGGTTTTCTTTGTTACCTTCTGGGAGGAAGCTTTGCAGTATCCGAAGCAGAACAACTACATTCTGCAATAGCTTTATACCATATAGTATCAACCTTTTTAACCCTCAACACACTTTTTCCGCTATGTATTCTGAATGGTCTGTGATTAATATATATGTGTGATTGTGTGCATATGGATATGTATTGATGTGTATGTATATATATATTTCTTTTGACAATGGGCATCAGAATTTCATTTTTTAATTTGTGCCAGAAAAAAGTAACAATAAAGCTTGTCTGTCTGTCTGTCTATCTTTCATGAGTTATGATTAGGGGAACTCCAGGATTTGTAATAGTCCGATCCAACTTTGATTTGTTTAAAACTGTGAGCATTTTCATGCATACACGAAGCCTAGTATTCATTTATCAGTGTGGCATCTGGGTCTTGCCAGATGGCACTGCTTAATAGGTGCTGGACCTGACTCAATGGGTAGATGTAACTGACAGACAACACCAAATTCTGCAAAGACCTTCCTGGCCAAGACTGACATCTGGTCTTCAAACAAGAGTGATAAGTCCTGAGGGATCTCTAAATTGCACAAAGGTCTGATTTGGGAATTGACATCCCATTTAGCACCAAAGATGATAAGTTTCCAGCACCCAAAGGCCTCAATACCAAGAGCCACTCAGTCTTTATAAAGTTTAATCTTTGGTTCCCTACCCAAACTCCCATAGCTTCCAAACACTGATAAAAGCATCACAAAATTTGCCAGAAGCAGAGGTGATACTTCACCCATGACAATGGATGATCAACTTCAAATAGATCAGGGATCTGCAACCTTAAACCCGATCTGGGCCAAAAGAGTCGCATGCAGCTCCGGAGCAACAGGTTGCAGACCACCGACATAGATGCTAAACAGGAGTGGAAAGAATACCAATCCTTGTGGAAGTGTAGAAACCACATCCAAGAGCAGAAATTCTCACTCCTGATTAACACCAACTGGAATTTGCACCAGGAGGAGGAGGAGAATGATACATTGCTACCCACACACAATCCCTATAGTTGGTGTAGGAGGATACAATGATTGATTGCATTGAAAGCCATCAAGAAAAGCAAGGGTCTATGTACTCCCCCCCACTATTCACACCAGAGGTCATTCAAAGCACGATCAATTCTGGTTCCGTACCATGTCCAAGTTTGAAACTAGACTGAACATTGTCCACATAATCTGCTTTCTCCAGGATTCTCTAAAACTCTTGGTGACCATCTTCTCAACAACCTTCCCCAAAAAAGGAAAAGTTGAATACTGAATGAATTGCCCAGTATGGTTGGGTGTAGTGATGGCTTTTTTTTTAGGAGAGGTGCTAACTAACTCCTCCTTAAGAAATAAAGGGACAACCTTTTCTCTCAAGGGAAGAGTTCGCCACCGTCAAAAAGTAACCACTTGTCACCTCCCAGGAGGGCTTTGGCAAGCAAAAGGCACATAGATCTAATAAACAGGTAGCCAACCTCACAGTCATGAAAGCACTTTATCCAGGCTCAAAAGGATTTTAAGAAACTTTTAAAAATCTAAATCGATGAATGTAGATGAAGGAGTTTTTCTTAGTCTTAGGGCAGCGTTGGTGAACCTTTTCGGCATCAAGTGCCGGAACGGGACCGCATGTGTGCGCACGAGCACCTGTGTGCTAAGAATTAGAAGAGCAGCCTCCAGGCATGCATGCGCACACCAGGAAGATAATCTTCCGGTTTCTGGCACATGTAAGCACACCGGCCAGCTGGTCTTCGTGTGTGCATGCGCGCCAGAAACCGGAAGACCATCCAGAAACCAGGAGATCATCTTCTGGCCACACGCGTGCACACCAGGCGGCTGCTCTTCTGGTTTCCAGCCGCTCATGTGAAGACCAGCTGGCCGGTGTGCTGGAACCAGGAAGAGGCAATGGCTCACGGGCCCAGAGACATGGCTCTGCATGCCACTTCCGGCACACGTACCATAGGTTCGCCATCATGGTCTTAGGGGTTTATTAAGAGTGAGTCCTTCTGCTGTATAAAATTTGCTTCCTCATTGCTGGTGACGTGAAGGGCATATTGCAGACATGGCAGATTCCTTTGATTTTATTTCCCAACCCTCTAATCAGATGTCTGCACCCACCAGTAATCCTCCATAATAAGGGTTGAGCAAGAGCAAGGATTTGACAAGCAGGGGTCAAGCGATGTATCAAAACTCGTTCCTAGATTTATGTTAGCATTTTGTGTGGAAGAGAAGCAAATGAAGGGCAGCTGAGAAGAAGAACAGCTCCTTTACCTGCCTTCTCTTCAGCTTGGAGTCAGCTGCTGCGACTGAGAGACTGGTGTCTTTTCCTTCTCTGAGGGATACAAAATGGTTTAATGAAGATATATGCTTTGTCTTCAAGTCGGTCTTGACTCTTAGGAACTGCTTGGTTCGGTTCCTACAGTTTTCCTGGCAGCATTTTTTGGAGACAGCTTATCATGTCTTCCTCCTTGGACCTAGAGAGAGTGACTAGCCCTGAATGACCCATCTGGCTTTGCAGCTAAGATAGGACTAGAGCTCCCAATCTCTCCAGTTTTAGCCTTTCCACTCTACACCAAACTGCCCTCAGGATAGGGAGTACAAGGCACAGTTGCAAAATGCCCTGCTTTAAAATGATTGCAAATATACGTCTGGTTTACCTTTATTGCCATCGGTGCAACCCATCCAGCCACTGGGCAGTGTGGAATGGGGAGCTTTTTCTGCCGGAAGGAAGCAAGCATGAATAGTGGCAGAGGAAAAGGCCTGGCATCCCAAGGGAAGGGGTGCGCCTCTACCAGTCTGAAGTGGTTCATAGATGCTGGGCTGACCTACGACATACAGCCACTGTTATGATTGTTTGTATGCTTAGAATGTGGATTGGTCCAACTGAACGAACCAACAGGGTTGGTCAATTTGATGACTCTCTTTGCACCTTTTTAACTAGCTATTTTCGATGCTTACATTGTAATATGCAGAAAAGTGTGGAAAGAACCCATAAGTACTTTCAACTGCTGTTCCTTTAAATGAGATTTTAAGATTGCCATGTTTGGCTTTTAATTTAAAAAAAACAACCCCTTATGCCTTAATTGTTGTTTGTTCTCATATTTACAGAGAGCATGCAGAAGGAAGAGCAATAATTGTGGAAATTGAAGATAGAGTGGCAACAGTAAAAAAAGTAAAGGTATGTTCTTTGGTAATTCACTATCTGTAAATTTGCTAGAGCTAGCAAACTATAATAGCTGTATGATGACTGATCAAATACAATCAATGTGTTGTAGGGATGAAAGAATATTGTTCAGTATAGAGGTAGACTCTATACAGTGGTACTTCCTTTGCTGTCTATCACTTAGGATCTCTACATACCAAATGCAAAGTATTTCTTAAGCCTCCAGAGCAAGCTTTGAGTTTTACTAGACCTGGGGTGTCAAATTCACGGCCCATGGGCTGGATGTATCAAGCGCTGGCCACGCCCATGCCCGGTTTAGCAAAGGGGGAAAAGTCATGATAACGATGCTGTGACAGCATGAATTTGACACCCCTGTACTAGACTGTCGGAGAGACATGGAGCAATCTAATCCAATGGTGGGTGCCATTCAGAGGTGGGTTGCTCCTGGTTTGGCCGGGTAGTGGCGGTGGTGGGTGACTCCGCCCACCTGAGCGGACACTTCTACGCATATGCAGAAGTGGTGTGCGTGCGAGCGAACCAGTAGTAAAAAAAAATGGCAACCCACCACTGTTACCATTTTATCACTAGGCCGATATAAGTGAATATAATTTTAGTTAGAGTAGAAATGTGGATTCAGCTCACCATTCATAGATGAAACTCATTGAGTAAAGCTGAGCCTGCCACAGATTTATACTTTATAGAAGGATTAAAGAAAGGAGTCACTATTTGTTTGTCATTATAGACTGTAGGGGGCAGTGCTCATCTCTGTTTCAAGAGCCATTGAGCCAGCACTATTTCTGCGGTCATGTGGCCAGCATGATGTCACAGAGTGCTGTTACCTTCTCACTGAAGTGGTACCTATTTATTTACTTACATTTTCATGCTTTTGAACTGCTAGGTAGCAGGAGCTGGGGCAAAAATAGGAGTTCACCCCATTGCCCAGTGGTCAAGTCTTGAACCTGGGCTGGCAGCTGTCCAGCTGACAAGCTCAGTATCTTAACTGTTGAGCCATTGTTCTGCATTTCAGGATGATTATGAGTGAGAAAATAATATATCTCATATATCATTTAGCAATTCTGGAAGTAAAGGGACAATATGAATATGATATATAAACTATCTACTTGGAAAAGAAGCATATGAGTTTCATTTTTTCCAGATTTACCTACAGAATACAGAGTCTGCTCATTTAACACCCTTAAATGTAATTTTCAGCAGTGCTGAAATCAGAAATTCCTATACTTTTCCCCCTTCATTATTTCTTGACTATTTCTTAAACTGATATTCCTTAGAAAAATGATTTTGAAAACACTAGCTGCATTTTTCACAATAGCTTAAAATTCAAAGACTAATTCTTGAATGTAGTAAATATTTTGTGGTATTTTGTTTAGGAAAGTGCAGATTCAAATGCTGAATTTGAGCACTGAGTAGAATCTGAAAAGAAACCAGTGCCAAGAAAAGCTAAAGACAATTCAATACAAAATGCTAAAAGAGTTTTAATTGTCCATCTGGACAAAGTCAGACATAACAATAAGGGGGAAGGGAAGTAATAGAGTCATTTCATATATATTTTTAAAAAAATTGCAGTTGTGTATTGTATGGAAAATCTGTAGAAGTCAAAAATAAAATAGGAAGGAAATGCAAAAGGTGGCGGGTGAGAGAAGCTTAAATTGGCAGACATTCTGTGCTCCATATAGAAAAGGAGTAAACATGTTTGGAACCTTAAAATAAATACTAAATTGACCTCCTTTTAGACCCAAAGCCTATTCTTTTGCATTTCAAGTGTACCGTAATATTTTATTCTTTCAGGACAGGAAAATAAGCACTCAAACAAATACAGAATTGGTGTTTTTTAAAAGCACTTTTTTCTGTCTTGCTCTTGATAGCAGTCTAGTATGATAGCAGCTATTTTCTGGGAAATTTAACAAAAATGTGTATTGAATTGCAGCTAACATCCTTGTGGACTGACTAGCTATAAGAGACTGCATCTGTTCCTTTTTGGAGATTCTTGAAGGCTTCCTTTATAGGCATGGGAAACGGAGCTGGGGTTTTTCCAGACATTAGGACTCCTGAATGCTACTGTACTCTCTTAGTCAAAAAGTAAAATGGGCCAAAATCAGTTTCTGTTGGCAATATATCTTACAATTCAGAAGACACATAAGTGAATTATAGGGTTACCATGATTACTGTGGGAATTCTACAGGACAGATGCTTCCTATTTCTTGCTCGGTCTTTGTATCTGCTTGCCTGCCTGATTATTTTAGGCAATTTGCTTAAGATAATTAGTGTTTGAAACATCTTAGGAAGCAGTTTGGCAGAGATCAAAGAACTAGATAAGTAATTTCCTTGTTTTAAATTCTTTCCGGAGTTGGGCTAGTTCACCCATTCTAGGAGGAGGACAGCAGATAGTGTTTCCATGTCATTTTAGAAAGTTCAGAAGATAAATTGCCTGTTTCTCGCAGTGGGTTGTGCAGCGGATGGCATATTGCTTAGAAATATTACTTTTTGAAGCTGATGTTATACATATTCTGCTGATAGCAACCATGTAAACCTGAAACAATCTTTAGACTATTAACCCAGTTATAGATGTGAGAATTAGTTAGAACAAAGTCTTAATGAACATAATTCTATAGTTTAAAATGTTGAAGTAACTCTTTGTTCTCTTCTTTCCTACTCAGCAAGCTTAAGGTGAGGAAGCCAAGACATGTTAAATCAGCCTGCATGCAGGTGTCTTTGTTTCAGTGCTGCCTCTTGGCAACAGCCTGGATTAGTCTTTGCAGTTTTCTTGAAGAGAGAGACAGAGACAGAGTGAGGCAGAGACAGTGACAGAGAGACCCAAAGTCACCCAGCTGGTTTTGTGCCTAAGACAAGAATAGAACTCAAGATTCCCTGTTTTCTGTCCCAGTTACCTTAGCTCTCTGTGTCACTCTGTATTGTGGCTGCTAAAAATACAGTATCTTCACGTATCTTAGGACTGTTAGAAGTTTTGCTTGCGTAGCATGCTGCTGTGCAATAGGCAGCTATTAAAATGCAGGTATTCACAAATAATCCTTGATATAATAATTGGTTTCTTTGACTGGGAGAATCTAGCCTAATAATACTCACATTCTACTAAAAGAATTGCCCCATGCCAACAATGTCAGAAAACAATTTCAGTTCTACAGTATTTCTAGGAGCCTAGCATATACATGCAGTGCTCAAAGTTTTATTGTCCAAGATCCAAACTCAGCTCCTCTCTGGCATCCTTTTGGGCTCTTGTAGCTTATTTTTTTCCCCTTGAAAGAGTTCAATCTAAGTTCTTGAAGTTTATCTTCCAAGTATGCCTGCTGCGTTCCAAACATGGTGTTTTGCCATGAATCCGGCCTATTCAAAATAGAAACTTCCTCTGGATTCATATCCTCTTAAACTGGAGTAGGCTCATTTTTTTCAAACTAGCTTGGTCCCTTTAATTCTGTCTGATAGCTTCCAGCATTGGGCAATGCATAAGGAAATTAAATTCCTACTGCTTCTCATAAGCAGCCATTACCCTTATGGGCTACATACATACAGTAGCTAATCTTAAACAACTTGACATCAACTTAAAGCTATAATCAGATTTGTCACTCTTGTCCAGAATGGCTCCTTTTGAGCCATTCTATACATTTACTTCACCCAGGCAGACTCTAGTTTGGGTTAATATCTTTTAGTTCTTTTAGTATTGAAATCGTAACAACTTCTTATGTATTATTATTTTCTATATGTTCCATCATTACATTTTCTCTAGATACAATGATAATTGCAACATAATGGTTCTATGTATTCCACACTGATGATTTTACTATTCTGTTATTTTAAACAATCATTTCATTGCCTTGTGTAAATTGTGTTGTACTTTACTGTATTAATTTCTATGCCCCAAACTTTTACATTTTAAATTACAATTTTACTTGCATTATTATATGGTTTTATAACTTGTTTTACTCTAATAGCAATAGCAATAGCAATAGCAATAGCAGTAGACTTATATACCGCTTCATAGGCCTTTCAGGCCTCTCTAAGCGGTTTACAGAGAGTCAGCATATTGCCCCCAACAATCTGGGTCCTCATTTTACCCACCTTGGAAGGATGGAAGGCTGAGTCAACCCTGAGCCGGTGAGATTTGAACCGCTGACCTGCTGATCTAGCAGTAGCCTGCAGTGCTGCATTTAACCACTGCGCCACTCTAATCAGTTGTGACTCTCTTATTTTGATGGTCAGTGACTGAAATGAAGTGGCTGACTGAATAAAAGCACTTGTTTTTTTTTCTTCTTCCAACAAATATAATAAAAGTGAATACAGTAATCACCCTATTAGATCAGGGCAAGCCAGTTTCCCTTCCATAGAGGAAGGCTAAAAATAGAACTTAGACATCACCACCACTTCCTGCTTGTAATCAGTTACATGATGCCATTGATAGGCCTAATAAGTATAAGTTTTATTATGGAGGCCATTTTATAAATATGGGCAGTCCTTGACTTACAGCCATTCACTTAGTGACTGTTTGAAGTTATGATGAAACTGAAAAAAGTGGCTTATGACTGGTTTTCACACTTACTTTGCAATATCCCCATGATCATGTGATCAAAATTTGGGCACTTGCCAACTGGCATTTATTTGTTTGTTTGTTTATTTGTTTAATTTATATTGCCGCCTATTTGCCCATGGACACCCAAGGCGGCTTATAAAATAAAAACCACATTTAAAACAATAAAAATTAACAAAAAGAATCAAATAAACATAGTATAATACAACAAAATCACCTCCTGCCCCAGCAACAGCAGATCACACAAGCCATTTAATGGGCTTCATCCCGCTCTGTGTTCCCCAAGCCCGCTGGCAGAATCAGGTCTTCGGCACCTTCTGGAAGAGTGTTAGAGGAGGGACCATTCTAATCTCTGGGGGAATGATGTTCCAGAAAGAGGGAGCCACCACAGAGAAGGCCCTTCTTCTGGGTCTCACCAGGTGTATCTCCCTCGGGGATGGGATCCGCAACATTCCCTGCCTCCCCCTCTGATAGGTCGAATAGATGTGACCGGCAAGAGATGGTCCCTCAGATAACCTGGTCCCAAGCCATGAAGGGCTTTAAAGGTGACAACTGCACCTTGAATTGCACCGGGAACCAAATCAGCAACCAATGCAGCTCCTGCAGGAGAAGTGATACATGTGCACACCAGAGTCTGCACAAAACCATGCAGGCCGTTGCATTTTGCACCAACTGGAGATTCGGGATGCTCTTCAAGGGCAGCCCCATGTAGAGCATGTTGCAATAGTCAAGATGGGAAGTGATATGGGCATGAGTGACTGTAAATAGGGACATTTATGACAGTTACACTGTCCCAAGTCATGTGATCACCATTTGTAAGCTTCCCAGCTGGCTTCCAAAAAAACAAAGTCAATAGGGGAAGACAGATTTGTTTAACGAGAGCATGATTCACTTATTGACTGCAGTTATTCTCTTAACAGTTATGAAAAAAGGTTGTAAAATGGGGCAAAACTCACTTAATAATTATCTTGATCAGCAGTGGCAATTTTGGACTCAACTGTGATCATAGTGAAGGACTCCCTGTAATGGCTTTTGTCTTTCTTGAAAAAAACTATAAGAATATGTAATACAAGTTGGAACTTGCAGATTGTGGCATCTTTTACGGTAGCTTAGGTAATAACTTTTCATCATGCAAAGGGCCATGTCAGCCTTTGAGAAGCATGTTGAGAATTACACTGGATGTTTAAAATTGCAAAATAATTTTGCCAGTTGATATATACATTTTTTTCTAACATGAACTAAGATTTAGGACTTGACGTACATTTTTCCATCTATACCTGCTTTGGGGTTATAAAAATATAGTCTTCATAAACCATCTGTTTTATAATAAATCTTGAAGGTACAGCTTTATGAAAGTGGGACCATCTTTTGTTTCTTGTTTTAAATTCAGGTAGACAACAGGTTCGAAAGTGTTTGGGGCACAAGGGAAAAAGTTGTGTCATTTGGTTTTGATTACTGCTATTGGTCAATTGATCCTGAAGATCCGAAATATGCATCTCAGGAAATGGTAAGTATCAATACTTTCAGTTCCTTTTTCTGTTTTGTGTTTTTGTTCTTGGAAATCAGCAAAAAAATTGTTTGCAACTGAAATAACATTAGCAATGAGCAAATGATCTCCCCCCCCCACCCTTTGTCAATTTTAATACTCAGAGATGTAGACACCTTTACCAATTGCTCTACTGACCATAATTGATAATAAAAGTACAGATTCCTCAAGTGGGCCCAATAATAGGGTATCTTGCCTACTTTCTGTGACATGCTACAATTGTTGACCCAATAGTTTTATAGTACTCAGTTATTCACAATACCAAGATGTCAAGCCTGTTCTAATATTTGATTAGAAGCATTTCCAAGAATTTCTGAGATAGAATAGCTTCCTATCTTCATTCTGTGATGTCAGGTTCTCACCAGCAATGGCAAAGTCATGTCATTCAGTCAGTATATAGTGGAGAGATGCAGGAAAGAGAGAAAACAATGAACCAGTTCAAGCAGTGGGACTCAGCTGCTTCCTTCACCATTCTGTTTGTATTTTCCATGTTTACCCAAAAGGAAAACCATAATTCAAACTCTACCCTATCACCGATCTTCTATGCTACTTCTTTCCATATGGAGTAACCTTTTTGCAGGGATATGTCTCTTTTTCTATTAACTTCCTGCTTTGGGTTGTTATGGTTAGCTAGTAAACTGACTTTGCAGGTAAAGGAGGCACAAGGGAGACAAGGCACGGATCCCATGTACTTCTGCAGAATTAGGCCAAAGCAAAGCATACCTCTGGTATGGCTTCTTTCAATGTATAAATCACTGCTACATGAGGATGTGGCATTTGAGTTGTGTCAGCTGCAAATTAGTACCGCCTTTCTTCAAATAGCAAACAAATATTCTGGGTAGTTTTCAATCTCAGGAAAAACTTATTTTTCCTTCTCCATCACTTCTTCAGGTGTAACACACATGGCAGCATTTTTCTCTGCTTTGTTTCTTTGTTAGCTTTTTACTGGTGATGGTGATTGCTCATTGTTTTTCTTACCTCTCAGCTCACATTTTGCAATCAGCTGCCACTGCTGTGGGATGGTGCATGATACTTTGCCAGGATTAGACATTATTGGAAAATTATATTAAATGGAAAATTATAACATAAAATCACATGTTTTTCAAAAGCCACTCACTGAGATCAGCTCCTGCAATTAGAGCCTGCCTCACTTGCAATGACTCTTATTTCCTGTTTACTTATATGCAAGGAGATTTGAAAAAGGAAGACAGGTTACTTACCTGTAAGCATAGTTCTTTGAACTGCCATTATTCAGATAACTCACCTTGACCTCAGTGTGACCTATAGATTTTATGTCTGTATTAGTTCAAAGAACAGAGGCAGTGGTTAAATCTAAAAATGTTTTCCTACCGGTTCTATGGGCGTGGCTTGGTGGTGGTGGTGGTGGTCATGTGACTGGGTGGGCGTGGCTATGTAGTCATGTGACTGGGGGAGTCAAAAGACAGAAACTCACTGTAACAATGTCCTGCTGGAGCAAGTGGTTGGACTATATGACCTCCAGGTCCCTTCCAGCCCTGGATTGCTATGCTCTTTCAAGGTATCCTCTGAAGCTGTGTCTAGTGCCAGGTTTGTGGTCCTTCCTCACTTTCCTTTTTCCCTCCCTCCCTCTCTGTCTTTCTTTCACAGCAGCAGCACCACACACACACACACACACACTGCTTTTTAAAGTATCTTTCCCCTGCCTATTCGCCAGAACTGGCAGGGAAAAAATGCTTCCAAAAGTGGGGGTGAAAGCTTCTGACGATTGCGCAGCTCAGCTGTGAGCCGCGCAATCATCGGAAGCTTCCCACCCCACACTTTTTAAAGCATTTTCCCCCTGCCGGTTAGCCCAAACCGGCAGGAAAAAAAATGCTTTAAAAAGCATGGGGAAAGCTTCCAATGATTGTGCAGCTCACAGCTGAGCTGCGTGTTCCTAGGAAGCTTTTTTTTTTACTACCTGTTCACATAATCAAGAACAATTGTCCCTACCGGTTCGGCTGAACCGGGCCAAACCGGGAGGATTTCACCCCTGAACAAAGGTAAAACTTAATCCCATGATAACTGTGGGATCTGGCAATAAACTCCACTTTAGAACATTCCCACAGTGGTCTGTCCAAGTGCAAGAAAATCTATGAGCATTGAACGCATGTGTGTCTTCTTGAATAACCACAGCTAGAGATAAACAGTGTGCTTGCCCTTTAAAAAAAAAAGCAAGAAAACATGTATAATTCCTGCAAGCCATTAATAATAATTACTTTTCCATATGGTCAGCCCTTCTTGGCCAATTCAATCAGTGATAAGCCATGAAGAAATTATCAGGTAGTATATCTAATCAATATAATACTGTATATGTTATTTACTATAACAGTAAAAAGAAAAGGAGATGGAATATTACGAACTATTTTCAATATTACATTTGTATTTTATATTAAAAAACAGGAATCAAAAGTCTTTTTAAAATAATGCGAATCCTTAACTATTGCTTAATGTTTGCTATTGTCATTAAATTAGCTGAAAGTTTTCTGATTAATATGACACAAGAATAATTTTTGTGAAAGCACCAGTCACTAACTGATATAGACATTTCCAAAGTAAAGTATCTATGTATTAACAAGTATATTCATAAACTATTTTATATAAATATATTATTTTAAAAACATTTAAAGAGCCAAGGTGGCGCAGTGGTTAAATGCAGCACTGCAGGCTACTGCTAGATCAGCAGGTCAGCGGTTCAAATCTCACCGGCTCAGGGTTGACTCAGCCTTCCATCCTTCCGAGGTGGGTAAAATGAGGACCCAGATTGTTGGGGGCAATATGCTGACTCTCTGTAAACCGCTTAGAGAGGCCTGAAAGGCCTGTGAAGCGGTATATAAGTCTACTGCTATTGCTATTGCTATGAACATTTATTTGACACCAGAGAAATTCAAAAAAAATTGGCTTTGCTTGTCAGAAGATTACAAGGGAATCATATGAGCTCAGAACCCTGCAACTGTCATAAATATGAGTCAGTTGCCAAGTGTCTGAATTTTGATCATGTGACCATAGGGATGCTGCAATGGTCATAAGTGTGAAAAAATGGTCATACTCACTTTTGTCAGTGCTATTGTACCTCTGAACAGTCACTAAATGAACTGTTGTAAGACAGGGATTACCTTTATTGTTTAATTTTTGACTATTATCTATCAGTAATTTCCACATACTATAAAAGTATTAGGAGTTCTGGAATGAAGGTATGGCTTGAAACATTTCATTATATTCTGGAAATCATAAACATTCATTATGTTGTGGCCTGTCGGCCACCAGCCCCTCCAGTAGCCAAATCAGAGGAGGAGAAGGAGGAGGAGGAGGAGGAGGAGGAGGAGGAGGAGGAGGAGGAGGAGGAGGAGGAGGAGGAGGAGGAGGTGGTGGTGGTGTGGGAGTCAGGGTCAGCATCAAGGCAACCTGAGAGCTCTGAGAGGGAAGAGGGGATGGAGCTGGTGGAGAGAGAGACAGAGGTGGTGCCTGGACCATCCGTCAACCCTCAGATGGAGAGTCAACAGCCCCCAGGTCTGGAGGTGGTTGATGAAGAAGAGGAACAGCTGGTTCCAGTCCTAGATCCGTGGCTGTGCAGAAGGCAGAGAAGAGGAGAGCAGTGGAAATCCATGGGCCGATCCTGGGGAAGGAAGAGCCACTACTGCTAGCGAAACCCCACCCTAGCTCTGGGGATAAAAGGCAGGGGGCGGAGATGAATAGATGTGGCAGACAAATATTCATCTTCTGGGCGGCCGGACCTGTTAGCCTGAGAGAAACTTTTTTGCTGGGGATGCCGGCACTCCTAATAAAGGAATCTTTTGAATTTGGGGAACTGGGTCAGAATATATTAACATTTAAGAAAACATCTTAAAATATTGTTAAAGTGCATTTCAAAAGAAAACCTATTCTCTTTTTTTACTCGGCTGAGAATAGAAAAGTAAAATCCAAGCCATCTGTTAAACATATTACAGCTTTTGCACAGACGTGATATTTTCCATTATGATTCTTTGTTAGAACTTTTTTCACCCTAGGGACAGAAGTGGATATTACTGAAACTAAGAACAAGATTTACTGCACACAAGTCTTAAACAGTTTTTTAAAATTAAAAATTCATTAAAGATAGCTTCCAGATAAAGTTCATGTGCTTTTGAAAATGGTTTTTACAGAACTATTTGAAAGTTTAAATAAATATAATTTTTATAAGAAAGAAAATATTCAAAAGGTAGAAACGGAGCTTTAGAAAAGGAATCAAAATATTAATAGGCTGATAGAAACAACCAGAAGACTCAGAGTTGATCACTAGACCCATGATATAGCAACCAAGTTAAAAGTGTTATAGATTGTTAAAAACACATAAATATTTTGATCCATTTATTAGAAAGTATGAGCAATGGTTTGTGAATATTGTTCAGTTGGTTGTAGTTAACATAAAACAGATTTGGAACACCAGAAATCAGAGTTTAGGATGGTGGAAGAATTGAGATAATTCAAAATCAGTATGTAACACGCAGGGGTTTCTATTGGTGTTGGTACCGGTTCACTGCGCATGCATACACGGTTCACTGTAAATTGTTCTGCGCATGCGTGAAGATCAGGAAAAACGAATAAGAAACAAAATGGCAGTGGAGATCGGGAAACCGGTTTGGGGGCATGGCCAGCCTGGGTTGCTGCCGGTTCTGCAACCAAGTCCAAATTACCACTACCGCTTCGTGAGAACCGGTGCGAACCGGTAGAAATCCACCTCTGGTGACACAGCTGTTTATTCAAATTCCAAATCCTTTTTATTCACATTCAGTACTAAGAAATGGATAGAAATGATATGTAATATGTTTGGGGTAGGACAAAGCCAGAGAGAATCACTAATTTATAAATAAATTAGGCTATGTGATGGTAGTTGACAGTGGAAAAGTATAAAATTCTGCAGCTTCATCATAAATTTCTATTCTGGAATAATTACTTCTGGAAAATTAATAACTAGGATATTAAAATGGCATTTTGGGGAAAATATTCCAGAAAATACAAGGTCACTAAGTCTAGACCAGAGTTTTGTATGCAGAGTTTTATATGTATTGAATAGTACTTAAACTAGTGGCCAGGTCTTGTTTCTGATCTTATTATAATTGAAAGCACATAATGGCCCAGGCTGGACTGGGAGTAGTGTATATAGAATGGAAATGTAACCCATTTGATGGTGTATTTCTTTGTACAATTGCATTATAATGAAAACTACTACTTTGATCCAGGGTTTTTTAACCCCATAGCTGAGTGGGGAGATTCTGTTTTAAAAATACAAACACATAGAAGAGTTAGACTTTTTTTCCCAGTGAATGTGGTCCCTGTCCATATTGGATCACCATTTGCACATAAGCAAGCAAACAAATTTAGTCTTTGCGATGAATTGGGAACCAGGAATTGAAGGATGAAATCAGCTGCAAACATGAGAAACAAAACTTGAAAGCAAAGTAAGATGGAAAAGCAACCAGAAATTAGCAATGCACCTCCCTCCCATTTCAAAGTTTATCTTGATTTGATTAAGCAGAACAGAATTTCTCCCTTCTAGTTTGGAATGATCTGGCCATATGTTTCTATGCAGAATCCCATTCTATCTGCTTTTGGCAGAAAAGTCATCCAAAATGGAAACAGTGCATTGTGTTTTTAGAAATAATTCAGATTAAATTAGTTTTTAAATGCGCTTATTAGGGAAGAGACTAAGAAAATTACTGTAGAGGCAAGTGACTCCTTTCTCATAAAATAGTGATAAAATAGTGACCATTCAACTGTTGTCATTGTTTCCCCAATTTTCTGAGAGAAATGCAATAAGAAAGGGGTTTTTGTGTAAATAATTGGATCAGTATATAATGAACTGTAGTAGGCGGAGGGAAATCTCTGCAAAACGGTTTAGCTGTGATACATTTCTTCTGCCAGTAACACAGCTGGTGCATTCAGAAGACATTTAAATGGCTTGGATTCTACATGAATAAGGTCATTTCTTTGGCATTCGTGATTTTATTCCCCCTCCAGAATTCCTGGCTTGAAGAATTGGTATATAGAATTAATTCTTTGGTAAGAGAAATTACAGAGTGAGGATAAAATTTATCCTATGCAAAGTTCACATTTGTTTTCAACTATACAGAGATGTGTCTATTTTCAAGCTGTCATCTGCAGACTCCATTAGAGATACAAAAGCTTCATTTGAATAGTGAGCTACAAGAGTGTCTTGAAGATCTTCAGGTCTACTGTATATATTGGAAAAAATCAGTAATAGAATGAACCTGCTATCAATTGTCTGTTTTGATTGACATCCATTTTATTCATTGGCCGAATTGTTTTGAAAGTGACTACAGATTCTTCTCAAACAGTACTCTGTCCTCTGTAAGAGAAAGAATTTAATTGAAGGAAAATATCTGACACAGAACCTAGATATATTTAATCATTGTGGGCTGATTGGGCAATTGTATTAGAAAACAATTTAGGGATTAGGATATAAAGTAAAAAATAGAAAAGTAACTGAAGGAAGAATTATGAGAAGTATCAGAAGTATCAACCCAAAAGGAGCATATGTTTTATAAATTTTCAGTTGGCATTATAAGAAATTCTGTAGGGAGGTCTATCTGCCCTTTGGAAGACTACAAGAAGACTGGTCTACAAGATCTCTAGCAGCTAAAGGAGAAGCCAGCCTACCTAACCTTTGGAGGGCTAGGGTGGAACTGTTTACTGCAGTGGTCTCTGGCACCAGGAACTGGTTTTGAAAGAAAAATGGTCTTCCACGGACTGGGGGTGCAGGGAGATGGTTTCACATGTAACCTAGAACCTGCACATGCACAGATGAAACTTCACTCGCTCGTCCCTGATCTAGTGGATCTCCAGTGTTCAGAGGAGGGGGCAATCTACCTGACCTATGGAGAGGTATAGCAAAACTGGTCTTCTCAACCTCTGGGTAGCAGAAAAATGGCAGGCAGTGCAGCAGTTATGAAGCAGCCACAAATTTGCCAAATTCCAATCCCATAGGAAACATAAGTTCCAGATTTGGGACACATTTTGTAAATTAGCCCATTTGAAGTATCTTAGTTTAAAAATTGTTGCCCTATGATGCATTCTTTTAGGGCAGCAATTGCAGATATGATAGTTTTTATAGTATATAGATATAAATAATAAAAATAAGAAATAAGAATCTTACAACAGATTCATTTTTCATGCAGAGCTCCATAGTCAGGTGAGAATTATTACAAAAATGTACAATGCTAAATTAGAGATTTCGTACAAATGAAGAGAAACTTTTGGACCCGGAATCTGATGGCTGAGAATGCTTGAATGAGACAGCCTGAGTACTAGTAGTCAGAGGTCGGCCGGAAAAATGCATGCATGCATCATTCTTTTATTCAGCTTTTCACTTTTCTCTGAGGATAACGCTTAACATTTGTACAATTGAAAGAATTTCACAACTCTGAAAGGCCAATCACTATTCCCTCTTTTGAAGATGATGTGCTGAGATGAAGCAGTTTGATTAATCCTTTTAGCCTGCTTGCTAGGAAAGTGGATTTATGCATAGCGTATTCAGAGTTATATTGATGATGATGATTATGATGATGATGATGATGATCAGCCTGGTGTTTGTGTCTTTATTCATTTAGCCATCCTAAAGCTAACAGGATCAGATTCATCCAAATCTTGAGAGGAAATGCTGTTCCAGAAAGCAACTACTTGCAACTGAGGAGCCATTCTTTTGGGTCCCAAAAGAGCTGGAGCTGTCCACTTTGCCAGATCTAGTAGAACAGACATAGGTAGAAGAAGCAGATATAGGTAGTCCTTCATATAATCTGCCCCAGTGAGATGTCTTTCAGGAGGCACTGTAGCTCACAGAATTGTAGTAGTGGTGTTATTTAGGTATATTGTGGTATACCCCAAACTGTCCATGTCATCACATTCTGGACGAACTCTAGGTGATCTTTGAAGGCAACCCGAAGTTTAATATTTGAAAATTGTTCTGTCACCCAACCACAACATTATTTCCATTGGGTAAACTGCTTGAAGTTTCTTAGTAAGTGAAGCGTTTCATGCATTTTTGAATGGATCCATATCAGCCTGTATATATATATTCCAAAAGCTTTTTTAAATATGCAGTTGTGTGACACATAACATTGTATATGTTTATCGGAACTTTCCCACAAGAGTTAATTTTTGTGGAATCTTTAGTATTGGGATGAAAGAACAGAGAAATTAGAGTTCCATGCATCTTTTTTTAAAACAAGTGACCAAAAAGAAACTTTGGCATGTTTCCAAGTTCGCTTCATTAGTTTAGTTTTAACTCTAAAATCAAATTTAGTTCTTTGGTGCTGTTGATTTACAATCTGCCTTTTGTTTTTATGTATAAGTGAATAATCTGATTGCCTTTAGGACATGAGTGCTGTAGCAATTAAAAACTGTTTCTTAACTTAATTCTACATATAATATGATTATTTGCAAAGTTATGTCCATTATGACAGTCTTATTTTCTCTTAAATAGGTAATTGGTATCTATCAATAACACTCTGAGTATGCTGTTCTACAAATGAATGTTCCCCAAATAACCCCAGGGCACTTTTCATTGAAATAAAGTGTGTTTTTTTCCAGGATGTATTCCACATTATGTATACAGTGAGCAGCTGAAATAACAACATGCATTGTTTATCTGGGAACTCTGGCTAATATGATTAGGGAAACCTCTGTGATGTCTCTCTCAATATTTTCCTGGCATTATTGAGTTTCTCTTAAGAGAGAGAAAAAAACAGCTGAAAGAATAGCTTTTGGGATATCTATATAGGGTAAAGATACAGGTAGTCCTCAACTTACAACAGTTTATATAGTATCTGTTTAAAGTTACAGTGGTACTGAAAAATGTGAGTTATGACCATTATTTGCAGTTATGACCTTTGCAGCATCCCCATGGCCATGTGATCAAAAGTCAGATGCTTAGTAACTGGTTCATCTTTATGATTGTTGTTTTGTCCAAGGTCATATGACCACCTTTTGCAACCTGAGCAAAGTCAATGGGGAAATCAGATTCACTTAATAACCAGTTTACTAACTTAATCACCTGCAGTGATTCACTTAACAACTGTGGCAAGAAAGGTCGTAAAATGGAGCAAAAGTCACTTAACAAACTTATCACTTAACAAACTAGATTTGGGGCTCAATTGTGGTCATAAGTTGAGGACTACGTGTATGCAATGATCATAATAATATTAATAATAATGAGGTATTAATGTTATGGTGATATTGACTATATCTGTTTTCCATATTTAGCTGCAGTACCTTTTGATTGCCTGAGGACAATTTTTTAAGAGTTGTGGGGGAGAGGCCTTCTCCCAATATACTGTATGTATTTTGTGTGAGGCTTCACTATGTAGCAGAGATTGGTGATAACTGGGTGTATTCATGCAGAAGCTCTTTTTAATGCAAAATCCCCTTTAGAAACAAGTTAAAGCTTTTGACTTTCTGGGCCCTTTTTGTGATCTTCTAATTTGCAAAAAAGTTTAAGTGATGTAGATCTCTTTCTCTAATTTACCTGTAAGAAAATTTACTGATCTGCAATGCCATCTGGATAATGATACCAGTCCTGCCCCGGATAATTCTTGTTTCCTTCAAAAGCAACACTTAGGAAGGTTTTAAAAAAAACCTCCTATATTCATGAGCCCAGTTTATGTGAAGCATCTGGTTAGTGTTCTATTAATCTACCAAAGTGTTGCTCAAAAATTGCACCCTTGTTTATAATTATTAAAAGTCCGTTTTTACTGCTTCTTCTTAAAAAAATCCCCACAGGTCACTTAGAAAAACTGTCAAAGCATCCTAAAATAAAAACTGTAAAATAGAAAAGAGATTAATCCAGATTTTATCTCTTTCTCTATTACTATACAAGAAAAACGGGGAAGAACACTTCCACAGTATAAGGATTTTTTTTAAAGGTTAGCATTTCATAATAATTGATGAGATTTTCTTGGGAACGGATAGCTACCCGAATATCGAGGAAGTGATTTTGGAGAAGCTTATTTTATTTTCATTATCAATTACCATTTCTTAAACTAACACTTAACAGACAATAGTGGAGCCTCTCTTCTAGACACAGAGCCAATGGACTTTTCTCTAGATTGATCTATTGGAGAATAGACTCATTCTATTTCACGATTTCCTGTTTAATTGTGCAGAGAATGAGAAGCTGAGGATTGGCTAGGATTCCTGGTAGCGTAGCCAGTCATCTCTTTACAGGAGGAAGAAAATGCTGCAAAATGACCAGCCTCTTTTTTTCATCCTGAATAGAGTAACTTTACTTAAATAAACCTAGCGTCATAGCAGAAGTTTCTTCCTCTATTAGTGAATATAATGAGCGTCCCTGTGTTCTGGTTGCTGCTTTCTTTTCACATAGAAAGTCTTCAGCTGGGATTAATTTGGTATTCCTCGTGAGATTCACACGCAGAAAAGACCCTGTATTGATGGAACAAAGCTACTTACATTAGTCCTTCCTTCCTGTATTCGCTTTTTACCTTTTTAATAAGAAAAGGCGCCCTTCTTGTACCCCTCTTCTGTAACAGTTCTTTTCATGTTGCCTTTTATTATTTTGATAGGGGGATAAATAATTTATCTGATGCCTTAGCAGGTAGTATATGCCAAGAATGTAGTTATATTCAAGGTTATAATTTAACTCCAGTTTGTCATTTTCTTTATGTATTTTTCTGACCAAATATGTACACTTTGGGCCATCAAAATATTTGGGGGGCTGCTTAAAGAACAATTATTAAACCTGTAAAATGTGGCATAAAACTTAGTAGTCCAATAGAATCATTTAATAGCTCCAAGTGTAAAATAAGTCAGATATAGATTGGTTACTTTTCTAGTACTTATGGCATAATCCTGATTGTATTTCTCTATCATTACAGATGTTACAGGATTAGGTATATGCTTAGCATTGTCATAGGTAGTCCTCACTTAATGATGGTAATTGGGACTGGGATTTCCATCACTAAGCACTGGGGATCGTAAAGCGAGACACGTGACTACACCACTTAGCAATGGATATGTCAGCATTGCCTATTGCCTTTAAGTAAATGCTGCACCATCATTAAGTGTGATGTCATATGGTCACCATTTACAATCTTCTGCTGGCTTCCCCATTGACTTTGCTTGTAGGAAGCTGCAGGGTGGGTTGCAAATGGCCGTCACGACCACAGGATGCTGTCATTGATGTGACCTCAAAATTGTGAACGGGGCACCTAGTTTCTGGATTGTAATCGTGTAATGGCAAGGACACTATGACACTATAACTATGAGGATCAGTCATAGGTGTCACTCATCTAGCATGGTCCTAAATTTGAATGATTGCTGAACAAATAGTTGTTAATCAAGGGTCATCTCTATTGCCACCTTAGCACTTAGACTTATATACTGCTTTACAGTGCTTTACAGCCCTCTCTAAGTGGTTTACAGAGTCAGCATGTTGCCCCCAACAATCCGGGTCCTCATTTTACCAAACTCGGAAGGATGGAAGGCTGAGTCAACCTTGAGCCTGGTGAGATTTGATCTGCCAAACTGCTGGCAGCCGGTGATCAGCAGCATCAACTGCACTCTAACCACTGTGCCACCTCAGCTCACCTAAATCATTACTATATGTATCATTTGAACTGGCAAGGTTTCAGTTTCCAGAGGATTTGCATTTTCTAAAGATAAATGTTGTGCTTTATGTATTCTCATATACATTATTTCTTGGAACAATTTATCAAATTCAAAAACCAGCAGAGATGTCTTTGAAGATATCTGTCTGTAGGGTATGATTTCAAACCTATTCCAATCCATAAATTTGAAAGTAATGTTGATTAAAATTAATACTGTGGTGATTTCTATCATTAATAACATTTTGAATAATTGTGGGAAAGTTCTGCATTTTTCTTGTCATTCTCAGAATCTTCTAGCAATTGTTTATGTTGTAAGGTGGCAGAGAGTCCTGGTGTCATTTTACAATATCCATCCCTTCATCTCAAGATTCTTTAGCTGTCTCATTTTGTGATCTTAGTAGGAAAAAAATGTGAGAAATTCTTACATGTCTTTCTTTTGGATTTAAAGGCTTGAAAGTGGGTTACTGTATATCAGAGGTGGGTTGGTGCGGGTACGGCCCGGTACAGCCATACCAGTAGTGGCCGGGAGCAGCTGAGAGCGTACTGGTATGGTGGCTCTTTTGGCCCACCCATGCTCTATACCTGTTTTTATGGCAAGCGGCAAAGTGCGCCCACACGCACAGCGTGTGGTGCCTGCACAAGCCCCAACAATCAGCTGGTTGTCGCACGGGTGGTAGATTGCACACAGGCGCACAGCAGAAGTCTGGCCCGTGCGTGAACAGAATGGGCAAGTGCGTGATCAGCATACCGGTAGTGACAGTAAGAGCAACCCACCACTGCTGTATATGTATTATGATGACACACAAGGTAATAACATTCTGTCTGTTGTCCTCCCATAAAAATTTCACTTAAAAGTTTCTTCAATTCTATTAAATTTTATGAGAATAATAAATGCCAAAAATACATTTTCATTACAGCCTTAACTACCATTAATTCATATAATTCAGTATTTTTAGATTTGCATATGATCTGATTATATAAGTATAATTAAATAACTAATGACATAAATTAATTACACTAAATATTAATGTGATTAGTAATTAAATTAATATGTAATTTAAATGTATTCCCCTTTGGAATTATGTGATCTTATATGAGAAAAGTTCACATGATCACATAATCTTAAATATTTAGGAACTTTATATGCCATATTCATTTAATGGAAAATTTACCCCAAATATAAAAAGGCCCCACACAAAAGGAAAATAAGTTCCCTCAAAAATTTATAAACAACAATTAATAGCAATAGCAGTTAATCTTTTATATCACTTCACAGTGTTTTACAGCACACTCTGAGCAGTTTACAGAGTCAGCATATTGCCCCCAACAATCTAGGTCCTCATTTTACTTGCCTCAGAATGATGGAAAGCTGAGACAACCTTGAGTCAAACTTCTGTCTGTGGGCAGAGTTAGCCTGCAATACTGCGTTCTAACCACTGCACCACAGTCAGCCTTTTCGTTAAAACTGATCTTAAATATTTTCCCCATAACAATTGCACTTGTGTAATTTAATTGTATGTGTCTATACTGACATGAATATCATGCATATCCTTCATGTGTCGATAAACTGTATATACTTCATAGTTGGTGGACTATGACAACCCTATGTGAACTTGGAAAATGGTATCTAGATTGGAGTTCCAGGCATGCATAGGATCATAGAAGCAGGGAAGAGTAATGATCGATGAATTTAAAAAAAAACAATGTATAGGTGGTCCTCAACTTGTTAAGTGATTTGTGCCCGATTTTACTTTTGAAAGAAATATTTCTTTTGGTAATGTCAGGAATGGATGTTTGAAGAAAAAAAATGGACATGAAAAAGTGGGGGGAACCATACAGCAGAGGTGGTATTCAGCAGGTTCTGACTAGTTCTGGAGAACCGGTAGAGGAAATTTTTAGTAATTCGGAGAACCGGTAAATACCACCTCTGGCTGACCCTGCCTCCATCAATTCTCTGCCTCCCGAGTCCCAGCTGATCGGGAGGGAATGGAGATTTTACAGTATCCTTCCCCTGCCATGCCCACCAAGCCATGCCACGCCCCACCAAGATACACCCACAGAACCGGTAGTAAAAAAAATTGAATCCCACCACTGTCATACAGTAATTATAGAATGACTATAGGAAGAAAAAAAGCACAATCCTGGGGTTGGGGGAGGGAAACCCTGCAAGATGGACTAAGAATGCATGGGAAAGTATACATAAGGAAATGGAATGTGTAAGCTGGAACTGAAAATAATTATATCACAAATTGCTAGAGAAATGAGTGGAATTATTCTAATGGAAAGTATGAGAAAAAATGCTTGACTATTATCAGGGGAAAATGGCCTTGATTGAGGAAAAAAATACTTGTAAGAGAAATGCTGGAAAAAGGAAGAGTGATAGATATTGAATGCTGTATGTATATAAAGAAAAAAAATCACAAAGTCAAAAAGAATAAGGAATAATTAGAGAAAGAGAAAATTATTGTGCTGAAAATAAAATATTTTTTTGGAAATTCTAGTTTTGATGTAGTAAAAAACAAATGTAATAAAATTACTTGGAACAAAATGGAGAAGATGCTAAGAAATATTTTAAAAGGATCTAGCTAGTGATAGTTTGAAGAATGGAATTGAAATAAATCCTATAAATGTTAGTATCTACAAAAACAGACGCCATAAACACCATGATAGTAGGAAAAGTGGTAAAACTGTAGGTGTTTAGTGTTTAGAGAAATGTTAAAATATGCTTAATGTTGCTTTTGGAGTAGCTATGAATTTATTTAATGTGTGCAGAAAAACTGCATTTGTGTCTGATGATTGGAACTGTTTCTCCTCCCTATACAAAGGAAAGTTTCCAAACTTGAATGCAAATTATATAACAAGATAATAAATGTGTTAAATCAGCCTGGGAATATACTGGTTAGAATTGGGATTGTAGGAGCACCAGAGGTGAGAGTTAGTAAAATTTCAGAAAAACTGAGAAATGTACTGTGGCTTTAAGCTAGTCAAAGAAAATGCAGGGTGGGTTTTCACTCTTCAGCAGAATACAGAGAATTTAGGAATCTCAGAAAGTTTGTTGTGTATTTGTTGATTTAGAAAGTATTTATCAAAAGTTAGTGGGCTTGAATGTTTTACATGAATATGGAATCAGAAATCCCTTCTCCTTCATATAAAAGCTTTTTCTACATCCAAGGAGATCAGCAATGTAATCTATTTTTTCAAATGTTTATCGAGGATATTAATTAATAATCTAATTTTATCAGACACTACAGAATCTTTTATAAAGCTAGAATGTTCAAGAAGGATTATTGAAGATGAGAGTAAGCAAAAATGACTATAAATCATAATTCAATGTTGTCAGGAGCAAGAATTTGTGTCTTTTGAGAGAGATGAAATATTCATTTAAGTTCCATTCAAATGAAAGGTGAATAAGAATGAATTTAGGAATCAAACCAGAAAATGAGAAAAAACAACAACTTACAAGATAGAGAATATATTAAAACAAATCTTGGAGAACTAGCACATGGCTTCTTGTAGTAACTATATATTTTATTAGGAATAGGTCCAAAAAGAAGGGTGAAGCTTTAGTACATGTTCTAATATAATTTTGTGGAAAGTTAGAGTTCATTAAAAAGTATAATTTCCTAGAATGTTGACAATGTTGGCGTTCTTCTTTTTTAGAAAGAGCATTCTTCACAGAAAGCATCAATTTAAATAAAAACAGATGTTTTAATTGCAATATATGAGAGTATTTTTGTCTAAACTAAGAATTACAAAAGATTTGCAATGTTTGTAAAAAGAACCAATTTTGACCATATTAATGGCACAGAATAAATAAAGAAAAGAAAATCCTGCAGATTCCTATAGGATCTGCAGGATTTGATAATACATCCAACAAGATCAAGCTCATATTTAATTACAAACCTTAAATAGCAAACCCAACATTTTATTATTTAACTTACAGTAACAACTGGTTGTTAGAAAATCTAACAATACCTTAATTCTAGCCATGAAAAACAGTTTTCAATTATTTTCTGCCTTCTACCTCCCTTCCCCAATTATGTTTTATTTTGTTCAGCAAAAATTGACACCTGAGATGTATTAAACAGGTTAGAAGAAGTTGTGAAAGGTAAATCATGAAGCTTTTGTGCTAATTCTAGAATCAGAGAAAATATATTTCTGAATCCCAATTATGAGCTGGTGACTGTGGGAGTGTATTTGTTATCTTGATCTACCATTGCAATCTGGATTGGCTAAATTAGGAAACAGGATGCACAACTACAATAGATAAACTATTAATCTAATCTTTTAGCACCATTACAACTACTTTTCTTAGGTTATGCATATGAAAATAAACTGTAAAATTGGATAACTTTTTATATTCTTTTAAAGTGCAGATATGTTTTTAAGAAGCTAATCTCTATTTTTGATAGGAATTGAATTAAGAGTCAAAGTTTCTTAAATCACAATAAAATTATGCTATGTTATATTAATTATATTATTTTAATTTACTGTATTTATTCATAAAAGTTATCAGCTGCCTATCTTACTAAGGGAAACTCTAGGTGGCTTACAATCCTAACAGACACACATGTGCTAAAAACGTAAATAAATTACGGTAATACCAACAATTGCTATGATCCAATTACAGATGGGGAGTGAGTGGAGTTGGGATCTCTTGTTAATTGATCAACCACCTCCATATATCTCGATTAACTGCATATATTTATCCAAACCCGCCCAAGATATATTTTCTTTCTCTTTTTCTTGCCATTCAGCATCTTCACCAGAAGAAACTTTTACTACATGACTTGTTATTTTAATATCCTCCCTTCATTGAACTTAACTGTACTTTTGTTATTCATTCCAGCATGAATTAACATGCTGGAATGAATTCAGCTATGAACCTGTCACTGAGTTGCAAGTTCATGTAATCCATTTTTTTTTTGTCTTCTGAGAAATAACTCTTATCCTCAATAAGACAAATCAAATTTTATTTTGGTCACTGAACATATTTACAGAATGTAAATATATGTATCAAATAAATATCAGTAACAATGATTAATACAAACAAACTTCAGATATTCAGATGTTGATCTCACTACTGACTAATATAGGTAGTCCTCGCTTTACAATAATTTATTTAATGACCTTCAAAGTTACAACAGCAATGAACAAAGTGATTTATGACCATTTTTCACACTTACAACCATTGCAGCCTCTCTGTGGTCATATGATCAAAATTAGGACACTTGGCAACTGACATGTACTTTTAACAGTTGTGTGTCCCATGTTTATGTGATCACCTTTTGGAATCAACAAACAAAATCAATGGGGAAGCCAGATTCATTTAACAACTGTGTTACTAACTTAACAGCTGCAGTGATTCATTTAACAAACTGGCATGAAAAATCGTAAAATGAGATAACGCTCACTTAATTGTCTTGATTAGCAACTGAAATTTTGAGCTCAATTGTGGTCATAAGCTGAGGATTACTTGTACCTATTGAGAATGAAATGTATGTAAAAGAAGCTTGGTGAAGTAATTATATTACATTAATTGGAGCGAAATTTAAGAATTTGAAAATGTACCAGAGTGACAGTGGTGGGTTGAATCCTGGTGCAACCAGTATGGTACAACGGGGCCGGGAATCCACCATATGAAAGCGCATAGCGTGTGCACACGCACACAGCGTGCACATGCGTACTTATCGCCTGTGACACTCCAGCTGCTTGGCGGAGCTTCGTGCAGGCACCGTATGCTCCGTGCTCGTGCACGGAAGCCCCGAAAACTTCAAATACCGGTAAGGAGCATGGGCAGGCGGACCCTCCAGAACACCATACCGGAACAATACCTGCTCCCAGCAGGCCGTAACCCACCACTGCAGAGTGACCTTTGTATTTTGTTAAAACATTTGACCTTCCATTCCCTCTCTCTGTTTTGAGAAATTTTATGCTAGAATTTAAAAGCATTTTAGATGTACAAACAATAAACTTAGCATCACACATCAGTGTATAAATTGTCTCTTTGTTCTTTGCAGGTTTTTCAGGATCTTGGTACAATGGTGTTATCCAGTGCTTTTAAAGGATACAATATTTGTCTTTTTGCTTATGGACAGACAGGTTCAGGAAAAACATATACCATGATGGGAACTCCAGTGAGTTGTATCCTTAATTCTGTACTTTGCTTTATCTTTTTTTTAAATAAAAAAATAATTTTAACATTCAGAATCACCATATAAGGATTTTTTTTGAAAATATTGACAACTTAATTGTTTGCATTAATGTAACAGATGTAACTGTTTCCTGATTCATATTAAAATAATGCTTTTCATACTATTTTACAAGAATATAGTCCTACACTAATAATATGCTACTTTATATAAGAAAGCATGTGAAATAATATCATGGAACGCCAGTTAGTCTGGCTTTGTCAAGTTGAAGCACAATAGTGATGAACATTTTAAGCCGGGATATTATTTTGTGCTATTCCCTTTGCTTGTCATGCAGCTTCCTATGTGTTTCCTCAACACTAACTCAACACTTTGATCAATGTTTCTCAACCTTAACAACTTTTAAGATTGGGGGGGACTTCAACTCTCAGCATGGCTCAGTAGGCTGGCTGGGTAATTCTGGAATGAGACAATTTACCATAGCCAAAACTCACCACAGCCAGATCACTGCAGGGCAACTCACCGTGGCCAACTCACTATGGGACAACTGACTGCAAAACAGTTTAATAATACTACTTAATTATTTAAAATAAATAAAAAATATTTTAATTTTTGCCATTCACATTTCATTCTATCCCTACCTTTGTATTCTTTCTTTAATGGTTCTATTCCACCATTTCTTTGATACTAGTGTAACCCTTGTCCTGTGGCGAGTTGGCCTTGGTGAGTTGTCATAGATGCGGGGAATCCTGGAACTTGAATGAATAGTAGTAATTCTTCTAAAACACATGAGGAACAGTTTTCACATAATCTCTTCTTTTTTTCAAGGCTTCCATTGGATTAACGCCTCGGATATGTCAGGTATTTATGTCATTAAATGAAATGCTTCGTTTAAGTTTGCTTAATTTTGTCATAGAAGATAGAAAATATAAATTATTGTTTTTCATAGGGTCTTTTTTCAAGAGAAGGTGCCTCTTCCAAGCAGTCAACATCATGCAGAGTAGAAGTTAGGTAGGTATTACTTAATTTTCTCATATGGTCATATGTTTTTACCTATTCTTCTTTTCTGTATCAAACCACTGGTAATTTCTTTCTTTTTGTGTTTCCTTGAACTAGAAGGCATAATTATTGTCATTTTTAATTACATCATGTTTTAGAGTATGTTTGGATGTCTAATATTTGGACTATGTTCAGCTATCCTTAAACATTTAGAAGTCCCATAAACTTTATAGAACTTTTACATTGACACTATAACATAGGCATTGGTTATGATAGTTTGTCAAAGTAAATATTTAGAGATGTATTAACACTAAATGTAGTATATACTTAAATAATAGCTTTTAGAGATGCAAAACAGCAGGGAATGGAATTAATAGGGCTTTGCAATGTTTCTGATTTGATTCCTAAAAGGTACTTCAGATTGTCTAAAAATATGAACCTAGCAGCTTCTACAACTCTTTAAAGCAATCATTCCTTCTTGTGGGATTGTTCAGTCAACCTTTGCACTTCCCATAAAATCCCAAGAAAAGCTGCTTTAAAGAGTTATAATCAGGTATTACGTTCATTCCTCTGAAGGCTTTTTGGAACTGAATCAAGGTAATTCACAACTCTCCAATAGAAATTCCCTTTCTTAGCAAGAATCTTCTCTGAGAGGAAAGGATCATTTTAGATTGAAACACCTAAGGTTGCTATGCCTCCCTACCAAATATTCTCCAAAGCCAGGGGTGGACTGCTAGGGGTTCGCACTAGCTAACATTATGCCATTTCAGAGATCCTCCAAATCCCACCCCTGGCTGGCCCCGAGGTAAGTGCAGGACCTGTGCAGAGGCTTGGGGAGGGGGAAAAACAGGCCTCCTGGAGGTTCTGGGCCTCCGGAGCCTGGGGAAGGCAATTTTTGCCCTTCCAGAGACTCGAAGAAAGCCTCTAGAGCCTGGGGAAGGAAAAAATGGTGTGTGTCCCCCATGGTGCAAGAGGCTGACTAGGCCATGCCCACCATGGCCACGCCCACTCAGCAACCAGGCAGAGAACCTGTTGCTGAAATATTTGAAGCCCACCTCTGTCCAAAGTTATTCTTACGATATTTTGTGACTGTATTCATTTCATTACAAAAATAGTCAGAGCAGCAACGAATAAAAGAATGCCAAAATTATTTTTTGCCAGACTCTCTATTGTTTTCCCTACTATTACTTTGCTGGATTGATCTTGCTGCTTCAGTGTCCAAATACTTAGACAAAGAATGTTATGCTCATCTCTATTTCTTTCTAGTTTCCTAGAAATTTATAATGAACAAGTCCGCGATTTATTAAGGCAGTCAAACCATAAGAAGCCGTATACACTTCGTGTCCGTGAACACCCTGAGATGGGTCCATATGTTCAAGGTAAATTGTCTTTTCGAAGGTAGATATTATTCAGAGAGAGAGAGAGAGAGAGAGAGAGAGAGAGAGAGAGAATAGTTTATTTTAGTTTTATTTCCTTACATCTTGTGAAATATTTTGTCATTTTATCATTCATTTTGCCATTGCTTTTGCTTACTATTTCTAGAAGTTCTGAGGGATGGATGGAGATCCAGTGTTATTCAAAGAGCTTGTGACACTTCTACCTTTCCCTAATTTTATGCTTTATGCATCTAACTACCCAATGACTGACATATACTCCAGTTGCTCCCAAAATTTATTGGCGATAAACTGTAAATTATTTTTGGCAAAAAAAAGTATTGAATGTAAATCTTGAATACATTATTCTTAATAGTAAAGCTACTAATGAAAAACTACTAAAAGCTACAATTCTTAATACAAACTATTTTTGAAAGGTGTACTTTGTATGGGGTGGTGTAGGTAAGATTGTTCTTGACAAATCAAGTAATTGGGACCTAGATAATTACATCTAATTACATCAGCTAATTAGGAGGCATTACATATAAGGTATTTAATGTATCTCGTAAGGATCAGTTCACAAGGTCTTGCAAAGTACTTTCTGCTGCTAACACTGTAGTTCAGACTTTCAAAAAAGCTTGTCTCTATGTCTAAAATAAAAATAAAACCCTCTTTGTTTAACAAGGTCATGTGATAGACATAAAAAATTTTCTGCATACATAGACTGAATTGATTTCAAAACTGATAATTCAGTTTGAATGAATTATTAATCATATCATACTAATAGTGTAGTATGAACCTGATATATGAATAGAAGGAGCCATCAGTACCTAACATGACCAGCAAGCCTTGAAAAATCAGAAGGAAGAATTGGTTTAGGATGCTCCCAATTTTCCAGCTAACTATGGTTCAGTCTGTTCATGTGTTATGAGATTAAAGAGCTTTCATTGTGTATTCTGTGCTCTTGTGTCTTCTATAATTTTCCAATCCCATTACCTACTTATTTGAGTGTTGCTTGGAAAGTATCTGTCACACGTTATGTTTTAATAGAGGTTAATAAGGAAAAAAGAGACATGTGAGATAATTTGAAAAGTATGGAGAATATTTTGTGCAATTACTAGATATCCTTAGTAATATCTATGTCTTATCTTCCATACAATTAAAATACATTTTGTAACTGAAGTTTGATTCATTGATTTTGTATTCACAATTATTTTAAACAGTTATGCCTTCTTGTTCCAGCAATACTGTGATCATTTGTTTCATCCATAATATATTTTTCTATTTGAAAAATTTGTAATATAATATAATATATTGTATATTTGTATATAATATAATACTAGCTAATAACCCGGCGTTGTCTGGGTATTTATTTATAGGGGGAAAATGTCTGGACCAAACGTAATTTCTAATATTGGATTTTTCTCCTTACCAGAGGGACCCCCCTTGTGGAGTATTGTGCAGCCATTACCATGGCAACTCCACTGTTCTGTACAGTAGAATCCATTTTACGGCAGTACAGTGAAAGCCATTTTAAGGCACAACTGGTTGTATCTTAACAGAACACACATCCCAAGAGGTGTTAGAGGTGTCTCACCCCCACAATATTTTTTTCCAGAGAGTAAGTCATCTGTGTACCAAGTTTGGTTGAAATTGCTTGAGGCGTTCCAGAGTTATACTGGAACATACACACACAGAGAGCCATAAGTAATAATTAAACATTTGGTGGAAGACATTGTTCTTTTTCAGTTTTCCCCTTTTGAAGATGCTATTTTTGGTTGTAGGCCAAAAGCAGGGGTGGGTTCCTGCCAGTTCTAACCTCTTCTATAGAAGAGGTTCCACAAATCTACAGTGCCATTTAGAATCGGTTCCAGCTCCCTCCACCACCTCCCCCCTTCCGCACATTATCAAGATGAAGAGTGAGAGGAGGAATTCTGGGAGTTGAAGTCCACAAGTCTTAAAGCTGTCAAGTTTGAACACCCTGCGGGGGGGTTCTAAAGGGTAAGGGGTGCAAGGGTCTTGTAACTTGACAGCTTTAAGACTTGTGTGCTTCAAATGCCAGAGTTTCTGAGCCAACATTTTGGTTGCTAAGCAAAAGCGTTGTTAAGTGAGTTTCACCACATTTTACAAGTTGTCCACCCCCACCCAGTCACATGGCTGGCAAGCCATTCCCACCCAGTCACATGGCTGGCAAGCCACTCCCACAAAGCAGACCACACCTACAGAAGAGGTTCTAAAAAATTTTTGAAACCCACCACTGGCCAAAACCATCTCTTTAGTTAGTGCATTCCACAAGCTGGGCTCCAACAGGAAAAGGATCTTCTAGGATACCCAGTTAGGAAAGCTTCTGCTGCAGGGGAGGTCATCAAAAGAGTCTCTTCTGCTAATCATAATGTTACAGAAAATATTTCTATTCTTTGGTGCCCTCTGGATCCTTAGTATTAAGACAGGAATGTCTATGGAGATTATCAGTCTTCCAGGTCATGGTTGTCCCAAAGGTGCTATTTCAAGAGGCAACTGGACTTTTTGGTCTTTGTTTGAAGACATTTCGCTTCTCACCCAAGAGCTGAAGAAGCTGCTTGGAAGCGAAATGTCTTCAACCCCCCCCCCTTCCCCCGGAAACTCTAGCTGCCTCTTGAAAAGGCACCTTTGGGATAAAACACTAGAAGCTTTTTTAAAAAAAACCTATTGATCCTTCTTCCTTAAAATCTCTTCCAGGGCTATCTCAACATATGGTTACAGACTACAGACAAGTAGTTGAACTTCTGGAAGAAGGGATAGCAAATAGGTATTTTGTATTAAAGTACTCTAATTCATGTTAGCTTGTTTATAATTATTTTTCTCATTATCCTTCTATATTGCAGCTTTCATCAGCAAAAGGAATGGTTAATCATTGCAAGAAATTATTATCCTCCATAATAGCATACTAATTAGTGCGGACATAATGTTGATTAAATAATAGTTTCTTAATTTAAATGTTTTAATTCTGTGAAACTTATTTTCTTATAAAAAGGATGGGCATAATCGCTATATAGAGGTATGTGAAGTCCATGTGATTCTATATAGCTTAGTCATGTGGTGGAATATAGTTTTACATTTAGTTCCAAGGATAATCCATATATTGTCTAAACGTCAGCTGCTTCTACCAAAATCTTCCAAAATTATAGTATGATGGTTAACTTGTTTTCATGTTTATTCTTCCATATAAGTTATCATAGTCACTGTTCCTACCCCACAAATAATAATATATTAACTTTTCTTTTCTTGTGCGTAGAATCACAGCAGCTACTCATGTTCATGATGCCAGCAGTAGATCCCATGCTATTTTCACCATCCAGTATACTCAAGTTAGTTGAATTTTCCCAGTAATTTTTGAAACCCATAAAAGCAAGTCTTGTTGGTGTTGATTTCATCTACGAATACATTGTAACAAAATGACATTGTCATAAAAGTAATTTGTACCGTGGAGCATTATATTATACTTATAATGTGGGACCACTGATGAGTGGCGGGGTTTTTTTTTCAGTTAAAAGCTGCATCCCCTTCAGCTGAGCTACTTTGATATTGATGAGCAGAGTAAAAACCAAACATGAGAAGGCCATCATTATATCTTCCTCTCTTTTTCCCCTGTCGTATCCTTCTCTCTCTCCTTTATGGCAACCCACTTTCCGTTTTCACACCTTCTACCTCTCTGCCCAATTAACTACTAAGATCAATGGTTGATATTGCCTTTGCAACTTCATATCTGATTAAAATCCTCAGTGCTTATGTTTTAATTATGATGTTTAGGTTTTATTTAGGTTTTATTTAGGTGTTCTTCACCATAGCATCTCCCTCTGATGGTTTGATTTTATTTTTGCTATTTGGATTGCATATTGTTTTTAATTTGACATGATGCCCTCCAAGAATTGACATTGCAGCAGGATAGAAATCAAATGAATACATATGCTTGGCAGGCATGCAATCCCATTGATATAAAATGCTGGTTGACCACTTGAAGCACCTCACAAAATCAGTCTGTTCTAGACTATAGCAGAATTAGAATTTTTACTGGGAAATCACACTGCTTGAATTTGTTTTCCCTCAGGCTATACTTGAGAATAATCTGCCTTCTGAAACAGCAAGCAAGATCAATTTAGTGGACCTTGCAGGCAGGTAATACTTAGTTTTTGGAAAAACCTCTTAAAAGCCTATTATTCATGATTGTTTACTGTTAGTAAACAATTTCTCTTCTATACTGTTTGCTGTGGAATTCATGTGTGTGGTCTGGGGGAATTCTTGGGTACATTTGAAATTATACAGGAAACAGAGTGGTGCGGTGGCCTAGAGGTGGCGTTCTTGCCTCACAATCAGAAGGCTGTGAGTTTGATCCTAGGTAGAGGCAGATATTTCTCTCTCTGGGCACATGAGAATATATCTGCTGAACAAACCTCCGCATTTGCAACAGGAAGGGCATCCGACCAATGCTCTACTAGTCCCATTCAGTTACCCAGATTCCACTCCACAAATGATTACCCATGATAGGATTGATGATAGCATAGTAATTCTGTAATATCTGGATGACCATGCATATGGCAAGTCCATGGATAAGTCATAGACTTTTGAATAGCAGGCCAAATGTAAACCTTGCATGTTTTGGAAATATTAGAAAACTTTACGTAGGGGCTTGCATTTGTGAAAATAGGCTATTCTTTTCATTATTTGAGAGTTGTAGAATGTTTTCTCATTTCTTATGCTGCTACTTTTATATGCTGATAATCATTGCTGTTACTTCAATTATCTTTGGTTATGTGTTTCAGTGAAAAGGCCGATCCTAGTTATTGCAAAAATCGAATCACAGAGGGTGCCAACATTAACAAATCATTAGTTACTCTTGGAATTGTCATCTCTACTTTAGGTAAAAATAATATTAACATTTATTTAAAAAATAATGAAATGTTAATGGATCACCTATTGAACTTTTCCTATGATGCATACTTGCAAGCAAGCATGAGTAATTAAATGAAGTGCTGCATTCATAAAATATTTCATTTGCTATTAGATGGGAGACAGGATTATAAAAGAAGCATTGGCTGCCTTCATACTTCATGATAAGTTGTGATTTGTCTTGTTCATCTCCTTTTTTTTAAGGAGCTCTTGCCTTTGCTTCTGTGAATTAATTAATTACAGCAGAGATGCACATCTCCAGTTTGAACGTGGTCCCAGAAACGTTATGCAGCCCCTTGAGGCTTCCTTATCTTGCAGATTATCAGCTGTGGCAATAACTCAAGTTCTCCAGTCCCCTTTCCCATATTGCTTTTCCATTGTCACTGTTGCTGTCATTTACCTCTACTGTTTATCTTCTGTATTTAATTTTCTTGGGAATCCCACCTATCTACTTCACTTCTTTACCACTACCAGAACAATAGTTACCCTACCGGTATTGCCTTGGCTCTTCGCTTACGTATCTGTGATGAATTTGTAGTCAGTTTCCAGCCAAGAGAAGCAGCATGGTGACTTGAAAGGACAGACTAGGAAATAGCATTCTTTGCCCTTCTGCTTTTCTTCTCACTTTTTTGTAAGGAACAGTGAAGAGTGCTACTACTTTTATCCACTTTCAGCTTTTTCCTGCTAAGTTGCCTTATTTCCTGTTATCTTTTGGCATCAACAGGCAAACAGGAAGCAGCTGCAGTATTAAGGAGAAAGAAAAAGCAGTCCTTTTCTTTTAGACTTAAATTCCTTGTCTGCTTTATTTTCTGTTTCCTTTCACTTTACTCCTTGATGACCATAACATTCAGAAACTTGGGCATGTTGTGATTCCCTAAAAGAGAGATGAAGAATTACTTAGTAAATGAATGTACTCTGCCTACCAGCCCCTTCCTAGCAATGGCAGTGGCAAACTCCTTGGTGGGAAAGTCTCAGCAATTTGCTGAAGAGAGTAGCAGCTTTTTGCTGAGAATGTAAATAAAATAATGAGAGAGTATGATGTGAGTCATTCATATGTGAGTGTCTGGTCACTTATAAGGTGCCGCCCTGTTTGCATTTTTAGTGAGTTTCCAGTTTTCCATCATGTTCAAGTTAACAAACCATATATTAGGGATAATTAAGTGTGTTTCTTGAAGTTATGGTTGTTCTTTACTATTTGATTTTTATCCCACCTCTATTATTTTATAAGTAAATCGGGTCAACATACTTAATATTCCTACTATTCAAAGAAAAAGGAAAGCTAATATTACAATTTATAACATAATATAATACTATGCCTCATTCTGCTCCTTCATTCTGTATGTTTATTTGAGAAGGAAGGAGAGAAATTAGTTGATTTAAAGAAAAAGCATATTGTTCTAAGAAATTTGTAGTAAACATGTTCTGTACATTAAGTTAAAAATAAAGCATTTTTATATCTACTGGGAGTCTTTTCTTCCATATTAACTTGGGTAAATTGGGAGAAAAACTTGCTTTATGGGACTCAAAATATCTAGCTGGAAATGCACAGAGGTAAGAAAAGGGAAAACAAAAGAAGAAAAGGCATTTCCAATATCTGTCTATCCTGGGGATAAATCTTTCTATTTTTCTGTTGGGAGTTTCCAAATAAAATCAGACCTTTCCCTGAAGTTTCTTTCTTCTATTAACATTTCATTATTTTTCTTTTGTACTATTTTATGCTGTTAGAAAACATTATGGATAGAATAGCATTAAAGCATAAATGGGTCACATCATTAAACCATCATTACAACACATGAGGTAACATTTGTTTAGGAAAATACATTTAAAAATTAAAAGCAAATAAACTAAGTGCAAAAGGTTTGCCATTTACCATTTGTCCAACCAAACATTTGCCATTTACAGATGCCATTTGCCATGACAGAAAAGTAATACTATCCCAACACCAATTTTGGTGCTCATTCTTCACATTTTCTTGTTGGAAGTGCTTAAGCATGGTAATGGTATTACCATTACCAATTTAATTCCCAAAGACTTTTTCTTCTATTATTCTCTTTAGAGTCCCTCATCCCTGGGATGAAATATCCACTGTGCTTTTCTGATTATATTAAAGCCCCGTTTGATGGCTTCCTATATATAAAATTGGATGGCTGAATTGTGATCTTTGGCACCTTAAAAACTGCCTAATCTGTGATCAAAGGACCATAATGATTGATCAACAAAACAGTATAGTCGCCACGATGTAAAAAAGATGTTGAGACTCTAGAAAGAGTGCAGAGAAGAGCAACAAAGATGATTAGGGGACTGGAGGCTAAAACATAAGAAGAATGGTTGCAGGAACTGGGGATGTCTAGTTTAATTAAAAGAAGGACTAGGGGAGACATGATAGCAGTGTTCCAATATCTCAGAGGTTGCGACAAAGAAGAGGGAGTCAAAGGACTTCCAAAGCATCTGAGGGTAGGACAAGAAATAATGGATAGAAACTTATCAAGGAGAGAAGCAACCTAGAACTAAGGAGAAATTTCCTGACAATTAATCAGTGGAACAACTTGCCTCCAGAAGTTGTAAATGCTCCAACACTGGAAGTTTTTAAGAAGAGATTAGATAACCATCTGTCTGAAGTAGTGTAGGGTTTCCTGCCTAAGCAGGGGGTTGGAGTAGAAGACCTGCAAGGTCCCTTCCAACTATTCTATTCTACTCTACTCTACTGTACTCTATTCTACTACTCCACTCCACTCTATTGTCTTAATCTTTGACTGTTGAATGTTACTATAGCATGAAAAAATATTTTTGGATTGTTTGAAATGAATATTTCTTTTACTGTATAAGTCTGACTTTTTTTTTTTGCTTTTTAGCCGAAAACACTCAAATGTTCAGCAGCTGCCAGAGCATCAGCAGTATAGCCAGTGAAGTGGACAGTGACCGTACAGACAGTTACTGTGGCTCCAATATCAATAGCTGCAAGCGTCAAGCTTATATTCCATATCGGGATTCCATTCTTACTTGGCTTCTGAAGGATAGTCTGGGTGGCAATTCCAAGACCATAATGATTGCAAGTAAGTATAAAGATTTGCTTTGATTTCAGGAATGGTCATATGATCTAAATACTCCTAAAAGCAGTATTCTGTTGGTTCCACCACAAAACCGCGGAGGACAAAATCGCGCTCGACGAAAGCGCGCATTTGACGTCATCACAGCGCGATGAAAACATCGCGCTGTGATCGAAAAATGTAAAAATAAAGCGAAAACCTTACCCTAACCCCCCCAAACCTAACCCTAAAACTAACCCTAAACCTAACCCTTAACCTAACCATAAATCTAACCCTAAACCTAACCGTTAACGTAACGCTAAACCTAACGCTAAACCTTAACCTAACGCTAAACGTAACCCTAACGCTCTAAACCTAACCCTAACCCTTAACCTAACCCTAACCCTAAACCTAACCCTTACCTTTATGTGAATCGGCTTGCTTTAATTTTAATTTTATTTAAATTTTTAATTTTTTTCGTCGCTCTGATGATGTCACATGCGCGCTTTCGTCGAGCGCGATTTTGTCCTCCGCGGTTTTGACGGGTCACGATTCTGTTAATTGCCCAAGGACAATGTAATATCTGTCTGAAAGATGTGTGACATAGAAAATAACTGAGCAAGAGCTGTCTCTCACATTATAAATTTCAATATGGAACTATATTTTACCTCTGTCAGTAGTTCCTAATGAGATATTACTGTTTATTTCAAAACATTTATAAGCTGTCCTTACACTGTAGTTATGAAAGGCAGAGATCTGGCAACATTAAAAAAAAATTACATGAACTGTTAATAATATAAAGAAGAAACGAGTAAGAGCAGATTAATACAGGAGATAATCTGCTAACCTATCAGCACAGCAAACCAAAATATCTGCTGCAGTATGTTTTGGTACTAGATAGAAAAGCAAAAACAAAAGCGTTTTTAAAAATCCATACTTTAGACCTTGTCTTGGGGAAATTTCTTTCCTGCCAGAAATATCACTGCATCCGGTGGATTTTGGAGAAATGCTTGTCTAGCCAATTTTAAAGGACAAACTGGGTTATGGGAGTAGATGGTACATAGGTTTGTAGCAGAAAAGAGTTTTAGGGGTTTTCAATGCCATTAATACTTTTCAATTGTTCTAAAAACCTACCCAATCACTGGGTAATTGATCCTATTTGTTCATTAGATCAGGCAGCCATCACTGTCAAATAATGGATGAGCTAAAATTTGTAGACAATTTTCAAACGGGGACATGGGTACAGCATGTTCCAGTAATTTAGTCAAATGTTGTTAAGGCGTGTGTCATCATGGCTAAATTTGTCTTCTTTTGAGTAGGCTTAAGTCTCATACATTATAAAAAGCATAGATCTGTTTGCCTGCTGGCTTATCTATCTATTTTAATGAAGACTGCCTTGAAAAAGTTTGGGTGTAGCCATCTGTTGCAAAGATAGATCACTTGCCCATATTTTCAACAAAGTTTACTTTGGCAAAAGTTGTTTTTTTGATTCATCTATTATCTGAATTAACATCAATATTTGGCCAATAAGTGATTAGATGCAGAAACGTATTTTACAGCATAGATATCTAAAATGTGGTTCCAAGTGAAGAATTTACTAGATAACCTTGGATATAATTGTAGGTTCAGGAAAATAATCATATAAAACAAGGGCCATTACTGTTTTAAGTCAATTTCAGTTTCAGTTTTTGTTACTGACAATTTCTGGTGATTTGCATGTGTGAAAACAGTAGCATATCCACCTATATTGCTCTTGGATGGAAGAATAAAATGCAAATGGTTTTGGGGTCAAAATATCTAAAGCACATTTCACATTTTTTGTTGTAATTTTCTTTTTCTATCTGCAGCTATTTCTCCTGCAAGCTGTTGCTATAATGAAACTGTGAATACCTTACGCTATGCTTCAAATGCCAAAAAAATTATTAATAAACCTCGAGTAAATGAGGTGAGTTACCTTGTGTGTTTCTTTTATTTCATTGAGCATTTTTGTTGGCTCTCTAAAGGAGTATATCATTTTTGTTGTATAATTTGTATGCATTTTTAAAACAATTGATGCTGCAGTTCTTTAGTGTCACCTTTTTTCATAATACATTATAATAGTTCTCACTTAATGACCACATTTGGGATCACCTACTTCCTTGCTAAACAATGCAATTGTTAAATGAAATGTCATGTGACTGTGTTGAACTTAATGACATCAGTTTAATGGTTAAGTGAATCACAACACTGCGGGTTGTCAAGTGCATCATATTGTGATTGCAATTTGTGACTTCCTGCCAGCTTCTCCAGTAACTTTGATTGTCAGAAGCCAACTGTGAAGGTCACAAATGGCAATCATGGGACCATGCAACCCTATGACCATCATAAATGTACACCAGTTGCCAAATACCGCAATTATGATCGTGTGACCAAGGGGTGGCTGCAAATGTCATAAATGCATGTTGGTTCTCAAGCTCCTGAATCATGATCAGGTGACAGCAGGGATGCTATAAAAGCTGCAGGTTCAAAGATTAGTTGTAAAACTAATTTTTACATGCCATTGTAACTTTGACTAATTGCTGAATAAATCAGTCAGTAAGTGAGGATTATGTACTATATGTAGTAGCAATAGCAACAACACTTAGACTTAAAGCTCCACAGTGCTTTACAACTCTCTCTGAGTAGTTTACAGAGTCAGCCTATTGTCCCCCAATCTGGGTCCTCATTTTACCAACCTGACAAGGTTGGAAGGCTGAGTCAACTTTAAGCCGGTCTGAATCAAACCCCTGCAGTGGGCAGTGGGCAGTTAGCCTGCAATACTGCATTTAACCACTGCATCACCAGGGATCATGTAAAGTATACTTTTGTCATATATTTAATTATTACATATGCAGTTCCCTAGTAATCATCACACATTATGAGGGAAGAAGATTTAATTTAGACATCCAATATTGGGAGAAGTAATAACGTTGTGCAATCCTTAATTTTTTTTTCTTTCCTGGAAATTGTGAGGGCAGAATATATTGAGCGGTAATGCCAAAAAATGTGTAATAAATATTTTAGAATCAATGAATTGTTTCCTTACTTTTTAAAAAAGTTCCTCTAATTTTTCAGGATGCAAATGTGAAACTGATTAGAGAATTACAAGAAGAAATACGTAGGTTGAAAATTATGTTGATGAATTTTGAGATGGTATGTACAACTGTATTATCTACGTTCAATCAAAATCATTTGGTCCATCTGTATATATTGTTAGAAGTGTAATTTTGCTGTATATGAAATCTGATGGCAATCCAATATTGTCTATTAAGATTGGTTTTCCTCAAGATATTAGTCAGATTTGTCAGGTCTGTCTGGATCCTAATCTGAACCAAGGATCATGCATCTGTAGTTAAATATTTTTTAAAAAAACCATTTTAGTTATTAAGACCATATCATATTTATTTTGTCATTACATTTTCTCTCCTAATAATTTGACAGATTGTGATGCAGCACAAATGACATCCAATGGGCCAAATTTCTGCTATGATTTAATTGGTGATGCTGGTTGGTTATCATTAATGAGCTAGGACAGCATTTCTCCTTCCAAATTATATTTCAGCTCATAAGAAGTCAATAAAAGGAAGAAAAATGAGTAATTCAGAGATGCTATTATGTCCAGAAAGCTACCAAACCACTGACGCTATTCCACAAGTATTTGAAATTCAAAGGACTTTAACTGTAATTTTGGAATATATTTGCCTACTATGATGATAGTTTAAATATAAGTCTTCCAGTGGAATTGAAATAAGACCCAAAGGTACTTTTTCAGCTCCAATTGAAGGTGAAAAATTGAAAGAAGAGTTCCAAGTAAATCCGCACTCCTTAAGAGAACAATTTTGGAACTTTTTCTGTATGGATACTAACAAAGCTGTGAATCTCTTGAGAAAAATAGAAGTTTATATATTTCATAGCTATTTTAAAGAAGAAAAATATTCTATGAGGACAAGCTGGAGTGTGTAACTTAATAAGTTAACTAGTCAGGATGTGTTTTTACCAGCCTATATGTGTAATTGAAAGAAAGTTCCAATGTACGGTTTTATGTTTATGAAGTGGATATGAAAATGGGTTTTTCTTTCTTTTCTTCTTTTTTCTTTTCCTTGTGACTAATATTTGAGTAATTCCTAAAGTTTGTAAAATACTATTGGAAATGAATTTTAAAGTATGTAACTTGGGAAGAAGTTTAAAAAAGATGTACTAGAATTTATTGTCTTTAGAATATTTTTTAAAGGAAACCGAGTTTCAAAATGGATATATAAAGAAGTTTTACCTTTAATGTTAAAGAACATGAAAGAGTACAGTGAAGTTTGTTAATATAAATGATAATAGTCTACAAAGGTTAATAAGCCTAATTAGAAATGCATATTATTTCTCACAACACGGAAGGAAAAAAAAAAGGATTTTCATTAAGATCGTGATATATATTGTTTTAAACAAATATTTTATTTGGGCCTGTTTTTGCTTCTGATTTTATACTCGATATAGAAAAAATGAAATTTATAATTTTGGTTTGAAGATTTAATAATTGTGTAAGTTATAGAATTGACTTTTCATACTTTTATAGATAAGGTAAAAAGTTGAAGTTATAACTATTAGTATTTTACTGTGTTGGAAAGGGTCGGGCGTCAGCCCTTTGTATTTTTTCCCCTTTTTTCTCTCTCTAAATTCTGCACGACCCCTTTTCTTTTCTTTTCTTTTCTTCTCTTCTTTTCTATTTTATGTGATAATAAACTTCAATAAAATATTTAAATAATAATAATAAAGATAAAATGAAATGTACTACATACCAAAGGACCCTTATCTAGAGAAACATGAACAAGAAAATTGAAGGTATATTTTAGTTGCTTAGTGTAGACAGATAAAATAAAGTAATATGTATACACACACACAAACACACACACACATATATATGACCTTAGAAATTAGTGCATTGTGAATATAAGAATGTTATTGCAATATGAATAGTCAAATATACCATAATTAGGATAGAGTCTTTTCTGTTCTTGCTTTGCTTTCCCACTCTCAGGTCATTAATTTGCACTGCATATGGAAACATTTCAGAAATCTTATTAATACTTTGTCTCCATAGATGAATTCTAGCCCTTCATGGAGTGATGACAAAGAAGGAAATCTTACGGAATTAGTACTTCAAAATGAAATTAAGGTTGGTATGCATTGTGTTTTTCTCAAAACTGTATAAAAGGAGATCGTGGTCACAGATTAACGTCTGGTAGAGAAGGGAAAAAGAAAAAAAATTGGAGTGGATTAAGAGTTTTGAAATATGTCCTAGTAGTTATAAATAAAATGGTTAAGTTGTGAATGAAACAAAACCAATAATTTTTTAAAAAATAAAGAAGCTTATATTATTAATAGTAAAACTTAACTAAAAAGAGGCACTGCTGACAATGATAGTTTTTACATTTAGAAAGTGTATATTCTAAATTTCTGATTCTGGCTTCACTATTGATTTTGCTTGCCAGAAGATCACCAAAGGTGATCACATGACCCCAGGATACTGCAACCATCACAAATGTGAGTCAGTTGCCAACAACACTTGGAGTAATATCATATGTCCCTGAAAATAAGACAGGGTCTTATTTTCTTTTGACCCCCGAATAAGGGTTTGGCCTTATTTTCAGGGAGGTCTTATTATTTTTGCAGGAAGCAGTGAGGGGGGGTGCAATATTTTCAGGGAGGGCTTAATTTTGGGGGAGGCCTTATTTTCAGGGAAACAGGGTAATATAACACTTATAAAAAGTTTTTTATCCTGCCATTATTGTTTTTTTTATAAATAACTCAAAGCAGCGAACAAAGTATACCTTTCTCTTCATATTTTCCCTTCTGAGGTGGATTGGGCTGAGAAAGAATGACTGGCCCAAAGTCTCCCAGCTGGCATTCATGCCTCAGGCAGAACTAGAACTCACATCTCCCATTTTATAGACAAGCAGCTTAACCACCACACCAAACTGCCTCACAGATTTTGTTTTACTTCCATTTAAAAATATTAAAATAAACACATTTTTCTCATTTATTATCTCCAAAGATCGACCAGTTGACCAAAGACTGGACAGATAAATGGATTAACAGAAAAGCTATTATGGAAGAGTACAGTGTGGATATCAACAAGAAAAAAGCTGGAGTGACAATAGACTCCAGTTTACCTCATTTCATGGCCATGGACGATGACATCCTTAGTACTGGAGTCGTACTGTACCATCTCAGGGTGAGCCAAGATTTCTGTACTTAGCTATTACTTCAAAATGACATACTTTAATTATGAATAGAAAACCTTAATCTGCAATACTTGCCAAAATCAAGTTCAGAAAACAGAATGTATAATCATATTTTAATTCAAATATTTCTGCTCCTATGTCTAATATGTTATTGAGGCATCATAGTAGAATTTGTAATAAAAACTCTTAGTTATTAAAAGTCTGAAATCAATAGCATAATAATAAAGACTACATAGTAATAAAGAACAGCAGAAATGTTTAATAATTAGCTATAATCTTAATAATTGATAGTTTATCTTTACCATAATAATCATACTTTACTGAATCATGGAATTTAATATTTCTGCATGTTATTGTTGTTAGGATTTACATGTTGCGTCACCCAAATCTTAAAGTTCTCACATTCTAAATTATAATTGCCATTACTTGTTTTTTAAATCTATCACTATGCTGAAAAGGAACATACGATGCTACATATGAAATATTTCTGGTTTGGTAATAAGTATAAGGATTTTAAAGTTTTCAAAATGATTAACCATACATTTCTATGCTCAGAATATACAAAGGCTGTTACCTTACATGACAAAACAAAAAGGACACTGGATAGATTAAAAAGAAATGCATTTTTAAAATTAAAATTTTGAACTAGAACGTCCAACTTGTTAATCACTTGCCTATGAGAAATATCACTTATAAGGAAGTTGTAATATAAATTATAACATCTGTCCATTTTAATATTGTCATGTTTATTCTTAAAGTATTTAAAATATAACGCTAGTCTTGTTTGCTGTTTATGATACCTAATGCAACCTTGTATTTAGAATTCACAATTTATGCTTTGCATAAATTTTTCAATTAAGTTTGTATAACCCAATACTTTTCTTTAAAAATCTCAATTTAGGCTCCTTTCCAATTAATAACTATGTACAGAAGCTTAGTCTCAGCTCAAGGATGCCTCAATTACAATTCATAAAGTTTAGGTCTACTTCTTCTACATTCCTTCTAGGGCCAGTTTTCTGAGCAGTTTGTGAAAGCAATTTGTCAGTCTTCTGTCAACACAGGTCTTGCTATTTGTATGATGAGAGGCATTTTAATTGCAGCTGTAGTGGTGATGGTCAGAGGCGGGGATTTTCTCAGTTCCTACTGGCCTCTTCTGGACTTGGGAGTGGGGCAGGCAATCCACTCAACTCCACCCTACCCAGAGAGATTTGCTTTTTCTTCAATAGATGGATATGTGACTGATAGGCAGATATTTCAAGCAAAGAGCGTTTGCTCCTAACGGCTATAGACAGAAAAACCATCCTCCTGAACAAATTTGCTTAACAGCCTCCTCCTGCTTTATGGGGCATGCAGATGGAGATGGCGCATGGTCTGGATTGGGACTTCCTAATAAAGTAGGAGGGAATAGGTGCTACTTTTTTGGAAGGCTCTCAGTCCCAGATCCATGAGGCTGGAGTGAATGAGGCTGTGCTAGTCATCTATCAAATGTCTTCTTCCATCCTCTCCCCATATTAGGGAAGATGATTATTGGATGTTTTCTTTGCTAACAAGAAAATTCACCTATCACTACATTTTATTTACTCTGCAGTATATATTTAGGCCAATACCAGTCAGGAACCACATTAATGAAGCAGAGTACACATTTTAGGGACTGGAGACCATTGCAGAGATTATATAAAGTCCATCCTTATTAGTAGGACAATTATTGTGATATAATTAAGGGGGAGATGTATGAAATTAAGGAATTAGTGTTTATGTTCAGTAATATATCACATTCTTTTCTTTTTTCTAAACTAACATCTATTGTTTAAAATATGCATATTGTTTAATTTCAGTTGGCAAAAAATACTTCAGTTTGCCTGATAAACTTTTTCGTCTTAAAGTTTTGGCACTTGCATGATTTCGTCATACTTATGCAGCTGAAATGTTTTGCTTAAGTGTTCAATTAGAGCAAAAATCTGGATCCTTTTCAAATGTCTGTTCAGAAGCTTGCCAAGATTAGGAAGAATTCTATTGCGGCAAAGCAATAGCTCTGAACAGCTGGCTAGATTTTTTTTGGAATTTTGCAATCCTTCTACATCAGATTAAGAAAGACTGTAGTAGAAAGATTTTTTAAAATAATTATTTTAAATATTTGTATGCAAAAAAGGTCTTCATCTCTCCATATTACCGTATTTTAGGAGTATAAGATGCACCTTTTCCCTCCTAAAAGAGGGTGAACATTTGGGTGGGTCTTATACACTCAGTGTAGCCCCACCCACCCATTAGCCCCCATCCTTTGGCCTCTGCCTCCCAGCAATTTACCTCCTTGCAGAAAACCGGAAAATGGAGCTTGCGGGTGGAGAGGGGAGAAATAGGCTATGGTAATCTCTGCTGCCTGAAACAGCTGATCATATGGAGGCCCTGCTGAAACTGAAAGTGAAACAGGCTGTTTGCTGCAAAGAGCCAAGGTGGCGCAGTGATTATATGCAGCACTGCAGGCTACTGCTAGATCAGCAGTTCAGCGGTTCAAATCTCACCGGCTCAGGGTTGACTCAGCCTTCCATCCTTCCGAGGTGGGTAAAATGAGGACCCAGATTGTTGGGGGCAATATGCTGACTCTCTGTAAACCACTTAGAGAGGCCTGAAAGGCCTATGAAGCGGTATATAAGTCTACTGCTACTGCTATTTTTTTTTTCTTCTAATCAGACTAAACTGAAATAGGCTGTTTTCTGTTTGCTGCAAGGACGTAAATCAATAACTATAAATGCCTATGGAATGTTCAAATTATTAGACTTATTTTTTAAAGACTGCTTTTTTATTGTTCTAGACAACTTAGCAAAATAAAGAAGCTTTTTAAAATAAATGCTTGATCTGAAGAGGCCCAGTGCTATTGTATCTTCTTTTAAATAACAGAGAATAACATATACTTCCAGAAAGCCACATCAATTTTAACAGCATCTGTACCAGTATAGTCTGAAAAGTAACACCACAAACAGTGTATATCATCTGTACTGTTTGCTGTTTGCTGCAAGGAGGAAAATTGCTGGGAGGCAGCGGCAGATTTGTTTTCCCTTGTTTTCCTCCCCAAAAGCTAGGTGCATCTTATACTTCAGAGCGTCTTATACTCCAAAAAATACGGTAATTAATTTACAGTACTTGAAAGTGGCTGAGGATATCTTTATATGGAAAGAAGCCTAGTTTGCAGATTTTATCAACAGGATACTTATTTAAACCCTTTTAAGCCTGTTTCATTAACACTACACTAACACCTTTGTCCCCTCTTTCTTTGCTTCTAGATGCTGCTTTTTTCTTTTCTTTATGCTTTGCCTTTTTAAAATTCAGGTATCTGTAATTTCAACTGAGGAACAAGAAGGTAAAAGGCTGTTTTTCACTTCCATAATTAAAAACGCTGCTGCACCATGTATATGAGCAGCAAAGAAGATCACAATATACTTCTTGTTTATATTTAACATACCTATTTATGGATCTTGGCTGATGATAGCAATTGCTGTAAAATTGGAAATTTTAAATTACAGTGAAATGAACTCTCTTGATGGGGAGAAAGGATCATTTGTGTCACTGGATCACATGTTCTCTGTGTCTGATAATACTATATTTCAGTGATATAATAGTGCTCTGATCCACAATTCTGTTTTATTATTAAATACAGACTAGTTTATGTTGAATATAATGAAAAATCTATACATTTTAGATGTGTACCATCTAGATTTATTGTTGTCAAATAAAATTCCTTGTTCAGATAAAAAATGTTAATAAAGGTAATTGCTTTGTGCTAATCCTGAGAATGAATTTAATTTAGTGTAATTATCCCTCTCTCTTTTTTTTTTAGGAAGGAACAACCAAAATTGGAAGAAGTGATTCAAACCAGGACCAAGATATTGGTAAGAATTATGATATATAATCCAGGGGTTTACAGGCTTAAGATCACCTTAATTAAAAGCTATGTTATGGTTTTACATGGATCCATTTACTGAGCATATGGGTACATAAAATTGCCAAGAAAACTGCTTGGACATGTTGATAAGGTCACCAGGAGTTGAGCTTAATTTGAAGATGATTTGACTATTTTTTTGACTATTTGACTATTTTGTATCAACATTAAATTCATCAAATGATGTATGTTTCCGTAGGATATTATGTTCCATTATAAATAAATAACATTATAAATTTGATAATTAAGTTATAATGTATTATAATTGGTAGCAAATTATACATTTTTTGGAGTCATTTGGAGTCATTTTATTAAGACTTATAGGCCGCCCTTCTCCCTGAGGGGACTCAGGGCGGCTTACAATCATAAGGGAAGGGTGTGCAGCAACAAGGGACAAACAATAAGTGACCAAAAATGAAATAAAATAGTAAAACCACAACATGCATTCAACAGTCAACACTCGGGCGGGTAAATTAGAGCCTATCCCCAGGCCTGCTGGGAGAGCCAGGTCTTGAGGGCTGTGCGGAAGGTCTGGGTGGTGGTGAGGGTACGAATCTCAACGGGGAGATCGTTCCACAGGGTCGGAGCTGCAACAGAAAAGGCCCTCCTCCGTGTAGTCGCCAGTCGACATTGACTGGCGGATGGAATCCGGAGGAGGCCCAGCCTGTGTGATCTAATCGGTCGGAGGGAGGTAATCGGCAGAAGGCGGTCTCTCAAGTATCCAGATCCACTACCATGGAGTGCTTTAAAGGTGGTCATCAATACCCTGAAGCGCACCCGGAGACCGACAGGTAGCCAGTGCAGCTCGCGGAGGATGGGTGTAATGTGGGCGAACCGCGGTGCGCCCACTATCACTCGCGCGGCTGCATTCTGGACTAACTGCAGTCTCCGGATGCTCTTCAAGGGCAACCCCATGTAGAGCCCATTGCAGTATTCCAGCCTAGAGATCACAAGGGCTCGAGTGACTGCTGCGAGAGCCTCCTGGTTCAGATAGGGCCGTAACTGTCGGACCAGGCGAACCTGGGCAAATGCCCCCCTGGTCACAGCCGACAGCTGATGGTCGAAAGTCAGCTGTGGATCCAGGAGGACTCCTAAGTTACGGACCCTGTCTGAGGGGTATAAAATTTGACCCCCCAGCCTGAGTGTTGGAATGTCAACCAAATTATTGGGAGGGAAGCACAACAGCCACTCGGTCTTGTCCGGGTTGAGTACCAGTTTGTTAGCGCTCATCCAGCTCTTAACGGCCTCAAGGCCCTGGCTCATCACATCCACCGCTTCATTGAGTTGGCACGGGGCGGACAGATACAATTGTGTATCGTCCGCGTATTGGTGGTATTTTATCCCGTGCCTCCGAATGATCTCGCCCAGCGGTTTCATGTATATGTTAAATAGTAGGGGGGATAAGACCGAACCCTGCGGCACCCCATATTTTAGGGGCCTCAGGGACGATCTCTGCCCCCCGACCAACACCGACTGCGACCTGTCCGAGAGGTAAGAGGAGAACCACTGCAAAACAGTGCCTCCCACCCCCACCTCCCGCAGTCGTCGCAGAAGGATACCATGGTCGATGGTATCGAACGCCGCTGAGAGGTCAAGGAGAACCAGGATGGACGCATGGCCTCCATCTCTGGCCCTCCAGAGATCATCGGTCAATGCGACCAAAGCGGTTTCTGTGCTGTAACCCGGTCTGAAGCCGGACTGGAAGGGGTCAAGGTAACTAGCTTCCTCCAAGGCCCGTTGGAGCTGGAAGGCCACCACCTTCTCAACAACCTTCCCGATAAAGGGGAGGTTGGAGACAGGACATCAGTATAGTCAGCTACAAAACAACATAATTCTTTCAAAAAATGGTTATGCTGGGTATTATGAGGCAGATAAATCCTGTGTGGTAAAGAAATCATTCTTTAAGCACATTTATTGCATTGAGATGGGGCCATTTTTTGATGGATTAAATTTTAATGATTGAACAAAATTTTGATCCTGATGGGAACACTGATATATGTAAACATGTAAGTATTCCGTTCACCCTGTATACAACTCTTGCATGCATATACCACACCCATTGCTCCTCACCATTTTTCTACCCATTTGTTTACACACCTGAGAAGGAGTATGAGACAATATTGTTTTCTCTAGCCACCTGCTTTTATTTTATTTTATTTTTTTATTAAAATTCACGATTTAAAAGTTATTTATTGAGAGGAAGATGAAAAAGTGCCCTTGGGAAACAGAGGCATAAAAGCTGTTCATCTCCAAGCATAGTTGCTTGAAGAGTAAAGGTAAACCTAATCCTTTTCTGTCTAAACTGTTCTGCTCAAGATTATTGATTTCCCTTCTGTTCATGCAGTGAAAAACTTCCACCGCATTAACATGGGTTGTAGGAGAAGGAAGAAGCTAAAAAGTGTCTTCTTTCCTCTAATAAGTTATTGGGTTTCTTCTAATAATTTTCAGCAAACAATCTGATCCAACCAGCTAACATATTAACCTTGTTTATGAGCATTAATTTGCCGTTTTCCCACTAGTTTTAGTAACAACAAAATAGCAGCCCAGTTCCTGCTACTCAGCTGTTCATACTGGCTAACTGGTTGCCAGAGGGGATAGTAACCTGAAAGCCATCCATCCATCCATGTCTACGTCATTTTAGGCATTGTGGAAATTATTATTACTACTAATAAACGTATCAATTCTGACAAGTTTTTCTAGATACACTGAAGGTTTGAAATCCATACACTTTGTAGTGTTGCAGGGTCAGGAGATTGAAAGGGACCATTGTATTGTAGACAACCGGCATGGGATTGTGACTCTGCGGCCTCTTCAGGGAGCACATTGTGTTGTAAATCATCATGAAGTAACTGATTCTGTTCGTTTATCACAAGGTAAGAATTTGATGTTCACAGAATTTTTAATGCCTAAGATTCATACCGAAGGATGAAATCAGATAAAGAACTAATAGTAGTTAATGACAGTTCTATCTTGCCTAGATTTATCTAATCCAGTGGTGTCAAAGTCAAGACCTGGGGGATGGATCCAGCTGGCGGGGTGCTTAGATCTGGTGACGCAGGGCTGTCCTGGAAATAGCAAAGGACCAGCCCGCAGTGCCTCTGTCAGCAAAAATGGAGACCAGGGGGGGGGCCACAGGCAGCCATCCCAAGCCTTTTTTGCTGGAAGAGGGTTGCAGGAAGCCATTGCAGCTAAAAACGGAACTTGGGAGCCTGTTTTTGCTGGCAGAGTGCTTGGTCCACCACAGGTGCCCCTGTTATGAGTGATGTCAAACTGGCCATGCCCCCTGGCCCCCCGAAATCAAACACAACCCTGATGCAGCCCTCAATGAAATCAAGTTTGACACCCCTGATCTAATCCCTTTAAAATCTTTTAAAACCATCTAAAATAGTGAGCATCATATACATTTTTCTTCCTGTTTCATAATATTTGAATACATGAGTCACCCACTAAATTTCTTTGCAATATAGTCAGGGCAAACAAAAGAAAGTAATTCTGCACATAGTACATAATCTATGGAATTAACATTATAAGTGTTGCCTGAGGAAGCCAATGAGTGTATTTCTGTATTGACGTTCAAGCATTTGAAGCACTGTATTGTTAAACTGCTCTTGCCAGTCTGATAAATTTGCTTTCTGGCCAATGTGTCTCCTTAGGTAAGTGAGCCAAGATAGAAGCACTTTCAGATTAATTCCCCATACCATGGTGAAGATTAATTCAAATTTAATATTAATTCACACGTCTTTGTATTTTATTGTTGCTTTATTTTATTTTTATCCTTGCTTACTATTTGAGTCCCTTATATAGTCTTCTTTTTGGAATATATATTTTTCCATTATCTGGCCCCTGTAAAGAAAGCTCTGCCAATATTTATAGGATGATGATGACAATCTATAGTTTAAATATACATAAAATATTTTCAAAAACGTTTATCATTTTCTAATTTTACTTTTTTTTTTCTTCCCTCCTTTTTAGGAGCTGTAGTTGTCCTTGGCAAAACTCACAAATTTAGATTCAACCATCCTGCTGAAGCTGCCCTTTTAAGGCAGAGGCGTTCAGTAAGTTTAGAGAGCGTTCTAATTTTCTTTCCCAATTGCTAAATATTTAAACATTGTATGTTGTTAGCAGTAAAGTTGAATGCTTTTAAAAGGCATTGAAAAGAAAAAGAAAAGGCCATGATATGCAATTGAGAATTCACACAATCTTTTATCATGGTTCTTCATTGGTCTTTCCACCCAGTCATATTTGTTGGCTAGTTACACTCTCCTTGAAGATATAGCCTTCATATTGCTCTCACCATTGTCATTAAAATACTTCTATAGTTTTCTGGTACTGAAGGAAATATATGTGGCATCATGTCAATCCTGCTCTTTCTTTCTTTCTTTCTTTCTTTCTTTCTTTCTTTCTTTCTTTCTTTCTTTCTTTCTTTCTTTCTTTCTTTCTTTCTTTCTTTCTTTCTTTCTTTCTTTCTGATATAGCACTGGCATATCACACACTTATTCTGGCAACCCATGTGCCAGAGATTGAGAAGAAAACATTGAGGACATGATCTGTCATTACTGCAAAATTTGATTCATGTCTAAACCTACAGTATAAAAATGAAATTAAATCTATATTTGAGCTATTCAGATACTGGGCTCCAGAAAATAAGGGACTATATTGTACTATAGAACTCAGCAAAAATGAAGAATACAAGTAGTTTAACGCTTCTATGATTTTTTTCTTCTTCCACATTGTTTGTTTTTAACAGATCTGTGAAACTTCCTCTGTCGTGAATTTCAGATCTCTTGAATGGCTAGATCTGGATGGAGATTGTTCTTCCCTTTCATGTAGCTTTTATCCAGGTGAAGCAGAAAGGTAGGTTAAAAAGGGTTGAACTGAACAAAATATGCCATTTTTCTGTATTTTTTTCCTTTTACAATGCTATGATTAATTTCTTTTTGCAATGTGAATGAGCCAGTATTAGAATTCCTTCCTTCCCTGTTCTATGGTAGTGAATTAACCAAACATTTTATTTATTTTAATTTTATTTTAGTGTTTATGGAAATAATATTTTCTTTTGTTTTGAGAGAAATTGAAAGTGTGTGAGGAAGGGAGCATATCTACTAGAATTATGCCAATGGGAAATAAAGTAATTAAGTATTACAGTTATGTAGAGCAGCACGGTGGCCTAAAGGTGAAGACACTCACCTCCCACTCAGAAGGTTGAGAGTTCAATCCTAGAGAGACCGATGTTTCTCTATCAGGGCACAAAGAGAAAATACCTGCTGAGAACTCTACACAGGCGTCAGGAAGGGCATCTGTCCAGTAAATGCTCTGCTACACTCAATCACCCTTACCCGACCCTGAAGCACGGGATTACAGGGCCATAAAAAAAAGGATTACAGTTATGTGCAGTGAAAATGTATTGTTAGTTTTCACAGTATACATTCTACAGTTGATATTAATGAGAATCTTCTAAAACGTGTCTGTCTAGGAAGTTAATTTGGCCTATATAATGAGTTGATTGGGTCATGATGTGCTGAAGATTGCAAACTAGGAGCCTGTGTATTTTGTGTATCTATGAATTATACAGTTAAAAACAGCATAGGGCCATTATCTGCTTTCTGAATAGCATTATGCATAATGTACTAATTTATCGTAAGAGTAAGAATTTCACATTTATAGAACTGAATTCATGCATACTCATCACCTAACAGATTTTATGGTCTCCCAACTTTGCAATTATTAGAGATGCTGAAATGAAAGATCAGAACAGATTAAAACCCAGTGGTTTGAATAAACTTGGCTTTTATTAGTTAATTAGATTAGTATTCTGCCTTAAATCTTTTTCTCTTCACAAAAAAAAGTGGTGTGAGATAAGCTGGACTACTAGATGGCCTAAAGTCATCTAGTAAACTGAGGGTAGACTGGAACTTATTTCCCCCCACCCTCAACTTCTTGCCCTAATTAATACCTTGAGTAATTACTGATACCTCCAACATTGGAGGCTCAGCAATTAAAGACACTGAGCTTGTTGGCTGGAAAACTGACAGCCTGGGTTCGAGACCTGATTGCTGTGCCTTTTTACTTGCCCCAGCTTCTCCCCACCAACAGTTGGAAAGCATGCCGATGCATGTAGATAAATAGGCACCACTTTGGTGGGCAGGTAACAGCGCTCTGTGTGCCTTGGTGTATAGTCATTGTCAGGGCTGCCTCGGTCCAATTCCTAGGAAAGAAAAATCCTTGGCTCCATAGATTCAGAGAAAAGGTACTTTTACTAGGAGAGAATTGAATGCAGCAAGTTTCAGGCGAGATCTGAGACAAAAGCACTCGAAGCAGCAAATTGAAACAAACTGTAGAGCCCAACTCCCTGGTAATTAGGCAACTAGAGGACAAGCACCAGCCAGGAGAAAGCCTTTGATTCAAGTGCATCGTCTCTGGTTGCTGCATTACCAAAGCTCAAAGAAATGACCTTGCAGAGATAAGCAAAGGCCAGACCATAGTTGCAAAACTGCAAGGAAAACTTCTCCCCTGACCACCTCCCCCCATTTCCATGGCAGCAAGCTGGCTGACAGTCATGCTGGCCACATGATCACAGGGATGTCTTTGGACAACACTAGCTCTCTTGGCTAAGAAAGTGACATGAGCACCACCCCTTAGAGTTGGACACAAATGGACAGGGGAAACTTTTACCTTTACTAGCATTGTAATTTTGAGGAAGATTCTGTAAAAGTTAAGGCTTGTTTCAATTTTGGAACAAGCAAATTTGGGGAGGGTGTGTGGGAGTGTCATTTGTGAAGGGCTTAGTAGATCATCTAATATATTGAGCTCACTGAAAGAGGCATGGTGGAGCTTTGGAAATACAAGTAAGAATTGCCATTAATTTGTGGGGGGAGCCTCTGTAATAAGATCATAGGTTAATGGGGTGCATATAAGGTGATGTTCTATACACTGTAGATTGCTTACTTCTGATACAGAATAGAATAGAATTCTTTATTGGCCAAGTGTAATTGGACACACAAGGAATTTGTCTTTGGTGCATATGCTCTCAGTGTACATAAAAAGACAAGATACATTCGTGAAGAATGAAAAGATAGATTACTTAATGATAGTCATAGGGTACAAATAAGCAATCGGAAAACAATATCAATGTAAATTGTAAGGATACAAGCAACAAAGTTACACTCATAAGTGGAAGGAGATGGGTGATAGGAACGATGAGAAGACTAATAGTAATAGTAATGCAGTCTTAGTGAGTAATAGTTTAGAGTGTTTTGGGCCTTCATCAATTATTTTCCTTAATTGAGGCATCTAAAGCAGTTGCTTCTATTGCTATTCATTTATAATTTCATCTTTCATGACTTCTTGCTCATATAAGACAGTCTTGGAATTTTCATGAACCATGTCCGTTACTGATCTTCTTATTGAAATATGAGTAATAAGTTTAAAAGGGATTCCACTATTTATTGGAGTATTATCTGCAGTCTGTCTGCAGACATTTAAATTCAAGAGCTTTAATGTGCAAATCCAAAGACATAAATCCACATGTGGAAAGAAAAGCATGAAGAAAGCTATGCAGTTATGTGGGCTAAGCTGATCCTGGCTAGCCAAAAAAGAAGCATGAAATCTGGTTAGTATTTGGATGGAAGACCATTAGAAATGCTTGGGATTGTAAAATAGAGTGGGACAATGCAGTTGTCATAAATACATGTCAGTTGGCAACTGGCATGTATTTATGACAACTGCACTGTCCTTTGGTCATATGATCACCACTAATAACTTTTCCAGCCATCTTTCGATAAGCAGAGTCAATGGGGGAAGCCAGATTTGCTTAAAGACGACATGATTCACTGCAATGATTTGTTAAAAAACTGTGGCCAAAATGGTGATAAAATAGGCTAAAACTCACTTAACAACTACCTCGCTTTGCAACAGAAATTTGAGACTCAATTGTGATCATAAGTCGAAGACTACCTGTGTTTCAAAATCCTTCCCTGAAGAAGAAAATTGCCTAGCAATTATGGAAAAGTATATAAAGAAGTTTTCTTCATGCTAAAATTGGCAAATTAAAGACTTCCCGTAATGAAACTCCATTCCTGGTGACTATATAGACATGTTCATAAAATTTCCTTGGTAATGTCTGGAATTACTTTTAAACTCCCACTCTATTTTACAATCCCAAGCATTTCTAATGGTCTTCCATCCAAATACTAACCAGATTTCAGGCTTCTTTTTGGCTAGCCAGGATCAGCTTAGCCCGCATAACTGCGTAGTTTTCTTCATGCTTTCCTTTCCACATGTGGATTTATGTCTTTGGATTTGCACATTAAAGCTCTTGAATTTAAATGTCTGCAGACAGACTGCAGATAATACTCCAATAAATAGTGGAACCCGCTTACAGCAACAAAGCCAGCACTCCACACACACACACCAATATTTAAAGAAAGACGGCAGCTCTGATCACGCTTTGCTCGCACAAGCACAAAGCCGAAGGCACAAGCCTGAAGATAGCAAGTGGGACCTCGTCAAAACGTCGCCAAGGTTCTCTCAATCTTACATGGAAAAAGACCCGAATACGCCAAGACCTCTGTGTGTGTGTGTGTGTTTGTGCATGCTATCTTTATTCAAAGTACTCATATTTCAGATTTAAAGAATCATATTGTCCTTTCATAAACTTCAGCTGGGATAGGTTAGCAGATTTGCTAACTGCTCCTGTATCTGCAAAATGTAGGTTTCATTTGTGTGTGTGTGTAAGTATATATATGTGCACATAAAATTTAGAAAAACTTTATTATGAATATTTGTATACTTTTGAATTTTTATACCACAGTGTAGCCTTCCTGCTCCATTTAACAAATTCTAGAGTTTTATCCTAGCTGCATTATTTCACAAGAGTTAGCTGTAGAATTCCTAACTTAAATTTAATACCTCCTCCAGTATAGTTGTTACCGCTGGATCTTGTGCTTGGTTTATGATGTGGTTTTGGAAACTGACTCTTAATTGGATGGGTAGTTTAGGGAGGAGAGGAATTGAACAGGAATTCAAATTGCCTGATGCACCAATGTGTTGCAACCCAGATTCTAAAGGCTCTAACTGTCCAGCTTTCAATTATTTGGGAGAATGTGTAGCAGATTTATGATCTTTCCATACCGTTATGATTATAATCAAGCATTCAATAAAATCTACAAGAGGAAGAAAGAATTTTCCCGATAAAGCTTTTTCTTTAAAGAAGGCTGTGGGTTTAACAGATTATAGGGAATTTTGTGTGTGTGCTCATGTTGTGTTTTTGTGGATCAGTATTTGACTGCAGCAAAGCCCTTGGTTTCATTGACTCGGCAGATGCTGCCATAGCTACTAAAAACTGCATTATGCTGTAGTAGCCGCCAGATTCTGCATCAGCCTTAAAGGTGTTTTGTGAAGGGAGGAAGGAGTTATACAATAGGATTGCAGGAACTGATGACAAAACATCACAGAGAAAATACGATTGTATTGAAGGTTAATTTAGTGTGCTTGCTGTAAAATAGAAACAAGAACCCAGCTGTTTCTACAATCCTGGAAATATTCTCAATAATTAAATAGATATGGTTTTTAAAGGTCAGTTGAATTTTTAAAATTTGCATTGTTACTTTTTCTTAATATAAATACCAATGTTGTAATAATGCTGTCATGCTTATTTACTTGAAGAGGAATATGTGTTAATATTCCAGAAAGGCATTCTGTATTCCACATGCTTTAGTTGATGTTGGATCTGCATTTCTAATTCCAAAAATAGAAACAGAATACAGTCTTCTCTCTCTCTATTTTAGGATTATTTATCTTTTGATCTTATGTTTGAATTTGAAAGCAGTGGAGCTTAAGCAGTAAGGGGCATTGGGGGAGGGGAGCTTGAAATGCAGATATATGAGTGTCTGAAAGCATCTAAAATTGTTCCAGTACTTGGATGGCAATGTTTTTTTTTTAATCTGTAAAACAGCTGGCTGCTTGATTTAGAGATATGCTTTTAGAATGTAAAATGATTGGTTTATTTAGCATATGCACTTTGCATAGAATATTTGGAAAAAAGGAGTTGTAGATAAACAAAGCTAGAGTTCTAATTAAGGCTACACTATGATTTATTATCTATAAAATATATGTCAATCTAGTTATTGAAATTCATGTTTGTATTTTAAACATCAGAACCAATTGCGGTTTGACAGATATAACCCCAGGCCATAACATTTTTTAGTTCTCTACAGTAGTTTTATATTGTAATAGAGGTTCTAATGTATTCCACAATAACTATTGTCAGGATCACTGTATGAAACTTCCTTATCCACCAGCTTATTGCAATGACCTTTCTGTTCTCAATATGGAGATGACTGTACTGATTTTTTGGCTTGAATATGCTGACATCATTGGAACACCTTGCAGCAAAATACTCAGAATTCCCCATATGACAATAAATGTGTACCGCTGCTTTATATCACAATATTAACATACAATGTTATGCTTAGGAAAAACTGTCATCTCCTGACAAGGAATGCTTCTTAAAGTCCATAATCCTTTCTATTGTTCTGGTCATAAGCAAAATGTTTTGGTGACTACAAAGAAGATAATTACGTAGCCCTTCAGCTTTGTTCATACCCAATATCTGCTTCTAAAGTATTGAGATTTATCTAAATATCATAAGCTTCTCATTTAAAGTTACTAAAATCTGTTTTTCATTATTTTGTTTTAGTATATTTTGGATGTGTCTATGTTTCCAATTTTTATGTTTGGAGTGAGAAAGATAAAAGAGTTTTGACTAATGTAAAATACTAGAGGACTATAAAAGAAACTGGAGAAAGTATGATTTTGATTCAGGATAATCCACATACATTGATCTGTAAACCTAAAAACAATGACTGGGTTTGTACATCACATGAAACACAGCTGGTCAGTCATATTTTAGCCTAGTGTCTTGTATGAATCCAGTTAGTAGCTGTGAGCATTTCACAAATTTGATTAGTCCAAGTCTTTACAAGAATTCAGAAATATCAGGTAAAAGATAAACCAGGCAGGACTCTGGGAATATTGTCAGGCATGCTGGCCTCTCCCCAGCTATATTTCAACTACAGATAAATTACTACTTAAGCCTGATCTTCACGTGACACCTTAATCTGTCCGGAAGGGAAGTTTTGTAATATGTTATCGAGGTCACCTGCTTTCAGTATTCAGTATTGTAAGTATCCCTTTAATATTTTAAATGGAGTTTGGGATAAATGTGAAGAGAAATTAATAGTGTGGAATAAAACAGTAATATATTATCTTTAAAAAAACAGGGTCTTACTGCTTTTAGAAAGTGTTGACTCATCTGTGTTTATAGGCATCTGACAAATAAAAATGAGCTCTTGCAGCAAACAGGCACGGGAGATTTGCTTGCTTGTTTCTTTATTTTTTTCAGGCACAAAGAGCATAATTCAATCTTTTTGTTACTGGACCTTATACTGCCTGTTCTTTATGCTGATCATGTTCAAAACACTAGTAGAAGGTTAAAGACAGAAAAAGCCAGGTGGAATGAGAAAGGGGTTCAGAAACAGAGTGATGATTGAGGGGATGTGCTTGCACAAAAACAAGTGAAGACAATGTGCTTGTGCATAAAGAATTATCCCTTCTCTTTTGTAAAAAAAAAAAAGGAAGTTTTTCAACCCCCAAGGATTTTATCAGTTCACCCATCTTGCTAACAGAATGAAACAGGGAAGAATTCTCTTTCCTCTTCAATCTTCTGAACATCCCCCACAATCTACTGTGAATTGTCTGTCTATCTGTGAATAGGGGCCCAGGGGTTACACCCCCCCCAAAAAAGTGGTCCATGTTGTGAACATTTACTCATATGAAGAAACTACTCATAATGCGTACAGCCATCAGGTGTGATAATTGGAATTACACCTAGTATTTAGCATAGTATAATACATTTTACATTTTATGCAAGGTTAGAAGTGCAATTCTCCTCATTAAAGTTGGATTTAACAATAATTATAGTGATGACCAGTTTTTTTCCAATCTTATAAAACTGGGTGAGTGATATAAATACAGTATCATATTTAGATATTTAGATGCCAGCATTGTTAATTCATGAGGTTCTAAATGTAATTAGGTAATAAAATATTTCCTTGGGTTGAACCCAACAGTTAATGAGTTTGAGCCACATACAATGTAGGATTGATTACATGACTGGTGGCAAAGTAGAATAGTGGACGAGATTTATCTTCTGTTTAATGCAATGAGCAAAGAGAATTCTGACCTTACTATGACATCACACATCTGAACTAGTCTGCTCTCAGACTCACAAATGCATTTTATCATTTCAGCATATCATCTTTGCTATCCTTCACCAGTATTGAAATCTTTCATCATACAAATAGATGTTTCCATTTTTCCTGATTTAAAAGTTAGTCTGATAGAAAAGGATAGAAACATGTTTCTTTCTTTATTTAAAATATTTTTCAAATTTTCTAGCAATGAACGGAGAGATCTTGCATATGAAGAATGCCAGCCAAAGTTGAAAAACCATGAGATTCTTCAAAGCACGGAAATTCAACATCAGCAACAATATATTGAAGAATTACAGCAGCAAATCCTGGATGGGCAGATCAAAGCTGAGCAAGAGCTGGAGCATGATCAGGCAGTAATTGATCAGCAGATCAGAGAAAGTATGACATGCTTAGTTTTTTTACCTCTTATTAGAAGACCTCCAAGGTCCCTTCCAACTTTATTATTCTGTAAATATTCTGTAAGTCATCCAGGGAATGATTCAACATGTTTTTGTCCTATAACTGCTATCAGTGAGGAAGTATGGCAATAACAATCAAAAATCCACAGGTACATTCAATTTTGTAGTGTCCTACTGAGCTGTGGTGGTGCAGTGGTTAGACTGCAGTACTGCAAGCTACTTCTGCTGACTGCCGATTGCTAACAGTAAGCAGTTCAAATCTCACCAGATTCAAGGTTGACTCAGCCTTCCATCCTTCCGGGTTGGATAAAATGGGGACCCAGATTGTTGGGGGCAATAGGCTGACTTTGTAAACTGGTTAGAGAGGGCTGTAAAAGCACTGTGAAGCGTTATATAAGTCTAAGTGCTATTGCTATTCAGTCTTATTCTCATTTAAAAAAAATATTGATGATCATTGTGTTTTAAATATGCTAGCTTGTACTTCAAAAACCTCAGAACTTTTTCTATTTTTTTAAAAAAAAACTATTTTTGTCACAAAATAGACAATAGCTTACTTTCACATAATAAACAGTTACAGAAAATCTTAAGATCAGAAAAAAAATTAAAACTCCAAAATTGGGTAGCTATTTATGTTAATGTTTCTCACACACCTCCTTTGGTTACAGTTTAAGTAAGTAATTCAGAGCAGTAGCTTTCAGTACCACATCTTTTTCTAGAAGGATATAATAAAAGGTAGGCTCTGGTATATATCTGTTTAATTTGATTTCTTTTACCCTTTACACTGAATTAGGTAAAGCAGTACTGATGCCAGAAATCAGCCTTGCCAACTAGGTGCTATTTGCAATTTAGTTGTTGTTAATAATAACAAGATTAAACACTAATGAGATTGTGTAGAACAGCAAAATTTCAAGGCCCTTGACTTTGTTTCAAAGGCAATATAGGCAACAGATCACAGTTCATGGGATTACAAAAGCTATTTTGTACTGGTTGACTGATTGAATTTATTGCTCATCTCAGCCACATGACTCTAAGCAGCTCACAATACAAAATCCATAAAAATACAGATACAAAATAATATTATATAGCCAAAGCCCCTAAAAGATGATATCTAATGGGAAAAAAATAATGCCTTCATTACCAGCTTGGTCCCAATGCCTGAGGTCTTCAAGGCTTTCTAAAAAAAAATTAATAGGGTTGGGGGCATCTGAATCTCAGGGATACTACTATTGCCTGACTATTTAATTTTTTGAAATGAAATGGGGGGGAAAATCAAATGCATGAAATATAATTCATAAGAAAAAGATTATGAAAACTTAACAGCATATAGTATTTGTTAGCCTTTAAAATGCTGTAGGACTATCTGATATTTTGCCTACAAAAGAATAGCATTGACATTTTCCTGGATAAAATCAACATAAGATGTAATTTAGAGTATTTTTTAGAGTATTTATTAACACTTATAGGCCGCCCTTTTCCCTGAGGGGACTCAGGGCGGCTTACATAAAATGAGGGGGAAGGGATATACAAACAATAACACATACAATACATAAAGTAAAATAATAAGCAACATTCATTCATCATTCGGGTGGGGGCAGTTATCTTTGTCCCCAGACCTGACGGGCTAGCCAGGTCTTAAGGGCTGTGCGGAAGGCCTGGACGGTGGTGAGGGTACGAATCTCCACGGGGAGATCGTTCCAAAGGGTCGGAGCTACTACTGAGAAGGCTCTCCTCCTTGTAGTTGCCAGTCAGCACTGACTGGCAGATGGAACTCGGAGGAGGCCCAATCTATGTGATCTAATTGGTCGCAGGGAGGTAATTGGCAGAAGGCGGTCTCTCAAGTACGCAGACCCACTACCATGAAGGGCTTTATGAGTGACAAGTAGCACCTTGAAGCGCACCCGGAGATCAACAGGTAGCCAGCGCAGCTCGCGGAGGATAGGTGTTATGTGGGTGAACCGAGGTGCACCCACAATCACTCGCGCGGCTGCGTTCTGGACTAGCTGAAGTCGCCGGATGCTCTTCAAGGGCAGCCCCATGTAGAGCACATTGCAGTATTCCAGCCTAGAGGTCACAAGGGCCCGAGTGACTGTTGTGAGAGCCTCCCGGTTCAGGTAGGGTCGCAACTGGCGCACCAGGCGAACCTGGGCAAATGCCCCCCTGGTCACAGCCGTCAAATGATGGTCGAAAGTCAGCTGTGGGTCCAGGAGGACTCCCAAGTTGCGAACCCTCTCTGAGGGGTGTAGAATTTGACCCCCCAGCCTGAGCGATGGAACACTGGTCGAATTATTGGGAGGAAAACACAACAGCCACTCGGTCTTCTCCGGGTTGAGTACAAGCTTGTTAGCCCTCATCCAGTCCATAACGGCTTCAAGACCCCGGTTCATCACGTCCACCGCTTCATTGAGTTGGCACGGGGCGGACAGATACAACTGGGTATCGTCCACATATTGATGGTATCTTATCCCGTGCCTTCGAATGATCTCACCCAGCGGTTTCATGTAGATGTTGAATAGTAGGGGGGATAAGACCGAACCCTGCGGCACCCCAATTTAATGTTACATTAATTCCTAAATCAATCCTGTCTGTTGATAATTAGGAAGATGGTAAAAGCAAGAGCACTTCTTAATTTTTGCATTTTGTTTGTTCCTAGATCGACAGTGGCTCATTGATGAAAAGAAACTTTTGGCTAGCCAGGAGCAGCGGGAGTCTGCTGTGCAGACTGAGGTCAAATCCTACGCTGAAGCTGGAGTTCAGCATGAATCAGAATTGGAGATTGGCCCTTCCTTGGCAGAGCAGAACAAGAAGAAATTAGTGCAGCTAGAACTTTTACGAAAATACTCTTTGAAGAAAGCAGAAAGGCATTTGAGTCAAAAGAAGCTCAAACTGCATTTGGAGAGGATTGTGAAGAAGCAGAAATTGTTAGAAGCAAAGAAAAACCTGGAATGGTTAGAAGCTACTTGCTGGGTCAGCAGAAACAATGTGATATCTCTGCAGTTCTTGAATCAAGATACCAGCATTAAGTCTTCAAACTGCAAACGTCCATGGCCAAGATCAAACCCAGAACCTTTGCAATGCCAAAGGAAGACTTGCTTAAAACCTCAGTCACCACAATCCAGGTAAATAACATTTATACTTAGCTTTTAATGTATGTGTGAGTGCATGTAGAAACTGATGGATATAAATGCCCTGGCAAGGCATTGACTTCCTCTCTGATTTACGTACTTAGACTTTTCTGGGCTTCCAGAAGGATACAGGGAGGGCATGGAGCTATCTCACACATGTCAGAATGTACCCTACACACCATCCTTTCTTCTTCTGTGGAATCAAAAGGCTAAAACAAATCCCAGATAACATCACAAGACACTACTTCATTCACCTCCTCTAACCTCACCCACGCAGAGTGCATGCCAGAGTGAATTTAAGTAGTTATAGCCTTGAATCGATGTCCCAAGTGGGAAGTTTCACTTTCTTTTTGCCCACTAAAAATGGGCAGATTACCCTAAGAAATGCTGTTGAGGCACATTCCACAAACACAATGAAGTTGCATTTCTACATTCAAGGATAAACTAACCAGTGTCAACATTGGTTCAGTCCTGTATTCTCGCACAATACTCCTAACATCATAGTCATTTGATTTCCAAGAGCTTATCAGTAAACCAAGAATATTCCCCCCAATTAATGGAAACAAAAAGGCCTCTTGAGGCAACCTCATTTAACATTCTGGCCACCTCTATGTTTCAGAGTTCAATTAGGAGTCAATGGAATCTTCTGCCAGGTTGTTGGAAAATCCATAGGAACTTGGAGAAATCTATCTTGGTCTATCAGGCAAAACCATCCTAATCAGTCCATCTGTGCAGGTGATCAGGAGTGATGAACCTCATCACAGAAAAGGATTAAGTCTAACATCCTCTAATATCAAATCAACAGATTTCAGAAGTGAAATCTGAACAAACTCACGGTTGCCATGTTGGCTGTTAATTCTTGATGCTTCATATTACCTTTATAGGGCATGAAGCCTGCCAGCATCAAAAGCTGAGGGACCTCTACCATGAGCTCCACAACAAGGTCTGTTAGCTTAGGAAAGTATTCTGCCATGCTTCAATCTGGTGGACTCTCCCTCAATCAGCAGCAGTCATCCTTGACCCTATAGCGTTTACACATACGTCACAGGACACTTGCATATTCTCTATTAACTGACAGCAGCCACCCCAACCTGGGAGTGTTCATGCTGTACCAGACTTTGTGGGCCACTCGCACACCCTCCCTTACCTGTCAGCAGTCACCTCTTGTCCTGCTGCATTAGCACTGCACCTCATGGGCTATTTTCGGACCCTTCCTCACCCGTCAGAAGCCACCTCCAGTCCCACAACCCTTGTGCTACACTTCACATTGCACTTTTTATACTTGCTGGCTTTCTTACAAGCCACCTGGGACTTGCTCAATGAGCTGCAATCCTTGCTTAATGATGGGAAGGGAGCATGCCAAGATTACTGTCACTAAGTAGTGTGATTATTTTTATTTTATTTATTAGATTTGTGTGCCATCATTTTGTCTAGATGTGACAGCAACCACATTGTTTAGCAGCAGAAATTCTGGTCCCAATGACCATTATTAACCAACGATTCCCTGTACATTTTTTAAAACCCTAAAATCCTTTATATATTTCATTAGAGAGAAAATGTGCCTATCTAGACAAACCTCTGTTGAGACAAGCTCCTGTCAACTCATGTCTGATCTCAGTTAGTGGGAGAATCTAAAGCAGGAAATAGCTAGCTCAACATTAACACAATCTCCCAACCGGTAAATACCATGTTTCTTTGTGCAACATGACATTTCCTGACAGACTTCAAAAGTAATCCTACTTAGACATATTGCAGTGAAGTCCACATAATCCTATCAGTGTAATAAAAATTACAAATGTTAATATGATATGATATTTTTAAAAGCATTTGTTTCTAGCTGTATGATGTCGCTTCAAAGTTTTATAGACTTTGTCTAAATCTTCACCATTAAGTACCTTCATTTTATCTATTTTGTGCCTCCTTCCCCCCATCCCATCTATACTAACAGGAACTCTGATTAGTGAACAGAGATAAAAATGAAAAACAGTTTACAAACTATTAAAAGAAATCTATGAGAATCTCATTAAATCTGAATACCAATTTATTGGACTCACCAACATTAGAGTTCCATTAACCTCTGAGTCCCAATGCCTGGGAGAATAGCCAGGTCTTCATGACCTTCTGGAAGGCCAACAAGTATGTCCATTTCTCAATGGGGATGCTGTTCCATGAGACAGATATCATGACAGAGAAAGCAGGTTCCTTAGGACCTCTCAAGTGATGCTGCTGCATTGATGGGACCTGAAGAAAGCTCCTTGGGCTGATCTGGTGGGACAAGCTGTAGGCATCAGGCATTCCCAAGTAACCTGTCGCCATGCCACCAAGGATTTTAAAGGTGACAGCCAGCACTTAAAAGTAGACATTCTTTCAGGCAATGTAAAAGTATGAAATAAATTAACAGTTATTTGCATCTGATTAACAAAGGGCAATTTATGGAATGAGAAAAGTTTGTCTAGTGAAAAAAAATCCTCACGGATAGTCTGGGACAAATTATGCTTCTATATGAAATATCTCTCCTTTTTTATTCTAATTATATAGAATTCTATACCTCAAATGATATAATACAAAGTTGGGGGTGGCATTTTTCAATGTAAAAGCCTAAATTCAACATCAGAAATCCTCCAGACTTCATTAATCAACCCATAATGTGTTAAGATAACCTGGTTAGGCAAGCCTTAGTCATTGAGAGCTTCTAAAATTTCTTACTGGTTCCAATAACTAAAATGAGCCCTTGCCCCGGAGTTATTTTGTTCTCCATACAAATTGTTTGGGAATAAGAATTGAATATAGGAATGAAGATAATGCCACATTATTAATTTAGTGTACATATGTATGTATTTTTTTTTGGTTAGATGACAAAGTCGTACTATAAACAGTTAGCATAGCTCTTCCTGGTTTCTTGTCTCAATCTGTCTAATCACAGAGCACTCTCTTAGTTCCTGTATAAATGTCTGTAGCAGGATAATTGCCTTTCAAATTCATTGCAAAGTATGGGAAACTTATTCTCAAATTGTTTTTTTTTCTACAGTATTTTCTTGAAGAGCAATCCCTCTCGGATATCTACCTCAGCACATAATTACGCATGCTCCATAATCAATCCACCAAGAAAATCTCCGTCTGCAGAATATTTTCCCAGAGCAGTCCAAGAACATTCCAGAAGAAATACTCACAAGGAAAAAGATGGATCTTTCTTAACACAGAAACAGATAATCAAAAAACAGGATATCTATTTCAGAAATAAAGGAGTAGTGGAAAATAACTGTAATAATACAGAAGTCATTTATTTTGATAAACATAAGCAAACAATGGAGAGATCAGATAATAGCTTAAGACCAACCAGATCTAAAGCCCAGAGATCAAAGGCCTCTACAACAGATCATTTTAAGGAAAAGCATGAACCTGAAACAAAGAAGGAAGGGTCTGAAATTAAAGAACTAGAATTAATTCAAGACTTAGAAAATAATGCAGCTCAGGAAGCCAGTAAAAAAATTCAGGTGGATAAAAGAAAAAAGCACCAAAGTTCATTTCCTGGAAATTCTGTTAAGAAACTTAAAAAATCATCAATATATGGTAAACCATTTCTTCAACAACAGACCCAGACCCCAAAGAACTTTAAAAAGGGTTCAGTGGACAAACATTCATTAGAAAAGCACGAATTCTTACCTTCGGCAAGAAGCCTTAATAATCTAAATAGTCATGTATCACTTTGTCATGGAAAAAGAAGATGGCGTAGTGCTGAAATGCTGAATGATAGAATCTCCAAAATGGTCCATGATCCACTGATCAGCTGGCAAGAAGGTGAGGATGTTGAGTTTTCTGACACAGATAGTAATTATTCTGTGGATTCCCTTTCATGTGCTACTTCAGAAGTCTTGACAAGACAATTGAGTCATCTGAAGGAATCAGCTCAAATAGACACTGTGGAATTAGAAGGTTCAGAAAGTGATGACAGCCAAATGTCACAAGATTCACTTACAGAAAAGGAAAACAACGCCGAAAGCCAAGATATGAATGATTCTTCTAAAATACATCCAGAACCTATTAAGGTCTGCAAAGGCGAGCGTGATCAATCTCTCTCACAGTTAACAAGCACATCCACATCAGGCGATCTGACTATCAATGCAAGAAGCTTTTCTCTGGATAGCTTAGGTGATGCTGATGAGGTGTCAGATCTTGCAGAAGAATCTAAACTAGATTCATACGATGAAGTGCCAGCGGAAGTTTTTTGGAAATTGCAAAACCTAAGGTCAGACTGTGTTGTGAGTGATGAACAGAACAAGCTTGAGCTCTGTAGTGAAACTAGTGCATTGAGTCTCAATGCAAGTTCTTTTTACTTAGATGTCAATTCACAGTTTAGTTCTGTTTGTGATCAAACACCGAACAAAATGAAAATAAGTTTCTCAGGTCAAGGTGGCTCAGCAGATCAAGGGTCTCACACTGACGGTGAAAATCTTCCAGTTTTGACAGATGCTTGGCTGTCCAACAATTTGAAAAATCAAACGAATAGACCTATAATAACTGTTCCCACCTCTCAAGACCATTCAGAATTTTGGGTTGCTCAGATGTACCCTGCTAATAAATCGAGCTACTTGATAAAAAGGGATGATGTAAGACAATCAGCTGCTGAATTATCATTTGTTACTTGCTATAACAAACCCCGTCAGATTGAAATGCTAATTTCATCTACAGCACCATCAGTACCTTTACCAGAAACAAGGAAACATCTTGAAGTTGAAGCTGCAGAAGACACATCATTGTTTTCTTTTTCAAGCAAAAATACATCATTTGGTCATATTTCCACATTTCCTACAAAACCGTGTTACAGTGAGGCTGCCTCTTTATCCACATCTAATTGTCAACAGCCACATGGTTTATCTGAAGCAGGATCCACCTGTGAATGGAAAGAAACATCCAGCTGTTTGAAACCAGTCCTAGAGTCTGTTTCTTCACCTTATTCAGAGATTTCCCGAGATCAAGATTTTAAAAACAATCTTTTAACATCTGTCCCAAATGCTCCTATTTTACAGAAAGAAGAAATTTATATAAATACTAATTTTAAAGAATGTCTTTTTAGGACAATTGAAAAGGGAGATGCCAATTCTGATTCAGATAGTAACACAAGAGACTCAAAAACAGTTGAGTTAAACCACATAGGTAAAGTGGCCCTTCACTCCAGTGACCAGTTTGCAACATTAATGCAGATCCCTGAAGCTGAAAAAGACAATATGCAAGAGAGCAGGGATGCCCTGAGAGAATCTGCTTTAGAGGTTCCCTCATTTAGAGAAGTGAAAGAAGTACCTCGAGCTGAAGGATGGGATTCAGAAAATAAATCTGAATTGCAGACAAAAGGTTTAATGAATGGTTCCTCTTCAAGCTTAAAAGTTGATTATTCTGGAAAAAATGTAAGTCACAAAGCTTTCCCAACTTTGAATGCTGGGAATATGATGGAGAAGAGCAGCGAGAGGGACAAATGCAACATGAATTCTGCTTCCAAGCCAGGAACACCTTTATCTGTGGATTTTGTGATGGAAAAATCAGTGCACTTCAATGTAGAGCGAAGTGAGAAAAAAACTAATACTTCACTTGATTGTTCTTGTGAAACAAGTGAAAAATTTACTCCACAGTTCAACTCAGCTATGTGTTATGAAAACATACCTAGAATTAAGGATGTTTGTCAGATGAGTACTTCTTCAATGGAAAATAATAGCAATCATCCAGATCAGAAACACCCAGAAGTAGCTAATCGTCTTGTGTGTAACTCCATTCACTCTGGAAAGAACACAAGTTGTTGCACACCTGCAGTAGGAGAGCAAAAAGAAACTCCAGATTTGCATTATTCATTTAATAAAAACTATTGCTTGGGAGCAGGACTGCATTCTGGTCTATCCAGAAATAACACCGGAAATGACTCTAGAGGAACTTTGAGAGAAGATGAACTTTTACCAGTCACAGCTTCTCAAAACTTCTGCCTGTATATCAATGAAACGTCCAACAATCCAAAAGACTCTGTTGAGAGAAAAATCCATTGGAGGTCAGAGGGAAACCAGGCTGAATACAATAATACAATCATAAACTCTGAAGAACTCAATAAGCTAGTAATTAGTATCAGAGAGCTGGAATGTGACATGTTAGAAATGAAACTTAATCAAAATAAACGTTTACATGGTTACTGTACACTTGAAGCATTAGAAAGCAGACGAAACTCTGAAGCCTCTAATTTGATTCAGAGACCCAAGAGTGATCATGAGAAATGTTGCCCAAACCAATCTGTAATGGGAGCAGTAGAGGATGAAGAGAAGATCCAGCTCACTGATTCTAGTGAAGATCTGTGTGCGTCAGAGCTAACAATGAAGGGTGAGAGTAACATCTGCATACCCACTATTAATCATCATAGAATCCAAGAAAAAGGAAAACAAAATATTTTTCCTGATGCTATAAAAGAAAGCTGTCAAAGCACAGAAGAGTTTTCTGACACATTTGACCAACTAGTTAAAAATGATATTGGTACAGAAAATATCCATGGCTCTGAGCCATTCGCGACTGCAGAAACCATGAAACATAGGCAAGATAATAATTTAAGCTACAGTGCAGATAAAAATACGTATCATAATAATGAGATCTTTTCAAAAGAAATCTTAACAGAATATCCTAATGCTATTCAGGAAGATAAAGTTGATAGGGAAATAAACTATTCTGAAGGAGTAGATAAAGAACAAAGAGAGGCAAGAAAAAATGAGGAATGTGCAAATTCAAAATTAACTGGGTTACAACTTGCTGAAAATACCATTTTGCTGCAAGAAAATCAGACTCTATGTTTTACTGATTGTGGTAAGAGAACAAAATATGATCCTGCTGAAATACCAGAAATATACTTCACTGCTTCTAAATTGGAAGAACAAGATGATGAACTTGATTTACCAGACATGTGTATTAATAGCATTGAAACACACAATGAGAAAGGATCAGCAAATCTTTGGAATCATGTGAGTGAAATACTGAAGGACAATAATGATAGTGCTAATTTAGGGGATAATAAAGGTGTCACTGAATGGTATGGAATTAAAAAAGAGCTCAAACAAGTTGAAAGCATTAACGCACCTCAATCTTCCACAGATTATTCTCAGACTTCTATTTCAGAACACTGTGATAAGTTTGTTGGAAACAGTCTTGATGCTTATAAATCTATACCAAGGTGCTACCTTCCTAAGGAAAATGAGCCAGTGCATTTGATAAACCCAGGACAAGTATGTATACCTGAGGTTCAGTCTCAAACCATCAAGGCACAAACCATGCATACTTTCAAAGCAGAAAAGGAAAGGGGGTGTTTTAAAGAAAATAATAGAAATCCAGAACAGGATATCTTCCAAGATCAAGTTTTACCAGGAAACATAGGCAGTTACTGCTATTCAGATAGCGAGGCATCTTTAAATGAAGTATCAAAACAAAAAGAATTGCTACCTCACATCTTTTCAAGGAATGATGCCAATACTGTTGATAACTTGATGCCAGTTAGCCAAAGAGATGCACCACAAAATATAAATCAAGATTATGATTTAACTTCAGTCACTGTTAAAGGATTTTCCCATGGTCCCACACAAAGTCTTCTGTTACAAACAGAAATTACACATGGAGAAAATAGGAACATTGATACTAATACAACAAATGATCTTACACTGCCATTGAGCAATAATGTCTGCAATGAAGTACTTCAGTATTATGATACAGAAATAAAGAGTAATGGGAAAGCTGGAAGACTATCTTCTGTTGACAAAGAGGAAATAGCTAAATCTGTAGATGATTTAATGTTAAATAAAACTTTAAATTATTCTGTGTCTGAGCAAAGTCCTAATAAGCAAGGCACATCTTCCAAATTTATGGAAAGCCATAAATCATTGGATTATGCTTCTGTTGACAACACACAAAACAATGTTTTCCCTCACGAAAGGTTGGACTCTTCTATAAATCACAATGTAGGTAACTTTCATGAAGAGTCTGAACAGTTGTTGAATTCATTCAATATACCTCCTAAAGAAAGTACTACATCGGGCTCAATAATTACTGAAAAAAATGTCTTCACTTCAGTATTCAGAGGTGAGTTAGAAGAAACGACATATTCTTTTCAAGATTGTTTTGAGAATAGTGTCAGCCAGAAAGAGGTAGACTCATCAGTGCAATATAATCAGGAAAATAAATGCCTTATTTCCACATGCGTTGAAAATGAATGCACAGCCAATGTTGAAAAATGTAATGAATTTCGGGGATGTCAAACAGAAACCACAGAAAGTCTTGCATGCAGAATGTCTCATGATTTCTCTATAGAAAATAACACTGTAGCATCCTCTGAAGTTGGTGAAACTCTTTTAGGAAATTCTGACAAATTCATATGGGAAAATACTCATTGTATGAAAGACTATAGTTCTGGATGTAATATGAATACATGTATGTCTGGCTACTCTGCCAGACACTTGAATACACTAGCTACAGATGATCTTTATTTTAAAGAGAGTAAAGTGTCTGATTGTCCGGTATCAAGTGCAGAGGATTATGCTTTATGTCAACAAGATAGCAAAATTGATGGGCGTGGTGATTGTATTGAAGAGATCTATGAAAATAAAAAACAAGATCAAAATGATTTCCCTGAATGTGTGTGCGACCAAGAAAATGCCTCTTTACAATCTGACATTTACACAACTAGAACAGAAACAAAATTACCAGAAAAAAACTTGCTTACTCCTCAACATGTTAATGAAAGGAGCAGCCATGAAACAGCACCTCCTAAATGTTCTGTGGAAGATTTTTCAGCTTGCATTTTATTTAAAGATGCCAACCCGCCAAAATCCCAAGAGGGTTCCTCATGTTCTACATGTAGTTCATCTACCAACTCACAGCACAATTCTTTGACTTCCAGTTTGTCAGCTACATTTCAACTCCAAGAAAATAACTCGATTGGTCACCAGGATTTGCCAGATAGTTGTTTCTCATCTTCAGAAACATCTCTTAAAAGCAACACAAGTCTCAATGAGACTCTGATACCTGCTGCTTTAAACCCAGGTCCCTTAAACTGTCCCTCACTTACTGCCAGCCAATGTGAAGATTCTGAAATCCTTAACCCGCCATTGCGTACTTCAGAAACAATTATTTTTTATGCAGAAGGAAATGAATGCCTCCCGTTATCTAGCTGTCAAAGAAACTCTATTTTAGATTGCAGTGGAATACATAATTTTAAGTCTGAGAAAAAATGCCATGAAGTAACTGATTGTCCTGAACCCCCGAATAATATTTTACCACAAAAAGAATGCTTGAAAGATAGTGACAAAACTTTATACCACAATTTAAATACAAACCTTGGTTTACAAAGAGAGCAGAGTACACTATATTTAAATAGCAGCGTGGATGCAATAAATGTTTCTACTACAGAAATAGGTAACTCTCAAACAACTGCATGTAAGATGATAAAGGCTGAGAGAGAAATTTTGATATCAGACGAACTGAACAATTCAAGGAAACACGATAGAATTCCTTCCAGATATTTCTCAATAAATGACTGTTTAACTTTGCAAGAGGAGCATGCACCGGCCGTACAGAAGAATAAAAATAACATTTACACTTCACAGAATGCAAAGAGAATGAAAAAAGATACACAGTGGCCAGATTTGCAGAGTCATAGCTTATCAGCACCAGTGATTGCTACTTCTGTTGTCGAATGTGCTTCAGAAACGTCCGAAGAAGACATGTCTGTGCATCCAGCTTCTAAGTCATTACAAGAATTAAATATGAGCATTGAGCCGCCCTCTCCAACTGAGGATGACCTGTGCAGTACTAAAAGCTTATCAAAATTGAAAACAGAGAATGTCCCAAGTAATTTTAAACCCAGGTTTCAAAAAAAATCTATTGTAGCCCAAGGAGACTATAAAGAACAATCTCAAGATGTTCCTTCTTCAGATTCATCTCCAGTTTCTTGCCTAAAAGCTGTTGCTTACTCTGTTGATAATCTTACAGATATAGAAGCAAATAAATGCTTGAGTAGCATTACGCCGCTGCATGATTATATAAACAAAAATAATGAACCGAGATATCAATTGGAGGCAACAAATGAACTAGATAAAGATAATAATGATTCAATGCACTTTAATTCGAGTGATATAAACCCTTACATACACCCATGGCAGCAAGATGAATGTTGCAAGATGGGTTGGAAACAATATGTATTTGGAAGTGCAAGTGATGTTTCCGGCAATCCTCCTCCACTGAGCTTGGATAATCAAACTGTTATAAGATGTTCCAGTGTGGATAATGGTTTGAACTCTCAAAATTCTCCATTCCATTCTCATCTCAGTTCATATGCTATTGCAAGAATGTTGTCCAGCACCCTTAGTAGTACCGAAGATCTCCAAAGGTGGGATGTTGCAAGAGAAAGTTTCGATTCTACGCATTCTGATGGAAATGACAAACGTGATACAAATATTTCTCAGGATGAACTTGAAAACACACCAGAAAATTGCATTTCCGGTTGTGAAAATGTTCTTCCAGATATGAGATGCACTCAACAATCTGAAAATACTTCCACACCAGTTGATGAAATTGTTCTATTCTACCCCACTAAAACAAATTTACCATATAATAAACAGCAAGAAATAGTTATTTGTGATCGGGAAACACAGACAGAAGCTCCAGCAAAGCATAAGAGACAGAAGAGACATCGCAGAAGCTATACAGACCTACCTGCAAGAAAACCTGAGCCAAGCAACAGTTCATTCCAAGAACCTTCTTCTTGGTCAAGCGTGCAGAACATTTCCATGCATCTTTCACAGCTTCTTCACAACACCTCTGAGCTGCTTGGAAATTTGTCCTTTCAAAAAATAAAGGACGACAAACCAAATTACCATAAAGCAGTTGAACAGAGAACAAGCTTTGGCATGTTTGATCGCCATACTCAAACAACCGAAGACATAGGCATTCAAACTGATATTTTAGGACATCCTCGAAATACAATTGAGGACAGACAAACTGATGCTAATATGAAAACCGAGCTAGTGAAATCTCAAGAAGTAAATGTTATTGTGAAACTAGTACATCCAGATACTATAAGTCTACCTAAGGAAAGAATATCAAAAACCAAAGGAAAGAAATTGCTGAGTATGCCTGACATAAGAAGTCATGATGTTGATACTCAAGAACATTATTATATGCCTCAATCTATTTTAGGTATGCATTCCAGTTCTTCTTCAGAAGTGCCTAAAACACCATTAACTATTTCATCAACACCTGCTTTCAATAGTCCCAAAGTATATCCAACTGCACCCCCATTATATAATTCTAGACGTAAGTCTTCAGCTTCTGCTGTTAGTAGTCCTGCTTCTTGTAGCTCTCTGTCTCCCAACTGTTACTTTCAAGATGATAATCCTATTGATAAAACTGGCATTTCAGAAAGAAGGCAACTGTATGCGAAAAACAACTTGCTAGTTGACAGAGCTTCTTCCCCTATTTTGATACTAAGTGCAAGTCCAATCAACCAGCAAACTACATCAGAGATTTCAACTAGTTTTTCCAAAGCATCATCTGGGAAACAGGTGAAAAGTACTGATAATTCAGGAACTGATTTTAAGAAAAAGGATTCAGATCTACAGTATAATAGGTGTTCTTGGGAATCATGTCTTGATACTTGTTCACATGCTGAGATAGACAGTGAGTCTACCACACCTAGAGAGAGCAAGGATGTTCATAAAAGATCTGGAAATGGCTTGGATAAAAACATGACCAAAGTGCTTTCCAAAAAAGGTACTTCAAAACAAAAGCAAAGATTGACCATTGACACACATACTGCAGTTCACAGTGAAAGACTTTATCACTCAAGCAGTACTTTAGAACTTTCTAGCCATGGGGAATATATAATTGATGATCATGGAGAAACCCTTCCCACAGAACATTCATTTCATCACACACGAGCCATGAGAAGGGCAAGAAACTTCTCGGGAGAAATTAAAAGTGGAAACTCCATTAGAAATTCAGAATGTTCACCATCTAAGAGGTCTTTACCAAAATCTTTAAATGAGCTTCATACCTCTTCTTGTGTAAAATCTGAAGAAACCCATGAATGTGTTCTTGATTCTTCTCAACCATGCCCCCATATCTGGAGAAATGAGAAGGGTGGTTCTTTACTCAGGTCAGAAATGAGTGACATGCAAGACGATAATGATGTTGATGAAGAGGATGATGATGATGACGATGATACAAAAACAGGATCTGATATTGATAGTGTATGTAATACTGAAATCTTGCTAAATGGAAACACTTCGTTAGTAAAGGCCCACAGACATCGAAGTTACAGTCTTCGTGACCTGCCCATGCACAATAAATTCAGCAATTGGTGTGGTGTGAAGGGTGCTCCTCACTCTTCCTTAACTAGCCTGACATTGAGTGCTAGCGATATCCACAGCCAGACAGAAGGGAAATCAGTTAACAGAAGAACCACTGAAATAGAAGAGAGATTTCTACTTAGCGAAAGGAGAGCCAGAGAGATTGAGAGACTAAGAAGAGAGCGTGCCCAGGTTATGGCTGGAATACATTTAGATATGAGTCAGCAACCTCTTACTGTGGAACTCACGGAAGCAAAGTTAACCTATGGGATTGGTGAAACCGATGCACAACTCAGGATTCTTCAGAATATAGTTGGTGAGGAATTGACAGCAGTGCCCACAAAGCAGCAGCTTTACGAAAGGTAACTATTTTCTCAACATTACAGATTGGCTAAATACAGCAGGAGTTTGACATTCAGGTGGTCCCCGACTAACGAGCACAATTGTGCTAAAATTTTCTTTGCTAAGCAAAACAGTTGTTAAAGGAGTTTTTGCCCCACTGTATGACCTTTCTTGACATGGTTGTCAATCACTACAGTTGTTAAATTAGTAACCCCGTCGGTTACGTGAATCTGGCTTACCCATTGATTCTGCTTGTCAAAAAGTTGCAAAAGGTGAACCCATGATCTTGGAACACTGCGGTTCTCATAAGTCTAAGTCAGTTTCCAAGTGTCTGGATTTTAATCATGTGACCATGGGGATCATGGAATAGTTGTAAATGTGAACAGCAGTCATAGATCACTTTTTTCAATGCTGTTTCAACTTTGAACAGTCACTAAACAAATAGTTGTAAGTCGAGGACTACCTGTACCACCACCAACAGAAGAAAAATAGAATATTGCAGAACAGAAGTAGGTATTTGGAAAGTTGAGCAGCTGCCATTAATCGTATCTTCCAAAGAGCCTTCCCTCTTGGTAATGTGTAATGAGTTTTTCCCAGAATCATAAATCAGGAGGAGTACTGACAGCTGCTATTAAAAGGCACAAGCTTTTGTGAACTTAATACATTTATGTTATCAATTTCTTACTGACAACCAATGATAGGGAAGAGAGAAGAGAGAAGGAAAGGAGAGGAGGAAAACCCGAAGTATAATATTATCGGAACATGTTCAAATATTACTCAGCATTAGCGCAGTAACCTCTAACCTAGTAGTTAGAGTAAGACAGTGGCAAGGGATTCTGTGTTATCCTTCTGTCTGGTAAATTAGGGATTATATATTATAGCAACACCGGAAATAATATAGCTATAAAACACTTCAGCAAAGGGCAGCCCAAGGCATCCAAAACTAGAAATAATGTGTATTAAACATAGCAAGTTTATTTCAAATTTGGGTTCCACATGCATATTAGACAAGGTTATATTCCTTCCATCTGATATGTTATCTTCTCGCTTTTTTCAATCTTGTAAAAATTTTAAAGTTTAAAAAATACAACTTATTTTTTTTTAAGTATCCCTTTCCCCCCCATTTTCAAAATAGGCACAAGAAATCAATTGAAATTTTAAGGAAACAGAGAGAAGAGAGACTTCAGTGCTTCAGGAGGAGTCGCAGTCTTAGTCCACAAAAGCATCTGAATTTTTTGCAAACCCTGGACAGTAACCAGAGAGAAATAGATCTGCCCAGCCGACGCCGTGAATACCTCCAACAGTTGAGACGGGATGTTGTAGAAAATACAAGGTAGGGTGGCCCAGGGCCATTTAGAAAGAGGTTGGTGTGGACAGGTGGGTACAAATGCGTGGGCACAGGGTGGGCACAGTTGGGTGAGCATGACCAGGTCAGCATGGATGGGCGTGATTGGGTCAGTGTGGATGACTTCGCATGGATGACTCAGATGGCACAGACAGGTGGGCATAGGTTGGCACGGGTAGGTTGGCACAGCTGATTGAGTACAATCAGACTGGCACAGAACAAGTCACCCTGGCCAATTAGACATCGGACAGTTTGGTGCCCCATTAGAAGAAACATCAGCCCCTAATGTGCTGCTCGACAGGAATGTGGGGACGGAGACAACTTGTGGTGAGGGGAAACTTTGTCGCAAGATAATTAAGATAGTTGAATTGCCATTGAAGACACACTTCCCCTCCCACCAGAAGAAACATTGTTCCAGTCCGGGCCCAAGACATGGTGAAGCTACGGAGCTCATAATTAGGGCTGGCTTCCCTGGCAGGTGTCTTTCCATCTCCCAGGATGGGAAGTGCAGCCTGGCGAGCACTTAAACTACATGCCATGACAAGCCTCTGTCCACATCCAGATTGTAGCCCTGCCACTGCCATTCTAGGAATGACTGCCCAGGACTATGACATGGCTGCCTGCAGCTTCCCAACCATCAGTAAAATGGCCTTCATCCTGCAATGATGATTATCAGTTTAGGCTGATAATAGTTCCTGCTTTAATTCTTTCCTACATCCAGAATTAATTCTCATTCTAACATTTACTATTCCTAACCAACAGAATTATTCTTTATTTGTAAAAGCATTCATAGTGTCATAAAAACTTACAATGTGACTTACAAATCAATACACAGAATACCATAATGACATTTTTAAGGGTTCAGGAACCAAAAATCAGGATCCGGCATCCTTCAGAGATTGAACAGCTGCTTCGAGAATATCAGAAAGCACAAGAAGAAACTAAAACTGAAATTGCACGAGCGAGGGACAAGCTCCGGGAAAGAGCTGAGCAAGAAAAGAAGCGCATTCGAGAACAAATATATGCTCAGCTGCAGAAGGCAAGTGTTAAAATTATTTCAGCCAGTTTTCACACTTTGTGTTAATTTAAAGCTGCATCTTATGATCTGGGCATGCCTGAAGATACATCATGTGCCAACTTTTTTGGGACATTATGTGATAGAATCCTTTGTAGCTGAATGCGTGAAATATAATTCTTTGCAAGACACTTTAAAGATAGTCACATCTGTCCTAATTTATGTTCTAAGTTTGAGGTAGCTCCACTACTAGAAACAATTGAAAGAAGAGGAAAGAATGCACCAAATCTAACCCAAATGGGGTGTATAAATCCTTAAAAATTTCTTGAAGATTTCAGTTACTAAACATTTGCATCCAGGTATGATTCTTAGGTCACTCATTTTATAAGACAATACCATTTAGAAGACATTATCATTCACCTGTTTTGTTTATTTTCTGAACAAAAACTACAAGCAGAACAAATGAAGTAGTGAATATTAAAAGGAAAAAGATATAAAATCAATGACTACTTGAAATAGTATGAGCAAGCTTTAACAAGCCTGTTTTACAGCATTTCTGAATATTGATGTATTTATTATAGGAAGAAATTAAGCTGAAGACTCTTATAAGCACAAGCACTTTACACACAGATTCCACCCTTAGTTTGTCTTCAGGACCAACTTCTGGATACAACAGTAGTAACACAGCTACTTATTCTGCTAGTATTCTTAGCAAACAAGGAGCCCAGGTAATTGTAATTTCTCTTCTTCAAAATAATTAAAATAAGGGAATTATTATGGAATAAGATATTATTTAATGTCATACGTTTGATTTAGCCTGGTCATAAGCTTAGTTGGATGAGATAAATAATATTGTGTATTGAGCAGGTAATTGACAGTATGGTGATAAAACATTCATATCATTCTCTATCAATGATTTCTATTAGGTTCAAGCATATTTCTCTTCTCCTGTTACTTTCAACCAATAGAGATCTCCATGATTCTAAATTCATGCTGTCATCCATCAACACCCAACATCAGAGCAAAGCTCACAGTCTGTTATGATTGGGGTAGCATAAATGCTCAATAAAACAAAATTAATAAATAATCACATATTACTTTCTTCTCCCCCCGTCCCCCATATATTAGCTTTGTGCCAAAGATGTGGAACATTCAGCAGAAGATGCAAGAGGACGCTCAGCTATTAGTAACCATCACCTTTGCATACTCAAACAAGCGCAAAAGGGAACTGCTAGTGGTAAGGGGCTGGATAAATCATTTGATGATGAGTTATGTATCAAATATGTTCAGGATGTTCCATGTATTAAAAAAAATACTACTGTATACTAAAAGAGAATATATGTTGGTCTAGATCAGTGATAGCTAACCTTTTTGTTGTCATGTGCTGAAAGTGCCGCCCACCGTGCATGCACCACGCCCACCGTTCATGCGCCCTGCCTCCTGTGCATACACCCCACTCACCCATTTTTGGTTTCCAGATTAGTGCAGGAGGGCTTTCCAGGCCCAAAATGGGGCAGGGGGGGGCCTTGTGTGGCGCCCCCATGCCCCATTTTGGGTCTGGAAGACCGCTTGCACCAACCTGGAAGCCAAAACAGGGTGCTGGGGACCCCAGTGAATGCACCCTGCCACTACGCATGCGTGTGTGCATCCCCTGCATGCACCCCCCCTGCACATGTGCAGCAAAGACCCGAAGGCCAGCTGGCCAGTGAGAGTGTGGTGGAGCTGGCCTGGGGCCATGGTTGGTATGCCCGCAGAGAGTGCTGTGTGTGCCACAGGTTTGCCATCATGGGTCTAGATTGAACTGTGGAGTCCTTGATGGCCTCTGAGCTTGGTTGTTTGCTTGCAGACATTTCATTGCTTAACTACGTAACATCATAGTGCTAGCGAGTGTGGGGCAGCTCATCTCCCTCTTATTCACTACACTGATGATGTTATCTGATCAAATAATGAAATATATGAAATATATGCAAACACAGCTAAGGTCAGACAACATCAAGGATTCCACAGTACACTAAAAGAATAAGGTTATTTCAAATGTTCTCAGGAAGTCTCCCATTTTTTTCCAGAGCACATTAAACACCTTTTCTTCATCATTTGCTTGGGAAGATTGTATCCTGTGCAGAAATAATAATTCATAACTCTACCAAGCTATTGGCTTTTCCCTCTGTGCCGATAGTGAACAAAATGTGGGGGCTGGATAGAATATATTTTCAAATCAACCAATTCCTTCTCACAACTGGTCTTCACATATTTGAATATATACTTTCTGCAGCCTTGAGAATTTGAGCACAATAAGTTCATCTTGGTTTAATTTTAAAATTGATTTTTAAAAGCTCTAGTTTTTAACGAGTTTTATTAAGAAGGAAGTGGCCAGTTTCTGAAATAGTGGCAACAGAAACTGTTGGCTTTCAATGCTTATTGTAATGAGTGTGGATCACAAATGAAATAAAGTTCTTTTGTGACTGGAAGTCTTTCAGCTCTTCTTCACTAAACTGATCTGAAGAATTTGGATTATGAATGTTCAGGGCGTGTTATTTTCAAACTCTTTTAGAAAATCACCTGTTATGGGAAGCAGAATGTTGTGATCCACTAAAGCAATCTGATTTTAATCATTTGCCCAATTTTGTACATCCTGTAAATAGGTGGCTCAAGTCAGATCTGTGGTGTAGGCTCCTTATTTATCTCATCTGTTACAGAGACTTTTCCTATGACTTCTTCATCTGTGGAGAAGAGCAGCCTTAGGTACCCTCATAGCCTAATTATTTCACCTAGCACCTTTTCAGCTTCTTCAGTGAAAGGATATGAAGATTTGTCCAAACATGTCTTGGCTACTGCTACTGCTGAGGTGAGTAGATAAGCATGTTGAACACAAATGGCTGTCACCAATGTAGTAAGAACGGTCTGGTTTTCTGCTTATCGGGGTGAGGGAGGTAGGCTGTTCCAAAGGAGGGAGATCATCCTCCAGAAAGTTAAATCATGGGGTTTCTGAAGATGGATTTTCCTTGGTGGTAGGACATTCAATAAAATAGATTGGCAGTCTCAACCTGAAGGAGATAGTCATGCAAAAATCTAAGTTTGAACCAGCATTGGGAGCTGTCTGGCAGCCAATTCAACTCTCATAGTAGCTTCATTTCATGGGTAACCTCTTTGTGCCTGTAACTGAAGCTTCTGGAAAGTCTTCAAGAGTAATCTCATGCAGACCGATGTGCAGTAATCCAGCCAGAAAATGAGAGGGTTGAAAGGGCTCCTGCACAAAATGTGATTATGCAAAAACCTTCTTGACCACAGCCATCACATGCCATTCAAACAGGAGCTGTGACCTCAAGCACACTTTGTGTGGGGAAGTGCTACCCCATCCCAAATCAAGCATGGATATATCTAGATGCATTCACTTATAAATGCATATCCATTCAGTCCAGATAGGATTCAACCTCAGCTCAGGTGTGTGTGTTTGTGTTTGTGTGTGTATATGTTCCAAGCCAGATTCCAAAAGCCTCCAGGCAGTAGGTGAGGACATGGATTACCTTTTCTTCCTGGCTCAGGATAGAGATATATAGATAGCCCTCAACCTATAACCACAATTGGGACAAGAATTTTGGTCATAACTCATGATGGTCATAAGTGCGGGCTCTCAAGTGAACCTGATTTTACAGCTATTTTTACAGTGGTTGTTAAGTGAATCAGGAAGTCATAAATCCATTCACCCAAGTGGGCATCTTTTTCAACAGAAACCAGCTAAAAAGACGTAGTCACATGACTGCGGAATACTGTAACCAGCTAGTAAATGTGAGCTAGTTACCAAGAGCCTGAATGGTGGGGGAAAGAGCAGCGGCTGAAGATTTTACAATGACTGCAAATGCTTTATGGGCTGTAAAACAGAGTTTCCAAGGCTTTCATAATTTTCAACAGTCTTTAAACGACTGGCCATAAGTCAAGGATAGAAAATTGTATCTCTTTTGCTTGGGAAAAGGGTGACACACCAGCAGAGACAAGTTAGGCCTTTCCCAAATGTTGATAACACTAAAGCCAAAAAATTGCCATCACCTGTCTAGCGGGATCCAGGAAGTGAACTTTCTCTGTTGAAACACCTTCTCTCAGGAGCATGCGCAAGCCACCGCCCAGTGATAGTCAGCCAGTGTGACTCGTTTTCTTCAAAAAGTAGCAAGGAACACGGGTGGGCCAAATGGCCCACTGTTCCTGTATGGCGGCCGCTGCTCGATACGCCTGTCCTGCCCAGAACCCACCACTGGTTAGGGTGTCCAGTGATATGGGAGATTGATTTTTTGCATTTGTTCCCATATGTTTGTGTGTTTGATTTGTGAAGTTGCCCAGAGTCATTTTTGGGCAGCCTAGAAATTGGATGGCTGGATGGTTAAATACTTTCCTCTCAGGAGGGATGATAAAAACAGGCAAAATGAAGCTGTCCTTCCCCCTTAAAAGACTCACCCGGGGGTATGAAAATCTTCCCACTCTTGATTTGTTGCTTAGAGTTTTAACATTCTAGATTTTTAATAGACTTGGCCTGCTATCCTATTTTGTGATTATAGTTTACAAAATATATTTTGTGATTATACATTAGTATCTATAATCTAGAGATTTCTTTGCAAGCCAAATTACTATTTCCCACACCCCACCAACTGGGAGATACATCCACATCAAGGATGTAAGTGATAGGTTTATATATTTCGTTAATCTTTAGTTTATACTGTCACTAATTGAAATAAGGAAAATTAAACCTGGTTCCGATAGGTTGCTGAATACCTGCATGAACCTCAGAAAAGAACATAATAAGCTATCTCTAAATTTAAATAAAGCTGAATTTTATATAAAGGGCTGCAACTTCTTAACTATAACATTGCATTTTACTTGCTTTACAGGTTATGGCAGTATGTTCAAATGACTTGAAAAACCTTTACAGTGGGCAGGCAACCGCTGGCTGGAAGTAAGTTTTGGCCATAGATGCCTTCTATTTGTACCGAGAGAGTACTTTTTATGGTATTTTTGCAGAAAAGCTGCTTTCATCTTGCGTTTATTTCTCCATTAGATATCAGTGCACAGAGAAGAACGTGTTTGTTTATTATAAAGCCTTCTCATCATCTACAACTAAGCATGGGTTTTTGGGAGCAGGAGTGATCAACCAACCTCTTTCCACGGTATTGTTTATGTTGAAGGATGCTAGTAAGCGACATTTGTATGACAAAACCATTACTACAGCTCAGGTACATAAGAAAATAACCAGCAATATTGAGTTGGGTGAGTACTTTTTACACTACACTACTTACTATAGTTGAAGGGAGCTCATAGTTCTACTTTGTCTGAATTGTTTCATAGCACTGCATAATCCTTCATAGGATTTAGCTAAAAATGAGGAAGTTTTATCTCCTTCCTTTTCTGCTTTGAAATTATATAGAATCTCCAGAGCTGATTTTAATGTTAAAAGTAAGTTTGTAGCATCACTTTCCTCTCATCCCCTCCACTAAGGCCATATAACTGAAAGTGATGCATGATTTCTGGTGCTTCATAAATTACTCTTGGGTTAATCAAGTCAGGGGATCCCGAGATCTACTTGCCTCTTTCTGCTGCAGACATGGCTCCCTGCTCTGGTGCTTCCCTCGTCTTGTTGGACCAGCCAAATTCTGGATAGGTGCTTTCCAAAGCACAAGATAGCAATAGCGTTTAGACTTATATATCACTCCATAGTGCTTTAAAATATTCTCCTGAGTGGTTTACAAATTTCAGCATATTGCCTCAACAATCTGGGTCCTCATTTTACTGATCTTGGAAGGATGGAAGGTTGAGTCAACATTGCTCAGGATCGAACGCCAGACTGTAGGCAGAGTTAGGCTGCAATACTGCATTCTAATCACTGCGCCACCACAGTTCCTTGATGGACTGACCAGAATTGCTTGTTAACACGTGTTCACTGTTCTCATGAGGGAGTGGTAGAAAATAATTACACTTTTTCTTTGCAAGAAAAGAATCTTTTAAAAACATGTTTGCATTGGTAGCTGTCATCTGGAAAGCTGGAAAGATATTTCAGGACATTTATTTTGTTTTATTATTCCACTGTGTTGAATAACACAGTGTAATAATAAATTGTCATTGTTATAGCTTCTGTTGCAGAGGAAGTCTCTAAATAAAGTTGGTGCCAAGTACTTTGAGCTTTTATATCAACTTAGGTTCTGCCTCTTCCCCCTTTGGTTAAATGGATATTGTTCTACTTTCTGGTCTTGCCCTGATTTTTAAGCTATTTATGATTTTATGGGTATTATTTTTAGAGCTTTGCACTGATTTTTAAAAAGAGTGTTTAATTTATTATAGATGCCTCTAATTATATCCTGGTTTGAAGTATATTAATACTTTTTAGCAGAATCAAAAATAGTAAAATGTTGTACTGTTGTCTTCTAGATGCGTTATGAGGACAAAAAAGCTAGAAGAAGGGGATGGAGGCTAAAAATATTGGATATGGAATTATTAAGTTCAGTTTTCTGTTGGTGTGTCGTTTTCCTCATTTGACTAAATAGCTCAATTTCTGTCTTTTGATTTAATTACAGTGTACGTGGTGAGTGAGGATTCCTTTTGTTACCAAAAGCAACCAAGAGATTTCTGCTGCATCTGTGTAGAAGCCAAAGAGGTACATAGATCGCTGCTTGCAATGTGTTTCATTCCCCACTTCCTGTATCTAGAAATAATTCAATTAATTTAACAAAGACAGCTGAACAGTTATTGCACCTATGAGGTTTTCAGTCTCCCTCTCTACATTTAAATAGTTGGACCGAAATTCATTCATTTACTTTCAGTTACTGATTTTTTTAAAAATAATCTCACAAACATTTATCCATGAAATATATATTTAATAATAATAATGTTTATATACCATCTGACTCATTATAATGGTATATGGGAGTGGCCTTAGGAGTCAGGAGAAAGCTGCCTCTTTCAGTGGTCTGATAAATGAAATGGAGGCGGGGGGGCAGGGGTGGTATTCACTTACTTTCCCTACTGGCTTGCAAATGTGAGTGTGGCCCCATCTGCGCATGTGGTTGGCCTTCCACGCATGCACTTCGGCTTGAAAACGTGCCTAAATAGGATGGCATAGAGCCGGGGTGAGTGGGTTGGCCCACCCGTGATTTCCACCCATCTGGAGGGGGGAATACATGAGAAGTAAAGTAAAGGAGGAGAGAGGTACTTTCAGACTTGCAAAATTCTATTATTGGAACCTTATTAAAATGTACTGTTAGTACTCATGGCTGGTGCTTTTTGCTGAGACTACCTCAAAAGGCTGACTCTACCAGAGACCCTGGGTGGCTCATAAATTAAAACCAATAGAAAAATAATAATAAATACAAAGGAACCAAATGATGGCGAAACCAGGCCGCAGTGAAAAACACGCTTCTCAGAAGGACTTCAGACACCCTTGGGAAAGGCCTAGACAGAGAACCAGGTCCTCAATGCTTTTTAAAGCTCTGGTAGAGTCAGGAGTCACCCACATCTTAGGAGAAGCCTCACTGCAGAAACCAGGCCCTTCATTAAAGCAGGCCTATTTCCTCAGGTCCGGATAGATGTCATTTTGTAATTGAAAAAACCCAGAGAGTGCCAGTGCTACCACATCAAGTCAGCCAGGGAGGTACTGTGGGAGATAGGCAGCCTCTCCAAATAACTAAGTCTTAACGCAAGTAGTTCTTGACTTATAACCACAATTGTGACCAGAATTTCCATTGCTAAACAGTGGGGACGTAAAGCACGGTATCACCTGATTGCATCACTTAGTGACAGCAATCCTAGCACTCCTCATTGCTGTTGTTAACCAAATTCCACTGGTTGTTAGCCAAGGACCCATCCTAAGCCATTCTGAACTTTCCAGCCCTGAGCCTCAGTACTTTCAAAGTAAAGGATTGCCTTCCCTATATTTCCCCACCCCGTCTCTGCCTTTTTTGCCTGCCCTGCATCCTGCCTTGCAGGGTGACAAGCAGCCAGCCCAGCCAAGTTCCAGTTGCTCTCACCACCCTGTACTCCCAGGCCCCAGCTTGCCCTATGCTCCATTTGCCCCAGCTGAGCTTCACTGACTGCCCTGCTGAGATTTGCCTGCCCTATCCCTTCATGAGGCCATCTTCCCCAAGTCTTGCAAGGAAACTGCTGTGAGCAACCTTGAGAAGAGGGTTTTGTGCAGCCAGCAGCGAGCAAGAAGATGGCAACAGTCAGCTAGGGTGATAAGGACTATAAGAGGAATAAAAGGGCCTAGGTGGAGGGAAATAGGTGAAGTCATCCTATGGCTATAAGTACAAGCAGATTGCCCAAATGTTATATTGTTATTGGATGCTACAATGGACATAACGTTTGGGACCAGTTGTAAGTACCTTCATTCATTCATAATTTTATTATGTATCACCAATCCAATAGCCAATCAAGGTTACTACCATGATATCAGAGCAGTCTAACAGCCTGTCCTTGAAAATATTTTGATAAAGGCTGGAAAGCCAGTCTATGGGAAGAGAACTCCACAGCTGCTAGTGGATTTTTATCCTGTAATTCTCCTTTCTTTCGCCTAGGAAAATATGTACATCTTAGCTCTTCAATCTATCTATGAAGAGTCAATGCCTCGCCCATGTAAAGAAATAGTACGAGGAGAGATTTTGCCCAGTGCATGGATATTACAACCTGATACCATGAATGGAAAAGACATCACTAAAGTCATATATATGGCACAGGTAGGTATCCGTAGAGCTAGACAAAAGGTTATTGTAAAATACGGTATATGATTATATGCGGAAGATTGCTTTCTACAACAAAGCAAATAAAAATGCATCTATTAAATTGTGCAAGGAAGTATGACAAGATTTTAAGATTCTTGCTTAGTGGACCTTATAGCAAAGTTATTACTTATACTGATTTGCAGGGTTTTTCCACTATTGCATTGCTGTTTAAGAAGCACAAAATAAATGTCTTATTTGGGATGCAACCTAGGTTTTATTTTATTTTTATTTTTTTAAATAAACATTTGATGCTGAGAAAAGTACCAGGATCTGAAGTGCCTTCCCTCTTAAATGTTATTATGTGGTGCTAAGTCAACAAACAAAGCAGTGAACTTTAGCCAGAATGGTAAGATGCCAGGCTTCTGGCGCTTCTATTCATAAGAGCATAGGTAGATCTGCCCAATTAGATGGCATTATTCAAAAACAACTGGTATTCTTGCTCTGACTGTATATATATCCATAGTGATTAGTGGCGTAAATCCAACCCATTTTATTGTCATTTTTGCAGGACAGACTATCTGGCCTATTTTTTGTCTAGATTTTTAATGCAATACATATGGGCATAAATCTACTGATACATTTTTACACTGCTCTGTATGAGAGCCCCCGGTTCCTTGCTTAATTTTTTTTTAAGTAGCAAAAATGCCCCACATTCGCTGCAAGATGAAGCTAGTCTCGAAAGCTGCTTTTTTCATTACATATAGTCCTCAATTTATAACAATTGGGACTGACAGGTGATGTGGTTTTGCCTAATTTTATGACCCTTTTTTGCTGTAATCATTTGAAGAATCACAGGTCATAAAGAGAATCACATAGTCATTAAAGGAAACCAACTTCCACCAGATTTTGCTTCATAGATGTTGCAAATGACAATATGGCCCTCAGATGCCATAACTGTCATGCTGTAACATGTCAGGTGCCAAGTGCCCAAATTTTGATCATGTGACCACATAAATACTGCAGTAGTCATAAATGCGAGGATCGGTCACAAATAGGTTTTTGCAGTGCCATCGTATCTTCAAATAGTTGTTAAAAGAATGGTTGTAATTCAAGGACTATATCTTTTTACATTATGGGGAGGCTGGAGACAGGTTTTCTAATACTAATTCTGTGTGCATAGCAGACACATTACAATAAACCTCACCTGAGAGATTATAACTAAGATGTGTACTTCAACTCCTCTCACCAATCTTTTGGCCACCCTGTAAAAAGTAGCACTTTTTCGGAAGCTCTCGGTATTGAATAGCATTGCCAAATATTGGCTAAGATTTTTTTTCCCCTTTTGAATTATTGCAGGTTGACCTTGGTGCCCCAGCGATTCCTGCAAGACTTCTGAGCTCTTTTGTAAAGAGACAACCTTTGGTAATTGCTCAGCTTTCCCATTTTCTCACCACTTAGATGGGCACAATGCACACTGTCAACAAACTCTGTTTCAGTAACAAAATGTAAATACCAGCAACAGCCAGAATTGGCTTTCTGAAACTGGTGGCAGGAGGAAAGCCTTGCCAGACCACACAGAATCATAAATGGTTACTCCGCATTACAAATATTCTCCTTGTTCAGTTAGAAAAAAACCTTGAATGAGATTTTTGGTTGGTGGTTAAGAGAAATGGCAACCTTTACAGATACACTGGTCAAGAAATTTTCCTTGAAATATTGATTTTACATTGAACTTCTCCTTCGACCAGATGATTATGGAAAGGCTGCTGGTGCAGTAAAACACAAAAGAACTTTTTTTTTAATGTTAAGAAACTTATCGTTTTGGAAGCTAAACTAAGCTACTATAAAGCTCTATGTAGAGTGCCTGATCAATGCCTGATCAATGAAAAATGCATAACAGCACTACAGTGTTACTGGCTGGAGAAGCAACTCACTCTCAAGGTAGAGTATTAAGTTGTGAAAATGAGAACTGGTTTATGCTTTCTCTTGGTCAGAAATGCAACTCAGGAAGAGAGACAGGACATTTTTTTCGCACTACAGAATCACTCCACCCTAAGACTACATGTTGAAAACCAGTAATATAACAGCATTAACACACCTGCAAGTTTCCTACATAGCTACCATTACATTCTGAATGCCGGAGAGGAATTCCTGTCACAGCATCTCATTCAGCAAATATCCTTGCCACTCTTCTTTTCCTGGAAGAGCAACAGGATCAATGGTAATGAAAATAAGGTCAAAACATAGGAAGTCCACCATGGTTTTACCCCATGACTTTTTACCAGGTTGAAAATCTAACCTCTCAGCCTCAACTGTTCATGTCATATCGACTTGCATTCCCCGTGAGCTGCTTCATAAAATTACATTTTTCTATTTGTGTTCTTCAATGTCTTTTTTTTTAGTAATAAATATGATTGTATAAAATAAATGCCAAACCACATTCACATAATTAGGTTCAAAGTGAACGAGCATAGAATTAACATTCTCATCCCTCACTGTTCCTAGAACAATTAATATTTGAAAGTAGGTTTTATTCATGTGAATGTGCACCCTGTCTGATTCAGGTTATTCCTAAGAATACAAATCAAGTTATGTAACCTTGAATTATTGCTACCTATTTCCATTTTCTGCCAGCTAGCTTTTAGTATTTAGAAACTTGCTAATCCTGAAGGAAGACAGTGGCACATTTCTTGTCAAGAAAATTGAATGATTATGCCTGTGTGGTCCCCAGGAGTCAAACTGGTTTGAAGGTGACTTATTCTCCCCTCGAGAGCTTAACGTTTTAGGTCCACTCTGTTACTACAACTGCCCGCAACTTACTTGTCACATTTTATGAAGTAAAAATTACTAAGGGGTATTGTTCCTTAAAACAGAACTGAGTTTGGGAGAGAAAAGATAGAAAGGCTGTAAAACATGTCACTGTTCTTCTGTATTAATTGGAAAGCAATTAAGTTTAGTAATTATGGTAGCATAAAATAGTAAGAAAGGACAGGTTTTCAGAGGCTGCCTACAGACAACATGGTGTTTTCCATATCTTATTTTTGTTGGACTAGGTAAAGAGAATTCTCCCTTTCCCCACAAATATGTGGAAAGTGCCTTTTGAATCTAAAAGGGAACTGTTTGCGCTTTTTTTTGTTAAACAATAGGGTGTAAAACTAATTCACTGATCTGAACTAGTTGGGGACTGTGGGCAGCATAAATGAATCTATATTTCAGTGCATACTGACTTGGCTTTGTTATGTAGACATCAACTTGGCATGTAGCACAAGCATAAGCATCATGTGATCTAAATAAAGCACAGATGGTGACTGACAAGATAAATGTTGATCAATGCCAAGCAGTTGATACGACTATAGAAATAATGTGTAGCATCGGAAATATTTTAGCTTTGTTGTCCTCTGCGTTATTTGAAGTGGGCGGTAGAGATTATCTTCTCTACCAGAAATCACATCATTTAAGATGGGAAGCAAATCTGATTCTAGGACTGCATTCCAAGAATCACCGGCTGCTCACTGTGTTTATTTTTTCCCTTACTTTTTGAACCTGGTACCCCTATTAATGAATCAAGCAATTTTAAAAGGCACATCCAAGATGGACTCCTCTCCTAATGCAGGTGTGCTTGTCAAAGGATAATGTTTTATTGTACAGAGCATCAGATATTTATTTTTATAACTGCATACAACTGTTTATTTCTATGTTTACAACTTAAGTTATTTATATATACTTATTTTGAAATGATTTTATATGCTGAAGCTAATTATTATGTTTATGGTTATTCAATTAATGTATGCTTTCTAGAAATAATTGTTACATTGAAATATATTTATATAATAATATTTGCACTTATAACACTATGGTACCTGTGAATGCCTGGGGTAGGAAGAATAGTCTTAAAGTGGGGCAAAATCTTTTATTGAATGTGACAAAATATACCACTTTATTGAAACATACCTTCAGCCCATATCTGCTTTTAACCAAGATTGCTATTTTCATATTCTCACAATAAATACTTTTTTATATATATAGAAAGTGGCTAAAAGTGGCATTTTTCCTGTTGAATTCTTTCTCACCCACCCACAAAATAAATCTTACTATTTAAGAATGCCAGAGTAAATAACTTAAGCCAGTGTTTCTCAATCTTGGCATGTTGAAGATATGTGGACTTCAACTTCCAGAATTCCCAAGCATCGCTGGCTTGGGAATTCTGGAAGTTGAAGTCCACATATCTTCAACATGCCAAGATTGAGAAACACTGGCTTAAGCCATGTACTTTCCACACATTTTTTCAGAATAGAGCTGCTGAATAGCCCAGTAAAAACTAACCCAATAGCCATCTCATCCAGAAATCTGTTGAGTAAAATTTTCAGGATCACTTCTAAGGAAGATAGAAAAAGACAATCTGTAGCATGCACTAATTTCACCCATTATCTTTAATAATAAAACAAGCAGGTTTCCAGAAGAAAACTACATTACTATAGTGCAAGAAAAAGAGAAAGGAAGAGATATACTCCATAGGAAATTAAGTCTCATATCAAAGTAAAGTTAGGTCAATCCTTTTCTCAGCATTTTCCATTGGCAAGATTGTAGAGCCATCTTCTATATAAATATTTTTAAAAGCAACTATTTCAGTAATTAAATGGTGGCATCATTAAAAACAATATTCCTCATAAAACTATTTTTCTCTGCATTAAAAAATCACAAATACAAAATGTGACAAGAGCAGGCACCCTTTAAAAAAAATTAAGCCAATATTAGTGCTCTCATAGCAATGATTATATTTCCAGACGAAGTTCAACTGAAAAAAATCAAGTATGAGCATCCATTAAATACCCGATTAAATACGAAGCTTACATGTAGTTTTACTTGTCAATGGTTCAATGGGATTCACTGCAAGGTAAGAATCTCCTTCATGTTAGAAACGGATCCCTTCAGTGTGTTTCACCCATCTGTAAAGATTCTGGAACTTGGAAGCCACACATTTCTATACAAAAGGAGTTTTGTTCCTGCAGTTCTAATTAAGGTGCTCGACTTGGCTTTTTCCTTGTCCTCCAATACAGTGCACTGGAGAGACATCATCTTTGAGGACAAGATCCATACTAATTCTGAGTGCAATTTTGTCAAGGCATTTATATGCAACCCCAATAATTTTTAAACATGGCAATTCAGCTAACTTTGGGCTGCAACTGTTTCTCTTGGCTGCGATCCTAAATCACAAGCAAAAGTCTTTGGCTCTGTAGTGTGAGTTTTGGAAATGAATATTTTTAACACGGCTTCTAATTCCTTGGAAAAGTCCTACAAAGAAAAAAAGAACAGCTATTAGCAATACCTGATAGGGATATTTTTTTTACTCATTAGTACATCAACAAATATGCCTGTTGCTTAGTTTTTTACCATTATTTCTACATTAAAGTTCACTAACAATACAAAATAAAGTAATAGCACCTTTGTTAAACTAAAGTGTTATGAAGATGCTAGGATCTTTCCCGAAAACTGGAGAAATGTGGGACAGAGCTGCTGATAATTCTAAGTCTGCGTTCCATATATTGGAACAACATAGAAATTAGTTTTATCTAGATCCCACCGCCTTCAGTCTTCTCTTATTAATCATAATGTTCTGACAAAGTCCATCTTGAGCTATGGCCTAACAGTCAGAAGAACAGCCTGTCAAAACCAACTATTTAAACAAATTGGGAAGTAATGTCTAGATGATATTAACTAGATAGTAGATAATAAAGGTTCCCCTTGCACAGTGGTGGGTTGTGGGCGAGACCCCCCGGTACGGGCATACCAGTGCCTGCTGGGAGCAGCAGGCATCGTTCCGGTATGGTGCTTTAGAAGGCCCACCTGTGTTCCTGAGCTGTATTTGACCCAACTGGGCCATTTGCGCACATACATGTATCGTACGGCACCTGCACAATGCTCCGCTGAGCAGCTGGAGCATCGCAGGTGGAGGGTGCACATGCACATGGTAGGCGCCCGGCCCCATCGCAGCGTACTGGTTGTGACGGGACCTGGAACCCACCACTGCCTTCGCACATATGTGCTAGTTGTTCCCAACTCTAGGGAGAAGTGCTCATTTCCTTTTCAAAGCCGAAGAGCTAATGCTGTCCGAAGACATCTCAGTGGTCATGTGGCCAGCATGACTAAACATCAAAGGTGCATGGAACACTGTTATCTTCCCATCAGAGATGGTTCCTATTTTTTCTACTTGCATTTTTACATGCTTTCAAACTGGCAGAAGCTGGGACAAGTAAAGGGAGCTCACTACGTTACTTAGCGCTAAGGGTTCGAACCGCTGACCTTTCTGATCAACAAGCTCAGCGTCTTAGCCACTGAGCCACCACTTCCCCTATAATATATAATATAATTCTACAAAAGGCTAATTGTCTCCTGATTGTTGTAGCTGCCACAGTTTGAAACTTTTGGACAATTATCATAGAACAACTTTTGGACAACTATCATAGCTCATCATAGAACATATTGCAGCAATCCACTCAGATGTAGCCAAGACTTAGCTATCAGATGTCAGATCTAACCAGATTAGAAATCATTACAACTGATACATTAATTATAATTGTGTAAATGTGCTTCTTGTCACCACTGACACCTGGGAATTCACCAACAGCTGGAGCTCAAGGAACACGCCTAGGCTGCAAACTTTTTCTGTGAACCCAGATAATCAACATTTTGCACTTCTGCAGTTGTAGAGCTACCACATTCTTGATCAGAAATATTATGTGTGTGATTCAATCATTTCCCACTACTTCTGAATCAAATTGTGGTTTTTTTTAATTAATAATCTTCTCACTGGTATCGTTAAGGCAGGATAAAGACACCCCTTCTACAAGGAAGCAACACTCAATCCCAGGGACAACTCCAGTTGTCACAATTGCCTCTCTGGGATTAGTTCATAAAATACTTAGTGAGCCAAACATGATAAAAATCCTGATAACGCTATTAAATACAATCTTATTAAACTAACTTTTTAAAAACTATACTACTTTTCCATATCGCACTGGTCATTTCGACCATCCTCTTAGAAGCATTCCAAGCGGGTTGTCACTTTCTCCCTTTTCATTCAAGCTGTCATACCTTTGCTTCGCCATCCTTGGGGCGGTGGGGGGGGGGCACACTTTGTGAAAAGGAAGATAATATGGATTAAAGCCTATTTGGAGCTCTATTCATAAATGCTGAAGAACATTAATTTTCAACAGTGTACTCAACATATTTATTTGTGCATAATACAGAAATAATATTACAAATATAGGGGAAAAAGGACTCCAGATCAACATGTTCACAAATTAAACCTACCAAAGGCCACGTTTGCTTCTGGAGGTCATGCAAACTGTGCTCTATCTCTGTACTTGTCATCAGCCCATGCTCAACAAGGCCATGAAGCATGAATAAAAACAAGCCCCACTGCAATAAAGCAAAAACAAATATCACTGGCCTTGCCTGCAATGCTTTATCATGCAAACCTAAAGACTGTACTGAGCAGTGCTCTGAGACATACAGTTGTTCCTAATTAATACATTAACAAATTTCGGGGGGGGGGGGGGGGGGGCAAATGTAACTAGTTCACGTTGCTAGCAGGAATGCAGAAGCCATTACCAAAGAAATCATATATGCAGAAATGTCATACCAACTCAAATGCTTTTCTTTTTAGTGATGGCTAATTCATCTACAGATAATCTATTAAAGGATTTACCCTTCAGCTCCCTTTATTATGTGGAAATTAGTAGAAATAACTGGCGAATATTGGTTTGTTGAAAATCAGCTGGGAAATGTTACATAGCAATATTATCTGGAAGTATGGTCAGGTAGCAGAGTAACAGACAGCAAAATGGTTTTAAGTTTATAAATGCAACAGAAATTGAGACATTATACGTATATCTCAAATTCAAATTAGCATTAGTTGGAAGTAACACTCCAACATCTTTCTTTGTTCAGGATCCAGTCTGAATCGGTCATTGGAACGAGAGGTTTATTCTCCCAAGCTTTTGCATTCATGCTGGAGCCCATCCTTAGAGACCTTCTCTCTCTCCAGAATGGACACAGTACGAGTCCAAAAGCTTGAAGAATAAACCTCTGTCCCAGTGACTGACTCAGATTGGACCCTGCAACATTATCCTGGGACATATATATATTTCTCTTCATTCATCTTTTTTTGTTTTCATTAATACCTGGAGTTTCCCTTAAATTCATATTTCGCTTTCTGATTCTTTTAATATGCTTAGTCTATTGTTAAAAATCTACTATTGAGTTTTTAAAATATGTACGTTTGCATTTTAATAACACTTTTTATAGATAAATTCCATATCAATTCAACAATTTAGTTCTGTGAGGGCACACATCTATATGCAGTTTTGAAATTCCCCAGAAATATTCAGGCAAACCTAAAGAAAAACTAACAGAGAAAAAAAGGTGAAAAAAATTGCATTCTTTAGAGTCAAAAGTCTTACTCTGAAACGTAATGTTTACCCCTTCTTTTCTCATCCCAGGAAATAAAAAAGGTCAATAGGATGAGTTGCTTTTGGTTTTATGGCATTGCTTTTTCGTCTCCTTTGCTCCAAACCAAAAAGTGGAAATAGGGAAAATATCTACTAAAAAAAAGAAACCTGTCGCACTGAGGGGTATTCGGAGCACCTTTTTCTAATTTCATAATAATGGATTTAAGTAGCTAAAAAGTAGTTACTGCCATATTAGCAAATGCTTTTCATATATATCCCACGGTTCTCAAAAATATACTCGGGGGGGGGGGGGGGTCGGGTCTTTCTATTTTCCTGTATCAATGCTTCTGGATTAGCCAAAGACTGACTTTATGTGCATAAAACAAGAAAGAGCAAGAGCAGTGAGATTTGGAAGTGTCTCTAAAATGTTTTAAACAGCCCACCTCATGATCTTTGCTGCCTGCAAGGTAGGCGATGTTTTTTTGAGTGAACATCAGGTGTAATGGTACTGGTGCCTGAAAATTATCTTTCCAGATGGACAGAAGAGATTTCAGGAGACTGGAGATGAGTTGGTACTTCGATTGCTGCTGTTCTGGCATTTTGGGAGATGTAAAGTTCGGCTCCTGGATTGGAACACAATCTGAAACTATAAGAAAGGAAAATGGAAACATTGGCCTTATTCTGTGATGCACCTTACCAATCCTGCCAGCCACTTTAAAAGGTTTATAGAAACTTCCCCAGCAGACAGAGAGCCTTCTTAGCATTCACATCCTATGAGAACCTCTGAACGTTCTTTAAATAGGAAAATAGACAGCATTGGGACTGGGGAACTGGAATGCCCCAGCTTGAAATAATCAATTTGCTTTTATGTAGAAAAAAAGCAGCCCAGACCAATATTGATGCAAAACAGGCTGTTAGCATCACCATAGCTAAAAACAAATTTAATGAAAGTAGAATATTCCAGGTGATTTAAAAATCATCTTCTTTTTTTTTTTTGGTCATTTTGTTAGGCTAACTTAAAAGGTTTATATTATTAAAGTTTTGAAACTTGGTAATCCAAGCACTTTGGCTTTATATACTAGTCCACAAATTCTGAAGTCAGGTTCAGTATAATTCATTCAGGTTATATATGGTTCAATATGATTACAGGGTCGCACAAAGGGATTTTTATATCTGGCTGAAGAATGAAAGATTTAAGAAAAAAAGGAATACATAAAAAGGAAAATATTAGAAATCTAACCTAGCAGTGATGCCAGCTCAGTGGTGCACTTAGCCAGCTGTTGCTCTGATGCTGGGCAGATGAACTGAAACACAGAAAAACGAAATATTTCTATTCATGCAATATTTATGTGTAGTATCCATATAATCAGGTATTGCAATGATTAATACAAATATTTAAACTGTGACTGTGGTTTAGTACAGGCGGCTCCAACCTTGGCAACTGGCTGAGGAATTCTGGGAGTTGAAGTCCACAAATCTTAAAGTTGCCAAGGGTGGAGACCCCTGCTTTAGAATACATACAAATGGAGCCTACTTTCAGATGGTTTATTGCCAAATGTTTGCATGTATTTTAGAAATGAAGCGTACATTTCATAAGCATCTAAGAATGGTCCTGCTGGATCAGACTTAAGAATGACCTTAATCCAGCATTTTTTCTTAGGGGTAAGCAGAAACCTGGGAAGTGTTCGCAAACAGCAGACAGATCACAGAATCTTAGTTAAAAAGATCATATCATATCACTGAATCCAATCCCCTGTATGCTGTAGGATTCACCACACCATCCCCAACAGATGACCATCCAGCCAGTAAAGGGGAAGAAACCATTCCATACAATAATCTATTCTACGGATTCGTACTGTGAGATGCTCTTCCTAATGTCTAATCTGTTATCTACACGCTTGAAGTTTCATCCCACTCATTTTGGTCTTGCCCCCTGGAGCAAGTGAGAATAAGTTTGAACCCCCTATAATGTAACAGCTATAAGGCTGAGAGGGGTGTAAGTGTCTTCAAATGTCTTCAGCCATCTTGGTTGGCCTTCTCTGGACATGTTCCAGTTCATCAATATCTTCCTTATTTTTTATATATAAAATACACACACACACACACACACTTTCTCCTGCTGTTGCTCTCCTAAAGCTGGCATTAAGAGGCAAGCTGACCCCAAGTAAAATTAACAAAAGGCTTCCGCTAATAGTTCCTGATAAAGCCAAACTTCCACAAAATTACCTAATTCTTTTTTTAAAAAAAAACCCAAATTAGCGATGCCACTATATCTTACAGTAATGATTTGCGGAGTTTACTTCCATACCTATATAAATATTTTGCATTTTTCTTTACAAAATGTTTTCTATGGCAGAGGCCCCCAACCACTTTGATACCAGGACCAGTTTTGTGGCACACATTTTTTCAGTGGACCGGTTTGTGTGTGTGTGTGTGTGTGTGTGTGTGTGTGTGTGTGTGTGTGTGTGTGTGTGATGGTTTCGGTTTCACTTCCTCACGCACCATTCAGCTCCAGCTGTGCGGCCTGGTTCCTAACAGGCCATGGGGCCACTAGTGGTCTGTGGCCCAGTGTTTGGGGACCCCTGTTCTATGAAATATCCCAACAAGAATTTTTCTTTAGAGGAAAAGACACAAAATCAGAAACAAAACAACTTAAGCTGAATTTTCAAAAAAAAAAAATGAAGCTACCTTTCTGCACTGAAGTGTCTGGCTCACCCTTCCCAACAAGCTTTCCAAGTCAGCAAACTGGATTTCTTCATCTTCTTCTCTTGGGCCTATAGCAACACAGAGTAGATCCTAGAATAACAGAAGCGTGTGTGATTTAGGATGCATATAGGTATTCTAGGATCTCAACAAATTGAAAACACAACTTTTCACAATGGACAAGAATCATAATCCTCAACCCTAGGCTTCTGCCCACAAACAAGCAACCAATACTACAGAATTTCCACCTACAGAAATTCTACAGTAAAATCCACAATGGAAAATGACCTTACTTGGCACAAATTGCTGACAAAGGGCAGAAAATAGCAGAGACAGACCTTGATTTCACTGATTATCTGAGAAGGGAATGCTGTTTGATGGTGGCAGCTTGGAGGGCAGTCCTTCTTCCTCAGTGTAATTTCATTGGCACTGGACTGGGAAAGCATCTGAACTTTTAGCATGCGACTGAAGGTAGCTTTTACTTCTCTTTTGATCAGGGCTGTAAGAAACAAACAAACAAATAAATAAACACACAGCTATTCTGTCAACAACCTATCTATTTCTGCATTCAGTCTGAATTAATTCTGGAATCTACAGCTTCCTTAATGTTAGTTGAAAAGGAAGAATAATGTGGGGAATATTTGACAAATTGCTAAAATAGTCCAACCAGTAAACTAGTGGCTCTGCCCTAAGAAGAGAATTTCTGAAACTTAAAAAGTTTTACCCTTTTATTATCAGTCCTTGAGCCACAATAATGTTGGGGTACAAAAGGTTGGGATAGGAGTATATGATATTTTTATACCAAACTCTTTATGGATAATAACTAGCAGCCTGAGCTCAGTAATCATAAACAAACAACTAGGAACAAGAAGGAACTTACTGCATTTTTATTCTCAAAATAAAAGTGGTAACAAGAGACAAAGTTATTAGATTCACCCACTGTCGGTTTATAGCAGGCAAGCAAGATATTACTATTTTGACAAGCTTTTAATTATTTTACATGGTTGTTATGAAACAATTGACAGACATTCTTTTATAAATAAAAGTGCACCATGTGACAGCAATAGTTTAAATGTCTCAGTCCTCCCTAGATTAGCCTTTATTACTAAGGATTCACACTAAATAAAATTCAAAGTGAAAAACTGAATACCTGAAATATTTGTAGAAAGCCAACTGCAGGCCTTCTCGATAGCCAGTCCCACTGCAATATTTGCTGCACAGTTCAAAACCTTGGGCATGAGAATAACAATGACATATTGTTACTTCTGGAGGCCTCCTGAAAGCTTCCACGTGTGTAACAAAAGGGGACAGAGCAATTCGATGAAATAGTATAAGCTATGTAACGGTATAAGCTGTGAAGAAACTTTTTGGATAAGAAGCAAAACACCTTCAAAGAAAAATCAGAAAGTCCAGTTGCCTCTTGAAAAAGCACATAGACAACCATGACCTGGATAAGTGAGACTCTCCATAGACAGTACAAGTACAAGCTACAGCAAACAGATTAAACTAAAAGAAAAATTGAACCAGACAAAAAAATTGATTTCAGCCTGTCACTCTCTAACTATTGAAGATGGTAACAGGCTATGAGTGCTTACGCCAAAAGGGCCAAAAAGGCTGCCTTCGTCTTCGAGGTCTTGGCATACTTGGGTGGAAACAAGTTGGGAAGATCATCCTATGGCACCAGTGCAGATAATAAATAAGGACATGTTTTGGCTTCTTCAACTGTTGTCAAAAAGGGGTTCCATAGAAATTGAATCAACCAAAACATTTAATTTTCTACTTGCAAAAATGCATACATTACAACTGACTGAAGAGTACTGTAATTTTAGAAACTTTGTATTTTATTTGCCCAATGAAAAAGATCCAAATTCATTAATCTGTGAAGTTAATAAGTAATTTAAATGTATTAAGAGATTTTAGCACATTATTTTCTTTGCAAACTTCAACTACATGATCTAAAGTGATGTAGGGGACAATAAAAATGTAATTGTGGAGCACCATACAATATTTTATTACAGTCTAGTAGTAAGAAAGAAAAAAACATGTGTCCAAAATACTTACAGCTGCAGAGGTCTCTTCTGGCAGCAGGATTTTCACAGCTTCAGGGGCCTTCTTCCTACAAAATCTAGAAATATATACATGTGGAAATGTTTTAAGAAAGTGTTACCTAGACAAGTTAATTTTTCAGGAGCAAAGAGTTGCATGTTGAATAATATACCAAATCTTCAACAACAACAAAGGACAAACACTTGGGATGAAAAGCATCATTTTAATTCTGCAAAATCAGAGCTAAAACCAAAATTAAGTAATATTAAAATTAGGATTTCACAAAGCATTCAAAGATGTGATTCACCATGTAGGTTAGAAAGTGAAGCACCATTCCTTGAAGCACTAAAGCGGCAACACTTTTTGGAAAATGGAGATATAGAAGCTGTGAAAGCTGTTTCAAGCTATCTATTGTGTGTATCCTTTGTTTAGCTAGAGGTTCAGGATGAAAGCATGGCTATTCAGATCGTTGGAGATAGCTTTTGAGGCAACTGCATGAATCTTCCAACTGAAATGACTCTTTGAATGCCTCAGTGAGGATTCCTTTTGCTGAGGTAAAAAAATTAAGCAAAGTGCGAATTTCAAAGTATCACCATACAGTCCAATGACAAATAATTTTTCAAAAGAGTCAAATGCTGAAAACAATCACTGCACCAAAAGTCATCTGCAGCAGCACTCTGCACCACTGAGGTTTACCTCTGTAACCGAGACAGAGGTTGCAACGGATGCAACTGAGCATCAACATCCTACAGGTCACTCACTCCTTTTATAGTGACACCATACAAAAAAAAATTGTGAGCTTAAATAAATATGCACAGTACAATGAAGACAGTTCTCTCTACCTGAATGAATTTTGCAGAGTACATTTTATTTGCAAATAAATGTCATAATGGCAACTCCTGCCATAGGTCAAATGATGAGGAATTTTAATTACTGATGTTGCTGTTAAAATTCTCTGATCTATAATCAGAGGCATGAGATCAAATTGTTTCATACTACTGGAAAAGCTCCCAAAACAATCCACATTTTAAGGGATAAATAGAAATCAAAAACAATTTTTATCTAATAATGTTCCTCCTTACTCTTTGCCTTGTATAAGAGCTTGTGCTCCTTCTTGATACAATTGCGAACATACTGCATCCAATAATTTGTCATGATTGCCATCTTCTGCCTTCATAGCATCTTGCAAAATGACTTCAGCTCTTTTCACCAGCTCTGCTACCAGGGTTGCCCTACAAGAACCAACGTTTGGAAGATGAAAAAGGAAAAAAAAACAGCCATCTCTTGAAATAATCAGAAGCAATAAAACAAATTAAGATGTCTGGAATTACTTGTTTCTTACTTGATATGCTTGACACAATTTGATCCAATTCTCTCTGCCACAAATTCTACTGTTCTCCGCAGAGATGGGGACTGATTGTGAAAGAAGGCTTGTTCCAGATCTGCCTATTAAGAAGAAGAAAAGCAAGAACCCTCAAGAAATTAGAATACGCCAACCTACCTATTGCCTCCGAAGAGAAACATTCTACTCTCAAAAGTAATTTACTTGTTCCTTTTTTAACCTTAACATTCTTTTTTTTAAGAAGGAAGAAAGAATGAGAAATAAAAAGAAAATAATCATGCCCTCCCTGCAAAAGAGCGAAGATATAACTTTTCAAGACTGTACTTTTTCCTACTAGCACTAGATTCAAATGTTCTTCACTTCATTGCCTATGTCTTCTTTATGTCAACTAGAATTAACTATCTTCTGCATACTTGTCACCAAAATAAATGGATATATGATGTTCACGTTTTTATTTTAAAAAAAACAGTCCATTGAAATAAGTCCACATAGAGTCAAAATGCAACTATAGGAAGTAAATTCACAATACACTAATATATCTAGAAAACTCAAAAGCTTTTTTAAAACACACATATTAAGGCTTTCAAAAATTCAGACGATAACATTGACAATTTTATCCTGGAAAGAGTGTGAGATAAATAAAAACCAGCCACCACCCTTGGCCCTATTTATTGGAAATGCCAGAGGCGATGTTAGCGTGCCTATTGGCCTAATGAAGTTTAGTATCACGGCTCAGCCTTTTTCTCTTTGGTTACAAGCGCTAACAACATTCCTGCTTCCTCAGTTGATACTATAATACAGCTTAGAATTTCTGTGGCACATAAACAAGGCTGGGAAAACATGCAGAGTATGGCTTCTGGAATTTTATTCCAATTCCTTAAAGACAACTCTGCTCAGGTCACATGACTGGAAAGGAACACGGTGGAGTTCTGATTGCAGCATTAAAGTATCCTCTGTCAAATGCATAGTGTTCCGACTGCAATCCTTATTATTGCTATAAAACTGGATTTTGCACAGGATGCCCTTACCTGAAGTTTTTGCTGAGTGAGGGAAGGCTTTGGAGCTAAGACCTCTGTAGCAGTTGGGGTTATTTTTCTTATATAGCCACCGTTTTTTCCTCCACTTCCCAACACAAAAGAAGACAGTAATTTCCTCAACTCACCTATGGCAAAGGAATACTACGTGTTACTACATGGCGCACAAAATGGATGGTGGTGGTATAAAACACAACCTCAGCGTGATTTTTCATCTGAAGAAAACTGTAGTCACAAAAATCCCAGAGGACAATTCTAAAGGAAGATCAGTGCTGCTCAGCTTTACGTTTTTGGATTTATCATTCAAGAAGTAGCATCACCACTCTGAATGCAATTAGATGGAAGTCCACTATTTGCATATCCAACTTTATGCATTTAATACAAAATACAAAAAATACTGCCCAGGGTTACTCTGTGGTAAGATGGGCGGCCAATACATTTTATAAATAAATACTTAATAAACATAACTAACTTCAACTACTTGCTTCAAAACAGTTCCTTTAAGAGTTTCCAAGTCAGGAAGTATTTAAAGTACACAAACATGATGTAATAGACATAAACACATTTATTCATTCTTACCCTTTAAAATATTTAAAATGTAATCAGTCACAAGTTAAGATTAGAATAGTAATTACATTCAATGTTATAGCAAGGTGTGAACATTAAGTAAGAATGTACTATAATATAATGTAATAAAACAATATATTGTAATAATATAACATAACATAACATAGCATAGCATTAGCATAGCGTAGCATTGTGTAGCATAACGTAACCTACTATCCTATAACATAACATAACATTCCTGTATCACTTCAGATAATGATTTCTAGTCAGGCAAGTAAACCTTTTCCATTAGGATTATTTGCAATCACAAAAAGAGAACAATTTCTCAAATCTTGTTTTTTTCCACACAATATACTCTGAAATAAAAGACTCACCAAGGTAAGGACAACATGTATAAAGCAACTGTTGATCAACCAACGGCACAGAATCCTAAGAAATAGGGTGGGGGTGGGGGGGAGGAAGTAACAGATTAACTTTCCAATTATATATAAAAACCATAGAATACCTTTCATCTGCAGATCACTCCTACGTGAGAAATGATGCAGACAGTTGCATTAGTCAATTAGCTAGTGTGTATTTGCTGGACATATACACACTGTCTAGGTGCTTATATACACAAATTTACCAGATCCTGAACTGTGGTCGCAGATTCCAAAGACAATTCTTCCGATCTCACTTCACCAGCAAAGAACAAGTTTTCTGGAACTGTCGGCACCTGGAAGGAAAGTCCTGAATAGTTAATTTTCCAGGGAGGAGACATCCATAGGCTCACACTAGTATTTCTATTTCATGTTTTAAAAAATACATGGAAATGCTAGAAAATAGAACAGAATAGAACAGAACAGAACAGAATAGAATAGAATAACAAAGATGGAAGGGAAAAAGCCTCTCATGTCTAAAAATTCTAAAAAAAACAACCAGTAGCATACTTGAAAAAGCCATCCTAAAACTGCGAGGATCAGTAGCTTATTCAGGAAGCACATCTTTTTATCTTCAGAAAGTAGCAGGTACCTATAAAAGAATGAGAAGAAAACAACAAAAAAACTCAATTGTATTAATTTGACCACTTTCTCCTATGTCTTTATTCTTTAAATAAATAATTTTTCTTACATCTTAAAACATTGGGGCTATTAAGTCATCAGCATTAAATCCACAACTAGATTTTAAAAGTTGGCAATCTGGAGATTGTACATGAAGGGAGGGTTCTATAAAAAAAAAAGGACTAACATTTCTAGCTGGAGAAATTATTACAAACAGAAGATATTATGCTACATTGACTTTTGCAAGCTGAGCTTAATGCGGAGTCTAACAGCATCCTCAATACTTTCTCCTACTACCTTTTGTTAAAGTAGCCATAGTCTGAAGGACACCAACCTGAGAAAACTCTTGTAAAATAAAGCTTTAAGCTACTTTGTGAATAATGAAGTTGCCATTGTCAGTCACAACAAAAGTTTTACCAATCTATGTTTCAAAAATTTTTTTCCTTGCAGCAAATCTCATCAAAATGTTGCTCTATATGTTTTTACCTGTATAGCTGCAATAGCAGAGCAAATATTTTCTCATAGTAGTTAAGAAATGGGGCAATATAATCCATGAGGGAAAGAAATTCAACCACCCAGGGTACAGTCAGGACCAGACATCGTTTCTGAATGGACTGTCTCAACAACTTGAAAATATCCAACACAGGATGGGCCTTGAAAGAGAGAAAAAAATACCACATTGGGAAAGTATTATCCATAAACCAGAAGCCAACTATTCCAACTTAGTTTTATTATACCACAAAGTATCAACAAGTCATGGAATTTTGAAGATTTTTGGGGGGAATGGAGTGCTACACAATCGTTTTTAACAGGTAATTTACCATACTAAAGAACTTCCAAATTTTTCAAAATAATTTGAAGTAATCCAAAACATCTGGAGGACATCAGGTTACCTAGTTATGCTCTTGGATGTAATTCTGTCATTATGTTTGTATTAATTCTTGGTTTGCTGCTAGAAGGTATCTCCAGACGAAGGTTATCTTGTTAAATAGAAGCTATTTTGAAGATGTGCTAGCTTTTGACATGGTGGTATTTACCAATAAATACATAATATTCCTTTTCCAGTCCACCAAGCTAATACATCTTTGTTATCTGACGGTGCTGTCAGGCACAGGAAGTGAGTTCAAAGCACTAGAAGTTTATTATGTGCTACTTATACAAGAATCTGATCTACTAAAGGCCAAGCCAAACTGGCATTAGAAATGGGTAAATGGAATTCAGAGTGGGTTGGGCTTAGGTCTCTTGTGGGAACATAGTGATTCCAAACTGATGATGAATTTGACCCTCCCCTAAGGAACAAACTGTTTATCTCCTACACTAGCAGCGTTAATAGAAGTGGGCCTTAATCTATAACAACAAAGCAAAGTATATTAATATTATAAAGGCTAATTAACTTAAGGCATTTGGAAACAATCCAATTGTGTGTATCAATTGGCTAGTGGTTAGGAGAACTGGGAAAAAAATCTCCCTGTCTTATGCTTCCTGCAGATAAATGCAGCTGATTACATACATGGTTCCTTAATGTGATTGCTGACTCCAAGAGATCTCCAGTTGCTGGCTCTGATGTGCGATACGGCAGAAAGACAAGGAATCCCACAAACTTAGCCAGGAGTCGAAGACTCATAAGAACACTGGCAAAATGCTTCTTTTCATCCTGAAATGAAAAACCAGTGAAACTTCTTAGAATTGTCATCCAGCAGAGGATAGTAACAATGCCAAAAATGCCATAGTTATTTTAAGGGTTCCACACAACATGTAAAACCTATTGGAGATGGGGAATTGAGACAGAGAGAATGTGACCTGGTTAAGGCTGACCTAAGAAAATTTCAAAAGCAAGATTCAAAGAATGGTCTTCCTCATCTCTGCCACAACTGAATATGTGATGCAGCAACTGAAAATATTTTTTTTCACAATCAAGATAACCCTTCCTACTGTAAGTCAAAGCATGTATGTGACAACCAATCATTTAAATTTAAAAAATATATTGGATTCAGATGATCGTTCTTTGCATTCAGTCAGAGGTCTTCAAGAAAACAAGGCAACTGCAGTCTTCTGGAAGAAAACTGTCCTTTTACAACAGAAATATGCAAAGCTTACATCTATTGAAATAAAGTCCACATTCAGTTTTCCTTTTCCACTCAAATAAATTCACTTGTATTTGCAAAAAAAAGAGGGGGGGGGCTAAATATCATAGCCCATTTCTATTAAAACAAGGCATTCTGAGGCATTCCAATGATCATTATACTCATTATTCTATTTATTTTAACAAGAATTGCAGGCACTCCATTCAAACAGCCAAACAAAGAACTGACTCAACAAAGGTATTTAAATAGAGCTGAGTGAATGAGATCTACCTGTTCGCTCATTGCTTCTCCATCATTGGGTTCATGTTCCACCAAGGCAAAACTGTCCAGCTCAAGTATCTGCAGGCACAAACTGTCTACCAGGTGTTGATTAAATCGGTAGCTTTAAAAAAAAACAAATCAAAGTGGGAATGAGATTTGAATGTATGCATATACAGGGAATCCTTGACCTACGATCACAATTGAGCCCAGAATTTGTGTTGCTAAGTGAGACATTTGTAAGAGAGTTTGGCCTATTTTATGACTTTTCTTGCCTGCTTCATTTGTTAAATGAATCACTGCAGTTGTTAAAATTAGTAACACGGTTGTTAATTAAATCTGGCTTCTCCATTGACTTTGCTTGTCAAAAAATGATTACCGTATTTTTCAGAGTATAAAACACAGCAAGGTTTTAAAGAGGAAAAATTTTTAAAAAGTTTTTGCACTCTGCAAACCTCCCAAAAACGACCCATTTTTCACGAAAACTGGCCCGTTTCCCCCAAAGGCATGAATAGCCTTTAGGGATCGTGCAGAGTGCTCCGGGGGGGGGGGGGGGGGACGACAACCAAAAAATGGTCTGTTTTTCGTGAAAACGGGCCCGTTTTTTGAAAAAAAAAAGGGGGGGGCTGTTTTTCATTAAAAAAGGGCATGGGCCTTTAGGAAGCTTATAAAGTGCTCCTGAGGACTGGGGGGGGGGGGTAAAATTGAGCAAAACATGGCCCCTAAATGCTCATTTCTGCCCTCCCCAGCCCCCAGGAGCTCTCTAAAAGCTTCCTAGAGGCTCTACATGGCCATTTTGGTGAAGGGGGTGGGGTTTCAGGAGACAAAAAATGCTGTATTCAGTGCATAAAACACACCCAGATTTTCAGCCTCTTTTTTGAAAAAGGTGTCTCTCATACTCTGAAAAATACGATATATGATCCGGGATCCTGCAACCATCAGGAATGTCAACCAGTTGTAAGGCATCCAAATATAAATCAGATGACTACGGAGATGCTGTAATAGTCATAAGTGTGAAAAATGGTCATAAGTCACTTTTTTTCAGTGCCATTGTATCTTTGAACAGTCACTAAATGAACTGTAAGTAGAGAATTGTCTGTATTTAAATAACTTATAAGTCTGTCTTTCTCACTTCTACAAACTCACAAATTTCCTTTAGGGATTCCTCCAAAGCACTTTGTGTTGCATACTTAAGAAACTTGCCAGTCAGAAAAGAAGAAAATTAATAAGAAGTGGAAGAGACCAAGAGAAAATGGTTAGAGGAGGAAGAGGAGGAAGGGAAAGAAGCAGTAGTGGGTTACGACCGGTATGCCCTGGTGTTGGCGTACCAGTGCCTGCCAGGAGCACCAGGTACTGTTCCGGTATGATGTTCCAGAGGGCTCACCTGCCCGCCCGCGCTTCTTACCGGTATTTGAGGTTTTCGGGGTTTCAGCGCACATGCACGGAGCGTACGTCGCCTGCGCGATGCTCCACTAAGCAGCTGGAGCGTCGCGGAGACGTTGCAGGCGGTACGTATGCATTTGCATGCTGCGTGTGTGTGCATGTGCACTGCGCACATTCATGTGGTGGACACCCGGCCCCGTTGCACCGGGATCCGGAACCCACCACTAGAAAGAAGGGACATATCAGTAGATTAAAGGGAATTGTATTAATATTGTTACTGGCATGTAGTTAATTAAGATATAAGGGAATTATAGTAACATTGTTAATTGTGAATAATTAAGTAAGTTAAATGTTCTCTATGTAAAAACTGAACTTGAGGATGTATGTTGCTTATAGTAAAATAAACCAACAGATGAAATATGACATGATAATTTGGTTTAATTTTGAAGGGGCAATTAGTGATACTGTTTATGTACTAAGAAGAAAATAAGATGAAAAATATGGAAAGACAATAATATGGCTAAAATTGGAAACAGAACTACAATGTAAAATGGATTATGTATATGAGAGGATGTAAAAGAAAAGATCCAGACAACACTTTGTTTATAAAATAATGACAAGATTTGTAATAAAAAATAAAAACCTTGTGGGGGAGAAATAAACTTGTCAGAACCAAATACAAAACTATTAAATGCCTTTACTTAGTAATATCCAGCTTAAGTGAGTGGCAAAAGCAGCTCACCTCCCTGCACTGAGGATGAAGTCCCTGAAAAACTGTTGGCATCCTGGGAAAGAAGGAGGAGGACAAGGTCCTCTGATGCTCTGAGGAACAAGAAATCTCTCTTGCAGCCTCTTCAGTCGGTTCAGATTATCTGGACCTAACATGTTAAGGACATCCTGGTCTGGAGTATCTCCCCAATTTGTGCCTCCAACAACTGATCCTTTACACATCTTTGAAAACAGAAGGGGAAAAAATAAGAGACAAAAACCCAATATTTTGCTCAGAGAGCACCAAGGATCCCACAAACATCGACAGGTTTAGTTATCATAAATATCTTGCTATTACAAAGAAAAACATATTTATTTGTTTAAAAAAATGCAACCACAAACCTACCTGAAGAAGCTGTTTCTGAAAGAGCCGGGCAAAGTGACTATAGTTACAAGCTGCTGAAAGATGTGCCATCATAACTCTGCAAAATAAGAAACAAGTGACTGTTATCTATCTATATCTCTTATCTATATCTGTCTGTCTGTCTATCTATCTAGCCATCTATCTATATATCTGGCTGTGTTTCTCTCTGTGGATGTGGATGTGTGTATATGTTCCAGCATAACTCTGGAACACCTTGAGCAATTTAAACCAAACTTGGTAGACAGATGACTTACTCTCTGGAAAAAAATATTGTGGAGGGTAAGACACCCCTAACACCCCTGGGAGGGGGGGGGTTCTGTTAAGATACAGTCTGTTGTGTCTTAAAATGGCTTCTACTGTACTGCCATAAAATGGCTTCTACTCTACAGCGCAGTAGAGTTGCCATGGTAACAGCTTCACAGTATTCCACAAGGGTGCTCCCTCTGGTAAGGGGGAAAATCCAACATTAGAAATTATGTTTGGTCCAAACATTTTCCCCCTATAAATAAATACCCAGGCAACTCCAGGTTATCAGCTAGTTATAAATAAATCAGGAGTTACTATTTTAGAATCCCTACGAGTACTAAGAAAATAACAAATCTCTAAATAACTTGAGTAATTTGAAACTGTAACATATTGGTTCCCTCCACCTCCCCAATCCACTCTATCCAGGAACCTCACTTGGTGACCTTAGCTCAGTCACTCTTTCTCAGTGCATGAGAGTTATGTTTGAAAAACTGAAGCACTGCAATGTACTTTGGGGGGGGAAAGAGAGACTTGATAAGCCTCCTACAACTTTTCTAAATGTATTTTCATATTTACGCTCTGCCCAATAAAGTCACGAAAAGAGAAAGAGCCAATTATTTGCTCTGCATTAACCATGACTAAATTACACTAGTGTCCATATGCCAACGCAATCCCTTTTAATTAGAGAGTATTTACTAAGTTGTTTCTGAAAATCGATTCCAGGACCTCTGTTGGTTCTCTTTGGGTTCCAGGATTTCTTTGGAGGCATTTTTAAATCTCGTCTTTAACAAATTCTTAATACATAACTACATTTCATTTGTTGTCATTGTCAAAAATATGGGTGATTCTGTGATTCTTATAAGTTCTGACCTTACCATTTCAAACCATATGAATTTGTTATATACCTAGGGATTTCTTGCAAATCTTGGTATTGAGATATTACTAGATCATATATACTCCAATGCTTTCCAAAATAATCACTATCACCTACTGGGCTACAAAGAGGTACAAAGACTCTTTCCTAATTATCCTTGTCACTATTTTTGTAAATTACCCTGATTCAATTGTTGAATTAAAAGCTCTTACCTGATCCTATCTCCGAGACATTTCTCAAAATCCCAACCTGTTTTTTCGAAGTTATCTTCCCATTCTCGCAGCAATTCATAGAAAATATCTCTATTGAACAAGGTAGACATATTAGTGTCAATATCTGAAAATACAATTATCATAATTTGTTATATTATTCTATCTGCATATTAGTTCCACAATTAGGATAGAATTTCACCAATTCTTACAATAATATTCTTGTTGCAAAATTTAAATAAATTAAATAGATATTCTACAAGGATCTCCGTAAAGTTAAACAACCTAGCAAATGTATTTATGGCACAATGTTATATAGACTTCTTCAGAAGTAGATATCACTGGTTTTAATGTATAAAAATAATGATATCTCTTGAAGGCATCAGATTTTTTGATGCAAAATTAATAAACTAAAACAACCAGGTTAGCATTCCAATATACAATACAAATATGAGATTGTGGCATAGACAAATTGAACAATAATTAAATAAACAATGCAGGATAATCAGGTAATTAAATAAGAAGAGGATTGTTTTAATATTAAAAATGGGTAAATATAAATAAAAAAATAAAGGTTATTGAAAGAAGAAAAATTGAGTATTTAAAAAAAATAAAGAAAATTGAGTATTTTAAAGAATTAAAGAAAATTGAGTATTTACAGAAAATTAAGTAACAAGACTATCAAAAAAGTAAACAATTACATTCTTATAGAAAATTACTATCTTCTTTTCTTTCAGAGGAGATTTTATTTTGCAATAAGCATCAATTATTGCAATTCAGTAAAATGTATGGAAGAGCACTGGTAACATTACTCAAATTAGAGTATTATTTTTTAAAATGATTAATTTAAGTTAATTAATTTAAAAATGATTAAAAATGAGGGGGGAAATCTGGTCATAAATGACACATAACTTTCAAGTTTAATTACTATGAAATCTTTTTCTTAAATCTAGAGTTTGTGAAACTAGAAACAAGCATTAGGTAATGTGCTTCACTATCCTCAAATACTTACTTTAAGTGGTCTTCATTGTTATGCCTAGCCTGCATCAGTAAGAGGATGCACCTAGGTGATTGTTGGATTCCAACAGGACAAAGCTAGTTTTTTAGCAGCAGAACATCTCCTACTCTCTTTTTCTAAAATTTGAATCCCTGCTTTGCAATTGTGCTTTTCTCGTTGATTGCTAACCCAGAACCGGCTTTGGAAATATTTAGCATCCATCTATTGGCTGCCCCTGAGAGAGGGAGGTGTTTACGTTTGGTTAAAATGAGCCACTGTGTCCCTACCAAGAGGTTTAGAAGGGTTCCATTAGGGATCTTGTCAATACTGGGTCTGGCTGGACCTAGAAGAGTCAACTTGCTGGATCAGTAAACACTATCATCCCAAAGCATAGGGGTCCCCAACTCCCGGGCCATGACCAACTACTGGGCGTCTTTTACCGGTACATACCCTATTTGGAATCTGGCGACACAAGAGGTGGGCCAGTATATGCATGCAGCTCCACTTGCGCCCCAAAGGCTTCTCTTCTTTCTTGCATGCTCCCGATGCGCCAAAAGCAGAGCAATGAGAGCAGAGGCTAAGTGGGAGGAGCAGGCAGAGGCTGAGTAGGAGGAGCAGGAGACCCGATCTGCTTTGGGAGCATCAGGCAGCCTCAGTGAATCTGAAGGAGCGTGAAACCATGCACCCAAAGGCTTTTCTTCTCCGTGCCAAAAGCTTGGATGAAAGGCTTCAGGGAAATGATCTCATGCTGCTTCAGGATTTCCATTCCTTTGAAAAAGCTTTTGGCATGGACAAGCCTGAAGGAGTGTGAAACCGGCCCCCTAAGTCTTTACTTCTGTCTTGCGTGAGTGAAGCTGTGCATGTGCACACACACACATGCAGCAGCCCATCGCTATCACAGCCCAGTTCCTCTTTCCCTTCCCCAGTCAGGCCACCAAGCCACAAAGGTTGGGGACTGCTACCTAAGCACCTTTTGCAATCTTTTTCAAAGATGGCCTCATAGTGTAATGATGAAACGCAGGAGCTGCTGTGGCAACAGGCATATGGAAGAAGGAGAGATGGAGTAGTACATTAGTACTATTCTTGTTTTGTAATAACAGTTTTGTCTACTATTATTAAACAACAAAATATTCAAATGAACCAAGAATATGGATATGGAAGTGATTCTCTTGTAAACAAGGTGTCCATAATTTCAAATTTAGCAATTAAAACAATTTTTAAATTATTTTTAAATTATGTTTATTATTATTGCAGCATTTCATGAAGGGAAACCAAGAGTTCTTACCTTTGCTTCTTGAATATATGAAATGCCTTATCACTGGAAAAGTTAGATCGATTGTCAGTTTCTGGTTGAAAAGAAACTGACTGCACACATGAAGGCAACCAGAGGTAAACCTGTTAATTGCACATAATGATAAGTAAGCAGTTCTCCATTTCAATATATACCTCTTTCTAAGCAAAGTATACAGAATCTAGCCTTAAAGTTGGAATTACAATCTGTTCTCTTTACTATGCCTTAGATTCATTGCCAAAATATAAATTTAAGTCAACTAGCAGTGTAATCAAATGATCAATTTTAAGCGCCCTAACCAACAAAACATGCTTTTGTTATTTCACATGCTGCTCTTATTATACTATACTATTACTATAATAATAGTATTCCCTTAGTCTTAATTCCCTCAATTGTAACTGCCATTTATAAAGCAGAGGAAGGTTCATGTGCACACTTGAAAAAGCTGTATGCACAAAAAATATGTCAAGAAAATAAACAACACAGGCACTACCAAACTGAAGAAGCAATCTTTTTTGTCTCCAAGAAGTAATTTCCAAGAATTTTTGCAAAGCCCTTCTGATATTTGCTTCATATTACCTTTGCTGTTGTGTTTTCATAGGCTGCCGTTAGCCTCTCATGCAAGCCAAGGGAAAAAGATGCAATTCTGTCATTCTCAGCCAGGAGCTTCAGGGTCCCTTTCTCTAAATGAGAAACAATTCTGCCAAGACAACAGCAATCAAGAAGAAAAGCACATTGTGATACTGCATTTAAATCCAAAGAGGATAAATCCCACTGCATTGCTACTGTTTATATCCTCCGCTGACAATCTACATTCTAAGATCTGTCACCCATTGACTGGAGCTATGATGGGGACAACATCCTGCCCAGGTAAGATTTAGGAAGCTACTGAAAATCTTCCTTTCTAAGTGGGACTTTGATCCCAAAGGAGAAAGAATGATAGCCATCTTTTCTTTCTTCTGAATTGTTTTGAATGTGAGCTCTTTATATGCCAAGGTTGCTGTTGTGCCCCTTGTGCCCCTACATTGCCCAGAGTTGTGTGATATAAAGAGATAAATTTATGGTAAATAAATAATCAAAATAATAGGAAAGTTATGCAGTCTATGAACAGTTTGAAATAAATACCAGGTGTGAAAGTATCTGCTTTCTTATGAAAGCGGCTAAATCACTGCACTTACTCAAACTGATAATCCAAAACTTGCACAGCAAAGTAAACACAGTTGTGTATACTGTGAAAGTGCTGCCTCTCAATCAAATCTGTAAACAAAATAGGGAAAAAAAGCACTTGAGAGAACTCATCCCACAGAATTCAGGTTGGTCAAGAACAAAGACACTAACACATAAGAAAGAATAACTACCAAAGAAATTATACAATGTTACAAAACTCTTCTCAGTAAATAGCATCAACTGTTCAGATTTTTTATTTTAAATACGCTTGTTGCCCAAATGAGAAAATAAGCCAGAAATCTAGATGTTAAACATGGATTCCTATTATATACTGAAGTATTGGGAAGTTGAAAGCTGCCTTGCAACATAACATGCCTAGTAAGACTTTAATCATAATTTCTCAGTTTTTTAGATAGAGTGGGAAGTTATAATTTCTGCAGCTTTGTAATGAGCAAAAGAGCCATGGTGGTGTAGTAGTTAGAATGCAGTATTGCAGGCTAATTCTGATGACTGCTGGCTACCAGCAGTTTGATTCTCACTGGCTCAAAGTTGACTCAGGCTTCCATCCTTCCGAGGTTGGTAAAATGAGAACCCAGATTATTGGGGGCAATATGTTGACTCTGTAAACCGCTTAGAGAGGGCTGTGAAACGGTATGTAAATCTAAGTGCTATTGTTATTTAGGCTAAAAATAAATTGTTCAGTCCACTTAAATGAAACTTTCCCAAAATCTCTTATTTTGCTTAGTGGAATCCTGTTTACTATAGTATGTGCTATAATATACATATCACATATGACATCCAAGGATTCTTATATCATGTCTGACCTGTATTCTGTTCCATAAATCCCATGTCACTCTCCCTATCTTCTGCAAAGGAAGTTCCCTTTGCTGTTAGCAGCTGCAATACAAAGAAAAGTTCTGAAAAGATATTTGGCACGAGGTTTTCTGCAAAAAAAAAAAAGTAAACAAGAATAGCAGTCATCCAAAAGGTTCCCTCTGGTGTTCATTACAGGTAGTCCTTGTCTTACAACCACAATTGAGCCCAAAAATTATGTTATTGAGACATTTGTTAAGTGAGTTATGCCCCATTTTACAACTTTTCTTGCCACAATTGTTAAGTGAATCATTGCAGTTCTTAAGTTAGTAACACGGTTGTTATATGAATCCCCATTGACTATATCAGAAGGTTGCAAAGGGGGATCACATCACCCGGAGACACAGCAACCATCATAAATATGAACCAGTTGCCTAACATCCAAAGCTTGATCATGTGACCATGGGGATGCTGCAATGGTCGTAAGTGTAAAAACTGGTCATATGTCACTTTTTCAGTGCTGTTGTAACTTCAAACAGTCACTAAATGAATTGTTGTAAGTTGAGGACTACCTGTATTTCAAAGAAAAGTATGATCATATCAACCTGTGTTCAGATTAAAAAAACTTTTATATTTTAAAAAGGAGAAACAAGTAATGCCTTTTAAAACATTGATAAAATATATGTAACTAAAAATATAGAGTTAGATGTTAGGGTTTATTAGTTTTACCCAATAAAAAGCTTCTTTAACTGACTGATTTGACTTTCAGGATTTATTATTTTTTACATTATTTTACACCAAAATATCAAGAACTTGCACTTGCCTAATGCAAATGGCTAGTAACCTATAACAGTTTCAGAAGCTGCTCTCTGCATAACAAACTGGAGAATGAGAAAAGGAAGCATCTTGAAGAGATTATCCTCATTCAGCTCTGCCTGGACACTATACCCCAGAGCCAGTGTCAAAGGAACACAGCTATTATTGTAAAAGAGTAGTTTCCCTGTATTAACCGAAGGTCTGACTTGTCTTCCTCTGAAGCCTTTTTGCAAGCTAAAAAATGTGTTATACAATCTGACATTCCAAGAACTCATTTTAGCATAATGCTATCCTCTTATGTAATAATTCAGGCTTGATATGATTAATTCATGGCTTGAATTAATCAGGATTTTTCATTCTCATTGAGCAAAGCTTTGGTAATATCTTTCCCTGTCAAACAGAATGACAATTACATAAACACCCTTTGTATAATGCTAAACCATAACTAATAGACCAAAATGTCACATAATATGCTAAGATTCCAACCATATTATGGCTTAATAGAATATTCTAGTATACAGAACAATGCAAAAAATATAATTGGTTTAGTTTTGGCTTAGCCACTATTGTTCATAAGCCATGATTTATTACGGGTAGTCCTTGAATGACAGCAATCCCAATTACTGCCATTAACTAAAATGCAGTGGTCATTAGATGAGGTTCTCCTTGCAACTTCCTGCTAGCTTCCCACATTCAAAGTCTCCCATCAAGCAGCAGCTGTTTATTTCCTTCTGACTTGCTTGCGCAGGACATGCACAGGTGCATGGGGAGCTTGAGTGGCAGAGCATGAGCACATTGAGGCTTGGGTTGATTTCGGAGTAGGGAGTAGGATGAAGGGAAGCATGAGGGTCTGGAGGAAGTGTGACAAGGGTTGGGCAGGTTGCGTGGGAAAGCGAGGGAAGCATGGCTTTGGGAGGATCCTCAGGGACAAGTAGCAAGGGAGGTGCAGCAAGGGACGATTGGATCACATGAGTAGCAGGGGAGATGCGGCAAGGCTGAGGGTACAAAGGCGGCATAGCAAGGCTACAACATCAAGGACTAGTTGTAACCACCATTCATTCAGCACCATCATAACTTCAAACACTTCGCCCCAAGCTACTCAGAAGTTGCAGGAGCGAGTTAGGCAGCAAATAAATTTAATTAATAAATAAGTCGAGCTCTGCCTGTAGCAGTGACAGTCAATGTACATAATTTGTATGAATTAATTTAAAAAACTAAATTGCACAGAATTCTATTTCTCAGCTTTCCAATTCTGAGTATGCATTATTATAGCAGTTCTCATTAACAAAATAGCGGATAATACAATATAAGTTTGATGCAAGAACATCATTGTACTCTTATCAGCTACTGTTTTTTCAAAGCAAGATTCATTTGAAATTTCATCTGTGATAAATGCCTGTGCGCACATGTCATCGCTCTTCTCTCAAATCAATAGAAATCCCAAGTGTTAATCTGTTTCAATTTTTCTACCTGCTATGCAAATGGAATAAAGCTCAGCTAGGTGTTCCAGCTGTTTTCTGTAAGTCACTTTGTTGACATCAGCTGAGGCTACCGACTGGTTTTCAGTTTGAATATATACATTCCAACCAACATTAGATTTGGTGGGTGTGCCAGAATCCAGGGATAAACTTATAGAGGAAGACGTGTGATGCAATAATTTAGATCTGTAATACAAAAAGAGTAAATGGCCGCAGAATTAGCAATCATAAAAATACTAAAACATTACATTCTCTACTGTAACTGCTGGATTATTTCAGACATTTACTAGAAGTTTAAAAAATGTGAAGTCTTTAAGAAACTTATCTTAATACTTTTTACTGCTATTTCCTACAGTATTTGTAACAACAGCATGTTTATAAAATACTATGGACCAAATCTGAAAATAAATCCAGTTACTTATGAATCTAAAAAAACACTAAGGAGAATAGTTAGAACTTGCAAATTACATCTCTGTTAAATGTAATGGAGAAGTCATTTTAAACATATGTAAGATGTTCTACTTCTTTAAGAAATGGGTCTATGACAACTCACCACAGCCAACTCACCATGGCCAATTCACTGCGGCCACCTCGCTGGAGAACAACTTGTCACGGGACAACTTGCCACAGAACAACAATTACACTAACACAGAAGAAAAGTGGAATACAATCTTTAAAGAAAGGATGCCAAAGAAGGGACAAAACCAAAGTGAATGACAAAAATTATTTTAAATAATTAAATTGAATTGTTGAATTGTCCTGCAGTGAGTTGTCCTGTTGTGAGTTGGTCATTGCAAGTTGTCTCACAATGAGTTGGCTGTGACAGGTTGGCTGAGGCAAGTTGTCCCATTCCATTAAGAAATGCCTGAAATCACACTGTCAACCCATAACGTATCTCTCTCTCCCCTTGGGCACCAGATCACAAATTCTATTACCTTTCTTTCTTCAACATCTCTCTTTCTTCCTGAAGGCTTCCCGTAATAGAAGTTAAATTCATTTCCTGAGAATCAGTAAGGTTCTCAGAACTTACTCCAGACTGAACTTGAGAGTTGCCAACAGGTGTAGAAGTGAAGCACATTTTGGGCTTGGACAGAGTTCTCTCAGTACTCACAGGAGTAGGATTTATTCTTCTTGATGGTTTGGTTTTGCTAAAACGAAAGAGAAAATCAGTTCAGGACAGTAAACCTTTCAATATTTAAGATAAAAGAAGATACCTGATAGTTCAAGCCAAGGTTCTAATAATACAATATTGTTTCCTAGTGACTAAGTGACTAATAAGCTTTTGAGGAATATGTAAATCAGATATATGTACAATAGCATTCTTCTTCTCTATTCTGAAGAAACTGAAACTAATAAATATACTGCTACTGATATTGGAAATAGAATCTATCCTTAATGAATAAGTTTGCTACATGTTATAGTAACAATTTCCCCCGTTTTGTTCTGTGATCTGTGAAGAAATACTTTTTATCTATTCCAAATCTACCATAATGCAACTTTATTGGTTGCATAGGATTCTAGTATTTTGTGGGAGGGGGAAAATGTTGTTTTCGGTATCAATTTTTTTCAATAGTATGCATTATTTTCTATAGTTTACTTGCATTCTTCCTTACTCATCTTTTTTTTCGACAATAAAAACCCCAAAGAACAGTAAGATTTCATAACAGAAATTGTTGTAGCCTCTTGAAAGTTTCCATTCTTCATACAGATAATCCAAAACTATGATATTCTGCAGCCATCTACTGGCAACTGGTAAAATACTTTAATAAATGTAATGTATTTATTTTTTCAATAAATTAATACACTACTAACCAAAAGCTCAAGTTAAACTTTTCCCTTCAATATTTTTCCATGACCAGCTCGAGAGTCCGCAAGCCCAAAGTAACTCATGTCGTAACCTCTATACCAGTATTTATCAACCTTGACAACTTCAAGATGTGTAGACTTCAATTCCCAGTAATCTTGGCTTTCTGGGGTATACTGGGAACTGAGGTGGGCGTGGGTGGGGTGGGTGTTGCCAGCTCAGCATCACTTTTCCTGGGGGCACCTGTGGTGGCCAAGTGCCAAGACAGGACTTCCCCCAGACCCTCCCTTCCTCCCTCTCATTATAATCTCTGTCCTTCCTTTTCTTCTTTTTCTCTCCCTCTTCATTGTCCTTTGTTCTTCCTTCCCCTCTTTCCTTCTTTTTCTTTGTCTTTCCTCTTTCCCTTTCTCCTTTCCTGCCCCTTCTTGGATGCTCAAATGTAAAAGGGGAAAATTTCTTCTTTTGTTTTGTTTTATTTTTAGTTTGTTTTGCTAGCCCTCTGCCAGCAAAAACGGAGTTCCATTTTCGCTGGCAGAGGGTTGCATGAGGCCATTGCAGCAGAAAACAAAGCCCAGGGGTGCAGCACATGCTCCCTCCTCCGAGCTCCATTTTTGTTGCCAGAGGCACCGCGGACTAGTCCTTCACTTCTTGACTTTGACACCCTTGCTTGAAACTTTGCCTCAGGACCTGCATTATCTTGCCATTCCAGAAGCAGGACATTTCTTTTTCATCGGAATTACCAAGATTTACCAACAGAGACTTACTTTATTTTTCCAGCAGCACTCATGGGTGGAAACTCCTCCAAATCATGTAAGTTAAGCTGGTCAGATGGTGAAGAAGTGGAGACAAGATTCATTTCACTCGGTTTCTTCTGTCTCAATGAAGAAAATGAGGAGCTTTCACTTTTTACTTCATCATTTGTGTTTCTTCCTACATCATGTCCCATTGACCGACTAGAACCACTTGTACAATTGCTCCCTTTTCTTCTGCTTCGCCTTATTGGAGCAGCAACAAGAAAACTCCCCAAGTTTGTTTTCTGAGCAGATCGTCTCTCACTGCGAGAAAAAATAGGGCTCGAACCCACACTTGGGCTACTGCTGAGATCCGCATTTAAGAGATCACTACTGGAATTCAGTTCACTTGACCCATTAACAACTGAAGATCCATGCAATTCTGAAGCAGAAATACTGGTATTTGGAGACTGCAAGCCAGTAGGAACTCTATCAAAGAAAAGTTGTCCTCGACAGCTACTATTCTGGAACTTTTTTTCAGATCCGGTCCTTTGGTTCCTATAGCTACTAGAATTTCTCAAGTTCTTGGAATTTGGAATTTTAGCAGGAGTAGATGGTCCATGGGTCAATATCTGACTGGTCTGTTCCCTGAGGTAGTTCAGCAAAAAAGGAACAAAGTCTTTTTGAAGCAAATTAAGGGCAACAAGTTTGGGGTGAATTGGAGAATCCTGTACAAACAAATCATAATAAACATCAACTGATTTATTTTAATCTGAATTTTACTTCAGACATGTATGACTTTATCCATTATTTTACAAGAATAAGCTCAGTTATGAATTTCTATTATAAGCATACAAAGCAAAATGAAACCATTTCAAAATCAAATCTCTCAGGTAATCTAAAACCAGAAGTCAGAGACTTACCATAATTGATTAAATCATAATCATGTCTCCTCTCAAACACTTGCCAAATTAACAGACGGCAACAACATGTGATTATATATTGTTCTATCAATATACATTTTTTAAAAAATTGGCATCCAGCTGCCAACCTGGAAAAGCACCATCCCGTATACGTTTTTGGCCTGGACGGCCTCCTGCAGCACTCTGCTGGCCAAAATGCCACTGCTGTGCTCCGTTTTAGCTGCCAGAACCACTGTGGACCGGTCCTTTGCTATTTGTAGGCTGGCCCTGCAGGACAGATTTAAGCACCATATGGGCTGGATCCAGCTTGTGGGTCTTGAGTTTGACACTCCTGTGCTAGAGGATTTTAGTCTTGCTTTGCAACATGCAAGCTTCCTATTTGTTTCTTAAACATGGTTTTAATTTGGAGCAGAGTTTTTTAAGCATATAGGAAAGATGTCCAGTCCCTATAGGCCAGTGATGGTGAACTTTTTAGGCACCAAGTGCCCAAACTGCGTGCATGTGCATGCCCAAATTGAAAGGTTTGTGTGCGAACACAAACACATGCATGCGCTGACATGTGTGCATACGCAACAGACACCCAAAAACCAGTTGGCTGGCGGGAGGCGGAGCATCCCAACACCGGCAGCGTGGCAAGAGGTAAGATCTTTTTCTTTTGTGAGCTTGTTTCGTCGTTTGCAGGGAAACAGAAGTTCATGAAATAAATGCCACAGAGATCTGACTTGGGGCGACGGCATGTGTGCCAGCAGAGAGGGCTCAGTGTGCCACCTCTGGCACACATGCCATAGGTTCAGCATCACAGCTATAGGTTTTATTTTGCGTATCTGGGTTTGCCCTTAGTTCCTTTTACTTCCACTTCCTTTAAGTTTTTTTATTGTTAATTTTAACAATAGGAGTTTAATAATTAAAATTAAACAATTGGCACTTCTTTAGCATCTCTAAATCAAGAAATGGCATTAAAAATCTTATTAGCTCCCATGCACCACCCAAAATACAAAGGCACTGAAGATAAAGACAACCTTTTGAATGACACTAAGAAAGCTTTAATCAGCAATGCACTACTTAATTACTGTAAGCACAAGAAATCCATTTTAAAATACCCTACACAATAACCAGTGTAATAAAAAGACACTCAAATATTTGTTCAAACAGCTGCTTATAAAGGCAGTATAATTTACTTTCCAATTACTGGGAGTTGCTGAACATTGATTTATTCACTGGTTATAGGACTTTAGCACAGTTAGGCTGGAATGTTGCTTTAAACTGACCAAGCAAGACACATACATTGCATGTGTGTGTAGAGACCAAGTAAGTACTCATGTCCAACATTAGTTTTCTAGAGAGTGAACTAGTACAAAGACTTCTTTATGCTTAGTTGAGAAATTCTACAGTTCTTCCAGCTATACATTTTCATACCTAAGGAGAAATGCTTATGGACTCTATGCCATCTCCTGATGATTTAAATAGCATATTAAAATTGATCCTTGATCAGTAAATCCTACATTATATTTAACACTGGCTCTAGCCAAGCTAGATTGATGTGACGGCTTCTGCTATTTGACTTACAAGCAGTTTATCTTTCTTTCTTTTTTTTTTCTTTTTTTGTTGCAGGTGCCAAAGTAACTTGATTGGCTTTGGATACAATGTTACTTGACTCCCATAGGAAAAGACAATCCCGTTGCTTTCTCTCTTTCAGGTAATCCAAGATTCAAACATGTTTTGATTTGCCACCCTACAGGCAAAAACTTTTGTTTTTGTAAAGAACTCATTCCCACATGCGCAAAAGACAGTAGACTCATATGAAATACGGTTTTCGTAACATCCGCAATTCTGGGCGCATTTGCTGGGGAATAAGTTTCCTCTGACTTTTCCCACCTTATTTCAAGGGGGAAATGTAACCCCCACCCCAGGAATGGGTTGCAAACCTCGGCCAAGGCTTGACCTGCAAGCGGACAGATCAGTGAAATTGGGGAAGGAGTGCACGGGATATTGGGGTCAGGATTACGCAGTCGTCTCCACCTCCAAATGATAAAGAGCCCATTCGCACACACCCTGGAGGCCCCAAAAGCGCCCTGCTCCGTAGCCTCCAGGGCCGCGCAGGAGGAGCACCTAAGCAGGCAACGCGCGGCGGCTAGTCCTGCTTTTTTCCCGCCTCCTTTTCGGTGCTTTTGACGGCGAGGAGAAACTTCACCGCCCCCGCCAATTTCCCGCCCTGCGGAGGGCTAACTTAAAAGAAGCGCAGCTGTCGCCGAAGCGGGCTGCGCGTTTTACCTCTTCGGCGCAGCTCTGGCTTGACTTCAGCCACCGCACCACCGCGCCGGCTGCCACCTCGTCCCGCAAGAGCAGCTCCAAAGCGGCCGCCATCCCCCGCCGCCCTTGGAACCAGAGGCGCCGCTTTTGCAGCCTTTGGGGGCAGGGGCGCAAACACGCTTCGCTGCAGCCCCCCTCCCTCCTCCGAAGCAGCAGCAGGAGACAGGGAGGAGAAGGGAAAAAAAGAAGGGGCGGGGTCTAGTTTCCTTCTAACTCCGGGTTACTGCTCAGCACGTGAGGAGCGCGCGTGGGGGGGGGGGAGAGGTGGATGGGACGCCGGACGCGCGCTGGGTTGAGAGGCCGCCACCTCCACCCCCACCCCTGCGGGAAGGCGGGATCACAACTCTCAGGGGGAGCGGAAAAAAAAGCGCGCGCGCCCCAGAAGCTGAAAGGCACGATGGGGGCGTGGCCAGAACCCTCCGGCTCCGGGCAAGGGGCGGGCAATGAAACGCACCGACGAGTGGAGGAGTCGAAGCCATTTCCCGGCAAAGGTCCCCATTGGGAGGCGCCGAAGCTTTGGAAGTTGGGGATTGGCGGGTCTCGCAGCGGGGCGGGCTCAAAGGAGGTCCGCGGCAGCAGGGTTGCCTCCCCCCCTCCCCTCCCATGTCAACAAGCGGGGCGCCTGCGCCGGGGGTTTGCGCGTCTTTTCCTCTCATGCGCGGTATTTGCTGTCCGAGCGAGGCCCCGGGTTTGGCCTAGAGCCGGTGGCGCGGCGGTGGCGGCGGCACAATAAGAAGCGGCCGGCCTTCCCCGTCACGGACTCTCGGAGCGGCAGCCCCCTCTCTCTTCCCCACTGGAGCTTTAGGATGGCGGAAGACTCGCCCAAGCGGCGCAAGGCCAATTTCAACGAGGCGGAGACGGAGGTGCTGATCGAGCAGGTGTTGAAACACGAGCAGGTGCTATTCGCGGCCGGGCCGGGCCGGGCCTCCCCGGGGCAAAAGCGCAAAGTCTGGGAGCTCATCCGGCATAAAGTGAACCCGGTGGCCGCTTGCCCTCGCGAGGTGGAGGACCTCAAAAAGCGCTGGCGGGACCTGAAGCGCCGCGATCGGAGCAAGCTCTGCCGCGTCACCCACGGCGCCGGCGGGGTCGCCCCGCACCCGGCCTCCTTCGGCCTCCTGATGGGCAACGAGGACGCCTCGCCGCCCGACCACCTCCGATCCTACACCTCGGGGGGGCTGCCTGCCCCCAACGAGGCTCTGCCCATCGTCGGGGGCATCGACACACTGGATCTGCCCAGAGCCTCCTCCGTGTCGGATATGGGTGAGTTGCAAAGGAGCCGGACCGCAGCCTCTTCCCTTGTCCGACGGGGCTGCCTCTCTCCCCCGCCCCCGCCTCGCCGCCCTTCCCTTCGCGGGCAACAATAGTCCCCCGTTGATTCGGGGGCTTTTTCCCCCCGTGGAGCGGAACCGTGAAGAGCTCTTGGCCATCCCTTTTAAGTCTTGGTGCAGCCCGCAGTTTCTCTTCTCGATACGCCCAGAAGAAAAGATGCTGGATGCCGCTTGGATAAGAACTGCCCCCCGATTACTGCAGCGGTTGGCGTTGCGTTGAATTTATGCGGCTAAAGTTCCCTTGTGGGCCAAGAACATATTGTAGAAGTGGGTCCTTTGGGTTAAAGAACTTGTTTCCAGGCTGATGCTATAAATATTCCTTCAGCAGATAGGAACATTATCGGAATACAAAAAAAAAATGCCTCCTGCCAATTCAGTTAGATTGATGGGAACTCTTCCCATGCAATACCTGGAGATGAAACAGTGTGGATGGCTCTGGTTTTGTTTTTACTGCTGAGCTCTCTAAAACGAAGTAGAAAATCCGAGAAAGTAAAGATGGGGTAGTTTGCATTTCTCACTTGCTGTAGCAAAAATATATTCTTTGTAAACACTGAAACTTTAGATAGGTTATGGAATTCCAACTGTGCTAAAATTTTGAAAATAGCCCAATGGATAGATGCAGAACAAGGGGCAGAGCCAATTGTTAGAATATTAGAAACCAGAAGATTCCTGCTTGCTTAGGTTTAGAATGAAAAGTTTCAAAGACAATTACCAATGTCCCTTCCCTTCTTTCAGGAAACATTGCTAGGTTGAAGCAGACAGAGTTCAGCATCTTTTGGTATGGTTTTAGATGATTTGCAGTGGAAAAACTTAAGGATTTTTGACTCCCAATTATTTAAAACACTATACATCTCTCCCACCCCAAGAAAATTATTTCACTGAAATGTATAGTTGAAATTAATTCAGAATAGATGTTTTTTATAGAAAGATAATGAGTATCATTCATTCATTAAATCAAACTTTTAGATTGAGTTTCTTTAGTTTGTAATAATGTTTCTTCTGCACTAGGCTCTACTTCTAATTCTAATTTTTTTTTAAATCTAAGTCTGAAATCTTTTCTTACACTGAACATCAATTGTACAGGTAGTCCTCGGCTTAAAATCACAATTGAGCCCAACATTTCCATTGCTAAGCAAGATAGTTGTTAAATGAATTTTGCCCCATTTTACGGCCTTTCTTGCCACAGTTATTAAGTAAATCACTGTGGTTGTTAAGTTAGTAACATGACTGTTAAGTGAATCTGGTTTCCCCATTGAGTTTGCTTGTTAGAAAGTCGTAAGATGTTATAACATAACCCTGGGATACTGCAACCATCATAAATGCATGCCAGTTGCCAAGCATCCAAATTTTGATCACGTGACTATGGGGATGCTACAACAGTGGTAAGGGTGAAAAACAGTCATAAGTCACTTTTTTCAATCTGTTGTAACTTCAAACAGTCACTAAACAAATGGTTGTAAACTTATACTGATCTGGAATATCTAAGGGTGTGTTAGTACATCTTCCAGACTTTGTTCCCCTATATATGCGGCTTCATATTTTAAAATAGAAATGGTGGTGGCAGTGCCGCCAGTAAAGATAACATCTTTGCTCTACTTTTCTATGTATTGCTTATGAGCTATTAATAACCCTGCAAGATTTAATCAATGGGGCAATCAGTGAGAGATGTTGAATGAGATATACTGTACTCTGAATTATTCTACAGAGAACAAAATTTGGTTGCTTGCATCATATTCTGTGTTGTTCTGCAACAATGCTGTGTTTAAAAACACTTTTTTCCCAACACCTAATAGATGCATTCATACATCACTTTTGGCACAGCTATAGTAGGTGGTTTATAGAAGCACATTACATCAAAATCCACATTCTGGCTTAGTGCAGCATCTTTTTGCATAATCATTGATTTTTGAAAAACAATGCCCTCCAGTCAGTGTTGAGTTCTGGCAACCACCTAGACAAATCCTTGCAGTTTTCTTGGCAGGGTTTCAGAAATGGTTTGTCATTGCCTCTCAAGGCTGAGAGTGAATGTTACTAGCAAGCGTTGTACCTAAGGCAGGACTTGAACTTGCAGTCACCTGGTTTCTAGCTTGACTTCATTTCTATACCACTTTGCAGCTTTGGCATAATACTATGTAGGTTCTTCATTTAAGCCAGGGAAATAGCATAGCTTGTACAGCATTTTTTTTAAGGGAGGAAATTTTGAGCCTAATTTTTAATGCATGAAGTCCAAACCATCCTATTAGTTTTAAAATTTAATTAGCTTTTACAAATAAAATGAATTTAATTAAATATTTGCATTTTAAGACATAAAAAACCCTTTTCAATAATGAAGAAATTCTTCATCTGTACATAAACAAAATACGTAAACAAGATCTTTATGCATTTTAACATATAAACACTTGGAAGTGCTCTTCTCATAACATTTTTTTCATTTCCTGGAAGAGATGAAAGTACAGTAAATAACACAAGTAGATATTTTGTATAATACAGTATAGTTACTTTTAATTTTTCCCTGTACTCTTGTCAAGTAAATTGTGTTGTGTTTTAAAAATAGTGTTCTCTCTGCTATTATTCAATTTACAATTGATCTTTTCATTAATATATGTTCAGTTGCTAGTTGAAAATAGAACTATAGTTGTAAGTAATAATATCCAGCAAAAACTACATCATTTCAGAATGATTGTAGTCACTTTTTATTTGTTGGTCATACCCAAGCTTAATAGTTAAGAATTCCATTCATAAGGAGATTAATGTTTTATGCCTTTACTTTTAGGTTTTACAGATGATCCTGGTCCATCCCAACAATCGTGTGTGGAGAAAATAAATCTAAAAGAAGAAATAGTGGTGAAAGTAGTGGAACCAGAAGAAAGCTCAGAAGATATGGCAGTTGTTCCTCCCAGTCAGGAGCAGCTCCCTTTTTTGGGGATACCAAACGGAGGCCCTTGCGGAAAAGTAAAAGCCAAAACGAAAACTCAACCCCAGACAGACTCTAATGAAATTACAGAAGATGATCTCTTACAGATCCAACAGAATCAACTGCATATCATTCAATCTGGGTTCGATAGCATCAATCATAATCTTCGGCTGCTACACCAAGGAATGCAAGATCTCAACAACAGCCTCAGTGTCATGGCACATACATTAGTTGCTATAAAAAATGTCTATGTGAAAAACAATGCTGGTCCAACTACCTTTGCTACTGTCACTACCCAGACCACCGCAGGGTACCTGAGTCCTGGGTCCCCTTTAGTCGAGGACAGAGTTAGGGTACCAGTGGCTGGGAGTAGTAGCAGAAGCAGCAGCTGCAGTTCCAGCTCAATGTCACAAGAACCAGGCCCTTCAGAATTTCCTCGGCCTCCACACAGACCTATTAAGAAGGAACATTCAAATGGCTGTTATTATTTCTGTTTTGCAGATGTGTAAGACTTGAACACATGTAAAGCAACTGTGACATTTGAGTAGCTATTCTGTACCCTGCTCTGGCACTGCATCATGGCTAGCAGATTTCTATAGCTATTCGTTTCTGATAAATGCTAAATGTATGAAATCTCCAGTATTCCCATGTGCAGAAAGCCTGTATCATAAGTGGAACAACACTAGCTACAAATTGATTCAACTGACTGTGAGGGGCAATATAGCAATATTTAATATTAAATTTTAAAAAATTGTAGAGCTCGGTTCTATACATGTTTACTCAGAAATAGGTCCTGCTGTATGTACCTGGCCTGGTTAACTTCCAAGTAAGAATGAATAGGATTTACCTGACAGATGACTTATACATTAACTTGCTTAGAGGGAATAAATAAACTCTGACATCTTGATATTTCTAATGTTTAAAACAAGAATGAAAAGATAGCAGCAACTTTAATTTTTTGGTAAAAACATGTTATATAATACTCTTTTTATAACAATCTAAATTGTGAATTGGTAAAAAAAAATCTTACTTTAAATGCTGCATAGTACCTTTCCTGTAAAATATACCAGCAATGGTGAACCTTTTTTGGCTCGCGTGCCATAAGGGGGGGGGGAGTGCAGGGGAGTAGTGTGTGGGCATGTCGCACCCATAATGCAATGTGCGACCCCTCCAGTGTGCGTGCACACATGAGAGGCGCTCCCCCCCATTTTTTCATGCTTTTTTCTCCCTCCCCAGGCTCCAGAGGCTTTATAAGAGCCTGGGGGGGCGAAAACAGCCTCCCCCCCATCCCCGAGGCCCTCTGGAGGCTTCAGGAACCTTCATCCCTGAAACCTCCGAAGGGCAAAAAAGGACCCTATGAGCAAACTGGAAGTCAGTCCCTGAAGCCTCCAGAGGATTAAAAATGACCCTCCGAGCAAATCAGAAGTCCGTTCCCGAACTTCCAGTTTGCCCATAGGGCCGTTTTTTGTGCTCCGGAGGCTTCAGGGAAGCTCCTGAAGCCTCCGGAGGGCCTCTGGAGGTGGCAGGGGGACTCTTTTCACCGCCCCAGGCTCCTATAAAGCCTTTGGAGCCTGGGGAGGGCAGAAAATGTCTTTAAAAAAGGCTGAACTCAGGTGCGCGCACTGGCCAGCTAACAGGGCAACGTCTTGCATGCCCCGACAAATGGCTCTACGTGCCACCTGTGGCACGCGTGCAATAAGTTCGCCATCCCGGAAATATACCCTACTATAGATCTTATCTGTTGTAGCATTGGGAATGAATTGAAGTACTAAACCACCAGCAAAATGTTTGTTAGTTTTCCTGATTATTCCTCCATTATTGCTCATGCCTCACTGTTCAGAATACAACTTCCCCAACAAAACACTTTGCACAAAATATGCAGGGAAGGTTGCCTTTTGTTTGTAATAAAAGGAAATTTGTTGCCCCTCAAAAAAGCTCAGTATTCTTGAGACTTATTTTCTAATGGGGAAAAAGTCTATGTAGGGATATGTTTGACTTACCATGTTGCAAACACTCTATAGCAGGGGTGTCAAACTAGCGGCCTGCAAGCTGGATGTATCACGTGCAAGCCACACCCAACTCCATGAAGGGGAGAAACATTGCAAAATGTCACAACGGCAATGTGACAAGAGTTTGACACCCGTGCTCTAGGTTTTCAAATGTGTCTGTGTGTGTCATATATATTTGTTTTATATATGCTGGTCGTGTTGTATTTGGGTCTTTTCCTGTGTAAGATTACACGGCAAAAGACCCGAATACAACAAGACCAGCTTACCTACACCCATGAAAATCTATGAAAACTATGTCTGTGTCTGTGTGCTCCAACATAACTCTGGAACGCCTCAAGCAATTTCAACCAAACTTGGTACACAGATGACTTACACTCTGGAAAAAAATACTGTGTGGGTAACACACCCTAACATCCCTCGGGTTGTGTGTTCTGTTAAGATACAGCCTGTTGTGCCTTCAAATGCCTTCTACTATACTGCCGTAAAATGGCTTCTACTGTACAGAGCAGTGGAGTTGCTATGGTAGCGGCTTCAAAGTACTCCACAAGTGGCTCTCTCTGGTAAAGGGGAAAATCAAACATTAGAAATTACATTTGGTCTGGACATTTTCACCTATAAATAAATGCCCGAACAATGCCGGGTTATTAGCTAGTGCTTTATATATCATACTTATCCAGGGCTCAATGTAGTCAAGGTAAGACAGTCAAAATAACCTGCAATACAGATAGTCCTCAATGTATGACCACAATTTGGACAAAATGTTTCACTGCTAAGCAAGGTGGTGGTTAAGTAAGTTGCACCTGATTTCTCAATCTTTTTTTTCCAGAGTTGTTAAGCAGATCACTGCAGTTATTAACTGAACCATCTGGCCATTAAGCAAATCCAGTTTCCTATATTGATTTGTCAGATGCTGGCTGGGAAATTTACAAATGATAATCACATCATCCTGGAACACTGCAACCATTGTAAAAACATGCCAGTTGACAAGTGCCAGATTTTATTTATATGACCATGAGGATGGTACAATAGTCATAAGTGACAGGACCGGTTATAAGTTTTTTATTTCCAGCACCATTATAGCTACAAACAAATGGTGGTGCAAACCGAGGACTATTATCCCATGATCCTGACCATTTGATCAGTCTCACTAGGGAAAATGAGAATTGTGCATCCAAGGTGGTTTATGTTTTGTGCACTTACCATAGTTGTTAGTCAACAAGTTGTGTCTTAGTATAAGGTATGAGCCTTGCTTAAGTGAAGTGGGGGAATGGTTTTAAAAATAACCTTCATTAAAACAAATTACAATAGATGTAAACCATTTAGTGTATCTGATTCATATAAGGATTTTTTTAGTTAAAAAAAGAGGATCTTGATATCCTGAGTAGACCTGTTACAGCAGATTTTTAAAAAAAATATATCACTCCAAGAAGGATATAATCCATACCACGCTTATATTTTACCTTGAAAATATTCAAATTTGACAGTTTTACCTTACTAAAGTTAACTAAAATAAAAATAATAACACTGTCTTTTCAAGGTTCTACTGCATACAAGTTGTTCCATTCCAAGCTAACCTTTGTGCTTGCATTCTGATATGCTGAAGCCTGGGTAAAAAGCAGTATATTTATTATAAGTCTTTATAGAGATCTTTGCACAAAACACTATTTCAGTGTGAATTATATTGAGAGACCTCCATAAAGGTATAGAAAGATGTTAAATCTCAAATAGTATGATAAACATTTCTAAGGCAATGTGCCTTATAGATACTAATAAGCTGGGTGCCTTCTGTCAGATTTACAGAACTGAATGAGAATTTAGAATCAAATTAAGAAATTTCAGCATTAAGGAACTAGTAGAGGTATTAATATAATTTAAATATTGTGAAGAATCACTTGGGATAGATATGTATCTTCAATTATTGTTACTTGTCTATAAAATATTTTAAAAGTATAAAAGGCTACCTACCATTCTAGGCAGCACCTGATGGTTTAGTTACATTGTATTTTCCATCTCAATGTTCTGTTATGATACGTTTAGGCTTCTTGTAGCAGATAAGAGTTTTAATGCATTAGTCTCATATAGACATGCCTCATTTCAAATTGCTTCATATTAAAACTATTGGATGTTTATGGATAATACAGTCACCTTTTAAAAAAACACTCATTTTTAATCAGCCAGAGACATTTTGAAGTGTAAGAAATTTTTACAGGACATGCATACATAGTCATCCTCAGGTTTGAATACAGGTAACACAATAGCATTATACTATTTATACTCTTCGTTGTAATCACGAATCAAATCAGACTTTGAACAATTAGCAAAAATAGATTATAAATCTTCAAGTGTTCAAGTTGAAACATGTATTTTGTGGCCCATTATTTTTACCATTGACAGCCAGTTTGGTATAGTGATTAAATTATCAAGCTAGAAGCTTTTCGGGCCAGCCTAAGATATAAAGCAAATTTTGTGTTAATTTTCACATAATGATTTGATATATATTGAATCAACTTGAATCTTTATTCATATTAACAATGGATTCTTAAGATTTTATTTCAATAGAAAGGAGCTGTGATTCCGGTAGCATTCTGAGGTAAGTGGTATTCCCATTAATTAAGCTATCTTTGCTTTGGATACAGCAAATTATTATTAGAGGCTTCAGAAAATCCTCTGGTAATATGCTTTGCCTCAAAGTATGTATTATTTAAACTATTATTCCTTTAACTCTCCTTCAAAGTATTTTTGTCATAAAATATGCAATTTTTCAATCATACTGAAGCAGCATACAAACAGCACCAGTTTAAATCTTCAAGATGGAGTTGATTCTATACGAATATTTGAAGAAAAGTGCTCTGCTTTAATGTGGCAAGTATAATAAACAAGAAAATATTCCAAATACTTTACCAGAAAAAAATGTGCCACAAATAACATCTTCCTTGCCTTCCTGTGGATTTTTCTTGTCCTATCCTTGCAGTTGTAAATATTTTGTGAAATAGTCTAAAACAGGGATGTCCTACCTTGACAATTTTAAGACTTGTGGTCTTCAACTCCCAGAGTTCCCCAACCAGCCATCATGAAGTCCACAAGTTAGACCCCCCTGGTATCAAAGATGAAACAATGTACTCTAATTTTAACATTAATAAATACAAATTTACTAAATTTTACACTATGGTATGTATGTGTATGTAAACATTTACATACACATACACTATACACACAGACACATTTACATACACATACATATGCAACAGTGTAAAAACTTGTAAAATTGTGTCTAACTTATTAATATTAAAATATTAGTAATATTTTTAAACTATAACTAGTGTCAGAGGCAAAGAAGTCTGCCCTTGGGTCTTGACTGAAATCATTCAGATTTGAAGCATAAATTAGGGTTGCAATATAGCGTATCCCATCTTCTGAAGGAATTATGACCACTACCCACAAACTATTAATCATGTACATTCAAGAAATTTGACCCTAGTAAATGATCAGCATATAAGTGTAATAAGAAATCTTTTTGTTTTGTATTACTGAATTTCTTTATATATTCTGGTCTATTCTTTTGCTCCTATTTTATGCCACCATAAAATATGATAATGTTGTGGGGAGTTAAAAGATTCTGCCACATGTTGCCATATCTGGCCTGAGATCTACAATATGTTCATTTATTTATTCATTTACACAATTAGTTGTGCTATATAATATACAGTAGAACATTGCTAATAATGGAAGATGACGTGTTTAAAACTTTGCTACTCAGAGTGTTGCAAAATTAAGTATGGAAACTGAGTTGGCATTATGTTCTCATACAAGGCTCACTTCCTGTACACCACTGTAGTAAGTGGCTGTTCTAGATTGAATGGTTCAATACAGATATAGACAGTAATTCAAAGATTGCAAAAAAAATATGTGACCTTTCCTAAGAGGTCATGGTGCACTTGTTTTGTCATATGGGTTTAACTTGCTACTATTCTCCTGGCCCTGTTTACTTTTCATTTTCATGGATAGATTATCTAATGTGAGCAATGTGTGAATAATGATTAAACATAAACAGTTTTATGGCAGAAATCTGATATACTACACATCAGTATACACATCCTGACAATGCTTAGGAACCTTATGCATAGCTAGTGAAGTGTCCAAAATAACAGTACATTACACAGAAATTTAATCATACTTATTTGTTGCTAAAATATTTAAATATACAATTAATTGATATTTACTATCTAAATACTTTTGATTCTGATTTTCTGATTCCATAGATTTAAAATATTAAACTTTGATGTTTAAAAAATAAGTCTAATACTAATATTCAACTGTTTTATATTTATTTTATGGGCTTGACACTGCATTCTAAAACATTTTAAAAAGGAAAATACAGGCAATCCTCGATTTACAACAGCTCATTTAGTAACCACTCAAAAGTTACAATGGCACTTAATAAAGTGACTCATGGCTATTTTTCACACATGACTGTTGTAGCATCCCTATGGTCACATGATTCAGATGCTTGGCAACTGATTCATATTTATGACGGTTGAAGTGAGACATAGTCATGTGATCATCTTTTGTTACCTTCTGGCAAGGAAGCCAGATTCAACCATATTACCATATTACTGACTTAACAACTGCAGTGATTCATTTAACAACTGTTGCAATAAAAGTAAAATGGGACAAAACTCACTTAATAACTATTTTCTTAGCAACCAAAATTTTAAGTTCAATTCTGGTTGTAAGTAAAAAATTGTATACTCAAGCTCTGTTAATAGGGATATGGTGAACCCAACAGTAATTGGTTGGATGTGCTATCAAGAAATAGAGCAAGCAGAAAAACATCCATATTTATCCATATTTATTTCATCACTGTAGAAAGGTTTATTAAAATGCTGCATTACTTATTACTTATTCACAGATCTGCGTTCTTCTTTTCAGCACCAGTTCCATTTTCCAGAGAGGAAAAAATATTGTTTTTCATAGCTTGTTCCAATTTACATTATATCCAAAACTATTTTTAGAGGAGTTCCATTAAAAATAAACTGACAAATCTAGTCAATGTTGTTTGCATGCTGAATGATTTTTATTTAGAACCAGTTTATAAAAATAAAATACAAAATAATTTAAAAACAGAACTCAAAACATTTACAAAAACTTGATATGATACAAATGGGGTAAAATAAATAACTACATCTTTATGTACAAATGAGCATTATAAAGACACCATTGTCAATACCTTGTTTCTGAATGACTGAGCAAAAATGGTAAGACATCTAATCTGAACTCTGAACACAAGGAAAGAAAAGTTTGAAATTCTTGATGCTACTAGGTTACCTCTCCAGAATATTTTTTATCTCAATTCATTGTATTATCCTTGAAATAGTATTTTCTGAATAAATAATGGATGGCTTTTCTAATTTAAAAAAAAAGTCAGACTGTTGAGAATTTTCAAATTAATGTGGTCACCCTTGGCTTTGAAATTTAATTTTAATTTATTTGGATTTTTATTTATTTGCAATAAAGAAGGAAAAACATAAAACATAACAGGCCATGAATAATTCACTAATAAAGGGAAAGATTTAGATATTCACTTTCTGATCACTGAGGAACAACATGCAACCGGAGGTTAAGAAAACCTGTTCTAGAGAATCCGAGGAGCTGTGTAACACATCCTTTTTAAAGCAAATTTTTACCTGTTAACACAGCATTATTATTCTCCTTTGTACTGGTCCAAATAGCTGAAACACTTCAGATCTGAGACCTAAGCTGTTACTTTGCAAAGGAGAGAAAAATGGGAAGGGCTCAGTGGCTCCCACTTTATTCCAAAGTGAAATGAAATACTTGAATATGAGCACACAAAACATAGACACAATTCAGCAAAGATCAATACACAATGGACCATTTATGTGTTCCCTGTTGTGCTCCAGGATGGAAAAGGTCGCTCCATATTCTTTGCCCCTGAAAATTATTTCTACCTAGCAGCAGCAACTATATACAGGGGAGAGATACTTGTTTTAGCATTATACAGTCTGTATTCCAGGCTTTAAGAATTTTTTTTTATCAAATTGACTTTCCTTAATTCATTCTTTCAATTATTTTAAAAGGAAATAATTTAGGAACTTTTGTGCTAATTTATGCCAAGCTGAGAAACCACAATTTAGTGGGATGAGGCTATTGCTATTGCTATTATTCTCCTTGTTTTGTTTCTCCTCTCTGAAGAATAAATAGGGAGGGGAGAATCTTCATTAATTCTTCTCTTCCAGTAATATTCTATCTGACCCCCAATCTTCTTTTGCTTTCCCCAGTTTTCCAACAGAAAGAGTGTACTGCATTAGTCAATTCTGGGATAGTCCTGCTGGCAAATTATAGTCTCGACCTAACCCAATATTCCCAGTGGAAAATTAAGGCAAAAAGCTGAAATTTAAGATGAACAAAAGACAAAAAATATCAATGCAAAGTTCCTGTTTACTATCTAAGAAGTAAATTTAAAAATTCACATACTTTGATAAATTTTGAAGAAATTTCTTTTCAAATGATCACTCCCATAAAGTGTGATGATGAGCTCTTTTTACTAGCAAAAACAAGTATTTTGAACTGTAATCTGAGCACAGAGAATTGTGTGAAAATTTGAGATATAAAGGAGTATATCATAACTTAGATTCTCTCTGTATCCCATCATAGTGTTTTCTACATTTAAAATGTCTTTGGGATAATTTATTGCAGTAGAAAAGGAATACTTTTCTTTGAACTGTCTATAAGCAAGCTGAACCTGTTCATAAAAACAACTTGCTTATCTAAACAACCACAGAAGTTAAACTCAAATATTTTCTAGTTTTAAGAGTTTGCCATTATTATTGTTTTTCCAGTTTTAAGGGTTTGCCATTATTAGTGTTATTAAAACAATGATAGAAACCAATTAATAGTACTAGAGTAATGAAAATATCGCTAAATTTAAAAAAAAACAAGACCAGATAGTAGTTCTTATTGTTTCTTTCTCTCAACATACAGCCTATTGCATTATAATTATACGAATGAGTATCTGAAATAGAACACAAAAATTGTAGAAAAAGCAGCATTACATGTGTATTTCTGTTCATATGAACATTGTTAGTCAACTGGTTGTTAAAATGCATGCAGACTAACAAATGTCTCCATACATTGGACTGAGCCCACCTATCTCCTTAACCTGTTTTCTTAAAAAAAAAATTGGCAAAGCAAAAAGATTATACAAACAAGAACTATAAGCATGAAATCTAGTGTTTTGCTTTATATTTAATATGCATTAACAGAAGAGATTGTGCAGTCAGATTATCTAGTGGGGTACACAATCAATTCAGGGAAGTATCTATTAGCTATTATTAGTCATGACTCATAAACAAAGCAGACAATATATTATAGACATGGGATCTCATTCATCCAAGTTGCCTCTGAGGTGTTAATGCAGTTCGCAGAATCTGCATGTTTTCCTCATGACTTGCCTAATGTAGGAATGACCCCTCTACACCACAGCAGCAAAATTTATGGTACGGTAAAAGAAAAGATAGCAGGGAACGGACATCATGTTGGATTCTCTTATGGCTGAATTAAAAGGTGCTCTTGAAACTTAAAAAACCTCTTAAGACAGGATGGTTAGAGGATCCATTCTCTAAGCAAGACTGGTACTAGAACATCAATGCTACCTAAACAGAAGACTGGATTAACCTTAATGTCAAACATTAAATGATCATAACTAGAGAAGATAGCATAGCTAGTAGAGCATAGTTGACAACATACCAGCTAAGACTAACCATCTAAATTTTCCATTCTAAATCGTATGTAAAAAGATTTTTCTCTCTAAGATATAAACCAGTTGTCCTTATTTTCCACATTAAGATATTTTACTTGCAGTAGAAACAGATAATGTGAAAACAATATTTTAAGATGATGGATAGATTTTGAAAAATGCAGGCACTCTTTCACACTTTTAAGGGTCTTAAAAAGTATATATTCTATATCATTCAGTATCCATATATTAAAATTATTGTCCTTTGTCTTCTGGAAACTGCTTTTATATACACGGATTACTATTACAGATTAGAAAACTGGCATTGTTTATATTGTTTATATTTATTGCAGGAAGCAACTGAGCTATTAGAGAACTACATCTATCCAAACTCTAAGAGCAAAGACCTATAGCTCTGATTAGAGCAGTCCTACTTGAAGAAAAAGATGACCAGCCAAATATAACTTCTGAACATTATCAAGAACAAAATGTCAAAGCATTTTCTTGACTTTTAAGAAACCTAAGCAAAGAAGACTACACTTGGAGCTCCATGTTTTTGATACAAATACAATATAAATGGACAAATTATCTCTGATGCAAAGGTAAATGTATCTGTTCTAAGAGTATGCATTTGTCTACAAAGACATTACAGATGGTAAATTTCAGCTGCTTTTGATTCCATGCAGTATAATTACACTGTAGACAAAAATATGATGTAAGGATTAATGTGCCTACAATGTACCTTTAATTCTAAAAAATTATGCCGCCACCACCCCCAACCAACCCTCAACAGTCTTGCAGGATTTTTTTTAATTCTTGATAAAACCCCAGGATAATGTCAATCCCTAAAGCAGTAACTTTTCAGCACAGCAGTAACAGTGCCAGAGCCCGTATATCAACATCTGATCATTCATACAACAGAGCAGGTCTGAATGAAAGTAGATGGTGCTCTCACTTGAGTTCAATTGGCCAAATGTTCTATGAAGTCTAAAGAACGAATAAAAAATAACATTTCTTATTCTGGCTCAAGCTGTGGAGGGCAGGACTTGCTTATTCAGATTAAACCATGCATATTAAATGTCTTGTCTTTAACATTAATCTTGAAACTTACTATTCGAGACAAACTAGATTAATACATTCTTTCTCAAAGTTACGAGCACAATTATTTTATTAACTAAAGGTATTGTAATCAAGATTAACTCACAATACTTTTTTGGTTTGCTTCCTGAAGCAGTAAATGTTGCGGAAAGAACAATGCACATTAGTAACAAAATCATTGATTACTACAGAAAGATGAGAATGATGATAGCAGTCTATTACAATAATTTAAAGCTTTGTTAGTAAACCATTGGTTTTCTAATAACTATTAGGTTATGTTTTGGCAGAATGACAACCTAAAAAGTGAATCCACTCAATACATTAAAAACACATTGACATTAACCTGTGCTTTCCACAATGACCATTTAGTCTGGAACATGCCTCCTTGCATTTCTACAACATGGAAAGAAATACAAATGATTTTAACATAAAAGAATCTGAACATTACGGTAATATTGGGATACATATACCATTTGTAAGAGAAATGTATAGTATTTCTACAACATTCTTTTTGTTAATGCATAGAGTAGATATTGTTTTGTCCCTGACAGCAAAGCATGAAAATAAATCTTTGGGATATGCATCTCCATACATGCAAGGGAAACTGTTCTTACAATACTGATGCTCTGGACATATTTATGAAGAAGTTACTCCAGGGATTTCTAGAAATATTATTCCTTAGATGTAATGTAAAATATATATATATATACCTTGCAGATTATGCAAATAATTTAAAAATGGTTATATGTAAAGGAAGGCTTTTTAAAGTTGGATTTGAGAAACCAGATGAATTGATATCAATCCCCAAAAAGGAATTATAATAAAGAAATCATATAGCTTTGTTGTTTCTTATATTAACTCAAATTATACAGCTTCACAATACATTCCCTGGAAGCACTTATTGGAAAAGAGCTGAACATGTAGAATATTTCAAGCACCTAAGTTATTGGAATAACGTGCTTGCTGAATGTATCTCTATAGAGCTGATGTTTTTTAAAAAACTGACCTTTTTTACTGTCAGTATCCTAAAGAGAGTGTCCCTGCACTGTTGCAACAAGTAGAGAACAGGGGTAAAAGCTGGCAAGGCAAGAGGAAGAGAAATTCTTGACTTTTTAATATAACGCATATCTATTTATCACCAACAGTATCATGACACACACTTTAACAGAAAAAGTTCTCATAAGGGATTAGAAAAATACAGAAAGAGGATGAAAAGACAAAATCAAGACCCTACACTGACCTTGGTTAATTAAACACATAGTTTCTCAAAGTCCTTCCATTTTATTCAGAATTGTAAAAGTGAACTGTCAATGCTGATACGAAACACTGAATTGCTGAGCAACTCCGTTTTGAGTACTCTTTCTGTTCTGAACTGAGCATGAAAAATATTCAGCTTTGTGCATGCCAGCAAACAGGAATAGCAAGGCCAAGGGCATATAATTCAGGCACGTAACTGAAAGAATACAGCATGATCTGTGGTCCATAATTTTACAAATGTAATGGGAAAATCAGGAAAGTATATAGAAGCATATATGTGTATGTATGTATATATTTATAAATATTTATAATATATAACTTACTCTAAGAACATGCAATTATTGGTATAGCACCTATTATACAATATAATACAACAGATCTTTTAAATCATTCAGTTTCTCAAAGTATAGCAAATATGCTCCAGTTAGTGCATTCCCTCTGTAGTGCTTGAAACCTGAATGAGGCTACGATTCCACGCTGTGCTACATTACTTATGGGGAAAAATACATATTTAAGAGTAAAAAATTTCCAACACATTCTGACAGAACAAGAGAATTCAGTGCAGCTTCAATGCAGCATTAGAAATGTGTTAGCTCACAGAAAAAATGTTCCCTTTTTAATCCAGAGTTACAATTTTGGCAGCAAATAAAATAACATTAAATTAAAAAGAATTTGTACTGGCTAAGGCATATGATGACTACAACAAGCAGATCAATAATTTCCAAAGTTTCTTATGTTTAGCTTCTTCTAATCCAGATCTCCATTTAAAGAACTAGTCATACTTACTTTACATTCTGCATTGTATTCCATTCCATCACTGATTTCTGAATCTGGCAATCGAAATCAATCACAACTATGTTTGGGAAAACTAGAAATTGCCAATCTTATTCAGTAAGTAATATTTTGGGGAAATGGAAGACTATCTTTAAACACAAGTTTTAGTGCCCCCTTTTCCATATTTCAAATCAAGCACATTTTTGGAGGAAGTGGAAGGGAATCTAACATGTACATCTACACTATGGCAAAATCATGAGCATGCTGCAATCCCCTTTAATAGATATAGCACTATTGGTCAGGTATTGGCTCTGTAGATATTGGGAAATGCATGTTCTACTTTTTTCTATACAATATAGGATTAGAGACTTTAACATTTCAAACACAGTCCTGTAACCATATCCTAGCAAGTATTACCTCCTAGAGAAAATAAAGGATCTGCTAATTTTCTCTAGCATACTTCAGTCACTTTTATAAAGAAGTTTAAAGCTTCAATCTTCTTTTAGATTAATGATGAAGTTTCAAGTTTAAATCTGTAAACATTTCACCTCTTCTTCAGTTTGATAACACTGGAGATGAACATTATAGTAAAGTTAAGTGAATGAAGTATTTCATAAAAGATAAAAGATTCTAGTTAAGTTTTACACTGGCTCTCTCAGTGATGCCCTGAGAAGTGATTGCATTCTAATGTAACTATAAAGATGTTACATGATCCCAAACCCTTTGTATTTCTACCATAATTTAAGATTATGACTTTTATTTTATAACTGGAACTGGCCCTAGAAATTAATAAACAGTTAAGTAATCAAACGGATCAGAACCCAAACAGATAATAGAAGCTTTGGGATCTGTAAATATAAGTACACATTGTTATCTCAAGCTCTTAAAATACAGTGTTGTAATCCTGTGCAATTATATAAATGCTTTTTTTCTTTTGATGAGATAATTATCAATCAAGAAGGAATGTGGGCAATGGACAAAGTGAAATTGTTTCTGAAAAAGGCCAATATTACACAGAAGACTGTAGAATTTTGCTGTGCCAAATAATGTGCTTTTTAAAATCTTTAAAACATAGCAGCTGATTAAACCTTAAGCATAGTAGTGTCCCAGTACATTTCTTTCAGGTTTTATAATTTTCCTTGATGAAAAGTTAGAGTCAGCTTATTGTTTTAATAAATAAAAAGGAAAGAAAAATCATATTAAAACACTAATCTCCCAAACAATATGATTCCAGATGGACTTTCTGGCTGCTCCATCTCCACTCTCCAGCTTCCCTGATCTGCTTGCTGCCCTTTCCTGGGCAATGCCTGGCCACTCCTATACAAAGTGAGCCATATAAATAATTCATCTTAAAAGTTGTTTTTCTCCAAAAGTCAGAATAAATGCTCATCTTTGAAGACGGTCCCTTCTTTTAAATACATAGTACACAGACAAAACATGCATTAGATTGAATGGAGAGGGGGGTTGACACCTGACAAGATTCAGTTCCTATCTGCTAAGTTTATTGGCCGATTTGTTCTTCCCAGTGGGAGGTTTAATGCTAGAAGAGTGATGGCAAGAGCTACTAGATCCTTTCAGACCATTTTTGCTAGATTTGTTGTAGCAGTGCTCTTGTTGACAGGATCTCCTGGAAGATGAAGAGCCTGAAAGACTAGGAGGCGATTTACTCCTTCCAAGATGTGGGGATGAACTTCTCTGCTCATGGTGTGGCCTTCCACCCCGAGATGGTGAAGAACTGGCAGTACGGGGCAGAGAAGAGCTCCTAGGGGAGGCACTGGGACTGCGTCTGGGAATGACTGGGCTTTTGGGTGGAGTCTTGGGGCTATGTGGAGATCCTGGACTCTTAGATTGTGAAGGGCTTCGTGGTTTTTGAGATCCATTCTGAAGGATCTGAGCCAGGCGGGAGATCAGGTCTGAATCAGAACTGCTACTTCCTAGCACTTTGTACCTCCGCAACCTTGAAAAGAAAGAAGAAATTTGTCATTTCTGCATTCTGTTCTTTAATGCAGGATTTGTCATATTACATATATTTTATGTATGTCTATGTTCAACTTAAGTTAGGCTTAAAAATGTTTATATTACATTAACAGTCATCTTACAACTAAATTACTGCAATTCTCTTTACATAGGGCTGCCTTGAAGACAATTCAGAAGCTACAGCTGATATAAAATACAGTGCACAAGGAGTAATAGAGATCCTTGTTATGTCCATGTGTCATTGCTGCTTTTTGACTGCACTGGCTACTAGTTAGCTTCCGGATGAAATTCAAAGTTTTGGTCATCATCTGTAAAGCCTTTCCAGTTTTCAGCTGTTTCTGCTGGTCTAATATACTTGGGCAGAATGAATATGCTCCAAGTCCCTTTAGTTAATGCTGTCATCTTGTGGGAACAATGAAGCATTCCTTCTCTGTTGGTTCATGCTCTGTGGAAACAGCATCCCTGTTAGAGATACATAAGGCTCCCACTCTTCAAGTATTCCAGAAGTCTCTTAAAACCTAATTCTGTTCCTGGTTATGCTGTTTCTTGAGTCCAATGTTTTTTTTAAAAAATGTTATTGATACAATCTTGTTCAAGTGGTCCTGTTGCTTATTTTTATATTACCTAGAATCTTCTTAAAGTTGGGAAACATTAAAAACTAATAAATTAACAGGAAAGAAATCTTTATAAGTCATCCCATATATGAATCTATATAAGCTCTGTTAATTTGATGGGTAGGAAAAAGGAACAAATATTGTTAGTACAATAAGGACACCACCAATATGTTATGATTTTCTTGTTGAAATCCAAGAAGCACTTTCTCAAATATTATTTGAACACAAAAAACAACATCATTATTCAAAACTGATTTTTAAAGTTTAACAATCTATACTTTTTAAGATTGTGTTAACTGGAGCTTTGTGGTTTATTTTTGACATATTTTAACTGTTTTCTTATTTGCTTATATTTGCAAATTTTAGTATAACTGATTTCCTATATCTAACTTTTTATCTATATAAAACTTTCATCTAACATGCAACCTCAGTCTGTATTATATACCTATATGATATACCTATAGAGAAAGCTGTTAAACAAGACTGTCCACTCATTCCCTTCCTATTTATTTTTTACATTAATGATATTATAATGTTTATGGAATCACAGAGCTTTTTTTCTCGCTCATAGAAATAGATGCAAAATCTCAATTCTAATATATACTGATGACATGACTCTTATCTCTTGCACCAAAATTGTCTTTAAAAGACTGCTGGTCATTGCCTGAATATTGAGAAAGAATAAAACTGAGGCAATGAACTTTGGCACAAGTAACATGGAAAAAACACAGTCAATTAACATCCACAAATATAGCAATGTTCTTCCTTCAAATATCTAGCACCTCCTTCTGCAAGTGGAGGACATATGATATATTTATTGTTCTGTTAACTGCCTGATGTACAATAAGACTTATCCTGAAGGGTTTTTTTAATTAAAAGGAAGGCAACTTGTAACCACATCTGAAATATTTCAGGACAAAGCTCAGATATTACATGGAATGGGGAATATGAAGGCTATTGCCTCAGTTGAAAATAGTCCAAAACAATGTCTTCCCCCTAGGTATTCTGTTTCCTGTCTAAGGATGAAAGTAGGTCTACCCTCAATTTCTGTTAAGACTCCATCTTGCATTGTCAAGGTACTGTGAGAAATTATAAAGCTTTCAACAATCCTGCATATTTAAATCCTGTTATTTGCATTATATGGGTGGGAATCAATGGACCAAACTTTTGTCTCACATACTATAATTTTTCTGCCACTTGTTACAGAAATGAATTACTCAAGCAGAGAAAATTTAGAAGTTGACTCTCTGAAAAGGATACCAGTACACATGGTACTGTAGTAATAATCCATTCAGATTTTCATTGTCCACCATTTATAAAAAACATAGAAGCCTTTCTTAGTATAGGTAGTTCTCACTTAGTGACTGCTTCAGAGAGCAACCTGAAGATTATGAAGTAACTTTGTGACCAATGCCTGCATTTATGACTTTTGCAGTGGGTGTTTCTCTCTCAGCCATGTATTTACCATTACAGTCAGCTAGTACTCATTGTCTTGTGTAAAATTGTAAGCACAGAGATGATCACATGATTTTAGTATGGTTCCTTAAAGAGGACTATCTGGCTAATATTCCCAGTCTTCCACTACAGAAGGCTTTTACATTCTACTACTTACAGATTATGCCTGTAGCATATCTTAAAGAGCGCTTGTGCAAAACAGTCAATGAAAAAGCACCTTTGTTCCTACGGTGCTGGTCAAGTGGAAGACATAATTCTATAATGAGATTAGGAAGAAAACACTTATAATGTACCTAAGGAGTTGGAGGCAAAAGAACTGAATGATCCTTTCCCACATGCAATTCTACTTATTAGCAATCAGGTGGCTACTTTTGCTATTTAATTTGTTATTCACAACACTTATATAGCCACCTATCTCATATGATGATTTTAGGCAGCTCACAACATTCCATAAAACATACTTAAAAACACACCCTTTCCCCCATATCCCAGATCAAACATCCTCATAGTTAAATCTCCCATCCGAGCCCAATGGTCAAGGAAAGAACCATACATACGGGGGAGGGCCCTCTCTGTTGCAGCTTCAGCCCTCTGGAACGACCTCCCCGCTGAGATCCGGACCCTTACTACCCTCCCGGCCTTCCGTAATGCTACTAAGTCCTGGCTGTTCTGGCAGGCCTGGGGCTGTTGAAGTATCCAGCCCCATTTGTGAATGTTGTGGTATTTTACATTTTGTATTGTCTTATTTATCCCCCTTCCCTTTTTTATTGTAAGCCGCCCGGAGTCCTTCGGGAATGGGTGGCATACAAAACCAATAAAAAATCTAAACATCTTCACAGCCTTCTGGAAGGCTTAAAGGGCGGAGGGCTCTCTGATCTCTGATGGCATTGTGGCAAACACTGAGGTGGCCACTGAAAATATTTAAGAGACGGAATCTGGAGCACATTCAAACTATCTAAACTAGTAAGATAAACAGATAACCTCAGGGATAAACTGTCCTCCAAGTAACCAGGCCTTGTGCCATGTATGTCTTTAAAGATGACAGTCATCAAGAGTCACCTTATCCAGGAGATGGGCAGCATATAAATTTGATAAATAAAATAAAAAGTAATAAAATAACCAGCACTTTGAATTGAATCCAGAAAGCAACTGGAAGCCAGTGCAGTTCATGCAGCAGTACTATTGCTGAAATAAACCACAGGACACCCAAAACTGTGCATGCCACTGCATTCTGGACCAATTGCAGTTTCCGTATAATTTTCAAGGAACGCCCCATGTAGATCACACTGCAGCAATTCAAACAGTAGGTGCTTAAGACATCAGTGATTGTGAGTAAGATCTCCCAGTCCCAGAATGGGTGCAATTGGTGCAAAGGTAGATTTGTCTAAAGGACTTCATGGCCACAGCTGTCACCTGCTCCTCCAGCAAGAACCATGAGTCCAAGAGAATCCCAAATTGCAGATCAAATCTGTGCAGGGGAATATTATCCCATCAAGAGTCAGAAATGTCAATTCTCCAGATGCTGGAGGGTCAAAAGCCCACAAACAGTTCCTTTTGCTAGGATTCATTCAGGCCTATTTTTTCCTCATATAGGTCTTTACAGTTCCAGGGGCTGAGCCAGCATCTGAACAGCATCATTTCCCCAGCGTGGGGTAGAAATGTATAATTGGGTATCATCAGCATACTGATGTATAATTGGGTATCATTATAATTGGGTATCATCAGCATACTGATCTCTCCCAAGAGTTTCACATAGATGATAAATAGGAAGGAGGAGAGACTTGAGACCTGAGACATCCCAAATAATAAGGTTCTAGGGCTAGAACCTGTCTTCCCCTACTATCATTGACTGGTAGCAACCACGGAGAAAGAAAGAGAACCACTGCAATTGAGTGTGCCCCACTCCCAGACTCTAGAACTGTTTGATGGTATCAAAAGCGGCTAAGAGGGCCAGAATGGACACACAAACCACATCGTAAACTCTCCAAAAGTCATCCAGGTGCTATGTTCTCTTTTGAGCTCAAAAATACACTTCTAAATTCCAAACTGTAGCACTAGTTTAGTTCAGCTTCATTTTTTGCATGTGGCACATTTTTACGCAAGTTGCATTTCTTTTTATTTATATTATTTTTATATTTTATTTCATTTTAAATCTGTTAAATCTTTTTATTATTGTGTGCTGCCCCAAATCAGGCTCTTATGAGATGGGCAAGCAAGTAAATGTGATTAATTAAATAAAGTTCTACTGTGTTATCATCACAACAATAAAATCATAACTTACTGACTGTATTATATAATATAACCATAGTGTATTTTATTTCTATTTTCTTCTAACTAAGCTACTTTCACTTATTTTAAATAAAACCTCATTTTGTTATGTTTGATGTTTGCATTACAGCAAATAGAAAACATAATGTATATACTAACAACATTATCAAAATATGTTATAGTGAAGCTATAGGTTAAATTTTCTGACTATTAGGTACAGCTTTTAAAATATAATTGAATAGACATTGATATTACTGACATACACTACAGATTTCAATACAGAGGGTTTATTATAAAAATAAAAGTGTTTTTATATTCAACTTCTCCACATAACGATAAACAATTCTTATCATCCCCTTAGAATTCTATAACTCAAATCTCAAGACCAAAACGTTTAGAAATTTAGTACCTCATACCCATTTCAGGCACAGATTACAAATGTTAATTCATAAAAACCTTTCCTCAGTTTTAAATGAGGAAAAAATTATTTCCATGTGCTTCCTCCCAAATAATTAAAGCAACAAAGACTGTGCAACTTGTAAGTGTTATATTATACAGATGTATACTTCATATTGCTTAGATGTTTGCACTTACCTAACTTCTACTCCAGGCCTTGTTGGTGGCCTTCCTGGGGGTGGCCGAGGAAAAAACTGAGCTGAATTTGAACTGCTAATATTATCTGTAGTAGTCCAAGATACAGGCCTTGGTATTTTGCTCTTTCTGGGTTGAGGATTATTTGATGACAAAAAGCTCTCTTGTACTTGATTTCGCAAATGAGTGTCCAATGTTAATTTGGAAAAGGAGGTCAATACATCTTCTGACAATGGTATGGGACCTGCTTCTGCTGTTTCCGTCAGTGACTTGTCGGAGGCACTTGAAAGGTCACCCAGGAAAGATCTGAGCTGTCTCTTTTCTACCAATAGTCTAACTAAGTCTGTTTGGTGGGCCTTTTTTAGAAGTAGCTTCTCCTTTGCTGAAACAGGAGAAGATTCTGATGAGGAATCTACCTCTTGTGCTAAAACTGGTATGCGACTGTGCCTAGCTACAAATGGTGATCTAACTAATTCTTTTTTGGACTGACTAGAAGTTTCATTCTCTGACATAGAATAGAATAGCTCTCCATTTCTTTGAATACTTTGCTCTTCTTTTTCCTTTTCATGCAAAATTGTGGCAAGTTTCACTTGCTGGCATTGCAATTCCTTAGCATGATCAATATCCTCATCGTGGAAGCCATTTTCATGTACTTGTATTTCTTGACTTTCCTGTTTGTAAGCAAATAGGTCAGTGCTTCTTGACAGAGAAACGTCTGATGTTTCAGCAGCTGACTGTTTCTGTAATTCCTGTTTTGTACCTTGATTTAGTAAGGAGCAGCTGGCCAAAGGTCTTTGTTCTTCTGGGTCTGTAATAACCTGAGGTCCATCCAAAACAGATTCTGTGCTTCTTGAAGCAGTTAAGCAGGGTTCCTTAATTTGTATTTCAACAGCATCTTCACAAGCAATGAAAGGCTCTTTGTCTTCTATTCCTTCAACAAGATTCACATTTTCTCTTCCTTCTTGTTTCTTCATGTATTGTTCAAGTAAATTTGTTTGGCTATTGTTCTGATTTTCAATGCCTTCATCAACATCTTTATCAAGTGCCCCTTGGTTGCAATCTAATTTGAGAACTAAATCTGTTCTACTGCTGCTAAAAGTCAATGCACCATTTGCCTCAACCAAGGCAGCAACATTCTCCTTAGGGGAGGAAAGTTCAATTGTATATTCCAAAGCCCGAGGATCCCGATCTTTCTTCTCTAGATGCTGCCCATAATGAAAACTCTCAGAAGTAGACTGTGTGGATGCCATTGATGGTCTAGGGATTGTAACCTGTAAAGAAAATATTTAAATAATGAATAAATTATTTAATTTGTTTTTTGACATCACCATATATTATCAAAACAAATTCAAAACAGTAGTTAATTTCTTTTTCATTATATCTTGAATACAATGAAAAATAAGAAAAGTGTTTAGTCCAATTTGGGATCACTTAACAATAGGATGATTGTTTTACTCAAATTATTCTTATCAAAATGACTTATCTTATTACTCTCGCTCTCTAAATCTATCTGTCTTTATCCACATTATTCTATTTGCTCTAGTTAGTCCTTTTTACATGCTTTTAATTTAACTGATATACTTTCATTTCTAAATAATACAATGTAAAAATGTATTTGCAGTCTTCTATTTTACTTTATTTCTTTTTCTTGTTAAAGTTTTAAAGTGCTATAAGGAGGCAGGCCTAAGTAGTCTAATCTTATACCTCTTTACTGAAAACTCAACTTTACTTTGGTGTAAAGATATATCAGATTGTAGTTTCAGTCTATAAGAAATATATACATTGGTGGTGCTTAGTGAGAATCATTGGAAACATGACCTTTAAATTCCATAAGCATCAATGGTGTCAAGTCTTTTGACATCATTGTCTTGACATCATTGTCATCATTTTCTGGCTGAATAATCTTATGAACTATTTTGTAGTTATTTCCAACAAGAAATGTTATAAGAATATACTTAATAATGAACAATTACTATACACAGCAGAAAATCTGATTGATTCATAGATCATTTATTGTTTGTTTATTGTGCTTTAAATGTTTGCCTTTTGTCTACAACATTCATCAAACTATTTTGCATCAGAGCAAAAATAGTCTGTTACATCCTCTACACTTCTCGCATCTGCTTCAGATTATTACTGAATCTGTTTCTATAATCACTGTCCCAATTTGCTTTTGATTTATCTTTCTGCACAGCCTTTCCCTCTACTTACTTCACTGACCTTTATCAGTGCCTTCAACTGTAAAAGTCCTCTCCTTTTGACAGGTTTGTCCCTGTTCTTTGAACACAAAATATTCCTTTGCATGAAAGATATATGACAACTGTATGCAAAATTCCGCTGTTAAACCATAAAGGAAAAGATAATTTAAGCTGTTAACAAATAATAATAAGAAAAGGTGCCTATTTAAGGGAAATTCATAAGAAAGTATACAACTAAAGTAAAATATCTGAAAGTAATCCCAGAAGAGATATAAATCTTTTATCAAAATGAGGGTAAATGAGGGTAAAATAAGATGGGACTACTATATTGAAAACTTGTATAAAACGGATTACGGAATGTCAGAAACATACTTAAGAATCAACTTTACAAGAAATTGAGCTAATACAGGAACAGACCAGTTGCCAAATAAAAAAGAACAGATTGATTGAACTATTTAAAGCTGTTAGAAGAAAGGTAAACCAGAATACTAGCTGTTCAATGTTAACAATACAAAAACAACACCATGTCCTGAAAACTGGAAGAGACTGGTGTGCATCTCAACACCAAAAATAGTAAATTCAAAAGAATATGCAAATTACAAAACCAAGACTCGGCTTTCATATCTAAGACAAGGAAAGTTTTCTTAAAGAACTTCTAAAACAACTGCATGAGTTATGCCAGAATATGGATCATAAAACAGTTAAATAGTGAGCCAAAACATTTGATGATTTTTTGAAGCATCTTAACAATTATTAAGAGCTGAATTTGGAGAAACAGAACAGCTCAGAAAAAGTAAGTGAATCAGGTGATGCATACTGTTCATAATGTGCACAATAAATGTATGAATGGAAGAATTGGAGGAAATCCCAGCTGGAATGAAAATTGTGGCCTGATACATTAAAAGCTAATATATACCAACAATATCACTTTATTATCCAAAAGTTTTTTAAAAGCTTGTTATGAAAGTAAGAATGAAAAGAAAAATCCAAGATGGATATATTTTTCCCTCAGGATCAAAAATAGATAAAAAATAGTGTTTTTGAGAAATAAAGAGATTATCTAGGAAGGGATAAAACGACAAATTTAGACAAGACCATGAAGTATAAGAACAATTCAATGATGATAAACACTAGAACATTGAATGCTTTAAGTGCTTTTTCAATGGTCATGTACAAATTTGAAAGTTAAATACTTGAGAAAAAGTGAGAGAAAAAGAGATTCCCTTAAATAACAAATTGGGATATGTCTTGTTTTATGGATTGCAAGATAAGTCAATTAGTCTTGGATAAATAAAAACTATCTATTTCCTTGATGTGATAAAATAGGAGGAAGTTATGAAAAATGTGTAAAGAAAAATATTCACAATAAATATTTTACAAACATCAAGAGGTTTTCCAAGATTGTTGCTCAGCAATGGAATCAAGGAACAACGAAAAGAAAAAAAAAGGATTGGCCCTATTTAATTTGTGCTCTGGCTCCATTTACTTGCAGTTTGGGCTCCTAAAGGAATGTTGTCCTCAAAAATAAAAATAAAAATGCTCTATACTCGATTTAAACAGAGACAAATAGGATAAGAAGAAACAAGGGAAAGAAAATGCCTTGGAAGAATAAAAGAATAAAAAATATAATAATGGATAGGAATCTGGAAAACCTGTATTGGATTCCAATAGATTCTTGCATTCAGAATTCTCATAAGATTTAGTGATTTTTGCAAAATTTCAGATGACGTTAGCTACCACAAAGCTTATCAAAGGCTATTTTTTTTAACAGATAAGAAACGGATTTGATTTAAAAAAAATAACATAGCACCAAAGAACTGAGAGGTTACAATATATGTATTTAAATATAGTCATCATTTATTAGCTAAAAACATCTATTTTATTTATTTATATAGAATTGATAACTACACAGATTAGGCACATCCAGGTTTTTTTCTTCTGTTTCAATTCTTTGCTAATTTTTGAAATATTAAATATATATTTTAGCTTTTGTCTTCATGTTGCAGTACAGTTACTTTAATTAAAAAGCAAATAATCATTCTGAAAAATTAAGATATTGTTTCTTGTTCAGTTTTGGATCCCATGGCCATTATATAAGATTGTGCAGTTAATGCCCAGGATCAGAGTGCTAAGTCCTAAATTATTAAGACTAAGTTTTTAATAATAATTACATTTTCACCATAAACAAGGTAAAAAAGCAAGGGCCAAAAATGTATGAAATCTAGTTCAAGAAATTACTTCTTGCTTCAGAGATAACCTGGCTTATATAGTTTCAGTGAAAGAAAATTGACCTTTGGAATATTTTTTAAATCTTTTTATCATTGCTCAATGATATTAAATTAGAAACAAAAATTTATATTGAGAGAAATAGTATTTTATATAAGAAGCAAAAAGTTACATGCATAAATTTTAGATATGGTAATGTTTATGGTAGGATGGAGTCAAATTAAATGTTAAATGTTAAGCTTTAATGATTAATAATCATTGTAAGTAGTTGCTCTACTAATATAATATGTTATTTTTCTTATGTTAAAATAACATGGATAACATCTATTATAAGACAACTACTGAAAGAAAGAAAGCTTGAGTATTTTGTTCTTAAAGATTAATTGGAGTTTTCCATTTGGCAGTTTTAGTACTACTGATTCAGAGGTGGGTTGCTGCCGGTTCAGCCTGGATCGGCCGAACCAATAGTAGCGGCGATGGGAGGCTTTGCCCACCCACCAGGACGCTTCTGCGCATGCGCAAAAGTGTTACCCGTGGACGGGAGCACACACCAGTAGTAACAAAATTGGCAACCCACCACTGTAATACAACACAATACAATAGCAGAGTTGGAAGGGACCTTGGAGGTCTTCTAGTCCAACCTAGTCCTGGCTAGGCAGGAAACCCTATACCATTTCAGACAAATGGCTATCCAACATCTTCTTAAAGATTTCCAGTGTTAGGGCATTCACAACTTCTGGAGGCAAGCTGTTCCACTGATTAATTGTTCCAACTGTCAGAAAATTTCTTCTCAGTTCTAAGTTGCTTCTCTCCTTGATTAGTTTCCACCCATTGCTTCTTGTTCTACCCTCAGGTGCCTTGGAAAATAGTTTGACTCCCTCTTCTTTGTGGCAACCCCTGAGATATTGGAACACTGCTATCATGTCTCCCCTAGTCCTTCTTTCTATTAAACTAGACATACCCAGTTCCTGCAACCGTTCTTCATATGTTTTAGTCTCCAGTCTCTAGTAATGATTCCTATTACTAAACACATGTCTTGAACATATATATTTGAGCATTCTAGTTGTTAAAAGAAAAGAAACATGCAAATGTTTATCTTCTCAATCAATTAAATGAGGCCCTTTCTTTTTTTGTATATGCAACAATCACCTATATCAGTTTTAATTTTAATAGCTTTAATTTTGAGTCTTATTTATTGAAACTATTCCTCAAACTTTAAACTACAAAAACATTCATAATTTCTGAAAAATAATTTTATCTTCTACATAAAAGATCAGTGGATTCACTCTGATTTATTCTGTGAAGATTTTGCTATCATTTTAAAACAGTTTACTTGTTTAAAATGACTCTTTCTCAAAAAAGCTGTATCTCCCAGCTTTCAGTTTTCCTATTCAGACAAATAAACCAAATCTCAGCCCTGCATAGTAATTTGGAACTGTAAAGCTTTTCAAATGACCAACAGTGTAGTTGCTTTGATGAAAATGAAGATGCATTCACCTGCTGGAGTTGTGCTTTTGAGATGTGAATGACAGGGGGAAACTTGTTTCCAGAGGGAATAACAGGAAGTTGCCTACAGGAAGGTGACCAGGAAGAGGAAGAGTGGCTCTCTGCTGATTGACTCCTTGGAAAGCTTGTCACTTTCTTAGGATCCATGTGGGTGATGAAGTGGGAGATAGGGTTCAGGGTACAGAAGATGTTTGGGCTTGAAATTCGTGGAATGGAGAAATGCGACATGTGAAATGAGCTGAGCTGTGAAAATATGGCAGGAGAAAAAAAGAAAATGTTTCAAATATTTAATAAGACCATTTTATTATTCTTTATCTAGTTTTATACATTAGTCTTCCAGTAGTTGATATTTCCAATAATAAGCCATAACATACAAAGACCACTTATTTTATTCCTCTGACTTATTTTCTCATAGGCCACTAATAAAGCATAAAATTCAGAAAATAAAATAATGCTACTAGTAAAAGAAATTATTTAAAAAATTGATTGTCTTGTAAACCCTCCCTGACAAAAATAACCAATAGTGAAATGTACTGAATTGGATCCAGGTCTTGCTTCCACAATTGGAAACACTTATTCTATTTATAAAAGGAGAACACTTCCCTGGGCAATATAGCAACGTTTGCTAATTTCCCTTGCTTTATTATTCCCTTATACTTCCCCATAATATTCTTTGTGTGGTGTTGGAAATCTCTTCAGGGAACATTATTCAGGGAAATAAAACCTGGATCCGACCCAATGTTCATTCCAAGTAACGTTTTTTATGCAAATATCATGCTCTACTCTAAACGCATAATGACTATTACAGAATAATAGAACAAAGGACCTGGTTACTTACCTATAATTGCAATTCTTTAGGTAGTTATCTATGAATCTGTGTGTATGGGTTCTGCACATGCACAGTAACCTATGTGGAGCATTCTGGAACATTAAACTTTGGGAAGGAAGCCCATTTCCCTTCACTAAATTCAGCACGTGAAATTAGGATTCCTGCCATTGTCACCTATTTCAAAGAAGCCACAATACAGGCTAATACTAAAAATGCTGTCCTTGGAACCAGGTTGGAAGGATGGATGGTTGGCATTTGGATTCACAGATGGCCATATTAAGAATGACAGTTATAGGTAAATAACCAGTAGTTTCTATGATTTACATACACAGCTCAGTAGCAAGCTACTATGCAAGGAGGTTGGTAAACAATAAAGAAACTGAGAATAAACTGCCCTGTCAAATTATCCTAGCAAGAAAACAATTCCCACTAAGATCAGACAGCTGTAATAAAGTGACTGCCCAACTGATGTTAAAGAGAGATCCTACTACTGATGAAGCCATCAGATTCAGGGAATAGCAAATCTGGATTTGTCTGTCCAAATTTGTCTGTTCATGTGATTTATCTGGCAAAAAACATTTATGTTGCCTATTACAAGAGAGAAATAAATGTGTATCCTTCTTATACTGAAGTAAGAAATGAAACTATCTGAATATCAAGCATATACATAACTATTTCTAAGGAATTTAGTGGATTAGAAAAAAAATAGAGGGAAGATCTCTTCTAACCATAAGTGAAAAGGGGAGACTGCTTTCAGCAGGAGGGGAAATGGAGACCACAGACTTACTTTCTCCTTATAGAAAATTAGGTAAGATTCAACTAAATACAAAAGCATAGAGCTCACTAGAACGTCAGACTGATATGATCACAATGACGAATGCAGTCTTCTGAGAGAGTAAATGAAGAGGTCTGGTAGCTATGGTCTTAAAGGGCTTTGATTGTCAGACAGACAAAAGATAAAGTACTCTACAACTTTCACAAACTGCTTCACAGCCAGATGAGAAAAAAACCAAAATTCCTTTAATCAGTTTATGAAGGTTATAACAAGATAAAGTTTTACAGACAAAAATAAAGCCTCTACTTAAGTCACAATAAAAATTCCAAAACACAGCATGAAATATGGAATGGTATCATGGAAAGTTAGGAAAACTGAGGAATCTGTCTCACTTCATCATATTAACTTTTTGAATTTAAAGCTTCCAATCCGGCAAAGACCTGACCTACTGCAACTAAGGATTTGTAGATGTAATCTCCATATAATGAGGGGTTTGGGGGGGGGGTAGGAGGGGGGAATGAGATCTGGGTCAAACTGGCAATGCATTGAAATCAGACAAGGAAAGCTAAGCCAAGCTTAACAAAACTATCAGGATTTGGATACAGAAGCTAGACTAGAACATAACTACCACCTTCTTAAATTTGATAAAAGACTCCTAATGGATGTTATAAACACTGAGGAAAACTTTATCCAAGAAGTTTTGGCTATTTGAAACAAAATCCTCCACAAATGAAAATACTGGTTCCTATATGATTAATTTGGTTGTTTAAATTCACACTAAGGACAAGACAATCTAGGTTATCTATATATATTCTGAATTGAAGAAAGTATGTGATCATTATTTTGACATCCATGATGTCCATAAAAGGCAAAGGTGGAACAAACGAAGAAGGCAGATTCTCCCCAACCAGATGTAGGAACTACAGTCCAATCTACTGCTACATCTAGGTTAACCACAAGAATTAGAAATGTTGGTTTCAAAGCCTATTTCAAGATAGAAGATGCCTAGGGCAGATAATCATGCCAGAAATGAAGAGGTAACACATATTTTGAGGCAGTAGCCAGAAGTGGGCTCTCCTAAAGTGATTTGCAATAGTATGATTCAATGTAACCGCTAAAGATGGATTTGCCCAGCTCTTTATCCTTGGATATGGCCTCCTACAACACAATTAAGCTGTCTTTATAAAATCAAAACATTGTGTAGTTTGCTCAAATATGTTGATAAAAAAAATTGTAGGTACATATAGAACAATGAATCATAGTCAGGAAATTCAAACAGCATGAGAACTTAAGAGCAGTAATATTGTGAGTAAAGAAGATGGCCTTGAAGGACAGAGAGAACATCTGTTACCAAGGCAACAATCAATGAATGAGGCTAGAGCCCAGGACAAAAAAGTGATTTGCAAAAATGCCTGAGACAGACCTCCCCCTAATTCACACAAAGACAAAGGAAGCATATTCTGCCTTATAAGGTTAATATCAGATTTATTAAGTAGAACACACTGAAAAACAGATGCTATGTAGACTTAAATCTACTTTTATTAGAATAATAATAATAACATAGTCTTGCAAATTTGAATGTGCTTTCTTTCTCCTCCTTTTATCTTTACGATAATGGGGGGGTAGGGGGGCTAAGTAAATGTTTACTTTGTAAGTAAATTTTATTTTTCTCATTCAAGGTATCATTGGACTTGACAACAGCAGTAAAATCTCCACATTCATTCCTAGGCAAAATTGATTCAATTGTCGTTCTTTTTCTGGGCTTCAGTATAAACAAGAAATGTTTAAATATGAAATTTTAATGTTTATACTATGTGGCTTTCACTTTTAAGTTATACTTTTTACTGTATAGATTTTTTCATGCCATAGTTGCAGATTGCTTTGACGAAGACTTTCTAAAAGAGCTGAGGAATAACCATGTAGTACAAATAATATACTCTTATTTTTATTTTATGTAGGAAATATATGTTTTAGAAACTGTAACAGGTAGAACATATAATTTATCTTTGATATAAAGCTGTATGATAAATTATTTTACATGTTCACCTCCATAGAACCTGTTCTTAGTACATAATTTACTCAATTTGACTACATTAATACATATTTTTAAAACACTAACTTTATCAATTATAGTAAAGCATCACAGAATGCAGTTTCTATGCTATACCATGGCTGAAACCTGTTTGCCAGGGATCCAAATAATTTGCTTTTTCCAGGATTCTTTGTATTTTTAAGACCACCTGTTTCTATATAACCTTTCCTAAAAGGTAAATTGGAGAAACCTAAATTAATTTAAAACAGTTGACTTGAGCAAAGACTTATTTAGGATGAAGTACACCACAACATCTTTTACAGTGAGAAAACTACCCCTTTATTCAAAGAACTGTTAACAGCTTGAATCCCATGCCCTGCCATTTCAAGGGCAAAATTACAGGGCAGATCTAACCAGAAAGTATGGAACTGACAGTACAGTAATATGTTCAGTAATATCACTTTCAGTCATTGCTATTCTTTTTTTGAATGAAAAAAGTATACCATGTACTCCCAAAGGTGCTTTTCCAAAAGGCACCTGGACTTTCTTGTTTTTTTCTTTGAAAGGTTTATCATAAATCCTTCCATTCCCCACCAATCAGTCAGAACTGAAGAAACTTCTTGAATGATAAGTGAAACATTTTCAAAGAAAAAAAATCCAAGAAAATCCAGTTGCCTTTTGGAAAAGCACGTATGGGTCAAGCATAACCTGGATGGTTGAGACTCTACATAGATATATACTATGTACTCTAAGTATATGTTGTATTTAAGCATGTGCTATATTGAACAAAAATAGTAAAGAAGAAAAACTGCAAAAAAAAATCTTGGTACAGGAATGGCCATGATGTTGCCAAAGAAGAAGACAACCATTCTCTTGGAAATCTAAAACAAAATGTTAAGATGTTCAAATAACATGGCCCAGAAGATGGAAGATATTTGTAGTGACTGATTCTTGGCGTATACATTTTCAGGCGAATACAATAGTTTCAGATATCAGGCAGCAAAGCCAATTTATACCTTTACATGTAAGAGTTAACTTTTTTTAGAATACATTAAAGTAAAAAAATATATTTAATAGCAGTTATTAGCACCTGAAAATAAAGACTTAAAATGGAGTAAGCCCAGTATGTACATTCTATCAGTTTTCTTTATTTCTGAAATAATCATTACCTCCTTTTGGGCTATAATTCATATTTAAAAAAATACTCTATAAGAATGCTCTATGCAAATAATTAATTGTTCAAATATCATAGTTATTGTGCTATTCTGGTATCATGATATTTCTGTTAAAATATTTAATGGTGTATACAATAATAAAATCAGTTGCAAGAGTTACGGGGATTGCAAAAATGTGTTTTTAGCACAGTATTTGAAAAATATAAAAATGCTACGAACATTTTCACCCTCTTTTGAAAGAACTAAAGCAGATTATCATCTCTTAACAGTGCTTTGATTGTAATCCAAATGCCATGTTTTCAGTCAGCAATTTCTTAATTTGCCTTAACCACAACAGACTCTGGATGTTAGTTTACTTACTGGAGTAAGAGCCCCTTCTGCTTGTGCCTCCATTAGGCTTGTAGGCGTGACAGCAAGAGCATGACCAGCAATTCCAACTGGGAGTTCTAGTTGATCTGTAAACTGTTCAGAAACTGCAATTCCACAACATTCAGCGCCTAAATTAAGCACTACTCCATCAGGGGTATGCTTGGTTTGAAGTCCAAGTTTATCCTCTTGGGGGGACTCTTCAAAATCCTGGAGTACCTCAGGTTCTTCATCAGAAGGACTTCCAGTTGTTTTATGCCCTGTAGCACAATTAGTTCTGAAATCCTGAAGGTCCTGCTCTTTATCAACAATCACCCATTCCTTAGAGTCTACCTCCTGCTGGCAGGAATTCAAATTGATAGCGACGTATCCGTTGCTAACACCACCATCACCCTGTTCTGGAGAAGGACCTGAAACCAGCTTGGAAGCTTCAGGCAGATACTCTTCATCATAATGCCATACATGTTCCTGACAGGAAGAAGCTATAGGAGCACGTGTTTTCTGAGAAGCTGGAATTACAGGTTCTTTGCCACTATTAAGATCTCTTTTCTTTTTTTCCATGCTAGGGAATGATAAAAGAAAAAAAATGATATATCAATGTATGTGTAATATTTGAGCAATATAAAGCAGAATTCACAGGATATCATATAAACAAACATCTTTTCAAAAAACTTGGAAGTTTTAGAAAAAATTAGGTGGCACTAGTCATCCATGGAAATAAAATATATACTATACAGAGAGGGGTTTCTGCCGGTTCGCCCCGGATTGGGCAAACCAGCAGTAGTGGTGGCGGATTGGAGGGTACTATACCCCATTTACACAGAGAGTCCCAGCAAACACTGTGTGAGGTACAAATTCTATTTAGGATTGTCCATTGCTGACATGATAGATCAAAGCCTGGCAGCTTTTTTGTGGAGGTCATTTATATGTCTTCTATTTCTGGACATTCAGCGACCTACTGCAAAATGGCAGTTTGGCTTTTTAAATCAACAAAATACTTTTTTTCATTTCTTATCATCTATATTTTCATTATCTACCACTTGACTAGAATGAAACTGCCATGAATGTTAGCTATATGTAAATCTATATATGCATATTACTACTAATTAAGTAGTAATTAATTACTAAGTAATTATAATTAGTTACTGCAGATATTCTAATTAAACAACAGTGGAGAATTATATACATACCCACCCATAGACAAAACCAAACCAAACAGCTGCAAAGGAAAATCTGCCTAAAACAAACCATTACCTACCAGATTTCCAGAAATTTGTCTGCATCTGGCTTTGACTCCAAAGTCAGGCGCTTCTCCAGTTCAAAACTGTGGATTGATCTTAACTTCCGTACCAGAGGAACATCCCGATCTGGCTGTGTGGTCTCTGAACGGACTCTAATAGGAGAACCAAGGCTTGGTGCATTAAACATTCCATTCATTGGCCCATGACTGTTTTCTTCTTCTGTAGTAGCCTATAAAGGAGTATCACAATATAAAAAAATAATTTAACATAAGAATAACATCGCAATCTTATCAAAATACTTGAATGTAAGATAATTTTTATATAAAGTAATTTCCAAATGTGCTTTTAAAAACAATTCTGGCACACTCTATTTGAAAATAAGTTATTGCAAAATTGTCTGAAGATTTTAGAAACACAATTTAACATAAACAACTATTTTATATCAAGTTTAACCACTAGCTCACCTAACTACAGTAGATCTGTTCACCTAATTTTCATGAGCTCATGTAGCCTCCCTAGTTTTTTACCCCTAAGTTTCCTTCCTGTATCTACTTTCTTCAAACATTCTACTATGAGCTGGGTGACCTGGGCCAGTCTCTCTCTCTCTCAGCTCTGGGAACAGACAAGGTTAACCACTCCTGAAATACCTTGCCAGGAAAAGTGCAGGAACATTTCCCAGCAGTCTCCACAGTCTTTGAGAATCAGACATGACTGTACAGCAGTCGTGTGTGTGTGTGTGTGTGTGTGTGTGTGTGTGTGTGTGTGTGTGTGTGTGTTTCAACTCTGCCTCATGTTACATTTGATCTCTTTGGGTCAGTGGTGGAGTCCTAACCAGTTCACTTGTGCTCGCCCGTGCGTGCAACGCTTCTGCAAATGCGCAGAATCATCCAGGCAGGTGGGCCAAGCCTCCGGCCACTACTACTATTTCAGCCAAATTGAGCTAAACCGGAAGCAACCCACCTCTGGTTTGGGTGCTAGTTACTAGGCATTAGTTGAGCACTATCTGTATTTCTAGTGAGATATGCATTGATATTAAAATTCTTAACCAAATATTCTGATTAGCACTATAAACAATATGGAGAATGGACCAAGACTATTAGTAATACACGAAGACAAAGCCATTTCATTGTCTTAAGAAATTTTAGAAACAGACCAATATTATTCTATATAGTATCAGCAGCACTATTAACAAGTAAAAATGAAACCTTTCTATCTCTCTATCTCTATCTATCTATCTCACAATTGGGACAAATTAAATGTTTTTGTTCATCATACTCTGTTTATTCATTTTCTATGGATACCTGATTAATCACTACTACAAAAGATGTATAGTTACATGTTAACATGAGAAAAAGTAAACACTATCATTTATTGAACTGCAACACTTACTTTATGTATGCCCAATTTAATCTTTTTCCTGTTAGCATCCATTTCTTCCCACACATCCTTTTCCTGAAGACGATGTCCGGGGGACTCTGGTAACTTTTCTGGTGAGATTCCAATAGGGATACCATTCTCACCATCACTGAGTTGTTCATCGGGAAATACTTCATCTGTATTCTCTCGTAATAAATCTCCTGGTATTGGCGTAGCATTGGCAATTCTACGTATAAAAAAGTGAAAATTAATCCTAAAGATGTCCCAGGTTTTTTTCCCCCCCTAAACTGACAATATTGTCCTCTCTGCATTAGATGACAGGATGCAGAGTTATGGCTCTTACTCATCTTCTTCTAAAAGAGGAAGGATTGGCTTCATAAGGAAAGCATTAATTCTGTCTACAAGGAATTCATAATGTTTAATACAAGGTATTAAACATCTCCAAGCAATCTATATTCATGCACACCTACAGTCAGACATACAGAAATCTCAAGAACAATTTAGTTATGCATATGCAGAATTGTATAGAAGATCAACTAATTAAAAAAAACCATAATGTCTTTAATTAGATGTCATCCTATATGGCAGCAGATATAATTTCAATAGTAGGAACATGCAAACGTAAATACTTCTAATCTAGTGCTGTGGACAATATTATATCAATAATATTCTAGAATCTATAGGTCTTGCAAACATGTATTAGATAATGCTTTCCACTATTTTTGAGTTATATTTTAATGAAAACTGCAAGCTTCTAAAGACCTCAGAGATCTAGTTTTGATACTATCTTGCCTATCACTTCACCTGCGTTGTCTCTTTGTTTATTAGAACGTCAATACTACGTGACTTTTTTAAATACTAATTTGGAGAAAAATAGACATTCATTTTAATTGAACCAAAAAAATTAGAAAGATTGTAGAAAGTAACATTTTAAATGCATCTTGAAATTTAGAAATTCCGTAGTAGCTTCAGTAATGCTAAACAATCTTCCCTAATTTTCAGGTTTCCAGTTGTTTATGAAGATATCATAATTTACAGCCAGCATCCTACCCCATTAGGGTAAGGAACAGAAGTGATGATATTATTCCATCACTTTTGCCTCTAGCTTCCCCCACCAAGTAATAACCATTAGAATTAATTATGTAATAAAGATTGCTTGTTTTGAATTTCTTCCCAATTACATCATGCCATCTGAACTGTTTTCAACCTGGCTATGTTATGAATGAATATTTCCTGACATCTCTGAAAGATAGCAATTTGGGAATGACCCTTCTCTTCCAAAAGATATTGATAGTCATGTATCATCTTATTAGTCAGTGACCAAATGCAAGTTATTAGAAGACACCATTCTAAATATCTGACACAGAATATTGAATCTGGATCCATCAATTAATATGAGATGCATGAACTTAATCTTAGATGCTTGATCTTACATGAGATTGATAATATTATATTAAGTGGTTAAGATTCTTATTATGAAGGAGTATCATTCTATTTTCATAATAATTGCAATCCTATCATCCATGAAGAAGCACTGATAACTTGAAATACTAATTCATCTAACACCCAAAGAAATGATCCAAATACCCCATAGCAGCTGGGGTCAGTCGAGTATGCAGTTGAGGAGTAGTGGAAGTGGTGGTAGTAGTGAGAGAACCATCAGCCCCACTTTTTTCCCAGTCAAACAGATCACTCTCTGTCACCCCAAAATTCTTCATACTGTTATCAAAAACGGACGTGAGAAGCTATAAAAACAAAGAAAGGAATTATATTTAGTGACAATTATTTCTTCAAACAACTTTTTGAAAATTCTGTTCTGACATTGTCTGAAAGCAGACCTTTATACCCAATCATCATAGAATATTTATTATCAGATAACATTAAATATTATTATTCTTCTTCTAAATAACACATAGTTTCATCTATAAATTTCTTGACACTGCTTGTAAGAATTCTAGCGTGTCCAGATAATAGGAGAAGGATAGGAGATTTAAATATCCTGTGAACATCACGAATATAACAGGATCTTAAAATAATTTTCCTCCAAGAGAAAAATAACCTAAACTGAATTTATAAGAAAATTGTTATGTGCTACTATTTTCACCCCCTTTCACCCTCTATCTGTCTATATATCTGCTTCAACTGGCAGCCAAGTCCAATGACATGTAAGACAGCAATCAAATGCTAGGAAAGCAACTCACTTTGTTACAGTTCAGATTTACTTCTGATAATATACATTTTGTCTGGATTATTGATTATAGATTTATACTATGATTTTGAGGTGGAAAACCTCTCAAAACAAAAAAAAGATTAAAATATTAAATAGAAATATAAAAATTGAAACTAATTAAATAGAAATATAAAAATAGAAAGCCAATATTCAAGTTAAAATATAGCCAACAAGGAATACACTTTTAATATAACATGAATTTAACATGGTTTTAACAAAATGTAATTGGAACATATAAAATCCTCAAAGCAAGCAATGAAGGCTTACACAATCAATATAACTAAAGGAAAGGAAGGAAAGAAGATTTGCAAGTCATAGCACAGAAGTCATACCTGGTAGTCAGGTTTAGTAAAATAGTCTAAAGAAGAAATGTGGTCTAGAAAGATGTTAAACTCTTGAGGAAGATGTTTCAGCATCAGACGGTGATCATACCTCTCTTTTATAGACCCTACTTGCTCCTGGAAGCAGACAAGGATTAAGTCATTCACCATGTGAAATTCTAATCAAAATAACTTATCATGTATGCTATTAAATAACAAATTATCAGATATCTTAAATTAAATCTCACTATATATCCTCAAGATATCTCAATTGCTATATTTCTGAACAAACCTTGTCTTTAATTTTCCTCCAGGGCAGTTGTCCAACAACGAACTCCACCAACATGTAAAACAAAGACCAAAGATCATCATGACGGCCCATTTCCTATAGAAAAAAAAAATAAAACTGCATGTTGATCTTCTGTATTTTGCACTTCTATCTAATATAATCCAATGTCAAAACACCAAACTGTATTGACAGAAGTATTGCTTATTTGAATATGTGACTAATGATACACATAAATAAAATTTTAATGCCACTCCAATAATAGTAACAAGCTATGCAGAGGGAATTCATCAGGTCTGAGAAGAAAAACAAGATAGTTATCTCTGTGGTTCTTTGATTTCTTTGATTTCTTTTTATTTATTCTATTTTTATTTATTCTCTTTATTTCTTTCAGTACAGGACGATGGATCAGGAAATGAAAGAAAAGAAAAGCCTGATCTAATTGAAATGAGACTGGATCAGAATCATGTACCTCACAACTGATAGATTGAATTGTTAATCCCATCTGCTTAGACCCAGATAGTATTGAGACATTGGTACAATGGAGGTACTAGAAGAAATTTTGTAGATTTCAAGAGAATTCACTAAAACAGGTTCCCCTTTAAATACCTTTTTTGGCCATGGATCATGGCCACAGACCCCCCAAGGCTTAAGATTTAAATAATAACATTTATGCAAGCCTTCATGGCTCCCCTGTGATCACATCATGGCCCCCCAGGGATCCACGCACCATAGGATGATTATCACTGCTCTACTGGATCTCCAGTATATTTCCCAACACTGATGCTGAATTCAGAGTATCCTGACCAATCTCTTTTTTATATTTTAAATTTATTTTTAATTTTAATGTATTTATTTATAAACACACAAACACACATTGCAAAATATATTGAGGTTATGCACCCTTAACCAGCAAAGATCCATCTAAACATGTTAATGAACTATGGACTTCAGCATAAAATATGGCAATAGTCAGACAAGTTCAGGACATGTCAGTTATGTTTCAGTTTTTATATAGCATCCTTAAAAATACAGAAAAGGGAGGAATTATGACAGACACTTGATAAATAGTTTTCAGTTTTAAATATTCAGCTTAATGTAAATGGTCATACTCACTCTATTTCTGTGAGCATTGACTGATGCATACCGCACAGTACCTCTAAAACCGGCAACAGCTCGGGGCTATTAATGTAAGAAGGGAAAGAAAAACAAGAGTCCATTTTCCAGAGTAAGTCCGTAAATATCAACAATTTATAAAGAAGCTGATACAAACAATTTTGATCTTCTTTGGAGTTTTCCCTCTGCTGATAATGCACTTCTTTAACATACTGTAATGATTCTGCTACAAGATAGTCCTTAACATACGACCATATTGGAGCCTGCCCATTACAATTATATGTTGTAATGATTGTAAAATGTTACCACCTTTTTTGTGGCATATGTTAAGTGAACACAGCATTTGTAAAGCACCTATGGTGGTCATTAAATGAATGCTGTGGTCATTAAGCAAACACCACAATCATTAACGGAACTAATGGTTCATTGTAGGCATGGATTTGTCAAAACTCGGAAGTGCCATTTTTAGCAAAACCACCATAAAACACAGATGAACATGGTACACTGCAAAAGGCAATAAATGCATTCATGTTGCCGATTGCCCAAAGTCCAGTCATACGACCATCAGAACTTTAATTTTGGTTTTAAGTCTCCTTTTTCAAATTGGTATAACTTTGAAGAGTTGCTAAGCAATCAGTGAACCTCTAATATAAGTTGGATTTAAGAAGACAAACATACATATCTTGATCACATTTTAAGCAACTTACAAAAAAATTTACTTAATCAGATGTTACTTTAATGTTTTGCCATTTTTCTTTTTTTACACAGCAAAGTCAAGCATTATGGCATCTTGTGTATCAAATCTATTACCAGGAGATCAACAAGTTGAGTGTCTGATACAGAGGTGACAAAAACCCTCAACAGAATAGCTCCTAGGTGGCCTCTCCCTATCTGCCAATTCCAGGGGGTTTCTATGTTTACTGAGGAGTTCTGGGAGATGGAGCTCCAAAACTAAAATGACCCTGGCAAAATGAATCCAAATGGGCATGCATAAGAGGTCAAATTTAGGCCTACACAATGGTATACAAAAGTGTTTCTCAACCTAGACATTTTTACAATATGGACTTCAACTTCCAAGGTTAGGAATTCTGGGAGTTGAAACCCATACATCTCAGAGCTGGTCTCAAGGTTGATAAACACTGGAATACAATATTTATCAATTCTGAAAATAAAAGTTTTGCGCTGGCAGTTTTGCCAGCTACAGCCACCAATCACACTTTTAACCAGGGTTACATTGAGCAGAGTAGTTTGCTTATGTTTGAAAAGTACACACAATACACATCAAAATTTCCAGAGTTACAAATGTAAATAAAATAAAAGCACAATATTGCAAAATTATGTCTATATTGTTAATTCTAATCAAAAGCTTGCTATACTTGCTTGAAGATTTGGCAGACAAAATCTGATACTCTGATAATCTGATATTACATGTTTCTAATAGCAACAGCACTTAAGACCTATATACCACTTCACAGTGCTTTACAGTCCTATTTAAGCAGTTTACAGTGTCAGCCTATTGCCCCCAACAATCTGGGTACTCGTTTTACTGACCTTGGAAGGATGGAATGCTAAGTCAACCTTGAGCCAGTGAGATTCGAACTGCTGAACTGCTGGCAACTGGCAATCAGCAGAAGTAGCCTGCAATACTGGATTCTAACCACTGCGTCAACACAGCTCAACTTAACATCTTAAGATGTAAAGTGGGCTTCCAGCTGAGCATCCATTGCATCACAGACTCCAGAACAGGCTGGCAATTTTTTTTCAAACTGTGTGATACTTCCACCCACAAAACCTTAATGGATGGGAGCCAGAACTGATGGAGGCTCACTGTGGGCAATTTTAATATTTTTTTAAAAAAATATTTAAGAATACTATATTAGGAACACTATTAGTAACACTTCTTTAAAAGCTTTAATTATTGATAACCCTATATATTAACAAAACAGTAATACTGTATAATCTTATATAGCAAATCTTGAGTTGCATCAACTTTTCAATTCATAACTGGAATTAATACTTGTATTAAGTTTTAAAAAGCAACATACTCCAACCGTCCAAAAGAACTAGGCAGAGCAGATAGTCAGATCATACATGGCTAACCTCATATTGCAAAGAACCCTATCCATTTCCTTGATATCCACAAACTGAAATTAATGCCAGAACCTTGTAAGATCCGTACCAATTTTGCTTTAAAATCCCATGTAATAAAAATACATGTATTTGTATTTATCATGTGAAATCTGTTTCTCCTTCTAAACATAGTATTCAGAAGCTAAGGTTTGACAATATTTCAGGATGAAATTAGAATATGGTTACTTTTTTTTTACAGTACTGTCAAAATTATACACTATAAACTTGATTTTTTTCAAAACCATCCTGAAAAATGTATTCATTAAATAATACACATTGTTAGTCACATTATCACATTGAATTAGATATTATTTATTTTGAAACTTTGATTAAAATTTCTTACTGGTCTGACATCCCCACATGAGTTTGTAAACTGCCGTGCCAAGCCAAAATCCAGCATATAACACTTCCTCCAAGTACTAGGAAAGCGTCCCATAGCAAAATTAGACTAAAAAGAAAAAAAAAGTTTATAATGTAGAGATGAAACAATATAACATCAGCTTTCATTTCATATATTTCAATTGTAACTATTTAGAAAAACAATAGGTGAATTGATTGGATTTTTAAATCACAAATTATTATTGTTGCTTCTGTATTAATATGATGCATATGCTCAGCTGAAAATATGTTTTTTTTAAAAATGCAAGTATTCCAATACCACAATTCTATTGTTGTTTAGAAGGAAAGTATGCAGCCGAGATCACTGATTAGAAAAAACAGTTAATCCTCTATTATACAGAGAAAATTGTGTAATATTAAATCTAGAATTTCCTCCCAGCTTGAGAAAAAGTGAGAATGATCTATTGAAAGAAAGGGTTACAACATTTATCTATCCCCCATGGGATCCCCATGGGATCCAAAGACAAAGGCTAGAAATAATTTTCAGTTACTTCAGTGGGAGGAGATATCTCCTTTTCCAGTTTCAAAATGACAAGCCAGAAATCATTAAGTAGAATAACTTTTTAAGAAAGGTTGAAAATAAGGGAGAGCTATGATAACCTACCATATATCTTTGGAGGGATCATAGAGAAGTTTTTTCTCTTCTCTCAAAATCTTTGTTCCCAATAGAGCAATCAGCAGAGAGGGAAGCGATATACATAGTACAATAATTTCATAGATTTATTAGAAAACCCATGACCAGCTGGGTCATGCTTCAAGAGATATTTCCTTAGCAGATTCCTTAATGCCTTCAACAATCACAGAACGTCTAATGTTCTGCTTTCATTGGAAAAGTTGAAAGACATTCAGAGATGTATTTGCCTTGACAATAGCACATGCTGAACAGCACAGTCAACAATCCACACAGAAAATGTTTTACCACATTTCTATTATGTCATAAAATGTTTTATGACATGTTTGTCATAAAATGATTTATAAAATTTGCCAAATTTCAATTCCATAGGAGTCTTGAGTCCTAGATTTTGGACACATTCTCAAAGTTAGCCCATTTGAGGTATCTTGGTTTAAAAATAGTTACCCTATGATGCATCACTTCACCCAGTTAAGAGGTGCAGGAACAAGAGTTTTAATATAGACTAAATCAAAGCTTGAATACAATTGTCCCCCTCTTAAATTTCTCAGTTCCATCACAGCTAATTAGAGATATACATCAACATGATCTCTCCAACTGCTCCAATGTAAGCAGTTATCTAAATTAGTAATTAGAATTATGAAAAGTTGCCTTAGAGCTTTTTCAGAAAGATTTTCAATGAAGAAAAGATAGTAAGAGAAGCAGCAGGCAAAACAGCAGTAAACGAACTGGCAATCTATACCATGGAAAGGCTCTACATGCACACCCTCAACATAGTTGTTCCTGCTTACACGCAGAGCTCCTTTTTTATTTCCTATTTTATAACTTAAAACTGTTGGACTTTGACCAGCATCAGTCTTGTCAAGGATATAGCTATAACTTAGAGGACAATTTGAGAAAGTGTCCAGCTGTCCTTGAGCACTTCTTGATGATGAAAGTTCATGTCCTGACTCTTGGCCGGCTTATCCATCAGCACATTGCAATAGTCCAATTGTGAGATGACCAGAACTTGAGTGATTGAGCATAGGAGCTCCTGATCCATGAACTGCCACAGCTGGCACACAACACGAAGTTGCACAAAGACTCTTCTAGCCACAACTGCCATCTGCTCATCAAACAGTGCAGGACATCCCCCAGTTGCACAATGGTTCTGTCTGGGGCAGAGTGATCCCATCCAAAACTAAAGATGTTAAGGTCCCAGAAGCTGCAGCTCTATACACCCAAAGCCACTCAAGTGTCGCAGACCAGGGGTTGGGGACCCCTGCCCTAATGGCTCTGTTGTCATGTGCTTTGTGCCAAACTTTCTATAATAGGATCTTAGAATTGGGACAAAAGAGAGGATAACCCCCTGCCTAGTAAAATAACAAATTTACAACCTTAGTCATGAAAATTGTGTCTTGGCACAAAAAGATAATGTTTAGCTGTATCATAAAGAAATATTGGTATTTCAGGACCTTGCTCACAGATCTCATATTGCATACAGCCCCAAAAAGTTTGTGCTGTCTTAGGCTTTTCTCTGTATAGGGTTTATAGATTTGCACCCTGTTCCCTAACACTGATGATTATGATCAGCTGGACCTGTAGGGAGAAACATATGTTACTTCTCCTGAATAGAAACAGCCACAATTTGATTCACCTTCAGATCTTGGCACTTCAGACATCTTATGGATATTCAATTCAGGAAAGGAAGGGAATCTAGCCACAGTACTGACCATCTGGCCTGAAGGCTGCCAAGAATCATGAAGCCTGTTGAACTATCTGTTTTTACTAGATAAGGTCTCTTTCTGTGTCCAGAATGGCACAGAGATGGTACTATTAGAAAGATGTTCTTATTTTCATTGATTAAAATGATTAGGTTCTCAAGGATCTGCTCTATGATCTTAATGTCCTTTCTTCCCTGTTCAATAGGAATTAGATGAACACATCATTTAAATAAGAGAATATGTGTATACCCCAGGATCTGAGATAGGCTACAAATATCATTTTGTACATGAATACCATCCAAGAGCACAACAGGACAAATGGGAGGGTCTTACACTGGTACAAAATGCCTTGCTCTTATACACCACCAGGTTACCTTTGCTCAGCCCTTCCTAACTGTTGGCATGTTCTCAGATTCTGCCATCTAGCCTCTCATTATCTGTATCAGAATCTTCTCAGGGTGTTTCTTGAATGGCTGCCTCCTGCCTCTTCAAATTGTCAATCCATTAGACTGTTGTTCTTCTAACTCAGAAGATTCAGACAAGATCATAATATGCTGCAAAGATAATTCATGGGCTTCAAGACCAGAACTTTCTTTTGGTCTTATGTCTCTCCATATAGGTTTTCTCCCTTGAATTGGCCCAATATTAGACTCTAAATCCAAAATGATCCTATGTTCTGGTGACCATGTTAGCTGCCATGCCTCTGATTGTAAACCAGGCATTGTTCTGATCAACACCCACCATAACAGCAGATTTGTTCATCCCTAACTATGCTCTTTAGGGGCTAGACAGTTGAATCATTAGTTGTCTGGTCCAAATATTAAGGGAGTGTATTGTGGCTAAGGCTGTTTTCTGCGCTGCAGATCTCTATTTTCCTGTCCTTGGTGTTTGCAGGTACCTTCCCCATCTTTAATTTCTACGTTCTCATGAAGGTAAGTAGTGCAGAGATTGAACAGATCTAGGACAGAGTTCAGCAGACAGAAAGGAGCCATTCATCATGGCCTCTCCCCTTCTCCCTTAAAGACTTTGTTGAGATAGATTTACTAGCTACAGGGAACGTCTCTGTTGCTCATAGACTCACTGGATTCTGTGATGCCAGAGTATTCTGGTTTGTTGAGATCTGGAACTTGCAGACTTTTTTGAGAAGCTGTGGAAGTCTGTTTTTTAAAGGCCTGGTAGATTTGGAGACTGACTGGGCATCTTCCTATTCCAGGGATAGCTCTCTTCTTTTGTATCTGACTTGTCCTGCAGGGAATTCTCTGATTCATGTGCAAAAGCAAGTGAGACTGGCTGGCCATTTTTCCCTTGATGGTCCAGCTCTGCTCCTTGTGATAAAAGTCTAGGCACTGACTTCTGGGTAAGGGTCTGCAGATGTTGTTTCAAAGGAGAAAGGGGAGGAAGGAAATAGAACAGTGCTCAATCCAGTTGGGAATCACAAAATGGGCTTTCCAGAGGGGTGAGTGGTCATTAGCATGGGCATAATCCAGAGAGGTTAATTTGGCCTCTGACAATCTTCAGGGAGCAGAAGGCCATGGGAGCTTCAGAAATGTTACCTGGCAGACTCAGCAGAGACAGCAGGGGTTGAGAGAGCTGCTCCCTCAGTAAATGGGACAAATCACTCTGTAAGCTTCAATCATCTTTTGTACAAGGGTGATCTGGCTCCCTGGAGGAGTGGTAACAGACCCTCCTGTTGTTGTAGATTTTATGACCAGTGATTCCACAGCTGCAGTGTTAGCTGGCATCTCTGGGGAAGAGAACAAGTTGATACCTATATAGAGACCAGCCAATCAAGAGACACTGTTTATGAGTTTGTTTATCATGTTATCAGGTGTTTAGTAAGAGAAAAGAATGAAAAGAATGGAGCTAAAAAAATAATGGAAGATCTCTAGAATGGGAAAGTACTTTGAAGAATCAATGAGCTTGCACGCTCTTCAGGGTAAGACAAGGTCAAATGTGGGAGAGGTGATATCTCTTTATACAGGAAGGTATGTGAGAAATAATTTCTGGCCCTGTCCCTGAATCAAGTGGGAGTGAGACATCCTCTGCAGAATTTGCTGACTTCACTGAAGAAAAGTGTTAATATAGTCTCTGTAGTTGGGGCAATCATCTTTAGCTTTTTTATATTAAGAACATGTTTTTAGACTCATACAAATTATTAGATGAAATAATTACAGATGTTAAAATAATGTTAACTGAAAAGTGATAACATTGATAAACTGATAAACAATTAAATACTAGTTTTTAAAATAGGGGCAGATATCTTTGTAATTTCAGATCAGATTTATTTAGATCTAATAAACTGCTGTGCTATGTAAACAATTGCAACTTTAGGTAAATTCTTGGTTTTGATATATGGAGAAACTTACTGGTTTAATATCTCTGTGTAAAAATCCCACCAAATGAATGCTCTCAATAGATTCCAGAATTTGCTTCCCAAGACGCAATGTCGTACTAATTGTGAAAGTCCCTCTAGTTTGGCTTCGACGCAAATCTGCCAAATTCCGCCCCTGAAAGAAACAAAAACACTAACATCCAGAATTTTTTTCCTCATCTTCTTTTGGTAATCAACATTTAGCAGGTAAACTGACTGCATATTAGAATTCTTTTTTTTCCTGGCAAATGTAAGAAGGACAGCATTTCAATAGTTAAAATATCAAATGATTTTAGGAAACAAGTATATATTTTGCTTGCTCTTTCTTGTTACACTATTTTAAAGTCTTTCTAAAAAATGAGAAGTCCTCTTCCTGTTCTGCCTTCAATATCTTTCTGTTAAATAATTTAGGACTAAAACATGAGATTTGCAGATTCAAAATTAGAAAACAAAAATATGGAACATTTGAACTCCCATTCAGTCAGCACTTTGTAACATGATCTTTGGTAGAAATAGCAGCTTCCAAATGTTCCCTCTATATTCATGGTTTTGGATTTTTTTTTTACCTTATAAAAAACTTCTACCTCAGAAATGTATTTAGAACATCTTGTATTCACTACAAGTTTGAGATTTCTCTACAGATTTTTAATAATATTCCAGTCTGAGAATTGTGTAAGTCATTCCACCATTTACTTTCTTCCCTGTTAATGCTTCATTGTTGATTGCATGGTGTATTTCAAATGTTTGTCTTGCTGAAATCTTCAACTTCTTTTCAGCCTTAGTTTCTTCACTGACTGTGTATAAGTAAGTATACATTCATTTCAAATTTAGAGAAAAGTGTTGTATTCAACTGCCTCTGAATAACTTAAAATAACTTAAGTCAACTGCTGTTCACTTGCAGTTCACAAACTTTTGCATTCAAGTATAGATGCCTTTTCCAGGGAAATTTACTTAGTATCAAAATGGTTCCCATTTTGGTATCAGTGAATGACCTTATCTTTTCTCTGCCCATGAACAAATAAAATAAGTTACAGAAGCTCATTTTAATTGAACATTTCATAGGTTCTGTTTTGTTTTATTTAATTACTCAGCTGCTACAGGCTACATTTTTTAGAATATAGTGTCAAAAAAAGCATTCCCAGTGGATTTTACTACTGATTTTTAAAAATATATGTAAAAACATTGGCTAATGTAATCTGTATGTTCTCTTCGTCAACTACAAGTAATAGTAAAAGAACAACAACATCGCTATAAAGCAAATTCTCTTTAGAAATATAGTCTAATAAAAGTAGATGTAACTTGGTATTTTGGTTTGGCTTAGTCCCTGCAAGAGGAAATTGTTTTTAAAAGACAAGAACAAGCAGAGGTTGTAAACACAATTTAAAGGGATTTAGATATCGTGGCAGGAAATTCCTCACTAGTTTAATTATAAATGCGTATTTGTGATTGCCTACATCTACCATGGCAATCATTACTTTCTAAAAACCATTCATGACAGCCTTTTAGCCTGAAAGCACCCATGGCATATTCTCAAAATTTCAAAGTCCAAACAGGATCTCTATCCTTGTGTTAGATCAATGGAGAACTTAAGTGAAGAGCTTAGGAAGTGATTTGATTATGTGCCATCAAATGTGAAGGATCATATGGATAGATTTGTTTTTCCATGGCACGTCCCTAATTTGTTCTTTTAAGTCTTCCATGCCCCTCAAGTGAGTCTAGGTTGATTTGTTTGATGACAACTACATTATTCTTCTTAATATTTTCAACTTTGGTATTCCAGTCAACAATTACAATGAACTCATTATCTGATATTATATCATCAATCATTTGATATTTTCTCTCTATGGGGTTTTCTTAATAAAAATACAAGTAGTGCTCCACTTTCGATCACAATTGAGCCCAAAATTTGTTGTTAAGTGAGACATTTGTTAAGTGAGTTTTTTCCCCATTTTACAACCTTTCTAGCCACAATTGTTAAATAAATCACTGGAGTTGATAATGTTAGTAACATGGTTGTTAAGTGAATCTATTCAAAACTTTAGATAAATGGATTAAAGCTTCTCAACTTCTGAAGAGTATATAATTCCACAGTTAACCAAATTACTGGTTTATTCCTTTTATAAATTAATAAAACTCATGAGGCTAAAATATAATGAAAATGCATAATAATATACAATCAGTTCACAAATACATATTTTCAGCGATAAAGAATCCAAACGTATTTAAACTGAATAATCTTACAGTAAATCAGGCATATTAGGTATATGTCTGAGATTTCATTTGCAGCCTTTCTCACTTAAATAGAAAAACTTTTTTATATGCAGGAAGACAAACCATAGTGAATGATTAACAATTTACACAGTTATAAAAGTAAAAAACTCACCTGCAATTGCATGACCACATAATTAAATCTGTCATTCCTTCCACAGCCTACAAATCGACAAATATGATCTTTCCCTGAAAAGAAAACATTTTATATTTGTTCATTTTTTTGCACCACCTTAAATCCAGAGATTTAATAGCATATTTGTTCTTTACCAATAATAGCATATTTGTTCTTTACCAATCTTTCAGAAAGATTATTATTATTTTAAAGAGAGAGAGAGAATGAAAGGAAGATTTGACGCCCTGTATAATCTGGACTATAGATAAGGATAACATCCCCAAAATCAGGGGAATCTCTTTCTTACAAAAAATGCCTCTCTCTAGTTTTCATTTCTACCTTTAACCTCAATCCTTAATGTCATGTCTTACCATTTCAAGAAACTTCAAATCTACAAGATAAACTATCAGACCTAAGATTAATCTCTATCTGTTAAAGCTGTCTAAATTTATATTTTTATTTCTATGTGAGGCTACAAAGTGACACTTATATAATTGATGAGGAAGCTGCGGGAAATTCGGTTTTTTATTACATAGGTTTAAAAAATGCCCAAATCTCTGGGCACTTTACTTTATAAAAAGGCAGAATTATAATAGAACAAATGCCATGTGTTCAGAAAACCATAAAAAACAGCACATATCTTCACCAACTGCCCTACCTCCTAGGAAAATAATCAGGTTTTCAATGTCTTTTGGAACGCCATCAAGGGGGGAGCCATACAGATCTCTGAGGGGATCCTGTTCCAAAGGATGGCATAGAAGATATGCCCCTGGGTTCTTACTAGATGGCATTATTCAATTGAAGGGACTTGAAAAATATTCATTCTGCTAGATCAGAAGTAACAGCACTCAAATAATCAGGCCATATGCCATGAAGGGCTTTATAGATAGTAGCCGGACCTTGAACTGTACCAGAATTCAACTGGTAACCACTGCAACTTGCAGAGGAAGTGGTGTCACACAGGCATACCATGTCATATCCATTACTGCCTGTGCTGATGCAATCTAGACCAGCTGTAGCTTCCAAGTAGTTTTTCAAGGGCAGGCCCAAGTTGTGTGCGTTGCAGTATCCCATTCTTGAGGTGACTAGAGAGTAAGTCACCGTGATTACAATCTGTTCAAAAATACCCATGTTCAAATCACTTTTTGTTATTTGAAAATGGCAATGTATTATATGCAGAAGAGCTTTTACAAATTGTTCAAAAACTGCAATTGTTTCTGAATATGTTTGAAAAACTAAAAAAGTAATATTTTAACTGTATGCTATCCATTTGATTGGCTACTGGTCAAACACCTTAATCTTTAACTTTTTAAATGCCTGAGGTCTGGGCTACCTGGAAGATACATTTCTCTGTATATTCCTACCCAAATCTACTACCTACTACTATTTACAGGGCCTCCTCAGTGCCCCACCAAACAAAGTGATGCAAAAATTGCTAAGGAAAAAGAATTCAGCAGTGGCAAACAGACTAAGATATGGAAGACAATTTATTCATTGTTGTCTTAAGATAATTTCTGATCTATTGTTTGGGCTTCTATATTAAGCAGCTTGTTCTTACTTAAAATATTTTCATTGTCTTTATCCTCCATAGATTTCTAGGTAGTTCCTATTTAATAACTATTAAAACATCAACAAATAACAATTGTTTAAAAAATACTTAAATCTTGAGATACTTTTTTAAAAAAAGCCACCAGATGAGATTACACACTAAAGGCCTCCCTAAAAGGAAAGTCTTTACCAAGAGAAGAGGTTTCAGAGTTTTGATCTAGGCCCTCAAAAGACCATCTTTCTAATCATGGGCAAATAGATTTCAGAGGTTATTGAGTCATACAGAAAGGATTCCAAAGATGATGTCAACAGGCTAGAATGTGAAAAAGCAAAAGACTCTAATCACGATCCTAAAATATTAAGAAGTTTAAAGATTACTAGGATTTTAAACAGGAAACCAGCATACCTACTCTAATTAAGATATCACATCTTTTGTATATCCCACCCATTAATAATTAGGATGCTGCTTTTGGATCAATTAGATTTTTAATATTCTTAAAGAGTACCAAAGGTGTTTTGGTAGTTGCCTCTTGAAAAAGCATCTTTGGGACAATCGTGTCCTGGATGACTGAGAATATCCATAGACATTCTTCAAGAGTACAGTACGCAGCATAAACCATATCTATAATCTAATTATGTTAAAATTAATAAACATGTCATCCTGGCTAGATTTTGAATGTGCATGGAGGGGAAGGAAAAACCTGCAGCAGGAGGTAGGAGCTTGTAACGTACCCTGCCAGCTTCCCCACTGACTTTGTCACATGATTGCAGGACACTTGGCAACCGATCATAAGTTCAAACAGGTTGCCAATTACTGAGATCACAATCACATGACTGTAGGGAACGGTACATTTTATGGCAGCCTCCAGAAATTGTGGGTGCTTCAACACTGGAGGTTTTTAAGAAGAGACTGGACAACTATTTGTCTAAAATGGTATAAGATTTCCTGCCTGAACAGGAAGTTTGACTGGAAGAACTCCAAAGTTCCTTCCAACTCTGTTATTCTGAAGTGCTTTATAGACTCTTTCCAAGTGTCATAACATTGAACAATCGAGGACCACTTGCATTTCTCTATCGGTGTTGCTGAGAATAGATTTTTTTCCCCTATGCCATTTTCTCAACTAATACTATTTCCAAAATTATTGCTTACAGCATAATGAAAACATTTATTACAAACATAAATGTAAGCTGTTAGAGTGATGATATCAATTAGAAAAAATAGATGTAGGAGGAAAACTATATTCCAATGCAATTTGAATTAGACAAATATGGAAAAAAAATTCAAGGATGCAAAGGTTTCTCATTATGAATATTTACTGCTGTGTATTCATTAACTCAAGAACACTGAATCTCTTTCTTAACTGTCCTCCACCCCACCAAACCACTATATCTTAACAAAGATGCTACAAAAACTGAAAAAGAAGCAATTTACCCAATGAGGACCTGTTTAGATACTCTAGGTGTAACTTAACTATAAAGCACAGGATAAATATTTTCCATTCTTTTCTCATTACATACTTTATAATATAAAGCCTGTGGGTTAGTGGTTACATTCAGTTTCTAAACAGCCTGAAAATATGCTGCCAAAACTGGGCTGCCGAAAACCTTATTTTGAGGATATTCACTTATTCATGTAACCAAAATGTGAACATGGAGGCTGATATTTTTTGTATGTTGAACCCGATGTCCCAATTCTCTGAAAATTTAGTATGTGAAAAATCACATTATTAAAATGCAGTAGTTTTGCAAAAAAAAAAAAAAAGAACTGAACACTGAATTTTGCATGACTTCCTAAAGCAGTGGTCCCCAATCTTTGCAGTTTGGTTGCCCAGCTGGCGGGAGGATAGGGGAACCAGGCCATGTCAGCAGCAGGCAGGCAGGCAGGCAGGCAGGCAGGCAGGCAGCAGGCAGGCAGGCAGGCAGGCAGACAGGCAGGCAGGCAGGCAGACAGGCAGGCAGGCAGGCAGGCAGGCAGGCAGGCAGGCACTGCTTGACTGCAAGTTGAACTGCCCATGTACATGTGTGTCTGCCCGCCGGTTGCACAACTCAAGCTGCACACACATGTGCATCAGCCTGCCACTCACACGAGTCTAGCTGCGTGCACGTGTGTATGTGCCAGCCCACCACTTGTGTGGCTTGGTTGCAAATAGGCTGTGGCCCAGTAGTGGGCCACAGCCCAGGTGTTGGGGACACCTGACCTACTGGAAAAGAGTGAAATTAGCTTCATATAATTAAGTGAAACTAGATCAAATAGTTTGTGGACACTAATGGGGAGAGCCAGAAGACACTGTTCAACCAGGCTATTCCTCTTTCATTCCCTCAGTATCAGATATAATAATTATTCCTCTGTTGTTGGTCAGCTATAGATATAATAGCTTTTACTTACAAAACAGGGCAGCAAAGGTAAAAGTGAAACAGAATAATGAATAGAAGTCAAAAAGGAAAAAGGACTGTTTCTGATATCACCTTTCAATTTGTTCCTCCTACATCTTTTTTGCTACATGTCCAGCTACCTTCCTTTGCAAAGCAATAGTAGGAAAGGAAACTGAATCATGGTCCATTTGAGAGAACTTTCAGGGGAAGAACCTGATGAGCCAGAAAAAAACTGTATTTTTGATAGTGATTTAGGGGAATATCTTACCTACTGGTATATTATGGACCCCATCAGTTAAAGAATTTCAACTGGTGGGTCAAAGAATAAATCTTTTCTGCTGTTGCTCCTCTCCTCTGTAATATGCTCCCTCCAGAAATGAATGTCTAAATTCTGTAGAAATTCACTGCAAGAGATTTAACTCTCATCCAAAGAACTATTTTTCCACACTTGTTCATGACCAATCTATATGATCCCTTAGCTTTATTCTTTTTTGCTCTTAATTCTATAGTTAAAAAAGCTCTGGAACCTATTTGTCACTTTTCAATAGACAGAAAAATGTAGAATCTATTTTAAGAACTTACTGTATGAATTTATACACCCAGTTAATAGAAGCACTGCATCTTTAGGTTGAGAAAGCACAGGGTTTTGAAAGATTCCTTATCCTAAAAACATGACATTCTCTATAAGGCAGAGTATAGAGATGTTAATGTCTCAGTCTCTTGAACCAAGAAACTGTTTAGCCATCATCTTATATTGTCCAACAACTTTTCTGGGAATATTTATTTTCCCATACTTATCCAAACCTTCTTCTCCTCAACAATTCAAAACATATGATTTAAGAAGAAAATAGGAAAAATATTATCAGACTGGTTTAAAACTTAGCCTTAAGAGAAATATACAATTACCATGTTTATGTGACATACTTAACTAGTTTATGGATAGGTGTTATATCCATTATGACATGAGAATATCTAAATCCGATAGGTGTGGAGTGAAAATGTATTTGAAACCGAACAAGCTTTGACTTAGATTAATGTATACTCCTCCAGTCTGTCATATCGTAGGACTATAAATTAGAGAAGTCATAAGTGGGGGAACTGCACATCCTCTTTACTTAAAAAAAGACTTACAAAGACAGAGTTGTACCTAAATATGCTCCCCCTAATACCAACTGGTTGTAGGGATCCACTTCTCTTGTCAAGGTGTCTCTGCAGACACTTGTTGTAAGTACTTACAAACATTAATGATTCCAAACAAGAAGAGATCCTGAGCAAAACCTCTCACTCTTAAATTCTGGAAACATTCTCAAAAACTGATATAAGAATGATAAAAAAAAATTGGGAGGATGATCCAACGTCGCAATGATACGGATATGCAGTCTCAATGCTCCGAGATTGCAGCCGATACTTTTGCCGCTGGGTGGTCCAATCGGACCTAAACCATCCCGAAGAGATGGTGAACAGGAAGAATACGTCTTGCTGACCTCAGGTACATCGCAAAGTCCCTGATCAATGCAAGAGATGTTCTTCAAGTCGGTGACAAAAAATCCAGCCAAGGATGACAAAGTCGGGGTGGCTCCAAAACGGAAGGATACAGAAAGAGAAAGTGTTTCCAGCTGGTGAGGAACTTTTACTGTTTTAAAAAGAGATTGCCTATAAAAAACTTAAAATTTAATTTAAATTGGATAACAGAAGAATCAAGCGGCAGAATTAAATTTGGAATGGTTTTGGACAATGGTTATCTTACTTTTTAAATGCTGTCTTCATGGATGGAATTTATGCAAGCCTTTTAAAGCCTTTTAAAACAAATTGATTAAGTTTCCTTCTTCTATTTTTTCTTTTATTATTCTCTGTAACCTATGGTCTAAAATTTTTCTCTTTCATTACTGTCGGTGTTCTTCTAACCCATTTAAAAATTGGACTCTTTTTTATAACTTGAAATACTAAAAAGATACAAAAGAAATAAGGAAATTTGCAACAATAACACAGCTACTCGGAGGCTGAGAGGTTTGTGTATTGGAGTTTGTGTATTGGAAATGGAACACTTTTTTTCTTCTTCACTGATTGTTTTGGCTTGTCACTACAAGGTCTCACTGTTTCGTCATAGAGAGTGATAACAAAGGAAACATACAGATGTCCCTTTGAAGTAGATCTTTAACCAGAGAAAAGTGAAAACAAACATTTTTGTGAATCTATGTTTAATTTTATTAACCTTCCAAGTTAGCGCAGCTGTGTTTGTTAGCTGGAGAGAATGGCACAATTTCAAAAGCTAACAGAAATTTTAAGCTTGCAAAAGAAATACAGAAATTATCAAATACATATGAGAGGATAGAGAAGAAGCTGGAAGACGTAGAGCATATAACAGCAAAATATGATGAAGAAGTTGAGGATGTTTATCAAATGCAAAATGTGGTGATTAAAACTCAAAAAATCGAAGTGGAAAATGAATATAAAAAGATTAAATCTAGAGAAAGAGCACAAGAAGGACAAGATAGACAGCAAACTACACAATTACCAGATAAGATGGATCATCTCCCTCTCTTAGAAGCACAAGGAGCCAGGGAACAAAGACCAAACCGTATGACTACCAGACGAATGGAGCAACAATCCAAAATGCAACAATCCCAACAATCACCTGCCATCAGTCAAGAAGCTACAGTAACCAGTCTAGAAGCAGTGGGAGGAGCCAGGCCAAAGTTTAAACTTCAGGTTATCCAGGAGGCTCTAAAAAAAGCTTCAGGAACCAAAGATGACAACTAAGCTTCTAACATGGAACGTCAACGGATTGAACTCTCCACAGAAGAGAAAGAAAATATTCCACTATCTTAAACAGTTCAAGAATGATATAATTTGCTTGCAAGAAACTCATATTAGATCAACTGATCACAAATATTTCATTAATACAAGACTTGGTCAACATTTTATAGCTTCTGCTACGGAAAAGAAAAATGGTATAGTTATATACTTAAGAAAAGACATGAAAGCTGAACTAATCGAAGCAGATTCCCACGGAAGACACATCGCGTTAGATCTGGTATTGGAAGGGAAAAGGACATTGATATTGGGAATATATGCTCCTAATCAACAACAAGATGGATTTTATAGAAAACTTCATGCTAAATTAGTACAGTGAGATTATAGGTCTTGCATACTACTGGGCGACTGGAACGGTGTTATGGATACTAAGAAAGATAAGAAGGTCTCCTGCCCAAATACTCAAATGCGAGCAAAACTACCTAAGTCCTTTTTCGATATGATGGATGACTTCGAATTGAGAGATATTTGGCGAGAAAGAAATGCAGAAGAATATGACTTTACCTTCTTCTCTGATAGACATCAATCCTTTTCTAGGATTGATTTTATATTAATTACTAATGATTTGCTTTCCAGGGTGAAGAAGACAAATATCTCAGCTAGAGTTTTATCAGATCATAACCCAGTTTGGATGGAGTTGGGAGGGGTGGCACAAGCAAAAAGGTCTTGGAGATTGAATGAAAATTTATTCAGATATGAAAAGTATATTAATGATTGTAAAAAATTGCTAACAGAATACTTTGTTTTTAATATGAATAAGGGTATACCTATGGAAATTGTATGGGATGCAAGTAAAGCGTATATGAGAGGAGTTTTGATAAACATAAATAGATTACATAGACATAAACAAGAGGTAAAACAAACAGAACTGGAAGATGGAATCAGGAAGAAAGAGCTAGAGTTAACTTTAAATCCAGGAGATACAAAGATTAAAGAAGCAATTACTATATTAAAGGCCCAATTTAACATGTTGATCTCAGATCAGGCAGCTACTAGTTTGTTATACGCAAAACATAATACCTTTTGTAATGCAAATAAATCTGGCAGATGGTTAGCATATCAGATTAGGAAAAAACAAAACTCTCGAAACATAACTAAATTGTTCTATAGAGGGAAGGAAGTGTTCCAACAGGATGAGATTCAAAAGGCCTTCCGGGAATTTTTTATAGAGCTGTATAAGGGTGATAAAATTAACGGCCTAGATATAGAGAGATACCTAGACAAAGAGAAAATACCCATAGTTAAAGAAGAGCAGAGGCAAAATTGAATCAACCAATAACTTTGGGGGAAATTCTACAGGTAATTAAGCAGTTAAAGGCAGGGAAGGCACCAGGCACAGATGGCTTGACAGCGGCTTACTATAAAAATCTATAGTTAGAAATGGTAGAACCTCTTAAGGAATTAATTAATAAAATTCAAACAGAAGGTAAGGTCCCCCCATCTTGGAAGACAGCTTTTATATCTCTGATACCCAAAGAAGACCAAGATATTACTCAACCCAAAAACTATAGACCTATCTCATTACTTAATGTAGATTATAAAATCTTTACTAAAATACTAGCAAATAGGTTAATGTTGGTTATTCAACAATTGATACACAGTGATCAAACAGCCTTTATTCAAGGGAGACAAATGAAAAGTAACGTAAGATTAATTATTAATGCACCAGAATACTTGGAAAAGAACAATCAAATTCCTGCTGCGTTCATATTTTTGGATGCTGAGAAAGCCTTTGATCGAGTTAATTGGCAATTCCTGTTGAAAACATTGCAAAAAATGCAAATAGGAGAAAGTTTTTTACAATCAATCAAAGCAATATATCAACAGCAAACGGCTCAAATTATAGTCAATGGAAGTTTAACAGACTCTTTTCAAATTGGAAAAGGTACAAGACAGGGTTGTCCCTTGTCTCCACTATTGTTTATTTTAACTTTGGAAGTACTGCTGAACAAAATACGGGGCCTGGAGAGTCTAAAGGGAATTAAGATTAGGCAGCAAGAATACAGAGTGCGTGCTTTTGCGGATGACTTGGTTATAATATTGGATCAACCGCAGGAATATAGTATGATCTTAATGAATACGATTAACCAATATGGTCAAGTGTCTGGCTTTAAAATAAATCTAGGGAAAACAAAAATACTAGCTATAAATATGAATACTAAACAAAAGGAAGAACTAGGAGGAATGATAGGATGTGAAACAGTTAAAAAGGTCAAATATTTGGGAGTTAATATTTCAACCTCAAATGGGAAATTATATAAGTATAATTATGAACCACTTTGGCATAGTATACAGATGGAGATGAAAAAATGGGACAAGTTGCAGCTATCTTTGTTGGAAAGAATAGCAGCAGTGAAAATGAATATCTTACCTAAATTTTTATTTCTTTTCCAAATGTTACCTATACTTAAAAAAGATGTGAATCTGTTAGAATGGCAGAAGGGTATTAATAAATTTGTATATCTTCAATATATCTTAGACTTTGTTTGTTAAAAATCTATACTGTGTACGGGTTCTGGGAAGTCCGGGGGGGGTAGGTTGTGGGGGGTTGTGGGGAGGGTGGGGGGAGGGATATATATCAGGTTAGATGAGATGTGTTAGATTTCAATGTAATTTGACTCCACATGTATACTGTTTTTTTCTTCTTTATTTTATATTCTCATTACTATTATTATTACTACTTTTTCTTTAAAAATAGGATAGGCTAAGCATATTGACATGTAGCGGAAATACACCAAGGAGAGGAGGAGCGGGGAAGAAGAAAGATGGGAAGAGAAGGTTAGGAGAGAGAGTAAGGGGGGAAGATGAGAAGGACAAGGACTTGCTAAGAGGAGTCCATACAAAGTTGATCAAGTAGATGATTAGAGGACTGGCACCACAAATGGCAGAAGATATGACACTGTTTTGCCATTGGAAAGATACAGGTTGATAGATGGAAGAATATAATTTAAAACTAGTTAAACTTAGTGAAATTTATTGACAATAGATATAGTTTAAATAAATAATTGATAATGTTACTAATGTATACAATGTGTAGTGTTATAATGAGTATAATTGGATATGAATATGGAATGGTACCCATGTAAGGAAGATTAGAAATCCCTTTGGATTATACATAAAAGTTAATAAATAAAAAAAGAACCAAGTTAGATACAGTTAAAGTTTTGATTATTAGGGGGGAAATGTTATGATACAGGATATAGTCAAATAAAAGAGGGATAAGAATAACAACGTATATATAGATATGGGTATAACATAAGGAAACTGGATTAGAAAACTTTGTTATTAAATATTATGGATGTTTAGCTAGAATAGGACATAAGGATTTAGTGTTAGTGGAGGATTTTAGAAATAGTAATTGAAAGACCAGTATGTGGTTATGCATTAAATTTTGGTATATGTCATGATGAAGGATGCTTAAACAATTATAGTCAAATGAAAATGGAGATATGATGGTGACATGTATAAATATGAATTATGTTTGTTGACTGTGGAAAAGATCCACGAAAGTCTTTTTGTAACCAACTGATACAATTTCTATAGCATGTAAAGAAGGATGTTGTATTTGTTTTAAATTAAAAATAAAAAAATTTATTAAAAAAAGAATGATAAAAATTATATTTTACATTGAATGATTATGAATTATGCACAAACACAACAATGAAGAATATGAACTTTGCTTATTCCACTGAATGAACCAGAACTGGTTTGGAAGCAACACTGTTTTTTATCCATAACACTGCAAAATATTGGCAAATAATGATATAGTAAGGGAATTACCACTGTATCAAAATCTAATCCTGTGACTTTAAATGTCTCTAGATGAAAACCAGCAAGACATCCTAAAAAGAGTCAAAATGAATCGTAGTCAGAATTCATATGACGATTAGAACTAAATGTTCTGGGTAAGGGAACACAAATAGCTTATGTTTTGAAGCAATTAAATCTAGAAGGCTAACTGAAAACTAAAGGAAGAATTTGAAGCTCATATCTAGTTGCTTGATATTAGGTATAACTTGCGAAGTTCTATATTTAGCAGATGCAAACAAGTGTCGTGAAAGGATAGAAAAATATTATATAAGAAAAATGTGTAAATGTTGAGCAAAATGCACTACAAAGTAAACAATATATCACCAACATTTTAATTTAATTTACATTTATTTGATTTAGGTGCCACCCAACTTCAAATGACTCTGGGTAACTCATAATATAACTGAAAGATAAAAGATAATAATTCAAAAGCAAATCAATAAAACAAATAAGAAGCAGCTAAAGAACAAGAATCCAAACAATAACAAAATTCAAACAATTCTATCCTTTCATGACCATTAATCTGCTGGACAGGCATCAAAATTTGTTACTACACCATAAAGCCTTGTTGAGAAAGAATAATTCTGGCTCTGATTTCTTTTTTTCCACTTCTGTAATAGTCATTTTATTGGATATTTTTTTCAACATAGCAATAGACAGGTAAACTCACACTTGCCAGACTTATTTTTGTGACCATACCCTACTGGCCAGGCTCCCCAGTTGCTAAGCACATTGTAAGTTCTCTTTTACAGATACAGCATTTGTATCATAAAAGATGGACAGCTGGAGAGTGATGAGTCCATCCTCTCATCTTCCTTCATCCAGTTTCAAGAATGTGTAATGAAATATCCAACATGCCTAAAGTCATCAGTTCTATGATAGAAGCAATCTGGCACAATTTAAAGCCTTAAAAGCTTTCAGCCCTCTCTCATACAAAAAGTTCCTAAAATAAACAACCATAAAAAGAGAACAGATCAATTTATGGAAGATTTTAAAAATGATTTTTTTCCATAATAAGGAAGCAAATGCTGGGATGTATTCAAGATTCATACTAGCATTTTATTTCTTTACATAAAGTCTTAAAGTATGCACAAGACATCAAGTTATAAGATGTTCAAACCCAGCATTAAAGCCAATCTGTCTGTCTTTCTCACTTGCATAAAAAATAGATAACCGGCTATAAATACAGTAAAAGATATTTACAATATAAAGCTAAAACATCCATCAAACTTGACTATTCATGGACAGGTCTATGTTGTTGGCGTCTCTCATCAAACCTACAGCTATATTATTTCATGCAGGTCTTCCATCCAAGAATTAACAAGGTTTGAGCAAGTTTCTGAGTCCTGACAAATGCTAAAACTATTTCCATATTAAAAGTAGATAGAAAAACAAAGGATAAGAGGTTCCCTGTGTTCCCACTAACTGATTTTTAATGGACATGTGACATAAAGTGGAGCCTATCATGATTAAAGGGCGGGGAGCAGCTGAAAGGAAGTCTGTGGATAATAAGAGTAAGCAAGAATACATTTGTTTTTCCAAGATTTTAAACACCACCTAGTTTCCTATTAACCTCCTATTTGAAGTTATCTTCAAAACTCAAAATAAGCACATTCTGCATTCACAATTCCTAACTATAAAGACTTAAAAACATGAATGTTGCCATTTTTCATTCATGCATATAAACTAAGATATTTAAGTCATTATTAGAGTCAATGTAAATTTAATGTTCTTATTTTTAATCTCTATATGTGACTAAAGTTACAATCATTAACATACTGATGTATAATGAAGCCTTACTGAACTCAATAAGCTTTCTGATAACACAGAATTGCGTTCAGAAATGCTGTTTATTTGTTAAATTTGGCTGCCACGTGATCAATGAATATTTTATTCATACTCAGACCTTTTCCTGATATTTCAAGGTTGTCCCACTGTTTTAATTTTCAAAGCAATAGAACAATTGCTATACATTAGCAACGTGTGTCAGAGGCTTAGCAACCACAGTATATGGATCTTTGTTCATCTTACCTTGCAGTTTTTTCAACACAGCCACTTCCATTTTCAGAACTTGCTTTGGCTGCTGCGCTGACTCGACCTTCAGTGCAACATTCTCTCGAGTAAGTATGTCCATTGCATCGTAAATTTCTCCAAATCCTCCACCTCCAATCTTCTTTATCTGTAATAAATAAGACTATAAATCTAGTGCATTATTTTAAAATTACAGTTTTTGTGTTACCTGATATAAACTTTGAATATTGTCTAATTACATATTTAAACTGTACTGTTATATTTTTTTTATTTCTAAATTTTTTATTTCTCATATATACATTCACAATTATATGATCTCATAACTGTTATTAATAATATGTATTTGTAACAATTTTTTCTCTCCTACAATTGACAATATAATTGAAGTTGCTTTCTTACCATCCTATAAACCCATCTTATTTTACAACAATCCTACTTCTTCTCCCTTCCTTCCCTCCTTCCTTCCCTCCTTTCTTCTCTCCTTCTCCCCTTCCTTCCCTCCCTCCTTCCCCCTTCCCTCCCTCCTTTCTTCTCTCCTTCTCTCCTTCCCTCCCTCTTTTCTTCCCTCTTTTCTTCTCTCCTTCTCTCCTTCCTTTCCTCCTTCCTTCCCTCCTTCCTTCCCCCCTTCCTTCCCTCCCTCCTTCCCGCCTTTCTTCTCTCCTTCTCTCCTTCCTTCCTTCCTTCCCTCCTTCCTTCCCTCCTTCTCTCCTTCCTTCCCTCCTTGCTTCCCTCCCTCCTTCCTTCCCTCCTTCACTTCCTCCTCCCTTTCCTTCCACTCTTCTCTCCTTCTCTCCTTCCTTTTCTCCTTCCTTCCCCCTTTCTTCTCTTTCTCCTCTCCTTCCTTCCTCCTCTCCTTTCCCTTCTCTCCTTCCCCTTCCTCTCCTCTCCTCTTCTTCTCTTCTTCCCTTTCCTCCCCTCTCTCCTACTCTTGCATTCCCTCCCATTCTTCCTCTGCTTTTCCCTCACTCCTTTTCCTCTCCTTTCTCCTCTCCTTCCTAACTTTCCTTCTACTCCTCCCTCTATCCTCTCTATCTGTTGTTGTATTTACATATTTTCCTCTTCAGGGGATGACCTGATTCTTCCCCCCCCCCTAATTGAAAGTTATAAAAAAGGCGAGATTTACAAAATACAAGATACAAAAAGAGATAAAACTCTTTACATATTTACAGCGCAGACGGCGCTGTTCATCTCCCATAGTTCATCTCACCTTGCCTAGTATAAGACTAGGTTACTCATTCCATGCAGGTAATTATAACGGATTTTCCTATCAGATCTTCAAGTTTTCCCAACATTGTGGTCTAATAACATTACTTATAGGTGAGTTCTCACCTCTAATACATTTCTACTCTCATTTGTCACTTAGTCTTTGTCTATTGTATATTTAAGTTGTTGCTTAGATCATTTTAAGTTAGTCAACTGTCTCCTTTTATATCTTAATTCTCACTGTCTTTCTTATCCAGCCATTTGTATAATTTCTCCCAGACTTTGTAGAAGTCTGTGTCTTCTCTTTCGTTAATCTGCATTGTCAATCTATTCATTTCCGCTATTTCTAAGATTTTATTGATAACCATTGTACTAGTGGGGGCATTTTCTTTCTTCCAGCACTGCGCGTATGCGATCCTTGCCGCCGTCAAGATGTGGACGAGTAGATATTGATTAGTTTTAATTATTTTTGGATCTAATATCTCTAATAGAAACATTTCTGGATTGAGGTTTAATTTGGTTGACATAATTTCATTCAGCCACCTTAGCATTCGCTTCCAATATGTCTTAGCCACCGGACACGTCCACCACATGTGGTAGTACGTGCCTGGTGTTATTTTGCATTTCCAGCATTTGGCCGATGATTTTGTTGAAATTTTTGCCAGTCTTGTCGGAGAGAGATGCCAGCGGTAGAACATTTTGTATACATTTTCTTTGTAGGCCGTCGACTTTGTTAATTTCAGGTTCCACTCCCATACCCTTTCCCAGTCATCTAACTCAATTGTGTGGCCAATATTCTGGGCCCAGGTTACCATAACTTCTTTCACTCTTTCTGTTTCCATTTTTCGAATCAGCAAACAGTTATATATTTTTGAGATTAATTTCTCATCTGGTCCTATTAAAATTTTATCCAATTCCTGGTCCTTGTCCTGAAAGCCGAATTGTGCTAGATCTGATTTGTACTTATTTTGTATTTGAAAGGATGGCCACCAATCAATATTTATTCTCTCTTGAGAAATCAGATTTATTTGGTGTTTAATTAAATCTCCTTTTTCCCTGTATTTGATATTGTCTGGGTCTTTCTGAATCAACAGTTCTATCTCTCTCAATTCTTTGTTCAATGTGTTGAGTTTTTCCCTATGCATTTTGTTTCTTCTTGCTATATACGCTATTGATGCTCCCCTCACGACTGCCTTCATCATATCCCAGACGTTTTGTGTTGATGTCTGCTCTTTACCGTTTTCTTGGAAAAAGTATCCCAATTCTTTTTCTATTGATTGCACAAATTGTTTCTCTTGTAATATGTTCTGGTTTAACGTCCACTTAGGTTTTATCTTTGTCTTTCCTTTCCATTGCCATAGAACTGGATGATGGTCGGCCCACTTGTTTGTTAATATTTCAATATTTACTGTATCCATAAGTAGTACCGAGTTTGACCAAACCATATCAATACGTGACCACGAATTATGTGGTTGAGAGTAAAATGTGTACTGTTGTATCTTATCATTCATTGTTCGCCAGACATCATAGAGGTCTAGTTCCTTCACCATATTTGTATAGGCGGTCGGTAATTTCCTTCTAGTGCTTTTCTTGTGTGTACCCTTATAGTCCATTTTACTGTCTACTACTGCGTTAAAGTCCCCTAGAATACATATATTTTGCCAATTTATTTCATTTATCCTCTTATGTAAATTTACATAAAATCTTTCTTGTTTTTGGTTTGGGGCATAAATTCCGACTAGTAAGATTTTTTTCCCCACCATTCGTTATCTCCACCATTAATATTCTACCCTCTTTATCTACATATTTTAATTTTGGGTTTAACCATTCTTTTATATATATCACAATTCCTCTTTTTCTAGTTTGTGCTGACGAACAAAATACTTTTCCTAATTTTGGGCATTTCAACAGATTATTGTATTTTTCTTTAATGTGGGTTTCCTGAAGACAGATTACATCTAACTTTTGTTTTAATAAGTCCAACAGTACACGTTTTCTTTTTAATGTTATGTTAAGACCATTTATATTTGCTGATAGTATATTCGTTTCCCATTCCTCAACTTCTTTACATGTTGTTTGCTTTGAGGGCACCTTTGGATCTTGTCTCAATTGGGGACCTTGCTCTTGATTCTTCTCTGCCATATCTCTCTCGTTCTCTGACCTCTCTCGTCTCTCGCTCCTCCAGTTGAGATTCAGTTATAATGTCTTCTTGTCCTCTACTTGAGGTTCCTTCTTTATTAAACCTCTCTTTGTCTGCAAATAAGAGTTCCTGAAATTCTTGAGCTTTCTCCAAAGTATCTATCCGGTATTTCTTTTCCCTCCATGTTACCAGCATTCCTTCCGGGAGGAGCCATCGAAACGGGATTCTATGTCTATTTAATTGTGAAGAGAGGAAGTTATATTTTCTTCTTTTCTCTCTAACTCTCCGGGGGATCTGCTTCAGAATAAGAATTTCTTTGCCTTTATATGTTAATGAATCCCCTCTTATTGTGTTTAAGATATCCTCTCTCAATTGTCTTCTTAGAACCCTCACATGGATCTCCCTTGGAAGTCGATGACGTCTCACGAAACTTGTGTTAATTCTATAAACTTCATCCAATTCATTGATGATCTCGTTTTTTGGTTTGTCAAGTACTAGTCCCAAGATTTCTGCAATCAGTAGATTTTCATGTCTCGCTTCTTCTACATTTTGTAGTCTCAAATAAAACGCTGATCTCTCTAATTCTAGGTGGAGGATAGCCTCCTCCAAGTTTTTGTTTATGGATTCCAGTCTGTCCTCTATCTTATCTATTCTTTTTTCTGTTATTTCCGTTCTCCCCTTAACTTCTTTTATTTCCTGTTCATTTCTTGACAACGCTGCTTGGATAGCCCCTACACGCTCTTCAATCCCCCCCATATTGTTTTTGACTTCACTCATTTTGTTTTTTACTCCCTCCAGGCCTTTGGTGATGTTTTCATTCATCTTCAAAATTACTTCCTGTAGAGAGTCCTGTACCTCCTGGCCTTGTGAAGTTGAGGCTGGCTTATCTCCCGTCAGCCTGCCCTCAGGCGACTTTTCCCTCACCGGAGTGGATAGAAAAGTTTGTTTTTTACTTCCTTTAGTTAAGGTTGCTATTCTTGTTGCCATTAGTATTAGTTTAATTCAGCTATCCCCCTTCGATCTGTAGTTCCGGTACCTTCTAATTGCTGCTAAAGTATTTATACAATTCTATTACGTTAATCTATAAACTTTTTAAATAACTTATACTTAATTAATTAATTAATTGATCAATGAGTTAAATATCTAGTCAATAATGTTAATAATATATCAGTTACCCAAGTCTCAATATATTGTTCAACAATCAATCAAGCAGTCAGTTGAAATTTGATCTACCAGAGGATAATCAGTTATTAATCCATTAATCTAATTGCTCCACTGTGATGAACACCCCAGAAAAAGAAAGATAGTTAAATTAGGGCAGTACTATACAATAGAACAGTTCTATAGTCTCTGGGAGGAGTCCACTAGGGAGGAAGAGTATATTTCAGTGTGGAGAGTCAAAAGACGGGAGAGGTCAGAGCTCACGATAGTCGTTTCAAAGCTCACCCATCAATCACCTCTTGTTGTCAGTGAAATAAAGAAAGAGGCAGGGAGAGAGATGACTTTTTTTCCCCCGCCGCTCAGTTTTCGCTTTCAAGATGTCGCCCCTCTGTTGTCTCTATCCGACTGTCTCGGCACCCGCCTCACCAAAGTTTTAAAGATAATTCAAACCCTCGTGACTCGAAGATCTTCTTCCCCTTTTTTCCCACGAGGAAGGCAGATCCAACCGTCTGTCTTTCTCTTCACCGTCTCGCCCACTGTTAATCCTCCAGCCTTAAATATTCAAAAACTCAGTCCTTCTCTATCCGATCTGCTGCTCAGCTCTCTTAAATCTTTCCCTGTCCGTCTTTATTCGCCGCTTCAACTCAATGCACCCACTCACGTATCCGTGCTCAGATTAATTAGTTTCTTCAAATTTAGTCTCTTAAATCAAGGTCTTTCGTTTACCGTCTTCCAATCCGATATGTTCCCTGCAGCTGTCTTTCCCTTCCTTGTTAAAGGCTGGCAGTCACGTCTTCTGGTCGGCCATTAATCAGCCGACCTCCTTTGCACTCGATCTGAGGGAGCCTCTTGCTCCTTGGGGGGGATCGCCCTTCTCCCCCCCCCACTGCTCCGATGCTTCCCCTCTCCACTGGTCCTCGCACCTCGAAAAGACCTTGCCTGCAATGGCCACGCTCGTGCAAAAGGCCGGGCGAACCGAGCAGAGGATCTGTCGGCAGCTCGCACCAGCGTGACGCCAAACCGGAAGTCTCCTGTACTGTTATATTATGTGCACTTATTTTTTATTATCACTGAGAAATAAATTAGGCAAAATAATAGAAATTCTAAAATAACATTGTTGGCTGTATATGAGCAATTGTTTCAGAAAATTAAAAAACGCCACGATAGTACTATTACAATCAAGATATTAACATCCAGAATGTTCATGTTCCCCATCAGTTACAAAGCTAGAATCATGCAAAGTATAAGACTGCTAGAAAAATGTACTAAAATAGGATTATCATCCATTTAAAATAAATCTTAGCCAATTATATATAAGATTTTAATTGGAAATATGTTTCATATGTAGATTTAATCAAATGCAAAACAAAAAAGGGAAGGGCCAGTGTGTAGCAGTTTAATGTGTGGCTAAAGGAGTGGTGTAAAAGGGAAGGCTTTGGTTTTATTAGTCATGATGTCTGCAGCTGGTCCAATGAAAAACTGTACAAAAGAGATGGTTTGCCAAGAAAGGGACTGAGTTACCTGGCATGAATTTAATTCACAGATTTTCTGGATAAACATTTAAACTGAACAACGGGGACAGAGAATTAATTGATACAGAACATTTCTGTCCCCAGTAATCTAAAATTCATAGGGTTATCAGTGCATGTAATATAGATGTTTGTGTGGGTAAGATTATCACTCCTGCTATCAAGCAAAACCAAGCATTTAATAGTGAGTGCCACACCATGTGCATGAATCATACAAGTGGCAAGAAAATAGGGGCAGTCAGGCATAACACAGGTTATGTAAACAGTAAACACAGGGTCAATCAAAATGGACTAAAATGTCTATACACCAATGCACAGAGTATGAGAAATAAACAGGATGAATTAGAAATTCAAGTAAATGAGGGCAGATATGATATTGTTGCCATTACAGAAACTTGGTGGGATGAAACCCACAAATGGAATATACACCTAGAAGGATTCAAATTATTTAAAAGAAATAGACCAAATAAAAGAGGTGGAGTTGCACTATATATATGAAATAACTACATCTCTACAGAAATAGAGCACAATAATGATGAGAATTATCTTGAATGCATTTGGATCAATATTAAAGGTTGGGGGGAAATAACATTGCCATAGGAATATACTACAGGCCAGGCAACCAAGCAGAGGAAGTAGATGAACTTTTTGCTAGTCAGCTAACTAAGGTATGTAGGAAGTACATCACAATAGTAATGGGGCATTTTAACTACCCTGACATCAACTGGGAAACAAACTCTGCACCAAGTGGAAGATCCAACAGGTTCCTAACAAACCTAGCAGACAACTTTGTTTCCCAAAAAGTAGAGAAGGGAACAAGGGGATCAGCCATATTGGACTAAATTATCATTAATGGAGAGGAAATGATAGAAGGTGTCGAAGCCACGGGAACCCTGGGGGTAAGTAACCATGCAATATTGGAATTCAACATTATGCAAAAACAAGTAGTAGAACAAAGTCAAACTAGAGTCTTGGACTTTAGGAGAGCTAATTTCAATAAACTTAGAGAAAGCTTGGGAAGAATTTCATGGATGAGAATCCTCAAGGGGAAAACAACTCAAGAAGCTTGGGAAATTTTGAAAAATGAGATTACAAAAGCCCAGTCTAACACAATACCAATGAAGAAGAAAAATAACAGCTCCCCAAAGAAACCAGCATGGTTGCATAAAAAACTCTCCGACAAATCGAAAGACAAAAAAGATAAGTATAAAAAGTGGAAAGAGGGGGAAATAACTAAGGCAGAATATCAGCAAACAGCCCGAGCCTGTAAAGATGAAGTGAGGAAAGCTAAGGTTCACAATGAAGAAAGGCTTGCCACAAAAGTAAAAAATAACGAAAAAAGCTTCTTCCAACATGTTAAAAACAAGAAAAAAGTTAAGGAAACAATTGGTCCATTGCTGGGAGAAAGTGGCAAGAAGGTGACAAGCAACAGGGAGAAAGCAGAACTATTTAACTCATTTTTTGCATCTGTCTTTACACAAAGGGATAAAACAGTCAAACCTATCAAAAACAGCACAAAAATCAGATTAGGAACACAAGTTGCAATAGGGAAGAAAATGGTAAGTGTACACCTGTCTACCCTCGATGAGTTCAAATCACCAGGATTGGATGGATTACACCCTAGGTTTCTGAAGGAATTGGCAGACAAGATCTCAGAACCACTGAACTATATCTTTCAGAGATCCTGGAGCACCGGGGAACTGCCAGAGGACTGGAAAAGAGCTGATGTGGTTCCCATCTTCAAAAAAGGAAAAACAATAGATCCAGGAAACTACAAACCTATCAACCTGACCTCAATACCAGGAAAAATTCTGGAAAAGATAATCAAGCAACGAATTAGCAAATACCCAGAAGTAAACAAAGTAATAGCCAAAAGCAAACATGGGTTTGTCAAAAATAGATCATGCCAGACTAATCTTATTGACAAAATTAGTGGACCAGAGAAATGCCGTCGATATAATTTACTTGGACTTCAGTAAGGCATTTAAGTAGACCATAACCTACTACTAGATAAAGTAGAAAAATGTGGGTTAGATAGCATCACCATCAGATGGATTGTAACTGGCTGACCAACCACACTCAACGTGTAGTCCTCAATGGAACTGCATCTACATGAAGGGAAGTATGCAGTGGAGTACCCCAAGGCTCTGTTTTAGGCAGAGTACTCTTCAACATCTTCATCAATAATTTGGATGAGGGAATAAATGGGGAAATTTGCAGATGACACCAAGCTGGCAGGAATAGCCAACACTCCAGAAGATAGGCTTAAGATACAGAAGGATCTTGACAAACTTGAACATTGGGCACTATCTAATAAAATGAAATTTAGGCAAGAAAAACAAAATGCACACGTACAATATAGGTGGTACCCTGCTCAATAGTAGTAACTGTGAGAGAGATCTTGGAGTCCTAGTGGAAAACCATTTAAATATGAGCCAGCAGTGTGCACCAGCTGCCAAAAAAGCCAACACAGTTCTAGGCTACATAAACAGAGGGATAGAATCAAGATCACGTGAAATGTTAATACCACTTTATAATGCCTTGGTAAGGCCACACTTGGAATACTGCATTCAGTTTTGGTCGCTATGATGTAGAAAAGATGTGGAGACTCTAGAAAGAGTGCAGAGAAGAGCAACGAAGATGATTAGGGAACTGAAGACTAAAACATATGAAGAATGGTTGCAGGAACTGGTTATGTCTAGTTTAATGAAAAGAATGACTAGGGGAAACATGATAGCAGTTTCCAATATCTCAGGGGTTGCCACAAAGAAGAGGGAATCAAACTATTCTCCAAGGCACCTGAAGGTAGAACAAGAAGCAATGGGTGGAAACTAATCAAGGAGAGAAGCAACTTAGAACTGGGGAGAAATTTCTTGACAGGACAATTAATCAGTGGAACAGCTTGCCTCCAGAAGTTGTGAATGCCCCAACACTGGAAGTCTTTAAGAAGATGTTGGATAGCCATTTGTCTGAAACAGTATAGGGTTTCCTGCCTAGGCAGGGGGTTGGACTATAAGACCTCCAAGGTCACTTCCAACTCTGCTATTGTATTATTATTGTATTGTATTATTTTTCTTGATTGTTAAATAACAGGCACCCATTGCAAAAGCTGTAATTCTAGAAACAGCTTTCATACCACAGAAACAAGAATATATTTTCTAAAATGTTGTCTATTACTTTCAAGAACATGTAATATCTCTGGACTTGTTTTAGAAGAAACAACAGCATTAAAATAAAATAATTAATATAAAACTATAGGTAAATTTTTAATTAAAACACTTTAATTCATTAACAGATTAAAATTATTCCATCTGATTGACTAAATATAAAAATATTAAGAAAAATGTGTAAATGTACTTATTTATTAAATTTATTTTATTTGAGGTATAAAGATATCTCAAATATTTGTTGTAAATGTAAAGAAGACACTTTTTATCTTATGACAAAGCAAAGATATATTGGGGTCAGATTTTTTATCTTAATTCTGAAGATTCTTAAAACAACTAAAAAAAAAATGAAACATGAACTTTTCCTTTTACGGCTATTGGATAAAGAATATGAAAAATTTGGAAGTTTGTTATTATATATGTAGACAGTAACAATCCCCAAGTGTAAGAATGGATGGGAAAAGTGATGAAATTGATGGAGATGGGCAAAGCTATCTGTTTAATTAAAGAGAAGAACTTTATCCAGTTTTGTTTCCACATGGAAACTGCTTCTGGACTTTATGCTCAAAACAGAAAAGAGATGAAACTCTGATTTTTGATGACTAATTTACTTTTGCAGTTATAGAAATGTATCTATTTGTATTCTTATATCTACTAGAAATATAAAGCAAAAAGCTGAACTTGCAACTGTACTTTGTATTCTACACCAAAGAGTCAGAAGTCATTGCTTTTCTTTTTTCTTTCTACCTTGCATTCCTTTCTCCTTTTTAAAATCTTTATTCCCATTTGCATTTTATACCATAGTAAACTTTAATAAAAATTTAAAAAAATAAAAATATTCTCTACTCTGGGACCTTTAAATTAAGGGGGAAAGCAAATCACTTGTCTATTACCATCTGCTGCTATCAGGTTGCTGTTGCTATCAGATTGCTGGTTCTAAGGGAGAATCCCATCTTGCTGTAAACTTATAAAAACTCTCTAGATGTAGCATTCATTCGCCTGTGAGACAAGTACTGAAAATTTGTCCATTTGGCTGTAGTGCTCAGCAATCCTGTTATGTACTCTATTGATACAGGAAACAGATATTTCTCCACCAAGAATTATTTCTTCAGAGCAGAAGAAGGATGAGAAGTGAAACATCTTCAAAGAAAAAACAAGAAAGCCCAGTTGCCTCATGAAAAAGTACCTTTGGGACAACCACGACCTGGATGACTGAGAATCTCTACAGATTTTTAGCTATACAATTTGGGATGAACACCCTTTGAATGGTGTGGGAGTAGGAATGGATTTCCAGAGAAAAAAAATGCAGACTACAGGAAACCAGGAATACTACTTAGGTGACCCACGTCTTCAAAGAAAAAACAAGGAAATCCAGTTGTTTCCAGAAAAAGCACCTTTGGGGTATCTTTGGAAGAGTTCCCTTCCCACAATAAATTCTTCACTTGTATTCTAACGGCCTTCTCAATGCATCAAGCAAGACATCAAGCAGGCCATTCAACTGAGATAGCACATTCTTAAATTCTAAATGATATTTTGGTGCCCAAAATGTCCTTTACCTTGGTACCAGACTTTTTTTTAACTGACAGCAGTATTTAATACATTTGACCATTTAGAAACAGCTATCAACATTATGAACCTGGATAACACTGACTGGGTACTTTATTGGTTTTTTCCCCCTTCCTTCTCGTTGTTTGCAATGTTGCATATTAGATTTTTAGCCTTGGGAATTTCTCCTTATTACATTTATCCCTCAGAGATCAATCCTAGAACTTATTTTGTTTATCCCTCATACTTTTCCCTTGTGTATTGAGTATTCGGATTCATATTCAGTCTTTTATTATAATTATTATGATGTTTATACCAGTGGTGGGTTCTGGATCCCGGTGCAACTGGTACAGTGTAACGGGGCCGGGCGTCTACCACATGAATGTGTGCAGTGCATGCTTGCATACTTACCACCTACGACGCTCTGTGATGCTCCAGCTGCTTGGCGGAGCATCACGCAAGCGCTGTATGCTCCGTGTGCATGCGCGGAAGCCCCGAAAACTTCAAATACCAGTAAGGAGAGTGGGCCTTCCGAAGCACTGTACCGGAACGGTACCTGGTGTTCCGGCAGGCACCAGTACGCATGCATGCGGTACCGGGGCGTACCAGTCATAACCCACCACTAGTTTATACTCAGTCTATCAATTTTTGGACCGTTGATAACAATGTATAGTCAGCCATGACAGACTGTCTTGTAATTGTTTTATGCTGGATGTCTTCCCATTACCTCAGACTGACTATAACTAAGATACATATCATTATCTTTTGGCTTTTTTGTCCTTTCCAACAGCTATTGTATCTTCAGCCATTTGTCCTCCCTAGACTCTTTACTGATGATGACTTGCCGTTCTGAAACTTATTAATTTTACACTAAGAATAAGTAATTATCATTTGATGAATATGTGTAGGATCTAGTAGTTCTGACAAAAGATACTGCATTTTATTGAATATGCTTTAGCTGTGTCATTGCTAATTGCTAAAATATTCTTTTGGCAGGTATTTCTCATTCCTCTCTCTGCCTCCTGACTAGTGCAGAAAAATTCTGTTGGGTTGTTCTGGATATGCCACTCTATTCTCATGTCTTATTATACCACAAAACACTAAAATAAAAGAGAGAAATAGCACAGGAAATCTTGTGTGGAAATGGTAGAGTTAAAAATAGACAGATAAAAAGTTGGTATAAACTAGATTTACCTATACACTATATCTTTTTTAACCTATTTGGTTTATAATTTCTTACTTCTTTTCTAATCTTTATATATAACAGTACTTACTCTAAAAGAGAATATCCTATTGTGTACATACATTTAAAATAATTTTCCATTATACATTAAAAAAAAAACTCTTACCCAAGCAGGACCACAAGCAGCCATCATTTTCTCTCAAAAATACATATTGCATCTTTTCCTTTATATCCTGTCTCACTCAGACACACACAGATCCATTCAATCAAATACATGTTCCTCCTACTGGCCTTCTCTCCACTCATTTATCCCCTGCTGGATTTTTCAGCTTCCTCCTATGAATGAGTGTGTATGCATGTGAAAGAAACAAAGAGGAGGGGGGGGATTATGTGTACATTAACTAAAAAAAACCAAAGAAACCTCTGCAGACATCAAGGAGATTGTGTTTAGACAGCTAATTCCAAACATAAAAAGGGAAAAGAGGTTAACTTGGACTAGCAAAGAATGTTTACAAAATTGTATCCTACTAGTCTAATAAAGGCAGAACTATTATTATACAGAACATTTTTAAAATATCATGTAAGAATGACAGAAAAAGAGGAACAGTGAAGTTTTCAACTACACAAGAACCCAGGAAAAGAGCGGGGGCACAACACTGACGGTTAAAGCACCTAACCAGCTGTAACATATATGAATCCATTCCTGAAAAGCATTGATAAAATATAATATTTTCATTATCTCTTTGCAGCCATCATATTAGGTAAGCCATAACCTGATTATTTATTTATTATGCTGCTCAATACCGTATTTAAGAAGGATGTAATGCACAGTCTTCTCCCATCTTGCAGTTTATAGCTATGTCTGCTCTCTTAAATTATATACATAACATTTTGATTTCTTTTTATTTGATTGAATGTTATATAACCAAACATCTGAAAAAAATCAGTAAAACTATTACATACTTACCACTTTCCATCTTTCTTTTACCAATATCCCCACAGTAAGAATATCCGGCTGTTCCCCTCCTCCACTCATTGCAATCTCTGGGGTGGTACAGTGGCTATGCAAAGCCTATGTCAGTAGAGACCATCAAGTTCCCAGACGTGGCTTCCATTTAAGCAGAGTCTATAGAAACAAAACAGCTGTACATGAAATCAGGCTAATAAAATCATGGCCAAAGAAGAAATGTTTTTAATTTTATTTTAACTAGGTTATTTTCCAATTACACAAAGTTGAACAAAGATAGACAGCAAATTTCAATAGTAATTAAGTTGCAGAAACAAAATACCTTAATATATTTGATTATGAATGCAACTAACAATTTTTTGTCCTTTGTATATTCTAAAGGATGTCTAAAATAAAAAAAAAATCTGCAAAAGAATAAAATCTTGCACAACATTTTGTAGAAAGATTTAGAAAACTCATAAAAAATAAACACCAGGAAGTTTCTGAATACAGTTTTATATACATCAATACAACAATTTTTGAACTACTTGTAGTATTTCAGTATTAGCTCCATATTCAAGCAGAAACCTTAACAATGACTTTGCTTTACATTAAAAATGTAACAGATTATGCTTCTTGTGTAATTTTTTTGTTCATTGCCACAACACATTATATAGTAGCTTGTTTCTTTTTTCTAAAAAAACTACACAACAAATATAGAATAGGGCAACAAAGCAAATACAAAGGAAAGTATTGCTATGCAAATTTACAAGATGGTAAGCCAAACGAGGTATGAAACAAAGGTGCCCTCTAGTTCCCCTTTTTATTCCATTCAGAAACAAATTGAACAATCAATCTCTCCATCTATCAAAACAGGCACATTGGCCCAAAGTGAACACTTTATTTATACACTTGCCGAGTACTATCAAGGAGAGCTGCTAGAAATTAACTGCTCAAAAACCAAGGTCATGGTATTTGACAAGAGACCTAATCCACACATATCTGGTGGCTAAACAGAACGGTCAAGACCTTCAAACACCAAGAGTCATTTTTCCATGACATCAGCATCGAAATTCCAAACCAACTATGTCATCTTAAATACAGAGAAAATCGCTTCAGCTCTACAATCCTTCTATTTGTATTTTGTATTTATTATTTGTATTTATTAATATTTGTATGCCACCCTTTTCCCCAAGGGGACTCAGGGCGGCTCACAATTCAAGGGGAGGGGGAGACAAACCGAGTTACATATAGGACAATACATCATTAAAAGCACAACATTCATACAATTCGGGTACGGTGAAGGTCTTTAGCCCCAGGCCTGTCGGGACAGCCAGGTTTTAAGTGCTATGCGGAAGGTCTGGAGGGTGGTGAGGGTACGAATCTCCACGGGGAGTTCGTTCCATAGGGTCGGAGCTGCCACCGAGAAGGCTCTCCTCCGCGTAGTTGCCAGTCGACATTGACTGGCTGATGGAACTCGGAGGAGGCCTAACCTGTGGGATCTAATTGGTCGAGTGGAGGTAATTGGCAGTAGGCGGTCTCTCAAGTACCCAGATCCAATACCATGAAGGGCTTTATAGGTGACAACTAGCACCTTGAAGCGTATCCGGAGATCAACAGGTAGCCAGTGCAGCTCGCGGAGGATAGGTGTTATGTGGGTGAAACGAGGTGCACCCACAATCGCTCGTGCGGCCGCATTCTGGACTAGCTGAAGTCGCCGAATACTCTTCAAGGGCAGCCCCATGTAGAGCACATTGCAGTATTCCAGCCTAGAGGTTCTACTTCCTTGAAGGAGTTCAGCACACATCCATAGCGCTCAAAGCCTTCTTTACAAAAAGAGCTGAGCTCAGTTCCTCTTGGAAGACTAGTTGGGCCATTACATTATCCTTCTCAAAAAGAGTTTACTCTAGGTTGCTGAGTTCTTCTAAGTACACCACTGCATTTCAAATGTAGTTCTTCATTGCAGCATACTCAAAATAGAAACTTCCACCTGGATTCCCATTCTTTCATATTGTCTTAAGCTTCTTTTTTCCCCCCATCCAGTTTGGTCCCTTTAATTATACCTGATAGTTCCCAGTTTTCCTGGTGCTAGGCAAATATATGAAAAATTAAAATCCTATGGCTTCTCATGTGCATCCTAAAAGGCTACAAACATACATTAGCCAATCTTGAACAAAGTGCCATTGACTTAGAGCTATAATCAGATTGGTCACTTCTGAGTAAGCATATCAATTTAATTAATAAATAAATACCAGAACATCCTTTTTGAGCTGAAAAAAATCCAGACAACTGCTAGAAAATAGCAAAGAGCTGCCTGTATCTTTTTCTTGACATCTAATAACAATCTCTTGTAACTCAGATTGGCTATCCCTACTGAATTGTACAAAACCTATTAATGATAGTTTAGATAGAAATGTTTCTGTTGCAGTTGTTCAAAGAGTTAACATACACAAATACTCAGTGTTCCCCAAAAATAAAAATAAAAATCCTACTAAGGAACTGCCAAAAATTGAAAGAGCACAACATACATATCGTAATGTGCAGCTACAGAGAGAACAAAGCAGTAATGAAGCATGACTAAGATTCCAAGGTATAGCGAGTCTCTTATTAAAGCCTAACTTAATAATTCATTTGATGAAATTATGCAAGACACTGATTCAGTCCAGACATCATGCCACTTATTTGTTACCACGAAAATAAGCATGCTAAGTCTACCTGTCTTTCTGATCTTTTCCTGCAGAAATGAATTTCTGTGGCAAAAAAAAACCCTATTACCAATGCATGCAAAACCTGAAAATATGTTAAGTACAAAACTAATCAAGAATTAGTTAATCCCTGTCAAACAGAGTTTGAAAATAGCTCGGGTCATAACTTTGCTTCTGTATACTGATATAGCTACTGCAGCTAAGTAGAGTTTATATATTAACAACTTCCATGTTGTTTATATTTTTATTAAAATGTATATTTGTCTCATAGTAGTTTACTGTGAAATATACAAAATATTAAATTAAAAATTAAAAATTAAATTAGAATAATCAATAATTAGGTAGAAAGTATATTTTCAGATCTCTTTAAATGCAAAGATTCTGTATTTAGCACTTAGTACATTTCAGAGAATTGTTGCAACTATACAGAACATTCACATTATGGGGGAAATGCAAATCTAGCCATGATCAGACATAATTAATTACATAAGGATTGTTGTAACAATGTTTGCATAACCTGCTGAGATAAACCCTTAGGTAAAAAGAGCGTGTGAATGCTATTTTTAATTCCTGAGGAGCCAAATTTTATGCAAGGAATCAGACTTCACTGTGCAGCACAAATGCAAAACATACCCCCTTAATGCAGATACTTATATCTTTGAAATCTTTATTCTTTCCAAATGAGCACATTTTTTCATTCAAAACAATGGGAAAGACACTATACATTCTATAGACATTTCAAATACAATTGATAAGAACATAGAAAAGGCTCTTCCATGGTACATTCACAAAAAAACTTTGTAAGAGTTTTCCCCCCTCCACCTTAATCGTTTTCTATGAAAAGATGAAAGAAGCAAATTATAATAGCAGATGACAACATTTGAATCCCCCTAAAATTCCATAAATGAAACATACAAGTGGCAGAAATAATTCTCTTTTGAGAACCACCCATAGTTTGAATAGAGTTCAAAGGAAGCTTTGTCCATTGAAAACCCATGCCCCTATTCTAGTGAGATTTTACCATCTGAAAAACTTTTTATTTTTACATACTTTTCATCTTACACTGTCCGAGTTATCTGTTTCTGGCTTTCATACTAACTTGAATATTTTTTGCTCCTAATCAAAGGAATAGTATACTTCAGTACTTCAGGAAAACGCAAATTTAAAAGCAATTGTCTCTGGAAATAGAACAAACCCCTGTTTAAATAAACAAAGATACTAATTTACAATCTAAACCAATCATATATTACAGCTATCAGGCCCACTTCCTTTTCAAATGAAGGAGTGTAACAATACAGCATATATTTTAAAAATATAGGTAATCCTTAAATATATTACTGTAGCAATTAACAATATTTTAAAATCTATTAAAACAACTTCAGTTTCTGACAGAATCTTTCAGTGATTCTCATTCATAAACACAACCAAACTTGGAAAGAAAAAATACCATACTGACACGAATTCATTTTTTCTAAAATTCTGCAAGCCTCAATAAGCTTTCTTCAGCACTATTATCAATTCATATCAATAATCATCCTACAGTCTTTCCTACAATTAAAAAAAACATATTATACTTAAGTGTGGTTTATAAAGTACTGTAAAGTGTCTTTGAGTTGAGCTCATACAAAGTCAGCAATGCAGGTCGCAGTACTTCAATAACTTTCTATTCCAGTGTTTCTCAACCTTGGCAACTTGAAGATGTCTGGACCTCAACTCCCAGAATTCCCCAGCCAGCAAATGCTGGCTGGGGAATTCTGGGAGTTGAGGTCCAGACATCTTCAAGTTGCCAAGGTTGAGAAACACTGTTCTATTCCATATTCAGACATTTGGCATCTGCTACTGTGTAACAAACCAAAGAATGTTACTATTTTGACTCAGGAGAGTTAACAAGTCTACAGTTATCAGAAAACAGATGCAATTAAAACCATGAAATATATAATGATTGAAACATAGTTACAAAAAAGGCATCTAGACATTATCATGTTCTACAGTTATTTTGCAGTTACCTGGCAAAATACTCAGTTGCTATATGATGGTTTTCATAACTTTCTCCTGAATGTTAATATTAAGAATTGAACTTTGAAATACAACTTCTTTGTGTTCCACCAATTTACACAGCAAGTTTTAGATCTTGTTGTATATAGTTAGAAGAACTATATACAGGGTGGCTAATTTTTTTACTACCTGTTCAGGTGGGAGTGTGACATTTCTGCGCACGTGCAGAACTGTCTGGGTGGAGCCTCCCAATGCCACTACCAAGGTGGCGCAGTGGTTAAATGCAGCACTGCAGGCTACTGCTAGATCAGCAGGTCAGCGGTTCAAATCTCACCGGCTCAGGGTTGACTCAGCCTTCCATCCTTCCGAGGTGGGTAAAATGAGGACCCAGATTGTTGGGGGCAATATGCTGACTCTCTGTAAACCGCTTAGAGAGGCCTGAAAGGCCTATGAAGCGGTATATAAGTCTACTGCTACTACTGGTTCAGCTGATCTAAGCCCACGTCTGGTCCCAAGCATCTAAAGAATATTAAAACATTTATAGAAGACTAAGAAACCCCCATCAACTACAATAAATGAATACAATTGTTAGCTTCTGTGTCAGGAACACACAGTAGATGTCAAGTTTCTCTTGACAAGTTAACTTGGAAGTAGGAACAAACAGATAGAGAATACAGAAGCTTTGATAAGTAAGCTTATTGTGAAAAAGCTAATGAATCAGTTACAAAAAATCCCAGTAATAAGAATAGTAAATGTAAGTTATATTTATCATGGAATCAAAGTTTATCTTCTTGCACCTTTTTTCCTGCCTAACAGTGTAAGAGTCTTGTAGCTATTGTCTTTTTGACAGGAGAAACAATTTGTACTTAAGGTATGTCTTGTTTTAGTAATGGACTAATCTGGTTTCAGTTTTTCTTAATCTGATCACATGAGAAGTAGCTTTCACAATAGGTTTCTAGCCCAATTATACTTTTTGCTAACATGTATTAAAAAGATATCTATTTGAATTTCTCTTTTCCATTTGTGTTACAAATGCCAAACTTCATAATTATTTTGCTATTATTGCTGTTCCTCATCTAGTTACAGATTTGATGAGGAATACCACATTGAAATTGAAGTCTGGTAGTGCAGTGGTTCTCAATAATTAGAATAGATATTTTCTATCCTAGAGTATTTTTTCTCTGAGAAATTAACCCTGCAATTTGGAGTGATTTAGACCTTTCACTGTCCCTGAGTGCCAGGTCAGTACAATAGCTAGAAGTTCTTACTTCCATCTGTGCATGATTTAGCATTCTATTGCAGACATTTCAGCAGTTTCAAAATCTGGCAGATGCCTATCAGCAGTATTCACTAAATACATATAGCATTTATTTTGATTAAATTGGGTCCTTATTATTTTTCATGCAAAACTCAAGATGCTTATTATCATATATAAATCTCTGTATGGCTTGGGGTCCCTTATCTAAAGAATGGCTCACTCTAAATTTTGTTTGTGGGAAATAGATTCCATAGAAAAGATGGTTTTATAAGCCCATTTAAAATTAACTAGACCAGGCCTTCTTGGTGCCAGTCCAAGAAGGCCTCACCAGTCAATTATGTTATTTTTTATAGTATTTTCAGAAGAATCTTAAGCATATCTTTGTTATTTATCTCCTTGCTAGGAATCCTGCCTGCTTTGCTGCCTAATTTAAACTACTATCTTCTTATATTTATCCATTTTTTAAAAAAATTAATTACATTGTAGTGCATAGATGGCAGAATTATATAATTTCAATCATGTCTGGTTTACCGAGGAGCTTTGGGGATGGAATAGCAAAAGTTAACCTTAAATTTGGTAGAGGAAGATCAGAAATGAATTTACCAAACATGTGTCTGAGATAACTTTAAACCTAAACTACAGAAATAAAGATGGCAAATCATTTGTGCTTCTCCCTTTTGAAGAGTGAGAAAAATCAATGAGGTTCTGTTAATTATTTGGGCAGCATTCTGACAAAAACAAAATATTCTAGATAGGAAATGAAAAGCAGAGCAGTATATCAACAATATGTGAATTGGACCCATGATTCACCTCATTCTCATGTAAAACCAGTAAATATGTGACTGGGTAGATCAGCAAGATTGTCAACCCTTCACTGGGAAAGGAAATGGTGGCTGTCACCTTGAAAAAATTATCTTCTCTTGAAGAGACATTCTGTAGATCCAGCCATAGTGGACAACTATTGTCCAATTTATAACCTTTCCTTTATGGAGAAGGTTGTTGGTGAAGTTCCAACAACAGAATATTATATGGAAAATAGGATTATCTGGGCTCTTTTCAGTTAAGTTTTAGACCAGGGCATGGAACCCTGCTGAGACAGTAGAAATCATGACCTAATTCTTCTTGGTTGTCAGGGCCTGGATGGAAAGAAACAAGTTGCTACTGCTAGTATGCCAGTTTCAGCCTTTCTGGAGAAATAGGCCTGACAACAGTGACTCACACTCTTGTCACCTCCCGTACGTATCACTTTAATTGACTCTACATGAAGACTGTCAGGAGCCACAGTAGGTTCAACATGTAACAGCCTGCCTGTCATTAGGTAATAGTCTTTTACTTGAACATAACACTGATGCTGAGGTTTCTGTAGTGGCTACCCATAGGCTCTGGAGTACAATTCAAAGTTATGATTTTAACATTAAAGATTGGCATCTCAGGTAATCATCTACTTCAAATCAAACCTATTAGACTTGGCTACCTTTCCTGTCTGGGGATCCTGAGCCGTCTCTCTCCTAACTTTGAGAGATTCAGAAAAGGGGGCAAGTGTCAATGGTTCTTTGTGGCAGACTGTATTCTCTCGAAAAGTCTCCCTCTAGAGATCCATATGGTGGTATCCCTCCTGTAATTTAAAAAAGGAATGAAAATGGAGCTCTTTCATAGCATTTTAATGGTTATTGCTGGAAGCCAAGTTATTATAATCCTGATGGATTTACATTGCATTGTAATATTTGCTTTGGATACCATTTTATTTTGGTTGTCATTATTTTCTATTGCAAACTACTTCAGGCTGGCCTCATGGTTCACAGCATATGGTATATAAATGAAATACATAAATGTTTCCTTGCAAGATACATGTTTACATTTTTCAGCACGGAAACAGCTCATATAATTCGTCTATCAAAACTCTGTTCTTTCTCTCTTTATTCTATCTGTTTCATGAATTCTCATATTTTCCCTTATAAAAATTACATTCTCTTCTCTCAGTTTTATCGTATACCAAATTCTTTATTGGGATCAATTATGAAATCCTACAAACCAGATTTATTTTCATTGCCTTATTAATAGTCCACAATATCTAAAAATTTTCACATCATTCTTAGTATAATTTTTTTTTATTAGAGTATCTGGTAAGGCTTCGCAAATCCTTTGAAAGAGGTGTTTCAGAAAAATATGGACCATGTGCAAAGCACTCTTTTCACATTTTTATCTTTTCTCTGATTTGATGGCTATTTTGGTAACTACTCCTGGCTATCTCCACAAGCAATGAATGGTTGGCCTGAAGAAAAGTGGGGTATATAAATACCCATACTCAGACAGACAAAAGTACTTCCAAAGCAATCTCAAAATACAGAAAAATAAGAATTTGAAAAGAAGTGTTTTGTAATTCACTTCCACAGATCTGTGAAAGATTGATACAGTCCTAACGCAGTAAGCATCCTTCCTTTCTGATCTACTGGAGAAGAATAAATAGAACTGAATGAGGCTCCTCCCCCCCCCTCTCTCACTCACACACACACACATACACAAACACACACACACACACACATGAGGGGGGAGAGAGGAGAGAGGAGGGAGGGAGGGAGGGAGGGAGGGAGGGAGGGAGAAAGAAATTTGCTTAAGAGCTTCTTCCATTCTTTGCATAAGCCCACATCCAAAAAAGGTCAAAACAACTACTATATCTAAGGCACATGATTTGAATCATAGCTCAAACACTTAAAAGTCAGGATTACTGATAATACTACAGAAAATCTGTAAAAGAGCAATTTATAAATGTTATTTCCACAAGCATAAATTTATTAGAAATGTATTGATTTATTAGATTATGGACCATTTCAAGTTCTAGTATATTTTATTAAAACATTAAGTGGTGACATCCAGAGTAGCTATGAAAATACAGTCTAATGTGGGACAAATAAAGAGTTCTTACAAAACTTACTTCCTTGTGAAGGTTGGAGAACATACATTGATATATTTACTGGGGGGGGATCAAAACTGAAATCAGTGAGACCTACTTTTGCATAAGAGCCTTTAAACATAAGAATATCAAGATCAAAATCAAGATCAATGTTGGAAGTGTGTGAAAAATAAAACATGTATCTAACATTCCATCTTTCCCTTCTTGTGGAATAGTATTTATCAGTAAAATAGATTTTCACCTTCTACTCCATCTTATATTTTCTTGGAAGAGGAGGGGGGGCTCTCAAGAGGAGATATGATAGAATGGAGGAAACCAAAAGGGATAGGAAATAAAGCACTGATATAGTATTGGCTTTTACTATTTTGATATATCATGACTATTCAATATTAATATGAAAAATGAGAGCCACTTTCAGGTAATGGTTAGGGCATCATAGTAGAAAATGTGTGATTGAGTTCTAGTCCCATTTTAGGCATAAAGCTATATGGGTGATCTTGGGCTAGTCACTTTCTTTTAGCCCGAGGAAGGGGGCAATGGCAAACCACTTCTGAACAATGTTGCCAAGAAACTGCAAGGCAGTTGTCCAGGTAGGTTCCTAGAATTCCTACATAGCGACAAGCAGACTAACTACAACTCCCAACCTCCCTTGAATTCCATGGGGCCTTATCTAACTCCAAGTAGGTACTAACAGTTGAGAAGATTTCTGTGCACAGGCTGATAGCAATAAATCAGTTTAATTGGAACTTCCCATGTGGTACTGATTTCTATCACCTGACAAAGAGAGGATTTTTTAAAAGCATAATTCCTGCAATACAGCAAGAAAATAACTGAGTCTTCTTTATTGAAACTGTTTGACAAGCTAAAGTCCAGCTCAGTTCGTTATTTCTTACAAACCACAAACCTATGAATACTTTACTGATTATCTTCAACTTTTGAAAAAAGTTTTCTAATCAACTTTCAAGTGTATTAGAATCAATTCATGTGCATATTGTAAAAACCTTAATTCATTTAAGAAGGCATTTCTCAGATAACCTTGAATATTATATACAGAAAATGCTACAGCAAAGATGACTAACAAGGAAGTACTGGAGTATAGAACACCAGGCATATCACTAAAAGGAAAAATCACACTGCATCTCACTTACTTTGGCCATGTCATGTAGGAGAATTTACTGGAGAAAGCTGTTATGTTTGGAAGAGTTAGCAATAAAAGGAAACTCAGGCTGTCAGAAAAGCACAGTGGCTGGACACTATCAAAGCTGACACCGGACAGAACATAGAAAATCTCAAAGAAATAATGCAAAATTGGAAGATGTGGAGAGACCTAGCCAATAGAATGCCAAGAGTTGGAACTCAAGTGAATGGATATCATCATCATTATCATTTAATAACCTACTCCTTTTAATTGGATACAAAGACCTTATATTAAGAACCACAATTCTATTGTTATTACAGAACAGAAAGTGAAAAGTCTGTAATTTCTGAAACAGATGCTTTCCTGCTTCCAACTAGTTTTAAGGTCAGAAGATCATATCTGTCACTTTGGGGGGGAAAGTATATACTACATAACTGTATTCATATCATCATGCAACTGCAATGTTTAGTTTCAGTCTCCATCTGCCCCCAATACTACACACTATTTCTATGAATAAAAGAGAGACAACTGCATCGACATTACCTGGTTTTAAAGTCAAGCTGCCTACCACCCGCCCCTCCCCATTAGTCCCCACCAATGAAAAGAGAGGCCGAGACAACCAAGCCTTAAGATAAAACTGTGATCTTTCACATTAAACCCCACATAGAGCCCACAATGATTTTTCCCCTCTTCAAAAGCAGCTGGCTTAACTGTTGTAGCATCTCATTGGTTCGAGGAGAACAAACTTCGGCGGTCCATCTTGCTATTTATCCAGTTGTGAGGCGCGCATTGCATGGGGGAAAACCACAGGAGTCGGGACAAACTAACTAGATTAAAAGATGGGCCAGGTCCTCTGCTACGCAAGGGTCATGTTTCGGAGGGTTTGTTTGGGCTTTGTTGTTGTTATTGTGTTTGTTTCATTGCAGCATTTCCGCCCCTTTCTGTCCCCGCGTGTAAAAAAAACAAAAACCCGAACAACATCTCGAAGGCTATTGGATATCGGTGCCCTAAAGATTGCCCTTCTCTCTCTCTCTCTCTCTCTCGTCTCCAAACAACCTTCGACTGCCGGGAGACGCCGTCGCCGCCGCCCCCCCCCCACTCCCTCCATCTTCAAAGGCGCATCCCCACGATGCCTTCAACCCCGTCACCACAACGGCAAGGCGAAGAAGGGCCGTCGGCGGCCAGTTGTGTCCCCTCCCCGCTGCCCTCCCCCCCAAAAGCATCCTCAGCACGGGCCAGCTGCCCTTTTGCGCCCCCCGGGGCGGCGACAGAAACGATCTCTCTCTCGCGCCCCTGAGCCGCTGGTGCCGCGGAATGTCAACAAGGTTGCCCTCTGCCCACAAAAGCCCCTCCGTCGGTGACACCCCCCCCGCCCGCCCTGTTCCGCTGGGCCGGAGAGAGCTCTCACCTGGAACGCGAGCGGCGCCCCTGCCTCGTCAGCCTGCCAGAGGGACCGGCTCGGAGAAACTCTTTTTTTTTTCTGGGGAGCCTCCGGGCGAAAGAAAGGAAGAGGAGGAGGAGGAGGAGGAAGGAGGAGGAGGAGGAGAAGAAGGGGAATGTTATTACCGCGGCCCCCTCCGGCACAGCACAGCACAGCTCAGCAGCAGACTCCGGCCCATGGCTTGCAAGCAGGCGGCAGTGGCGCCTCAGTCGTCGTCGCCGTCTCTATGGTAACTGCGGGACCGGACCGGACTAGGGTAGGCTGAGAAGGAGCCTGAAGGAGCGCGAGCTGACGGGCGGGGTAACTAACGGGGAGGGGAGGGCAGGAGGAGGAGGCGGCAGGCAATCAGCGGCACTCGCTGAACTGCCGTTGTCTCTCGCTCTCTCTCTCTCGCTCTCTTTCTCTCTCTCCCTGCAGGGTTAACCGCTTCACTGCCGACGCCGACGCCACCCCTTGTCGGCTCAGTCGCCTGCAGTCCCCCTCGGGACGCGACTGCTCTCGCTACTGCCGTCGCAACTAGCCCCCTCCTTTTCCCTTGCCCTCCATCCTAGCGCTAGGCAGCCAAGCGATCCCTCGAGAGAATCCGCCCACCGCGTCGACACTGTGAAACGTTATTGGAGCGTTTACCAAAATTCCGTAGCAGATTGGACGGGAGCTCTTTCAATCAGTCTGGCGGGCGGCCGTATCTTAGAGACGCCGCTGTCCTCATATTTGCTTATGAGGCGAATTTTGCGAGTGGGTTTTTTGAAAAGAATTCTGGGTATTGTAGTTTAATGTGCGTTACTTATCGGAAAGGGATTCCCGAAGGGTGGAATACGGGGTTATGGTATCTACTCGTGGGATGTGACAGATCAGAAGTAACGGCGACTTCCAACTAGGGACACAGTCCTAAATTGGACAAACACACTGACGGCAGCATTTTACCTTGCTGTAGCGGAACTAGTGATTACTTTCTTCTTAAACGCAATCTGGTGCTTAAAGAAAAGTGCTTTAAACTTAGTCTTTCGTGAACAGCCCTGGGCACCTCCATTGCAATATAGGATCCCCTCTAAAATTTATAATCTATGGAAAAGATAGGCGGGCGGTAATCTGATTTAAAGCAAGTTGCAGTAGTGATTTAAGCAATGCAGAGTGGATGCATTTACTATGCATCATCACTTACTTTTCTGGAGGACAAACTCTGTGCACAATGCACAAACTATGTCCCAGTGCAGTTAATCTCAATTGCAAAAATTATAAAATTACAGATTTGAAAGAGACTACTTAGACAGCTGAATCCAAACTCTTTCCCCATGCAGGAATCTAAATTAAGGCATCCTTGAAAGACAGCTGTCCAGCCTCAACTGAAACTGATTAAGGACTGCCTACAGTTTCTCAGATTAATGGATTCAGATGTTGAACTATATTAACTATTAGAAAAGAGGGATGTTTTTTTTTAAAAAATACAGTCAGAATCTGTCTTGCTGTAACTTAAAATTCATGAAATCCATCATCCCATGCCCTTCTCACGGGATGACACCAAAAAGATTTGTGTCTTCTTTTCTGAGTTGTTATTTCTGTAATTTGAAAAGAACTATGCTACTCCACAACTCCACCCAGTCTTCTCTTCCCAAGATAAACATGCCTAACTCCTTTAAATTTTGTTCACGTAATTTCATTTTAATCCACTGATCATCCTCATTAACCAATTCTGAATCTGTTCCAATTTTTCTGGTTCCTGCTTTTAAGTATGCTATCCAGATTTTACTTCCATTAATTTAGAAAGTACATTTCATTAATTCATCATAACATTGTTTGTTTATTGCTGCCACATCACATCATTGATTCACATTCAGTTTTAAGACTTTTTTACTACTACTACTTCATTACAAGCCAGTTTTCTTTATTTATACCAATGCATTTTATTTCTTTTTCCTACATGAAGAACTTTGCATTTGTCTCTTTTACACATCATTGTTCATTTCACCTTATTTCTCTAACTTAACAAGGTAACTTTGAATGTTATCTGTAATATATGAGCTGTATATGAGCCCATATCGTGCCATCTGCACATTTTATAAGAATTTGTTCCATCTCTTATCGCAGAATGACCTGAGGCATGCAACAATTGCAAAAAATTACCAAAAAAGAGACAGTTTTTTTTGAGGGGGGGGGGAGAAGGAAAGTCAAAGAAACAGTTGATCTGCTGGATGAAGAAGATGGCAAGACAATGATAGATGACAGGAAAAGTGCTTGTGCTTTGCTTAATTCCTGCTTTGCGTTTCTCTTTGTGCAAAAAAAAAAGTGTAGTCCAACCTGTCAAAAGTTGCATTTTTGGACCATGGTGTTGGCAGACTCCTGAGATTATCTTGGATACTACCATATTTTTTGGAGTAAAAGACGCACCTTTTTCCCTCAAAAAAGAGGGTGAAAATCTGGGTGCATCTTATATACTAAATACAGCATTTTTGGCCTCCCGAAACCCTGCCCCCTTTGCAAAAATAGTCATGTATTGCCTTTAGGAGGCTTTCAGAATGCTCCTGGGGGCTGGGGAGGGCAGAAATGAGTAAAAAATGGGCACTCTATAAGCCTCTTAAAGGCTATGCATGGCTTTTTTTGACGAAAAACGGGCCATTTTTTGTTTGTTTTTGGGCCTCCCCAGCTCCCAGGAGCACTCTACAAGTCTCCTAAAGGCTATGCATGCCCTTTTTTTGACAAAAAATGGCCCGTTTTTGCGAGGTCTGCAGAGTGCAATTTTTTTTTTAATTTGCCTCTTCAAAATCTTGGTGCGTCTTATACTCTGAAAAATACGGTAAGTACTTCACTAAATCATTGGGGGGGGGGGGGGAATCAGTTCAGAGTTTTAACCCAAAACAGAAATGACAAGGCTCAAATTACTGAATTAGAGATAGATGATCTTAGAGGCAGTAGTTGGATTTAAATTTTTTTACTACTGGTTCTGTGGGCGTAGCTTGGCTTGATGGGTGTGGCTTGATGGGTGTGGCAGGGGAAGGATACTATAAAATCTCTATTCCCTCCCCATTCCAGGGAAAGGTTACTGCAAAATCCCCATTGCCTCCTGATCAGCTGGGACTCAGGAGGCAGAGAATAGATGGGGGCAGGGCCAGCCAGAGGTGGTATTTATGGTTCTCTGAACTACTCAAAATTTCCGCTACTGGTTCTCCAGAACTGGTCAGAACCTGCTGAATATCACCTCTGCTTGGAGGTTATATATATATATATATATATATATATATATATATATATATATATGTATGTATGTATGTATGTATGTATGTATGTATGTATGTATGTATGTATATATATGTATATATATATGTATATATGTATATGTATATATGTGTGTATATATATATATATATATATATATATATATATATATATATATATATATATTTGCTAAAAATTAATGCTAATTTGATGACACATAAATAAAATAAAAAATAAGCTATCTAGTATCACTTTTCCCCTACGTTCTGATTACTTTCATTTTCTTAACTAAAGCTACCACCATACTGTACTTTCCTATCACTGAAACTGACTGATAACCATTTCCTGAAGGCAGAAACAGATTTCATTACCCATTGAGCCTCCTCTCACCCTTAAAGTAGCCTCTATGTATGTTTACCTGCTGCAGTTTTATATTACTATTTTTGGCCTGAAGTCATCTTCAGTGTTGAACTCTGTTTTGGTTTGTATATATTAATTGAATACATGGCAACTCAAGCTATTCATTGGCTGATGCAAGCAATCCCTTCACACTATAATCATGCTCACTTTCTTGAGTAGCCGTATTCTTCTTAACAGCAAAGCTGATTCAGAAAATGAACACTACTGGTTTAAAATGCAGAGCGGAGAATTTAATCACAATGGACAGATTAGATGTTATAAAACTGCCTGCTTTATGAAAATAGATCAGATTCTATGAAAACTGCTTTTGCTCAGTATCAAGTCAAATTGATTCTTTTATATCATTCTTCACCCTCTGAAAGAGAAAATTCTCTTACATCTTTTAAACAAGCTCTTGTATTTCAATCACTGGTGTCATTCCACCAAATATCCCATTGGCAAATTGCCTTCCTGAATTAAGAGTTGAAGCTCAAATTTGTTTATTTCCTGTATTATGAGCCAACGTCCTTAGATTTTTCATTAATAGTTTAACGTGTTCCATCACGGTTTAGCTAAATACCCACATAATTCTAGAGTGTACATGCATTTATCCCAGGCCATTATCTCAGAGGCTTTGTGCTTTGAGTATGTAAAAGGGGGGGGGGATAAAATTATGAGCAGGATTCTTCTACTATAGTAAGTAAAAAAAACAAGCAAACCAGATTATTGTATAGTTCAATGTTCTGACCCCCTCCTCCATCCAGTAACGAAAGCCGAGACAAGCGTAAAATGGAATGTCCTTTAATAACAAGACCAGACTCTCGGTGGCTGAAAGCCAAATAAACAAACAGATAAGGACCTTGGCAGCAAGTCCAACAAACCTTGGCAGCAATTCAGACTAATTCTGGCAGCAATCCAGCCTGCCAAGTTCGTTTCTTTTTAGTCCAAACGTTGACTTCTGCAAGAAGGGGGTGGCACAAGCAGTCTCTTTTATAGTCTGGAGAGGAGCTTAATGACCATCAGCTGAACGTAATTACCTCCTGCAATTACGTAGTTGTTCTTGACGCCGAGTAGCCCTTCGACGGCGTGCATCCTGGAACAACTCACTGTTGGTTTCTGGATCACTCTCTCTTGTCTCCTCCCCACTGATCCAAGGCTCAGGTGCCACTTGGTGGCCAACCAGTCTCTCTTTGCCCTGCTCGGAGTCGGAACCATGTTCAGGGTCCTCCACATCCTCCAGGGCCGACTCATAGGGCCCCTCGCTGTCGGAGTCTGGTGGCAGCTCCAACGGCTCCTGCCGGGCCACAACAGTTCAATATGTGAACCCTCTGTGACTAATGATACAAAATATGACAACTATTAAGCTAATATATTTAAGCATTAAGAATCTAGTAGCCAATTTTAAAAGACAGTAGGTTGCCAAAAAAAAACCCAAAACACCACCTCATAATGTCCCTAGTTTTATCCATTTAAAGAACTGGTATCCAACATTACATCTCATCCCTTAATATTCTGCGCTGTGAATAGTTGCAAATTTAAAAATATTAATACTTTTTTATTTTTACTGTGTATCAGAATTTATCTATTTAGATCAAAAGTACAGTTAAATTAAAAAAATATATATATGCTAGGTGATCATATTTAATGTTAATACAAGGAACCAGATGAGGCTCATTATAATGTGTGCCCGAATGTGAAATATATGAAAACCAGAAGATGTTGTGGTATGTTTATTCATTTACTGTAGTGTGTATATTCATTTATTCATAAGAAGTAGTAGAATTTAGCATCAACCAATAGGCATCAATGTATTTTCTTCATATCATTTGAAAGGCTATACAAGTACAGGATCTCTATAACAGTTCTGACTATTTTTCACTGGCAGAATTCTAATGCATTTTACCTAAAAGCATTACTGAATAACACAAAGCCTCGGGGGAATTCTTTGTCATTCCTTCTTGCTTCCTATCAAAACTATATCTTTTGCTCTGGCTTTGGAAAACTGTTATTAAGGCAAATCATTTTGTTAGTAATGCTGGACATCAGAACAAAGAATAAGGATTGAATTTCGAATCACAGACTGTTATTATTCTGAAAGAAAACACAGTTTTGAAGTATTATTCTATTTATTTTCAAATTGATAGTATATTGATTCCAAGACTTTTGCATATAAATAAAATGTTAGCTCTTTTATACCGTTAAATGCATATTTTGACAATTGTGGAATTACAGATACTTTTTGCTATAGGATTTTGTTGAAATACCCAATCAAAGATAAAATAGCAATCAATAGTATGAAATTCAGTACACTAATAGAGATAATGTAAAATAGTGCAAAACATAGCGATTCTATTAAGTTTATTTGTGCTGAACGTAACATTAAAATTTTACAGTTAATATTTGTGGAAATATCAATTTACATTTGTCCTAATTTGTTTGTGAAATTTCTATTGGATTCTGTACACAGGTAGACCTCAACTTACAACCACAATATAGCCCAAAACATTGTTAAGTGAGACATTTGTTACATGAGTTTTGCCCCATTTTACAACCTTATCATAAAGTTGTTAAGTGAATGACTGCAGTTGATAAGTTAGTAACCCAGTTGTTAAGTGAATCTGGTTCCCCCATTGACTTTGTTTGTGAGAAGGCCGGAAAATGTGATCACATGACCTTGGGACCCAGTAATGGTCATAAAAATGAACCAGTTGTTCAGCGTCAATTGATATTTCCCTCGCTCAAAGTCCAATAAGTTAACTCTGAGCCGTTGCCAAAAACTTTCTCCTGATTACGTTCAGTGGATCTTTCTGAGAGAGACTTGAATTCTGCCTATGTAGAGACTCTGTTAGTCACATCATCTCCTCAAACATGGGTGTAGTTATGGAATGGGACAACACCTCTGAAACAAAAATGAATGTGGTAAGACAACACATTTTCTCCAGAATAAAGCCCATGTTTTTATTAATACACCTTCATTTTTTAAAAATACATTTATCTAAGTTGCTGTTTAAGTTGATCCAGCAGTGACACTGTTGTGAATGTCGGATATCATCCCAAATAGACACAGATATTCATGGGCTTATTGTCCTGAAACACAGCTACTCGGATCTTAGACCACCTTCCAAATGCTCCATACTCCATGGGATCTATCAGGACCATGACCTGATATTGCTGCTCTTCACTTTGACCTGTTTGCAAGCAAGCCTACATGTATTTGTTGTCCTTGCTTAAATGTATAGTATATGTAATTGAACAGGTGCCTGCCTTCAAAAGTGCTTTATCTTCACACACACACACACACACACACACAAAAGAGGAAGCAGGTATATTGAAAGGTAATGCTGCTACCTATAAATCTCTTATTTCATGAAGTAAATGACTGAAACCTAATTCCTTTGTGCATGCTTGTCCCGGAATAGTACATTCTCATACATCAAGGTTAGGAGGAGGATGCGCTAAATCTGTACTCATCTTCCATAGTTCTCCTTTAGGCGGTCATCAGACATTATAGTGACATTTTTCAGGGAAAGTTATCCCAGTGGTGTTCTGCCTGTACACCTTCCCATTTGTGGAGCGATCGGAAACATTTATGTTTGAATGGCTAGTCAAAAATACTTTTTTAAACTTAAGATTCTTTTTTAAAAAAAACCACAATATTAATAAGCTTCCTTTTTATGTATTAGATTTTTGCAAGTGCTTTCGAAAGTTCTGTTGAAGGATGGAGTATAATTTTTAAGAGAGAATTAAAAATGGTGTATTATGTATCCCCAATGTACCTATTGTTAAACACAGAAAAGACTTGTTAAAAACATTAACATCAGTTGGGAATTGTTTCTAAATTAACATTTTAAATAGACAAAGCCCTTCATCAGTCTCACTTAGCAACAAAAATTTGGGGCTCAACTGTAGTTATAAATCCAGGACTATCTGTACAAGATGCATTTAAAGGCTGATAAAGGCTGATAAAGGGCTGGATTTTTGAAAGTAGACGTGGCACATATGGAGTTACACTTTAAGGGTAGAATGCTTTGCAGGATTTAAACCACAAACATAAGGCTCCTACTATAAGTATCTTAGGCATTAGAGATGTAGCAGCAGCTAGCAAACCTGATCTGCAGAAACCCTTTTGTCCATCAATCCTGACAAGGAACAGTTATAATCTCCTCAGATTAAGTTCAGAGAGACAGCACTTGCTAAGGGTGCCACCTTCTTCATAGCACAACCTCTGAGAATATGGCAAAGACTCCACAAGGTTAGTGGCTTTATTCATACTAATTGCTCATGGTTCTAAAAAAAAAAAGCAAGAGGAGAAAGTAGAAAGAAATCTCTCTTTCTATTCGGGCTGCTTCTGAATTATTTTTGATAAAGCTACACTATTAAAGCAGTCTTACTACTGTTGGGTGATTGTGTTATATTTATACTTAAAATGAAGTTATACAATTACAGTATAATACGAAGAAAAGAAGATACCTTAATATGTTACCTTGTAATTGAATAATTTGTAAAAGTATGTTCTGCTGAGTTTATTCAGTAACTGTGCCCAACAGTCTTTCCCAATGTGATATTCTGCAGTTATAATGGATTTCAAATCCAATTATTCCCAACCAAGGGAAGATTAGACTGGGAAGGATTTATGTTTAGAATGGCAACCATAACTGAGAAAAAAAACAATGCAACAAAAGTGATTAAAGTGGGCCACTGTGTTTGTGCTAGTCTCCTATTTATATGCACAACTACAAACCGAATTTCCAAATGATAAGCACATAATCCTTACAAACTGCATTTTTAAGATGCTGGACCAGTAATAAACATTGACTTATTTTGCCTGGGTAGTTAAAAAAAATAGGATTAGCATTCTACAGTAAGTGAGAGGTTAAAATTGTTACCCAAATAATAATATAAATTTATGATGCCTTTGCAATATTTCTTTGAGCTTCCTGGACACAAAACAGCTTCTAAAACGAGGCAGCAAAATCAATGGTCTAGCTCTATCTTAAAGTTGTTTTTCTCCTTTCTCATATAGGGAACCCATATTCAGATTGAAAAATTGACTCCAAATAATTGATTATACTTTAATATGAAATTGTAGTAGCCTTTAAAAAATAGAGCAGTTTATCCCTTTCTTCAGTCTCATGATGACAATCTTATCTAAGAGTTTTATGCATTTTAATTTTTTTAAATATGCTTTTATATTGTTATTTTTGAATTGCATTGTTTTTGCTGTATTATATTATTTTTAATTATTTGTAAACCACTCGGAGTCCTATGCGATGGGCAGATGTATAAATTGGAACAGTAAATAAATAAGAACCAGAACTCGAGGTCCATTGAAGGACTGACTTTAGTAAGCTTTCATTCATCCTCTTCATGTATCCTCCAGCAGCCCTCCTGGGACAACCCATGATAATTCACAATGTCATTCCTTTTTTTTCCAGAATAATTATTTATTCCATTCATTTTTTCCCCCTAAGATAAAAACTATTTCTTAAAATATCTCTTTTCATCAGAATGCTCTCTAAGTATATTGGAAAAATAATTCCTGGAATATCCAACATATTTAGTTAATAGCCAGAGATGGATGACCAATTAAAACAAGAAATGATTTTTTTAAAGGAGAAAGAATCAAGGAATAATTTTGAAATCATTTTCAAATGACAAGAGGGAAACTCAGAATGAACCCAACTAGAAGTAGCACTTTTACCACTTAAAATGATAATGTTATAATTAATTCTCAATTAATTTGCAGTGCATAAGTATTTCATTTTATGTAAATATATAATTAACCTAGTTGATGTATATTTCCAGCTACTGAAAAGTAATATTCTTTTTTCTGCTATAATGTACATCTGCATTTACGTACTCATTATCACTATATCTCATATTTTTGGCTTTAGGTCATATTTCACATTAATTAAAAACATTCAAATTTCATAAGGAAGTGAGCAGCTTTTGCTCATATTGTAGAATAATTAGTAAGGTGGTGCATTTGCAGTCTTTCGGACTATTTTACCTTCACATTATCAAATTAGTGAAATGTTATTCCAATAAGAAAGACTGATCTTTTCGGAATATGGAATATGAAACAATTCCATAATTTCCCAAAGCTGCAAATGGTTACATTTCCTTGTCAAAAAAATAGGTCTTCTTAAAAAGGGGAGTGGGGTGGGGGTGGGGTGGGGGATGGGGACTAAGGGCAAAACTGGAGAAGCTAGTCAATAATTCTACAGACACTTCTAAAGCAGTAGTTATAAATGAATTAATAACAATAACTCAATTAGAGCCAGCAGAGGAAGCTTTCTCGGGAGCACTGGGAGTAATAAATTTCTGTAAACATTTACTAATGTGACTTACTTATTTTATAAGACTTACATAGTCACCTATAATGTAACCACAACTCTGGGCAGCACATAAAACAGTGAGAACAACAAAAGCCACTAATCAGAATCAAAATCAATACAAACTTTATAAAACCCTATAAAAATACCTGGCTCCTGGGACAACAATCTCCCATATTGTGCATCCATATACCACTTTGCTGGGTTACTGTCATCCTATTCCAACACTTGTGGGAAGAGCTGGCCCTTCAAGGCCTACTGGTAGACAAGGAGGGTGAGGGTTTGCTGGATCTATGGGGCCGGGGGCAGCTACAATTTGTTTCAAATGTATTAAAAACTTGCCACAACTGCAAGCTATCATAAAATAACTATTGCCTGGTACTTAAGACATTGTTTTTATCTCAAAGTAGTTTTACCTCCCAGTTATCCCCACTCTCTCATTGTAGACTGCCATACATTTTTTATAAAATGGGGAAAACGTACTGAAAGATCAGAGCAATTAATTCTCAATACACTATTATTCTGCTAGTTAAAGTGTACTTCATTACAAAGTACATTTAGGTGCTAAAAGTGCAATCATGTGAGTTTTGTTTTGTTTTAAATTGTTCTGTCCTACCCTCTCACTTCAAAATATATAATAGTTGATTTTGTTGCTGATTTTGTAGACAGTCATGTAACAGGGATTCTCCTAGCTTTGTTCCCCCATGTTTACAGTGTTTCTTCCAGAATTTCTAACCATATCAGGTACCCAGTTAGATTGCAAAAATAGCCTTTTGAAAAAAGGAAAAAATGTATTTACATTACCTGCAGAAAGACAAAAACATAGCTTTCCTTTGCTGTTTATACACTGATTCATGCAGCTTTGCATGGAATTTTAAAGCATTTTTTAAAAGTCATACTATACTTTTAATCATATTGTCTCTTAATTAAGTAACTGTCTATTTCTATTAATTTTCATGTTGCCCCATGCACTTCTCAGAAAAGGTCCATGATTTTACCTAGGTTATATGACAGCAAGAATTGAGATTGGACCTGAGATGGAATTGAGTTTTTCCCACCACTGTACTTGTTTTTTCAGGCTTTCTGAGTCTTTTGGCAATGGAATAATCCCCATTGTTTTCCTCTGGGAGTACAGAGGAGAGTTTGTCCAGGAATTCTTAAGTGTTCAAACGATGAACGATTAATGTGTTAGCACTAATTGAACACTTTGATTGGTTACAAGAACTAGCTAAACTGGGTGAAAAGTTTCCCAATATCCTGGATTCAGAAGCTCAGGGTTTCTCATATGGATGTAAAATCTTTATGATAATTCACTGGCAGCAGACAGGAAAGTGTCCTTATAGCCACCTAGTGAAATTCTGGATTTTTGTAGCCCATCTGCCTTAGCCATGAAAATCGGCTGGATAAATTTAGGCCCACATGTCAGCCAGTCCAGAGGGGCTATTCAGCAGGTTATGACCAGTTCTGGAGAACCGGTAGCAGAAATTTTGAGTAGTTTGGAGAAATATCACCTCTGACTGATCCTGCCCCCATCTATTCTTTGCCTCCCAAGTCCCAGCTGATCGGGAAGGAATGGGGATTTTGCAGTAACCTTCCCCTGGAGTGGGGTGAGAATGGAGATTTTACAGTATCCTTCCCCTGCCACGCCCACCAAGCCACATCCACAGAACCAGTAGTAAAAAAATTTGAATCCCACCATTGAGCCAGTCCATTTTTGTCGCAACTACTGGATCAACACGTAGTTGATTCAATAAAGAAAAAAGATAAATCCTGCATTTCCGGAAAAGTGCTAGAAAGAAAAAAAAACCTGGTAACTCTACACAAGGTTCTTTGAATCAGCTGCTTCTTATGCAGAGAAGTCCACTCTTATCAGGTAAAGTCTAACCATTTGGAGAAATTCAATTTTTTTTTTCAAGAAAGCCCAGGCTGTCCATTTTCAGATCAAATGTCTGGCTTAAAGTCTGCAAGAAATATTATGCCAGAGGTATTTTGTAGGTGTTCATGTACTTACCTTCAGTTGCATCTGTCAAGAATGTTATCACTCATTTTCTATTCTCCTTTGTTCTATTGCCCCTGTTCAGGCTTTTCACTAGCATCACATCTTTGACATTACTCAATAGGCAGATCCTCTTTATTTCCATCCACTGAACTCCAAGACACAACATTGCCTGTTTGGTCAGATAGCCTCAATCAACCATTCTGTGGGAGATTTTCTAATGGGGATTCTGGGAAAGCTCTATCCTCTCCTTGCTGTCACTGACTGAACAAAACTATTGGTTAGCTTTGCAATATCTTTTTGCAAAATGCAGTTCCAATCTGTAAACTTATTTTTTGAATACTATTATTCATATTTTATTGGCTCACTCATCACCTTACAACCTTTTTCCATGGAAGCACTGCATGTAATACATCCTCAAGTCTAGGTATTGAGCTTATGACAAAATTACATACAGGACCACTTACTATTATTTAGTCCACCCATACCCATCCATATGTTAAGTTGTCCTAAAAACAATTAATATATCTCCAGGTGCATGTGCATTTGTGTGTGAGTGCATGTATATATATATATATATATATATATATATATATATATATATATATATATGTGTGTGTGTGTGTGTGTGTGTGTGTGTGTGTGTGTGTGTGTGTGTGTGTGTGTGTGTGTGTGTGTGTGTGTGTGTGTGTGTGTGTGTGTGTGTGTGTATGGGTTTATGTGACTGTATGAATATGTATGTATATGTATGTATATAAACAATGCTTCAAGTTGAGTTAATCTCTTAATGGCTATATGGCCACGCCCATAAAAACTTTCTTGGCAGATGCACAAAAGCAATATCTATCACTGAATATTTGTGATCACAGGGATTTAAAGAAATTAAATTGCTACACAATTACAAACACAATTAAGATTGTATGGTGATTCATTACTATCTGAGCTTTGTGCAACTTCATCTTTCTATACTCAGCTACAGTATTTGTATGAAAACCCAGTGAGATGACAGGAATACTGGATAATGCAAAGTATACTGATTTTTTTAAATCCAGAATTTGGAACATTTATTAGGGTATCACTTGTGGAACCCTGTACAAAATCTGAAGGATGTTTGACACCAGTGAGGTCTTAATTTATTCAGTCCCTGGAAAGTAAATAGATCATGTACAATGATTTGACTTTGATTTAATGTACAGGATATCTGTTCTTTTTTTTAAAGCAATCACGTTCTGTCCGTCTTGGAATAGTAGGGGTTGCTGTCCTGAGCTTTTTCTCCACTCGCTCCCCATCTCCCAGCAGCTCTCTTAACATAGCAACTAACAGAAAGTCAGAAGTTATGCAATACTCACCCTACCTCCCCAGGCATCAAGAACAGCTGTAAAGTTGGACTGCACTTTTAAGCATGATTTTAGCAATATGTATTTTGTTCTAATTAAATTGCTTCTTAAATGTGGAAAAGATTAGGTCAGGTTGGGCTAACCTGACTTGGTATAACCTGACCTGGTTGGGCTAACCTGACCTGGTATAAACACCAAATGAATATTTCAATTTAGTTACATCACTATAGTGAACACCATCATTGTACATCAGGGTTCCAAGTCTTCTAAAATTAGTCATTGGTCAATCTATTTGGAATCGATGGAATAGATTAAGTAACTAAATACTAATGTGGGAGTATGCTTTCATTAAATTGAGCAAGGGTTACCTCCAAATAATGAACAGCCTCAGATTCATATATTTTACATAAACCTACATGAAGAAAAGGCAATAATCTGCTCTTTGTTTCTGTTTTATAGGCTTCTGAGATATGACTTTGATACTCTGAACACACTTTGATAATCTGATTACAAGATTTTCCTGAACGAAGCTTCTTCTCTTAATCCTGTAGTGACCATGGCCGTTCTTAAAGTAAAATTCACCAAAACCAAGCGAGACAAACTGGCTCAAATCCTATGGATTCTCAACTGGTTTTCTGTGATATCTGGTGCAGTTGTGTTCAGCCTTGGACTCTTCCTAAAGATTGAAATAAGGAAACGCAAGGAAGTGATAGCGAAATGGGATATTAACTCTGTTCCAAATACTTTAATTTCTATTGGAGCCATTGTTTGCATGATCAACTTTTTTGGAGGTAAAATATGTTATGACTGCACGGATGCCAATAAATTTAACCGCTGGAAGCTGATCATGCTCCCTTATATTGTATGCACTCTCTGTTTTACCTTCTGCATCTTTGTGGGTGCTATTCTGTGCTATACTATGAGAAATGAATTAGAAGAATCTCTATATCTGGGATTGGGAAATGCTATTAAATTCTACAAAGATACAGACATTCCTGGAAGATGCTTTTTGAAGAGAACTATAGACACTTTACAGATCAGATTCCAGTGCTGTGGAAACAATGGTTTTAGGGATTGGTTTGAAATTCAGTGGGTATCACCTCGTTATCTGGATATGACTTCAGAGGATGTTCTAGAGTAAGTATTAACGTCCTCTCATGAAATGAGCTTGAACCTAGGCTTCAACATGATCAAGGAGACCAACTAGATCAGCGGTCCACAACCTTTGCAGCTTGGCAGCCTAGCTGTGTTGAGGAGGGGAACCAGGCTGTGTGAGCAGTGTGCTAACACATGCGCATGTGCATCATCCCACTGCTCGCATGGCCATAGCCCAGTAAGCCATAGTCTGGTAGTGGGCCACAGCCTGGGGTTGGAGACCCCCAAACCAGATGATGATGAGCCTGAAAGGTATGTGTTAGTACAGTACTGTCAAATAACTAAAGGATGTCATTTCAAATTTCTCATTTGTTCAAGAGGGCAAGACTGGGCCAGTGAGTGAAAAAGGCAAGAAACCAATTTGGCTTTAACATTAAAAGGAACGTCTGAGAGGCCATGTTTCTGTAACATGGCAAACTGTTCAATAATAGACTTCAGCCTTTTTCCATACGTCTGAAGTATTGGGTGATCTGTAGATACATCCTGCATTGAAAATTCAAAATTGAGCAAAATACTGGGCTGCATTATGGATGCAGAACATTCTCGTGTCAAGGGACACTCTTGATTTTTGTACAACAAGATGGATAGTACTCCAAAGACAGATAGAACCAGGATGTATTGGACAGGGCTAGGACAATACTAAATTTAATTTAAAGTCAATAAATATATTTTGTATGATTACTTACCATGTATTTAATACAGTGTTTCTCAACCTTGTCAACTTGAAGATGTCTGGAGTTCAACTCCTAGAATTCCCCAGCCAATGCTGGCTGGGGAATTCTAGGAGTTGAAGTCCAGACATCTTCAAGTTGACAAGGTTGAGAAACACTGATTTAATAGTTTACCCTTTCTATCATATTAAAAATGACAATTCAGTAAATTTAGGAAGGGCCTTACCTTCACTTTTATTTTTCTCATACATTTGGGTACCTTAGTTCTGGGCACAGACTTCTCTTCACTAAATTAGATGAGCTCTAGAATGTCTTCCAAATCAGAATCAAAATGGAATGATAAAAGTTGCCTTTTCTAAATATCCCTACATTTAATAATTTAGCAATTAATTTTATCATTAGCATATATATTTTCCTTCAGTGTTCTATAACAAAGTAAAATCTATAACTGTAAGCAGCCTATTCTGGAAATAGCTGACAATTAGCTGTTTGGCAGAGGTTCCAATGGGAGAGGTCAAATATTTGGTGATTTTTTAAAAAAGATTTTGTTTTTTAAAAAGTACATTCAACCTAGTTTAGGAATTGCACTGTAGTTGCAATCCACTGTGGTTTTTGAGTGTTTCCCAATTGAAACTGGCAGGAAACCAGTTTTGGCAATTGTACTCCTATATACAGTACATGCAGTTTTGTGATATTAAGACACTAATTAGGAACATATGCCTAAGGGGAAGAGTGAGCCTTTGCCCTAAACATAGGTATCACCTGACAGCAGTCTCTTGCGATCTGCTAGGAGTTAGACTTGTGGGCAATCCACCTGATTTCAGATCTACCTCTTTTATCAATCACTTCTTTTTTCCTGAATGTTGCTTGCATTTGGTTCCTCTGCCACATCAGGAGAAAATAATTTCCCGCTTTGCTAACCATCACCTTCGGCAAAATTATAACCATCTGGTATATACTTGAGTTCAAGTCCACTATCAAAAAAATGACATCACTACAAAATAGAGCATGCCTTTATGCATGTCTGCAGGGAAGGTTGATTTGAATTGCTTAGTGAACTCATACAAGATCTAAGTGATTAATTCAGAGAACACTAGAACTTTTCTTTCCAACAAAATGCAGTGAACCAATAACTTTTAATCCTCTTGTTTGAATTATTAGCCTTTCTTACACAACTCTCTTCCCCACCCGCATCTTATTCCAGCCGCCTAAAAGGTAATATTGATGGGAAATTCTTGGTGGATGGAGTTCCCTTCAGTTGTTGCAATCCTAACTCCCCCCGGCCCTGTATCCAGTACCAACTCAGAAACAACACTGCTCACTACCGTTATGATTTTATGACAGAAGAACTTAATATCTGGATGAAAGGATGCAGGGAAGCCCTTCTGGATTATTACACTGACATCATGAGGTCCATTGGCATCACCACGTTTGTCGTTTGGGTGTTTGAGGTAAAACCGCATTTACTGAAGTCCTCCTTTCAAAACAGTACAAAAGATGGAACAGCTTACTATGGGATGAATGAATGGTGAAGAAGAGATATACTACTAAAAATATTGCTGAATGCATGCAATCTTCTCAAAGAGTAATTTGCAATTAAAAGAAAAAGAAAAAGCAGGAACTCTTCTCCCCTCCTCCATCCTACTAAAGATATTGTTTGAATCGTGTTTTCCACACAAATATGTATGTTTATGATAAAGAGACTCTGATCAAGTCCTAAATTAAATTATTTCAAAAGCAAACAGGCATCTTGGGAAGAAAGCTTACATATCAGGTCTGTTCCAGGCATAAGAAATGATATGAAACAGTTTTTGATTATGTACTATGAAATCCAAATAACAAAGTTCTTATTCATTGGAACCTATTGAACGGGGCAAGTGAAAAAAATTTTTTTAATGAAAATATTCTCTTTATAGTAGCTTCTCAAGGACTCTTCTCTGAACTAAAAAACATGCCTTTTTATAGTTTCCATCATCAATTATTTCATAGAGTGTAGAGGGAAAATTAAGCAGATTAATGGACATTTTAAGAAATTACATTTTAACAGCAATAGCAACTATATAGTCCATTATCTTCTTTAATGGTAGACTGTGATTACTAAAGCTTTTTAGGCCTGATACTACCAAACGTGATTCCAATACAAGAGAGTACATGTATATCAGTTTTAAATTCAGGAGTGGGATTGGAAAATGTTAGCAACCAGTTCTCTGCCTGGGTGCTGGGTGGGCGTGGCTATGGTGGGTGTCAGTGGTGGGTTCCTACTGGTTTGGACCAGTTCAGCCGAACCGGTAGTGGTTGGCAGCCTGGGTCGCTGGAACCAGCAGGGACCCAGACCTGCCACCCCTCCCTCAACTGGTTATCCATGTGGCACCATGGGTGGCGCCATCTTGTTTTTTGCTTCTGCACATGCCCAGAACAATTTTTATTGCACTGTCCATGCGCGCAAAGCGCACATAACAAACTGGCAGTAGTCCCTGCTGGAACCTACCACTGGTGGGTGTAGCCTACTCTGCCTCCTGCACCACAATGGGGGGGGCATTTTCACCCTACCAGGGTCTAGAGGCTTTTCTCAAGCCTCCGGGAGACCAAAACCGGCCTCCCCCCTGGCTCTGGAAGCCCTCCAGAGGCCGGAAACAAGTCCATTTCTGGACTTCCGGAACTTCCGGGAGGCCTGTTTTTCCCCCTCCCAGAGCCTCCACATGGCCCTGCACTTACCTGGGATGATGAACAGAATTAAGGTGAGGTAATCTTGAGTTTCTTTCTCACTCACTCCTCCCTTCTAAGGCTATGGCTAATGTTTATATAAAGACTTATTCAAAGTTATATTCATACACTCTATAAGCTCAGTCTTGGCAAGCTCCTCTGCTAATGAGATTTTAAGGGTGCGCCATGAATGTCTTAAATGGTATCTAGTGCATATATTCAGTAAATATTCTTTAGCGACATTGGGAGGCTGTAGCCAAATGTGTTGAGAATTACAGCATTTCTCAGAAATTAAACAACAACCACTGATCAGTGAAATGGTTTGTGTAAAGGAAGAAGAACAAGAGAGTGCCAAGCAGAATGAATCAGAAGGAAAGAATAGAGATGAAATTCAGCAGGTTCTGGAGAACCGGTACCGGAAATTTTGAGTAGTTCTGAGAACCGGCAAATACCACCTCTGGCTGGTCCCAGAGTGGGGTGGGAATGAAGATTTTGTAATATCCTCCCACTGCCACCCCCCACCAAGCCACACCCACAGAACCGGTAGTAAAAAAAAATCAATTTCACCACTGGAAAGAATGGTATGTTACAGGTTTCAATACCATTCAAGTTGGTGAAAAATGGAATCAGAGGAATAGTTAACCTGTCCTGAATCCTCCTGGTCAGCAAGCAGGACTCTTCATGTTTTCATGTGGAGAAAAACCTCCCCTTCAATCTTTAGGTTTGCCTTCTTGAAAAAGCAAAGCTTTTTTCATCTTAGCTTCATGCAATTTTTAAAAGTCAAACTTTAAAAATTAAAAGTGCCCAATTTAAGTGCCAGCTAAAACTTTTCACATCAAATAAATTAACTGGTCCGACATCAAAGACAGGGAAAAATTAAAAATTCAAGCATATGGTGGTCATCATCACCAAAGTCTTAAACTCTGTGTGGTGGTGTGGAGAGTCCACTATAATTAGTGGAATCTCAACTCTCTAATTTTCCGTTCATTTGAATTCCTTTTTTTTCAGCTACTGGTCCTCATTGGAGTTCGTTATCTTCAAACATCAATGAGGAATCTTCTTCTACAGGTGGATCCACTCTGTGACTCTGATGGCTGGTTATTTGAAAACAGTTTTGTGGAAATTGTCATGTGGAACATCACCAAAATTAACCATCTTGGCAAAGGGAAGCAAGTATCAAGTGCTTTGGATAATTCTAATATGGATGTTTGCACTGCAAACCACAATTCAGAAAATACTACCCCCAAATATATCCCTGCAGCTTAATTGAATGTAATACTAAAGAAGTGGCAACTGCATCACAATGTATAAAAACATGGCTGCCAACGTATCAAAGCAGAAAGAGGTAGTCAGTTTGTGTGATGTGCTATGCCCTGGCTGTGCCATACAATATATTAGTTTGCTTACTTGCTTTTGTTTCTCCCCACCTTAGCAACTCGTTTTGATGCTCAATCCTTAAAGAGATGGTGTTGGACCAATAACAGAATAAGAAGAGCCCAAAGCAGCATTTGGCACTCTGGGAATAATCTTAACAGTGAGGAGAATGGTGATTGTTGAGGGGGTTGCCACTCTTGAAAAGCAATCATTATTAAACAGGTCTAACAAAAAACAATTTTGAGCAGTGTTTGAAATAACATCTATAAACATGGTAACTTTTCTTATGTAAATTATAAGTATCAGTGAACATCTGGGATACCAAGTATAAAGAATAACATATCAGATGAATTACTGTTGGTTATTTTGTATCACTTGCACTACTTTGAGCATCTAATCCAGGGGTGGGAAGGAGGAGATCTGTAATTGCCAATTTCTCCTTGGCCATCTGTTGCCTACAAGTTGTGGAAAATGTATAAATAGGGCTGAGTCATTTGAGAATTTTGTTTAAGAATATATTCAGAATCAAATAACTATACTTAATAAGAAATTTATGTAAGTATACTTTGTATAATTAAAGTGTTTATCCTCACTGCTTTGAGTTATATATGGGATAAGTCAGGATAAAAATATTAAAACAAAAACAAACCCTGGTGGTTAATAAAAGGGCATGTAGTTCAGCCCTATTCTTAGTTTTCCACTAAAGGGGTCATCAGGCCAAGAGATTTATTTTTTAGAGATCAGAAAGACAAATCTGTTTCAACAAAAACAGATTCAAGTTGCAATTCTTATTCCAATTATTAATCAAAAGTCACTGATGACATTAGTAAGACAAGTATGAAAGATGCAACAGCATCTGCTTTGGTAACAGAAATAATTCAATGAAAATTTCTAGTATCATTTTCTCTATATGTGGGATGCAATTATAAGAATACTACTTTTTAATCTTGTTATGCATGGAAATTATCCATTACATTCAAGGGCCATATTATTAAAAAATGAGAAAAAAAGTAAATGTGAGTTAAAATCCCTGAACCAAGAGGATCACTTGGCCATTGAAAACTTAGCTTTCAGCACATGCAAAATCCAGCATCTGATTTACATGTGTTGATTTGCCTCACTGTGCTTTTTTCCAATATTTCACAGCCCCATGTGTGAACTGCAATGAAAATACTGTCATTTGAACTATGTCTCTGCCGTGTGTGTTCTGTCAGGCCCTTGGGAAATAAACTTGAATGAGAATGAGAAATGAGTAGGAATTTACTGAAGAAATTTCTAAAATCTGGGCTGCTCTTTGTAACATGGAAGTCATAGTTAATGGGCCATGGCAAGCTCTGAGGCAGAGAAGATATGTCAAAACTGAGGCCTTGATGTGGTCTCTGCCTTTTCTTCGCTCTTAAAGAGCAGTTTCTCTTCCATTCTGCAAGTTCCTACAGAACAGGCAGACTTCATGTCCCATCCAAAATTTGTATGCCAGCCAGAGTCCATATTGAGTTAGGTGGCCTTATAGAGATATTCCTCTCTCTTTTTCTATTCCTTAAGTTCCTCTGAACTAATTTAATGTTTTTATTACTTAGATTAACATTAGCCAGAAAGTCGACAGTAGGCATCTTTTTAACTGGCAGTGAGAAAAAAATGAGTTTGTATTACAGACACAAACAGAAAAAAAGGTCTTTATTTTTTATTGTATTTTTTTAAAAGAAGAAAGTAGGTAATGTTTAAATTTACATTACAATATAACATTTGGTACATATATTAAGGATTCCTTTTAGCATGGATTTTGTTTTATGAATTATTTTATGAATAACCTTACTATTTTACAAATATAATTATTTGAAATATTGTTATGTTTGTTGTATACAGTATAAAATGTTATTAGACTATATGTGGTAGATATGAGACTATGATCGTACCTTCTGAATAATGTATTCGTTATTTGTGTTCAATTATAATGTATAATATAGATTTTTAATCCCTCTTAAAAACTAATTTAGTCTGAAATTTGTTGGCCAATGCAAATAAAGACTACTTGCAATAAGAAATGGATATTTTTTTCCATTCCTGTTTTTCTGCAGTGCAGTTCCTTCCCATTTTGGGATAGGCCAAAAGCAAAGCATTTAATTTTTGATATACGTTAAAGCTAACTGGAACCTCTCAGAATTAACAAATTAACCTGCATTCTCATTCTGAAAGGATTCCCAATAAATATTAACTTCCTTTACAGCATACCTTGCTGTTATACTTTGTGTAGTGCTTCACCTTCAGGTTGTTATAATGCTGCACCCAAAGATAAGTCACGGGCAAAGTCAGTTACAGATTAGATTTATTTTGAGACCTGCTATACTAAAAGAGGAAACAAAAGCAACTAATGTGATAAGAGGAGATTAAATCCCTTTGTTCTTCTATCCAGATGCACTGAAACTATGTATGTGTTTAGAACTGCTGCTGCAAAAGAATGAAAATACTGTTGACTGTTTTTAATTTGGAAAACAAGTGGAAAAGGTCAGCTTACTGATGATCCAGGCAGTTCTGCTTTCGATCATTCAGCATTCATATTTGGGAAGTTATATGCATGCATTGTTTTTTCTGACCAAATTCAAGCCCACAGGTTTCCGTAAGCAGATGTGGGTTATTCGTTTTTCCTTAAACTAAAATTCTTCATATTCTTTGTGTGATGTTTTAGAAGTGAGGTGTTGACAATTTAGTCTCAAAGAGCTTGACACTCAGAGCAGGTGCCAATTAAATCCCAAAAAGACATGATTAGTTTCCTGGCTTCGAGCAATCTCTTCTATGATGCAATGTTGTCGCCACAACAAGTGAAGCTTCCGGTATCGTTCATGAGACAGGCGCAGAGGATTGCCTCTTCTTCAAAGAGAAATAAAAATACAATTATTGGGGTTTAAAAAATAATATTTAGCAGCATTTTATTTTATCTGCTCAGATACATCTCCCAGCATGAAAGGATTATACATTTGGAAAGGCCCATTCAGGCCAATTAATTCAACCAGTTAAAAATCTCCAACAGATGCAGTTGATCAGTTCCTTAGGCCCAGGAGAACCCACCAACTTGCTGGGTAATTGGTTCCACTGCTAAAGGGTTCTTACTACTGGGTAGTTTTAGTTAATTCACAGAAAAATATTTAGAAGCAATAACATCAGGCACAAATCTAACCTCAAATTTTCACTAGCAAACCAGTCTCAGGAAATTAAGGGACATGTTACCGGCACTTTTATGTCACAGTAGCAGTGGTGGGCTCCTATTGGTTTGGACTGGTTTGGCTGAACCAGAAGTAGTTTGGCAAACTGAGTCACTGGAACCAGCAGCGACCTAGGCCTCCTGCCACACCCCTGAACCGGTTCCCTGGGCGGCTTCATATGCACTGCCATCTTGTTTTTCAATTCTGCACATGCACAGAACAATTTTAATTGCATTGTGCATGCGCATCAAGCACGCATCAAGAAAGCGCATCAAGCACACACGCACACAAGCACACCGGCAGTATTGCCTGCCAGAACCCATCCCTGCACAGTAGGAATAAATAAAAGAATGAAGAAAAACTAGCATCCACTGATGATACAGCTTCTTACAAAATAAAAAGAAAACAGTAACTTACATCAGATTTGGATCGGTTTCTCCATATTCATCCAGATAAGGCGCAGGACAGAATGAACCTCTATTTTTGCCACCAATCAGCAGAACCCTGCAGTCTCTGATTCTTAAGGAGAAAATAGGAAAAAACAGTTGAAAAAAATCTGAAACCTACTAACAGAAAGTTGCTGGCAAGCTTAGTACAAAATGTTAAGAATGTGCAAACAAAGAAGATCATATCTAAAGAAAGTCTGCGGAAAAAGTTTCCAACTTATTTTTCTCTGCTAGATAGCATACCTACCTGTTCTACTATTCCCAAGGATCACAGTTTTGTTAAGTGGGGAGTGTTATGACATAACACTCCCCATTTAACAGTGGGGAGTCAAGGTGGCGCAGTGGTTAGGGTGCAGTACTGCAGGCCACTTCAGCTGACTGCTATCTGCAGTTCAGCGGTTCAAATCTCACCGGCTCAAGGTTGACTCAGCCTTCCAAGGTGGGTGAAATGAGGACCCAGACTGTGGGGGCGATATACTGACTCTGTAAACCGCTTAGAGAGGGCTGAAAGCCCTATGAAGCGGTATATAAGTCTAACTGCTATTGCTATTGCTACATGGGCAAACCCTCCCAAGATAAACACTGACATGAGCAACAAACCTCCCCGCCCCAAATAAACACTGATATCTACTCTGAATATTGTAAGGCAATTTCAATTCCCAGAATTCCCCAGCCAGCTCGGGAATATCTTAAAGTTGGTAAAGGTTGAGAAACATAGATCTATGATTCCTTTTTACTGAAGACACAATCCAATTTTAGGAATCATCCCAGTCTTTGTTAACTGCACTATAATCCATCCAAATTAGCTGCTTATCCCTCCATGAATAAAAGAAGGCAGAAACATTATTTTTACCCACTTCCTTCCTTGAGTTGGCATCTAAATTATGGATGCTATTTTCCAATATATCTGGCATGCACAAGATTGAGAATCCATCATCATGCCCCAATTAGCTTAGATCAGCTTTATTTTCCAGCTGTCACTTACTTGAGAAAAATACAAACTCCAGCACCACAAGAAATTGCATGTGAATTGCAAGCCCCCAACTCTTCTCCATTTACTAGCACCTGGCAGCAGCTGTTTTGAGAACACAACATAGCCCCACAAAACAAACATAGGACAGGATGCTTGGTTTCATCATCAGAAGATCGAGGGCACCTGGAAATGTAAAATTAATTAGACAATGAGATTTGGAACCAAGATAGCTATTTTGAAAGACACTCTTATACTCTGCTAAATCAGTGGTTCCCAACCTTTTTTTGGCCATGCCCCACCTAAGCATCTCTAAAATCCTGATGTCCCCCTTGTAACATATAATTCTTATTTTACTCAGAAAATGAATTCTACTCACAAGAGGAAGCCTAAAACTTATTTAAGCTTGGTTTAAACAAGGTTCAAATTGCCCCCATTAAAAATCAAATTGCCCTCCTGTGGGGTGTTGGCCCCTCGTTGGGAACTACTGTGCGAAATCATCAACAAACACTATTTCATCGCTGATATTCGTACAATGAGACAATTAGAAAGTAGATAATAGCATGTATTTTTTGGCATTGTTATATTTCACTGCAAATACAAATCAGCTACAATGAAGAGTGAAACTAGCTAGCTGCAAATAGTTTTATATTAATACAGACTTATACCTAAGAGACTTGGGACAGTTTCAGAAATATGAAATCACTGTTGGTTTTAATATTCAAATGTTAGTGTGTTCACAAAGAAATCTGGAACTGTCAATTAGAATCTGATGATTCAATCTGAAACTGTATTGAAAATTTAGCTATCATATGTTGATTTGTTTCTTTAAATGGACAGCAAAGAGAAAAATAATGGATTGAGATTGATTTTTTATTTATCCTTAATTCAGTTCAATGAAATAATAAGTGTTTCTAATCAGCAGATTTCTCACCTAAATTGAGATCCTTGGTTCAAAAGGCAGCTGTAGTCTTCTGGAAGCGCTATCAATTTATTTCTTTCCCTTGGATATCTAGTTGTTCAAACAAAAAGAATTACTGTATGCTAGGATTCAATGGCGTCACCTGCTAGAGCAGTATTTTTCAACCTTTACAACTTGAAGGTGTGGACTTCAACTCCCAGAATTCCCCACCCAATATAAAATCCACAGATCTTCAAACTGCCAAGATTGAGAAACACTGTGTAAAAGTAGAGCCAGAAAAATTAATTTTACCTTATTGCAATACTTTTTCCCTCCAAGAAGCAAAGCACAGCAGGATCAGTGCACCACCTGTTTGAAAAACTTTCTATCAGTCTTGTCAGTGGCAAAAACAAGGAGAAAGTCATATAATCCTAAATGGAAGAAATGTTTAGGCCCCTGAGTATAGTTTCCTATTCAGGTGGGACTCTATTAAACCATCTCAAAAGATGGTTGACCAGCTGTTGAACAAATTGAGCAAAGGGGAATATAGAATGTCTCTTGATCACTGGTTCAATGTTGAATTGCTCTATCCAATTAAACAGCTTTTCCTAACATTCAGCTGGAATATGTCTTATTTCACATAACAAAATTATTCTGTGGACTGCACTTTGAGGCAGCAAGGGAAAGGTTTTAGTCTTATTCAGTGTGACACTCATTAGAATAGTTGAAATTGCTATCATGTCTCTCAGTAACTTTTCTCAAGGTAAACCTATCCACTGCTCTCACGCTTTTCTCTTAAGCATCTTCTCTCTGATCAACCTCACTGCTTTTTTTGTATTTGCCACAATTTTTCAGAATCTCTTTAAAAATATCTTGCTCAGAATCAAACCATTCAATATAGAATGGAATTACTTCTTTCTACTGACATAGCCAAAAGTCCATTTGCCTTTTTAACAGTGATGTCACGCTGCTGAATCTCTAGATATCTGCATGAGAATCTTACCCTGACAAACACCAGTGCCGGCTGGCAACTACGCGGAGGAGAGCCTTTTCTGTAGCAGCTCCGACCCTCTGGAACGATCTCCCCGTGGAGATTCGTACCCTCACCACCCTTCAGACCTTCCGCACAGCCCTCAAGATCTGGCTATCCCGCCAGGCCTGGGGGTAAAGACCATAATTTGCCCCCACCCAAATGTTAAATGAATGTTGCTTGATTTTAATTATATACTGTGTTTTTATGTTATTGTATGTCTTCCCCTCCCATATAAGTTGTTAGCCGCCCTGAGTCCCCTCAGGGAAAAGGGCGGCCTATAAATAAACGCAACTAATAACTAACTAATAAACACATTTCAAGCACTTATATTTGAACAGGTAAGTGCACGGCTGTCAAGATGCTGAGGAACTCTGAGAGTAGAGAACAGTGGCCAAGCACACAGCAGGTCATGCCTTTCCATTATTAGTTCTTAAAATCAGCTTTCCCATGAGCCATCCCTTTAATCTTTTTGTTCTTACGTCTGCAAATCTCACTTTGGAATTAATTCAAGCTGTTTTCATTCCTGCCTCCTAGAGAAACTCCTATGCTTACCGCAAGTCTGAGGATTGGCTCTTCCTATTCATCATTTTGCACTTTTATACATGCTAACTTTTGATTTTTCTAAACAAATGCATCAGTCTGACTAATTTTCTCAAAGAGGATCCCAAGAGCAACCTGAAAGTGCTTTCCTAAGGTTTAAGATAAAGGAGAGCTTAGCTTCCTCAAATCAAAATCACAGATAAGCAATTATTATGTATAAAATTACTTAGAATTGTTTTATATTTTATTATTATTAAATATGATTACCATACTTTTCACACTATAAGGTGCTCTGGACTACAAGACACACCTAGCTTTTGGAGAGGAAAACCCCAAATTTCTGGCCTCTGCCTCCCAGAAATTTCTGGGAGGTAGAGGCCAAAGGGCGGGGGCCAGCAGGTGGATGAGGCTTCGGCAACATTCACTCTATGAGATGCACAAACATTTCCACCCACTTTTGGGCTGTATGTGTGCCTTATAGTCCAAAAAATAAGGTAAATGAATACTAAACTTTTTAATCTACTTATATTTAGGTCATGGTTGTTCTCTATTGGCAGTCTGCTTCCTAACACATATACAAAATGAGAATGAGTAGTATGTGGTTCACTGGACTGTGAGAACCCATATATTATCTTAGTATGTTGTGTATCAATTAATAATACAGTTCATTTGTTTGGCTATAGCATATTAGCTGTTGTTTTTTTATCAATAAAGAATACCTTTGAAGTAAGGGCTCCACAATAGTCCAATACTCTTGGAAAAGCATGAAGAGATTTGTAGGTAGAGACAGATAATCACAAAGTGCCTTGAACTGATCTTCCTCTGAAACTGTTAAAAGAATAATTTTAGATATTAGATACAATATAATAATTAGATATTAATCGCACCACCTAGGATAAAAGCTTTCTCTATTCAAAAACTGCAGTCTACACAGTCCATCAATTGAATCAGTATGAAAAATACTGTAAATAACCAGAATGAGACAATAGTCTGCACATAAGGAATTCATGAAGATTCTGGTTCTTACAGATGAGCAGAGCTGCTGGTTTATTTTCTTGGTGACTGTAACCTTAATAATTCAAGCTGTAACAGCTTTCTTACACTGGGGAAAAACAAGAGGCTTCTTATATAACAACCAATTGCCATGCTGATCATTTCTGTAAAGGATGTGAAATTCTACCTCTCAGATGGCAAACTGACACTGAAGAGTTAGCAAGAAATTAGGACTATTTGCTCTCCAGTCAGAAAGAGCCCCAATGCACAGAGCATTGAGCTTCTATAATTTAATGTGTCTTTTTTGGGGGGTGGGGTGGGAACTTTAATAATAAGCATTACGCTGCCCCCTTTTTATATTCCTGATAATTGCAGTTACCAGAAAACAGCAAAGAGCAATATTTTAAGAAGAGGGTTTTCAATGGCAAGTACTGCTTGAAATTGAAAATGTGATGGATGTGAATTGATATTATAAATTTTACCCACATTTAATAGCACATTTTGTTTCCTGAACAATTTGAACTCAATTTGAACACCTCAAAGTTAAGGAGGTAGCCTACTCAGGTACTTACCGGATGAAAGTTCTTCAGGTGGAGGTACTGCCAGCAGATAATGGAAGAATAAAGCAGCGCACCGGAGATAGGGGGTGATGCCTTTCTTTATGCAATCCCACAAATACCAACCTGGAACTTGCAAGCTGTAACAACTGTAACAATTCAAATACAATTAGTGTTTTCAAAATTTTGAAATTGGATTAAAATCCTAACCGATTAAAAATAAATGACCAGGGCATAGTGGAAAAATATGTATTATAAAAAACCTCTCACCAAAGCTGTTGATGCTGTTTTTTAAAAAAAAGTATTCCTTCATCTGCTATGCTCCAAAATAAAAACCTTTTTTTGGCATCAAGAAATATATATTTGATAACATTTATGGAAAAGTGGCAAAAATAATCTCACTCTTGAAGTACCCAGTTATATTCAAATAATATACAACCAGTTACTGTTATTAAAAGGGCTGCTAAGCAGATTGTTATAAAGGCATTTTTATGCTCTGCTTTCCTTTTACTGTTTATCACCTTTTCTCCTCTGTGTGGCTCTGTCAAAAGTCATGTTATTTATTTTGTTAAATTGTTTAGATAAACCTTCTCAGAGAGAGATAAAGTATAATCTTTATTGTCATTGTATTTAAATACAACGAAATTGGTTAAAGCCTAAATCCACTGTGACACCAGGAGCTCAAAGCCACACAGCAGATAGACTTAAGGTGGAACATAACTCTGAAATAAGAACTGCATAACTGTATAATTAACTGTAACTTTGGAAGTGGACATCATGGAAAACTGGGAATTTGAAGACCTATGTGAAAAATTTAAAAATATACATAAATCAGTAAAATCAAGCTTTATTAGAATTTTAAATCCAGAGAAGCAGATAGCTATAGAAGAACTCAGAGAAGAAGGTGGGGGGAGACATTGAAGGAGTAGAAGCGGAGGGAAATAAAAAGCAGACAAAAAACTCCTTTGTTCCCGGCAATGGTGTAGGGAAAATTGTGAAATGGGGAGATGTCCCAACAAAAGGGAAAACAAAGCTGACGGCATAAGGAAAATTGAAGCAGGTGGTTATGGCCCAACAAAGAGGAACATAAATTCTTCTTTTGGTCACCTGGGGAAATTTGAAGGGAGTGGATCTGTCAAAATAAAGGAAAGGGAGAAAACAGGAGTGGGACAAAAGACTTACCAGGAAAAAACCATATAATTAGAAACTACTATATGGGAAAATATAAAGTTAAGATAAGGGCTTTATTCCTAATAAAATGGAGTTGCTAACTGGTTGAACAAGATAATGGAAAGATAACTAAATAAAAGTTAAAATATATGGAATATGGATAAATATGAAACATATGGGGAGCTTGTAAAGCAGAGGTTTGGGATTTACCTATTTTACATGATAATTGAATTGAGTTGCGAATTGAGTGAATATGACAATAGAAGAACAACTAAGCATGGGTCAAAATCTATGAAACATGGACGTACATAGAACTTTTAAGATGATGAACAAAGTGAGATGTTAATCACTTGTTATTTTATATAATACATTAAAGGAAGTGTAAGGAACATTGAACAGCGAAGATTGCCATCTAGAGACAATTAAGGGTAATCTAATCCAAGGTATAGAAAAATGGAGGGAACATGAAATATACCTACAATGGGAAACTATTGTGATAAAAAGACAGAATCACAAATTGGGGGCATGTAAGGATATACAACTATATAAAGATAATGATGAAAATAGCTGGGAATTGGAACCAGGTCTACAGCTCAACCAAAATTAGGTGTGTGGGGGGGGGGGGGGTTAAAGCACAATGACTATATATGTATACTTTTTTTTCAACTAAAAAGGAGGAGAAAAATTAAATATGTGTATCGAAAAAGAATTATAAATACCATCAACATAAAAGGGAGCTTGGGGAGGGAGGGAGGAACATAACATTTTCTAGCTAAATTTTTATTTTTTACTGCCCTAATCCCCTTTTCTCATGAGATTTATTCACTGATATGTTTGTACAACATATTAGTAAATGTCATAAGCAAGTTACTGATTGTGAATCTCTGAATTGAAGAAATCTTTCCCCCATTCTTTTGAAGAATGTGGGACACCAATGCAACACAACGTGTTTATCTTACCGATTTGTGTATCTGCATATTTCTTTGTAAAAAGCTTCAGCAGCACGCGTTTCTTCACTATCATTCAGTATCTGAGCAGAGGAACAATCTGAAAAGATCATTATTGGCAATTAATAACTACTGTCAAATCTGATTTATTTATGAATGTTTGTATCTGGTGAATCATCATAATAGTACCAATATCACCTTTGAACCCAGCGAAAGATAAAAATAGACAGCACAGCACCCCAGCTGGGAACTGTCTAATAATATTTCCATCTTGCCTGGATTTAATTGCACATTTTCTTTCTCATCCAGCTCATCAGTTTTTGCATTTTGAAAATATGAATTGAATGGCAAGGGGAATCAGAGCTGAAAGCTACCAGCACATCAATGGCATCCCACTCTAAGTTCTGTATGAATCTTCCATTGATTTTGCATAGGTACAGCCATGGAAACATGACGAAATCCAGCAGGTTATCATAGATCAGTGGCTTAGTTACTGAATAGCACAATCCCAAGGACAACTCTTGGTTTACCAAGACCTGAACAACTACAAAGGAGGGCCACCCAAGTCCCAAAGAATATTTTGCCCAAATGTACTGAAAAGTACCAAGAAGTCCAACTAGCAGAACTATACTGCTCCATAAAGAAACCAAAGTAAATTCAATACTGCATCCCAATTGAAAACCAAATTAAAATGGCGGTGGCAATCATATACATTCCATCTGGATACATACAATCCAGGTCAGGTTAAACACCGTAACACTGCTAAATGCCAATTAATTCCTACCTTCCAGCCCATGAAAGACAAACATATAGTAAAAAAAATTCACCTCTTTCCAAAATAATATGCAAAAAGAAAAAAGGAAAATCACTGGAAAATACCTACAGAGAAACATATTTGTTTTGTGCCAATCAAAAAATTAACCCTACATATATACTTATATATTCATTATTAAATTACTAACATTTAAGTAAATTCTGTTTGCAATAAACAAGGAAGTTAAGCAAATAGATCAGTATATATAGTGTGTAACTTTAAAGTTGTTAAATAAATGATAGAGCATGAGTATTCTTTTAGCTACAATATCAATCTTTTACTGAATACAAAACGTTAACATCCTTACTGATCTACTATAATTATTTATTCATTTAAATCATATATCATTTTTTTCTTTTAAAAGTATTCTGAATCAGTAATACTGAAAACAATATGCAAATACACAAAGAAAATACAGTACCTGCAAATAAGACCTGCATCAAAGCTTGTAGAACTGATCAGAGTCTACTGAGATCAACTGATTCTGGAAGCCTATTTATCAGATAGTGGGGAAAGTCTCTTTAAGTACCCACATCCTATACTATTTCATATTTTATTGATTAATATCAATATACTAAATTAAGCCTGGCGCAGCCATTGGTACATTCGTAACTGGGGTGGGGAAACAAACATGAGAAAAAGGAACAAATGTACAGATGGGTTGACCAGGAAATATACCTGAAAATCAAAAACTAAAAAATATTGTGCAATGATATTATCCTCACCAGAATGCTCTCTTCTGTTCACAACTGTTGGCAGAGCATGAATCTATATTTCTCAGGCCTAAGTCTACAGCCACTAATGCCAGGACTATGAGAGAAGTGGATTTGATCAATGGATTTCTGGGCTCTATTTATTTTCTTGTACTGTTAAGTTAGGGAAGGTAGGCAGGAATACACACAGTACTATTATACATATAAATGGAAAGGAAAAAAAAACTTTGGCAGAAGAATCTCAAAGTGATTTAACCTATTATATAAAAACCATTAAAACCAAATATACCTTCATCTGCTGTTGTAGTAAGAATAATTTGGGTTATGTGTGCCATAGTAAACAAATGGAAGAGGTAGAGTTGATTGCAAGCTGAGCTAATAGCTGAAGGTTGCAAGCCTACATTATCCTCCCAATACAAAGATGGAAATGACAACACAGATCCAACCTACAAAGGAAATAAGAAACTGGTTAACTCGGCTTTCATAATAGATGTTTAAAATAGCTATGCATGCAACATATGAAATATGCTTTAAAAATAAAAGTTCTATAAATCACATCCAATCAAAACCATTAGATCTGATACCACATTTTAAAATTAATTAATGTTAAGATGGATATAGAAATGATCTGAAATCAAATCCAAATAAAAACAAATGTCATCTCAATGTATTATTTTGAACAACTACATAAAAGAACAGTTACAGATATGATTCTAGAGGAGGAAAAAAACAACCTGTATTGGATCTACATGGTAAGTTTCAAAAAATAACAGGGGTGGGTTTCAACCGGTTCGCGGCGGTCCCCGCGATCCGGTTGGTCGCCGAACCCCGAAGTAAGTAACTTCTGGGAACGGCGAAGCCCCCCCCCCGCGCCCGCGCCTTACCCGGTTTTGCCGAATTCTGCGCTTCCACGCATGCGCAGGACGCATACAGCGCCTGCACGATCCTCCAGGAGCAGCTGGAGCATCGCACAGACGCTAGTACGCATGCGCGCGGCATGCGCATGCACACGCGTGCGGTGCGCATGCGCAAGGACGCCGCTGGCCTCGTTCCAACCGAACCGGTTGGAACGGGGCGAGAAACCCACCCCTGAAAAATAAGGAACATTAATATTAGAAGAAGCCATCAATACACTTACCAAAACATGGAAGAGGTCTACTTCTAAAAGAGATGGTGTGCCTTCCACTTTTAAATTGGGCAAAAGAACTACAAAAGCAAAACAAACATTTCAGAAAATGGTACAGTAAACTGAAATAGCAATAACACTTAGACTTATATACCGCTTCACAGTGCTTTTACAGACCTGAGTCAGCATATTGCCCCCAACAATCTGGGTCCTCATTTTACCCATCATGGAAGGATGGAAGGATGAGTCAACCTTGACTTGAACTGCCAAACTGCTGGCAATCAGCAGTCAGCAGAAGTAGCCTGCACCACTACGCAATACATTGTTAACATTATTGTCATGAGTATATATCCTTTCCCTTAGATAGCTAAACTCCTCTAGACAAATGATAATGTATTCCAAAAACTCAAGAAGCACAACCTGGCATGATAAAGCAGTTAGTGCCTTTATCTAGTATTTGCTGCCACTATCTTCCTTCTTCCCTCCAAGATAGCTAGAGGATCAATGCAAAATAAAATGCCTTCCCCTTTCTGTTAACAAAGAAACACACGGTCATTTTGAGCCCTCTACTGTATCCGGTAATCAATCTGGAGCACTCTGGGCCTTTCAATGTTACCAAATTATAAGCTCCTCGAGGCAACAACCTGTCTGTTTAAAATAGTACTTAAAGAGTTTATTAAGGCACACGGCAGCAAGGAAAAACACAGAGGTGCATTTAAAGAAAAGGTTGGACTAAACTTCAAAAGAGAAGTGGAACAGATTTGTCTAAGAATGAGTTTAAGCCTAAAAAAGTGAACCTGCAGAAAATTGCTATGGTTTGAGCACAAACAAAACAAATTCATAATCAAATAAATGCACTACACTTAGACGTTTGTTGTCATACTTTCCTGTCTTGAACCCTAGAAAATTACAGCTGCAAATCTGCACTGCTTTTACAGGCAGTTCTCGACTTACGTCATTTAGTAATAACGGCATTGAAAAAAGTGACTTATGACTGTTTTTCACACTTTCGACCATTGCAACATCCCAATGATCACATGGTCAAACTTCAGACCTTTACCACTGACTGATATTTATAACAGTTGCAGTGTTATGTGATCACCTTTTGCTACATTCTGACAAGCCAAGTCAATGGGGAAGCTAGATTCACTTAACAACCGTGTCACTAACTTAACAATTGCAGCGATTCACTTAATAACTGTGGCATGAAAGATTGTAAAATGGGGCAAAATTCACTTAACAAATGTCTTGCTCAGGAATAGAAGGTTTGGGCTTAATTGTGGCCATAAGTTGAGAACCACCTATATTCCCTTTCTAGCTTCCCACCAACACCTGCTGCTCCAGAAAAACTTCAACAAAACAAAAGCCTCCAATAAACTCTTTCTTTAACATTTAATCTCAAAGTGAGGTTGTTCTTGCTTAGATATTTAGCCAATTATCCCTCACATAGGTATCTTTATGAAGGAACGGGTCAACAGGCAAATATTTATATATATATTATATCATCACAAAATGACACGATTTACATAATTGTAATTTTGATATTATCATGATGTTATTGATGACTGTTGATAAAATCTACAAGTGTATGTATTTTGATCTAACGGAGTGTTTAGAGTCTTATCAAAATGCACAACTGCATTAGGAAAGAAACATTTGGAAGAAGATTTGAAATATATTCCAAATCTTGTGATGAAAAACGCATTACCTCCTAGGAGACGTACAAGATGTTGTTGGATCACATGTTGGGGCACTGTAGTCCTCTGAACAGCTGCAAATTGTACCAGTGCTTTAAGGCCACTGTGCTAGAAGTGCAAGAAGAAACAGACAGAAGTTTTAATGAAACTGTTCTCTTATTCTTTTTCTTAAAGAATCTTATCTTCAGTGCTTGAAGAATTAGGTCAGTATATACCTAAATAGCAAACACGGGGGGAAATACACATGTAGAGAAAGATTTACTTCCCCTTGCTAAGAATTTATATATTATGAATTGAGAAAATAAACATTCAATGTACAATCTGAAAAAACTGCTTAAAAATATCTAGCCCTTGAACATATGTTTAGCAAATAGTGAACATACAGTGAAATCCAACTAGGTTATGGTCAGCTACTGTGTTTCCTCAAAAATAGGACCTCTCCCCAAAATAAGCGCTATCCCAATTTCCATAACTGCACCAAATATAAGCCCTATTCCTAAAGTAAGCCCTACTTAAGAGCCTGTGCATCTAGCCGCCTGCCCATTCTGTCTGGTTGCTGCTGACACAAGGCGGGGGGAGAGGGCTACTGTGGCCATGAAGTGAGGGGGTGGAGGCGCTGGAGAATGAAACAAGGCGTGGAAGACGAAGCTTCTCCTTGTTTACCTTGCCACCTGCTTTCCAGCTCCGGCCCAGCTCCCCTTGCTTCCCCAAAGCACCCTTCACTAATCTGCTTTCCAGCTCCGCTGCGTGCAGGGCAACAAAAGAAGTTTGTGGGACTAAAAAAAAAAAGATCAATCAGATCTTCCAACTTCTCAGGGGGGAAAAAAGATCCCGCAGTGTTGGAAGGTCTGATTGAACTTTTTTTTTTTTGAAGTCCCATAGTCTTTTTTGTTGCTCTGCATGTGTCGGCGGAGAATATAGCTGGAAAGCAGGTTAGTGAAGAGATGCTTTTGGGAAGAGAGGGGAGCATGGTGGGAGTTGGAAAGCAGGTGGCAAGGCAAACTCCCCAAGGGCTCCAGACAACAGATGGTGGAACAGGAGTGGTGGCAGGAGGCGCCCCACTGGTTGCCGCCGTGTGAGACAGGGAAGGGGCTGTTCCAGCTAATGTTGCCTTACTCCATCAACATCAAGATTCTGCAGGCTGGATGGCCAAGGATACTATTGGGGCTTTGTCCTCCATTCCCCTGCCTAGCTTCATCCTCTACCATCCCACTGCCTCACTTAGTGGCTGCGGCATCAGAGCAATGCTCAGCCTCCTGCTTCATTGCAGCAGCATGTAAGGAGAAGAAGCAGGCCGGTGATCTGCACAGGGCTTCTGAAGCCGCCGCCACAAGGCCTGGCAGTTATCGACATGTTGATGGCCTGGCTGCGGGGCCTTCTGGCAAGCTGTTGCAGGGCACGTGGAGCAGCTTAGCACTCCAACCTTGCTTCTTCCTCCACTACCCTTCTTCTTGCTTCGTCCTCCATCCCCCTTCTTGCTTTGTCCTCAACCCCCCCATCTCGCCTCCTGCTCCATTGTGACCTCAAAAAATAAGTCCTACCCCCAAAATAAACCCTAGTGCTTATTTTGGCGACCAAAAATTTGTAAGACCGGGTCTTATTTTTGGGGAAACACGATATTTAGCTTGAGGTCCTTCTTCATAAAAAACAAAAGTGCAGAATGCAACTACAGCATCTTTAGCACAATCCAGTATCTGTTTAAGTATACCTATTATTTGGAAGTGTCTTACAAGAAGAGATAATAACTAGGAATAGAAAATAATAACTCAAGAAAAAAATCACAATTTTATCTGGATCAGTACTCATAAGCCTTTACCTTGGCAATGGATAAAAACACATTTATTACTAGTCATTCATACCTGTCTACTTTGTAGAGAGCCAAATAAAGCCTTGCCCTCATCTTCTAGAAGATTTTCTTTAAAAGCAAGAAGAAAATGTAAAGTGAATAAGGTATACTTTAATAGTGGTCAAAAATTGCCAGATCTTTACAGCTCACTTCCAATAATCTCTATGAATTGCTACTTTCAATGCGATAGGATAAGATTTTGGTTTTAATGCAATTCGATAGGTATCAAAAACCTTGTTTTCGCTGTGACAGTTTATTTTTATATCTGGCATGCTTTCATGTCAGAGTTGGTGTAGCACAGGGGTCAGCAAACTGAGGCTCTGGAGCCGCATGTGGCTCTTTCCTCCCTATGCTGCGGCTTCGTCACTGGTTGGTGCCACAATTTTGAGAGGAGCTTCGGGGGGGGGGGGGGGAAGAGAAGCACAGTGAGCCAGGAGAAGACTCTATGGCAAGGGGAGGGTTTTCCAGTTGTCTCCACAATTGATAGGGCCTTCGGTTATGACAGGTAGAGGAAAAAGTACGCCACGCTTGGAGGAGACTCTATGGTGGGGGAACTGAACTTCTGGTCAGCTCCAGAATTGAACAGGGGGCTTCCGGTTAGGACCTTTGTGGCTCCCGGTGTTTTCTTTTCTGTGGGAAACGGGTCCAAATGGCTCTTTGAGTGTTTAAGTTTGCCAACCCCTGATGTAGCACAACATCTAAGAGTGATGTATCAATTCATTTGTTCAAATCTCATTTTATTTGTTCATTCTTTTCACTTGAAATCTGCCATATCAATAACAAATTATAATTGTATTAAATTGTACAGAATTTATTTCTAGGAGCCTTATCAGAAACAAGCTTCATTATAGTTAGACTTAGTCTAAATTAGCAGTTCTGTTTCAGCTTATTGGATTTGCACAGGTATAGATGTGTTACATCTGATTAGTAATGCACTAGTGCACAGAATAGTCTCCTTTCGTTTTTCAATACTAGAAATTGAATACTAGAATACTATTAGAAATTGAAGTACAAAGTAGAATTATTTAATAAACCAAGGCTTAGCCGATGGATATTATTAAACATGATATTAGCCATGGGCATTTAAATGTTTCTTGTGTTATACCTAAACATAATCCTTGTACCAAGTCTAGAGCAACAAATATTTTCCCATCTATGACAATTTCTAAAATGGTTTTGTGGTGGATAGTACTATTATTACCAGTTAAATGAGTACTGGGGGGGGGGGAGAACCTTATAAAAAGTAGTATTTTCTGAAATTAAAATAAAAAAATTCACTATCCACTTTTAGCAGCAGAGAATGTTAATGGGGACTGTAGGGGTCTAACTTCTGTCTAGCATAATTCCACATTATGCAGACAGCAAGATGAGTGACATATAAATTTAATAAATACATTTAGCATTCTCTGTACCAAGGCTTTATTAACTACTTTAAATAGCTTTTCTTTATTTTCAAAAATATAGTTGCTTACTATTTTAGGTTAAAAAACAAATAATTTTTTTTTATTTCAAATGGTCTCATAAATTCAAATTTTTGGCTTACCTAAACACTGGATTGTAAAAGCACAAGTGCTCCAAGTCATCATAGGAATACGTGGATCAACTTCATTAGGGGCAACTTGTAATCCAATTCTATAAATTGCTGTGGCAAAGAGAACCACCATCTCTTTAATGCTGTTTGAATATTCAATTCTGTGAAAGGAATCCAGAAGTTGTGAACTGGTGATGATAATGTTCAAAAGATAAATTGTTACATACCTAATTATGTCAGAAATATGCAATACTAAACTTCATTGAAAACTATAATTCCTGGCATCAGGCTTGAAATTTTAGTCCTTCAGGTTAGATGTGTTTGCTCAATGGAAAACAGTACTGTAGTTTAACAAAATGGATAACTTTCAGCTCTGTGGACTTCAATTATTAGAATACTTAGCAAAGGCTATGTGGGCAGCAAAAGTCTGGGGATTGAAGTCCTCATTGCTGGAAATTATCCTGTTGGATACACTAGACTAGGGATATCAAACTTGATTTCAGTGAGGGCCGCATCAGGGTTGTATTTGACCGGGGTGGTGTGGGGGAGTCATGGCCTGGGTAGGCATGGCCAGCTTGACATCACTCATGTCAGGGGCACCTGTGGTGGCCCGAGTCTTCTGCCAGCAAAAATGGCAGAAAATCTCCATTTTTGGCTGGGATGGCCTTCTGCAACCCTTTGCCAGTGAAAATGGAGCTTGGGAGAGTCCTCCCCAACTTTGTTTTCACTGGCAGAGGGTTGAAGGAGGCCATCCCAGCCAAAAACAGAGATTGGGAACCCGTTTTGATGGCAGAGGCACTGCGGGCTGGTCCTTCGCTGTTTCCAGAGTGGCCCCACATGCCAGATTTAAGCACCCGTTGGGCTGGATCCAGCCCATGGGCCTTGAGTTTGACACCCCTGAACTAGACTGTATCATTCTTTGTTCTTTACACAATTAAAGTAAATTTTAATACTAAACTTAAACCAGTTGAAGTTACATTCCTAAAGCAATCATTAGTGACTAGCTGGAATTCAAATTAATGGTTTTTCTTTTTGTTTGTCTGAACAACAAAGCGAGAGACAATAAAAATAAACTGTATAAATGGGCTTCATTATAACATTTTCAATAAAAATACTTCATTTAAACATAACAGTACATTAAAAAGGTAACATAGAAAGCATATTGTCACCGTATGATATAATTATTTTATAAGATATGCTATGTATACTGTAGCTTTTAACGGAATGTCCATTTTTATGAACTAACTAGTATAGTTACCCTTTATTCAGTAACTGTATAAAGTTTCAAAATATTTCATGAACAAGAAATATTTCAGTTGAATTTATCTCTTGGATATAGAAGAAACATGCATATGTAAAGTTGCTAATTTATGATAGATAGATAAATAGATAGATAGATAGATAGATAGATAGATAGATAGATAGATAGATAGATTGATTCACAATATACATGTAACAAATACATTATAAGTGTAACACAATACTTACAATGGCTGAACTCCAAAGCTAAGTATAGAATGGAATTCAGATGAAGCATCTTCCATTTCTTTATTAAGTAAAGATGGGGCAATTTTGGTTTCTTCAAAAATCAAATAAAAGATTGTTACATTTTGATTTCAACTAACTGAAATAAATACTTTTACTATAAAAGAATCTTACTTTTATTATAAAAATGCAGTTTAATCATTTGGTCAACATTTCTATTTAGCCATATGAGAAATTAAATAGCCTTGATGGAATGCATAAAGTTGTGTAATTTCTCTCATTTTAACGTTAGTGACCTTAAAATGTAGAAATAATGACAAAGTCATCCTAATGCAATATACTAATATAGACAATAAACTAAGAAGGAATCAATAAATCATAAAAGAAATAGAATATTGACTGCACCAGTAAAATACGGCCAGAAAAAAAAAGATTATGAGAAATAATAAAGATCAATGGAAGCAATTATGTAACTGGAAAACAAATGGGATTACATCTTAACCCATTCAACAGCATCTTAAAAGTGTTATTCTCAATTCTAAAATTCTCCATGAGGTTCACTAACCTTTATTGTTTTTCTTGTTGTAACCAGCTATCCGAGCCATAACAATCTCTAGCCACTTGGACAAAGACAGAAGCTGAGCTACCATTTCTGCATCCTCACTGGCAATACAAAAAGAGAGCCATGGAATGTGCGTGTTTTACACACAAAACATCATTTAAAAAGCTATTGGGTTACAATGGTGATTATTCAAATATGAACTGATCTTGCAGTGGTTGTTCTAGCTTTCAAAAATTGGTATTTCCTACAAAGCTGAGAAAGATCTTACACTGGACAATTTGTTAATAAAATGCTCATACAGATAGTCCTTGACTTACAACCATTTGAAGTTACAATAGCACTGAAAAAAGTGACAAGACAAATTTTCACGCTTATGATGACTGCAACATCTCCAGGGTCAGGTCATCAAAATTCAAATGCTTGGCAACCGGCATGTATTTATCAGAGCTGCACTGTAGTGTGTGTCATGTGATCATATTTGTGATCTTCCCAGCTGCCTTCTGACAAGCACAATCAAGGAGGGAAGCCAGAGTCTCTTAACAATCACATGGTTTACTTAACAACTACAACAATTCACTTAACAACTGGGCCCAAAAATGGGGTAAAATTCATTTAACAACTATCTTGCTTAGCAACATAAATTTTGAACTCAATTGTGGTCAAAAGGTGAGGACTATCTGTATAACATAGGAAAGAATCATGTATTTTCCCTATAAATGTAAGAAAAACAGCTGCAGTTTAAATTATAGGAAAAAGGAAATAAAGTCACATACCTGTTTATCTTCTCTTCTTGCAAAGGAATAATTGGTATAACAGTATTGCACAGGGATTTGCACAGTGGGCAAAGGTACTCGCCATTCCCTAAATCAAAAACCTGTTCAACATGATGACGTTGTCGAGAATTCAGTTGAATGGCTTCAAAGTATCTGAAATTGATATGCAAATGGACATCTCAGAATAAACTACCTAACTCACACATGCAAACACCCAGTTCTGAAATTTGGTATCCATTCAATTTGACTATTGCATCAATAAATCATTACGGTATATACAGCCCTTGCCTACTGACTGCAATTGTGACCAGTACTCCACTAAGTGATGTGATTATAAAGTGAAATGTCATATAATTGTCCCTGATTTACTACGTCATTTCCGACTGTAGTCATAAAGCAAATAACTTGCAATCATTAAATATGTCACGAGATCATGATTTGCAACTTCCTGCTTGCTTCCCCATCGACTTCGTTTGTTTGAAGTTGGTTGCAATGGTTGGAAATGATAATCATGTGACTGCAGGATGCTGCAACCATGATAAATGTGCACCAGTTATCAAAAACATGAATTGTGATCATGTGACCATGAGAAAGATGCAATACCTGTAACTTCAAAGACCAATCATAAAAATCACCCTTTGCAACCTACCTTTAAACTGGAAATGAATTAACAGTCAATAAGCAAGGACTACCAGAACTCATTTGCATTTACAGGTGAAACTCGAAGAATTAGAATATCGTGCAAAAGTTCATTTATTTCAGTAATGCAACTTAAAAGGTGAAACTAATATATGAGATAAGACTCATCACATGCAAATCAAGATAGTTCAAGCCGTGATTTGTCATAATTGTGATGATTATGGAGTACAGCAACTTTTGCCAAAAGCACCAAAAACTGGTTCAATGACCGTGGGATTACTGTGCTTGATTGGCCTCTCCATTCTTCCTTCATACTCTGGGTCCTTGGTTTCCAAATGAAATGCAAAAGTTGCTCATATCAGAAAAGAGGACTTTGGACCATTGAGCAACAGGACTTTGGACCACTGTGCTTCATTAAGACCAGGATCAACGCAGCCGTCTACCAGGAGATTTTGGAGCACTTCATGCTTCCTTCTGCAGACGAGATTTATGGGGATGCTGACTTCAATTTCCAGTTGCCCACACTGCCAAAAGCATCAAAACCTGGTTCAATGACTGTGGGATTACTGTGCTTGATTAGCCAGAGAACTCCTTTTAATTGTATTTATTGCATTACTGAAATAAATGAACTTTTGCACAACATTCTAATTTTTCGAGTTTTACCTGTATATGGAGCAGAAACTAACATTTAGGAAAAGCTGTCAGCCAACAGCTCAACCTAGACAAAAGCAATAGATAAGCAGTTTTGAAAAAAATAAGAATTGATGTTCACATCACTAACGCATGCTAAAAGCGGGGGGAGTGCAGGGTGGTTGTGCACGGGCATGCCACACCCATAATGCAATGCACAATCCCCAGTGTGCATGCATGCATGACAGGCAAACCCCCCCCCATTTTTTGCATACTTTTTTCACCCTCCCCAGGCTCCAGAGGCTTTATAGGAGCCTGGGGAAGGCGAAAACAGCATCCCTGAAGCCTCTGGAGTGCAAAAAAACCTGTCCTACGGGCAAACCCGAAGTTCGGTAACGGATTTCCGGTTTGCTTGTAAGGCCGGTTTAAGCCCTCCAGAGCCTTCAGGGAAGCCTCCAGAAGGCCCCTGAAGGCTCTGGAGGGCTTAAACCGGCCCTACGAGCAAGCTGAAAGGCTGTTTCCGAATTTTTGGTTTGCCCATAGGACCGGTTTTCTGCGCTCTGGAGGGTTCAGGGAAGCTCCTGAAGCCTCCGATGGACTCCGGGGGGGGGGGGGCAGGGGAGGCTCTTTTCACCCTCCCCAGGCTCCGATAAAGGCTCTGGAGCCTGGGTAGGGTGAAAAAAGCATGCAAAAAATGGGGGGGGGGGAGTGACTGTCAATTGCGCATGCGCACTAGGGGTCGCGCACTGCATTATGGGCGTGGCATGCCTGTGCACGATCCCCCCCCCCCCCCCTGCGCTCCTTCCGCTTTTGGCACGAGAGCCAAAAAAGGTTTGCCTTCACTGCTCTAGAATTTGGAACTAAATCAAGAAGCAATTTTTCCTCTGCATTTAGCCTTATATTTCTTTGAGTACATTCCTTGGCTATAAAATGACTGGCACTGATGATGTTACCCAGTTTGGGTAATGAAACATCTGCAAGAAAACAATCAAGCTCAGAGACCACCAAGGACCTCACATTTCAACCCTGAGCTACAAATATTTCCCCTTTTTTAGTGCTGTCTCTTTACTTTCTACTTAGTCAGTATAACATATACATAAGCACCTTAGGAAAGAGGTAGCCTGAAAACTGACTAAAGTTTTCAATAAAATCATAAAAATTACTGAATATATCAACTCACTTCTGCCAGCAAGCAGCATGCATCACATGACCACAAGTGCTGGTATGTGTTCCACATGACAAGTCCGGATCCATGAAAAGAGGATCAGTGTCTTCTGTGGAGGGAAATAAATTAATAAACACAGAGTTTCCTTTTGCAATAAGGGATGTTTTGCAAAATATGCATTAATAAACTCACACATCCAATTCTGGCAAAGAATATCTTTTTAGGGAATAAAAAAGAACATATTATTTATATTAAATTAAAAGACTAGCAAATGATATTTTGCATTACATGCAATCGATCAGTGAATTTATATTTGTCAATATTTGGTCAGTAAAACTCTAGTCTTTTGTAATTTTAGTATTTTGAGGATTTTTAAAATAAAAGGTAGGATGAAAAGCTATCCCTTGGAAACAAAGATTCTGAAAAACAAATTATATGAAGTTCATTTATGCTATATCCCTATGTGTAAATTGTTCCTATGATATATGATCACATAGTAGAGCTATTGCCATGGATGTTAATAAAACCATAAAATAGGACCCTTAATATACCTGGGGGGTCCAGGCTTGGGCACATAACCAAGTCTTCATGGCCTTATGAAAGGCAAACAAGGTTAGGCTCATCCTAAACTCGGAATGGCAAATATTCCAGAGGATAGGGACTACAGCAGAGAAGGCACAATAACCAGTTCGCTGATGGGACCCATAATATGCCCAACCTGCCAGACCAAACTGGATGGGTCGAAACAACTGCACCTTGTCCGTATGAAGACAAGACAACCAAGATATAGGTATCATCAGCATATTGATGCTACCTTACCCCAAATTGTTGGATCACCTCATCAAGAAGCCTTGTGTAGGTGTTAAATAGGAGAGGAGACAGAGCTGAATCTTGAGATTTCTCCTGGATCTCTGTGGCTGGATCTCCCCACTCTCCATAAAAACCGACTGGATCCAACCCCAGAGGAAGGAGGGGAATAAGCACAAAACAGTGCTGCTTACTCCCAACTCCCGAAACCAGTCTAGAAGGATACCATGGTTGATGGCTGAAAGTGGCTATGAGGTCAAAAAGAGCGAGTATGGTCACACTGCCCCATCCTGCTCCTGCCAGAGGTCATCTACGGGCACTGTCAATACCATCTCAGTCCCATAACCCAGCCTGAATCCTGACTGGAAGGGGTCCAGACAATCAGCTTCACCCAAGGTCCTCTGCAGCTGCTGTAAAGTTCCCCAAAAGTTTCACAATGTAATATACATACCTCCTGCAAGTTCAAGTTCTTTCCCTCTACTTTGGGTTAAGGCCGTGGATTTCTGGATACAGGCAGATAAAACCATGGCAGCATTTTCTAGCATTGCTTCCTGTTCCTCCTGACACAGGATACATGTCAGCCTTTCTTTTTCAGTGACAGACTGGCCTCGCTTGGGCCCCAAGGCAATTCTAACTTGATAATGCGGGAGTATGAACCTAAGACACACGATTCAAATCAGTGGGTTTTTGGTCAACAATCCAGTCAAAGATCACTACAACAATTATTCGTAATTTAGGTTCAGATAAAAATAAAATTTGCTTTAAAACTATTAAAAATGGATTTATCTTCAACCTGAACTTCAAACTAAAACCTGTTTAATGCAGCACCTATCAAGCAGTTGAACTGAGTGAATCTGAATAGCAATATAAGAGCATTGTAATCACAGAAACCTAATAATGATTGACTGAGTTCTGTGATGAAATAACTTTCTTAATTTAATATTTAAAAACAATTTCATCATTTTCAGATTTTAAACAAAAGCCTGTTCAGCTAGCAAAAGAAGCAGTACAGAAGTAGATCCTTCCTGATTAAGATAGGACAGATTAAACTTTTATCTTGCAGAGATGGAAGAGCTCATACACTGACATACTGTATATTCAAAATCCGTGCATACCAGCATGCCCTTCTTTTCTGAGCAGATTGAGGCCTGCTCTCAGCTTCTCAGATATAACTGAATGAGGCATTGCCTTGCCAAAAATGCCTCACATTTTAGCACAGATACTGCTTGTATTACCCTACAGTATGTGAAATGCATGAGCTGTGCCAATCTTCTTCCCTGCTAGGAGCTAGTGTCACTTCCCCCCCTTAGGGGATGGTTCTCTTTCCCATATTTCCTCTTAATCAACACAGGTAGTCCTCGACTTATGACCACATTGAGCCCAAAATTTCTGTTGCTAAGTGAAACATTTGTTAAGTGAATTTTGCCCCATTTTACGACTTTTCTACCCCAGTTGTTAAGTGAATCACTGCCGTTATTAAGTTGGTAACATAGTTGTTAAGTGAATTTGGCTTCCCGTTGTCAGGATGTCACAAAAGGTGTGTCTTTGGGACACTGCAACCTTCATAAATGAGTCAGTTGCCAAGCATCTGAATCTTGATCATGTGACCTTCAGGATGATGCAACGGTTGTAAGTATGAAAAACGATCAAGTCACTTTTTTCAGTGCTGCTATAACTTTCAACGGTGACTAAATGAACTGTTGCAAGTCGAGGACTATCTGTACTGGAAGGGATCCAAAATGGTACATTACCACAATAAGAGAGCCATTAGCAGTGTCCAACATATCTAGCTAACTGTGGGAGAGCATAAACTGTTTGCCATGAGGATATTCCAGGATTCATTTTTATTTCCCAGTCTAGCCTATAGCCCTGGGTGTCTCCATTCCAAATACTAACCAGGTCCAAACTAACCTGGTTACTAATTTTTGCATTTATCTGATATATCATTCCCTCCTCCTACCTCTCCACTTCCATAGCATCTCTTCCGGGTGTTTCTTGTGTGTTGTCATACAAGAGCTTGTGAGTTTCTATGAAATTTTTCTGTAAAGCGGACATCTGAGCCATGATCTTTTGGCGATGTAATCGGGCTACTTCTGCTTTTCTCTTCCTCTCAGCTTTCTCTTTCTCCTGAATTTTCTGCATCTGATTTAACAGAACAAACACCCTCTGTATTGTTCAAGACAATCACAAACATAAAATAAACATTGGCAGTTCCTTCTGATAGTCTTGGCAAATCCCCAAACCTCTGGCTGTTTGGCCTAAAGTGAAAGGTTATGGGTTCAACAAGCCTCAGAGCAGTGGTTCTCAATCTTTGGGGCTTGGCGGCCCAGCTGGGTGAGAAGAGGGGAACCAGGCTGCATGAGTGGTGGGCCGGCTCGCTCATACATGCAGTAGAGGTGCACATGCATGTGAGTGTGTGCTGGCCCGCCGCTCGCGCGAGTCAAGCTGCGCACATGCACATGTTCAGAGGCCCACTGCTCGCGCAGCCTGGTTCTGGGCCACAGCCTCAAAGTTGGGAACCCCTGCCTTAGAGGGAAAAATGTGCCATGGGCAATTTTCAGGAAAAGGGAAAATTCAATTCTGCAAGCTACAGAGTGGTGACTGCAATTATTATGAGTACAGATAGTCCTCGGTTAATGGCCATAATTGGGATCAAAATCTCAGTTGTTGAGCAGTTGAGTCGTGTATATGACTGCTTTGCTCAATGACCACAATCCCAGAAGCCCCAGCTGCAGTTGTTACGCAGTGACACAGATTGCTAAGTGAATCTTTTATCCCAGATAAAGAACACAAGGGTGCAGGCAACAGAGAAACAGGGAGAGAAGGATTTTACCATAGAGTTGAAATTCTTTTCTCCATCCTCTCTGTATCTGCAGAGCTTCTGGGTGCTAAAATCCTTTTCTCTCTGCCTCTTAAGGCATGCGGAGGTCATGTGAAAAAGACAGTGAATGGTGATCACACGGTCATTGGATGCAACCAGTGATACACGTGAATAGGTTGCCAGCACCCAGATTGTGATTATATGACTGCAGGGAGATGAGTGATGTTTTACAATGACTGGAAGTTTTTATCGGCCACAAAGTCCCCTTTCTGAGCCATTAAAATCTCCAATGGTCATTAAATGAATGAGACATTGTACATCGAGGAGTATCTGCTGGAGGGATTTGCCAGCAAAGCATACTCTACAAGAAGTAAAAACAAAGTAGCGGAATGAGAATATTTATCATTTCAGCTGGTCCTCTATTCATAAAATGCTTAAGAATATAAGGCTACCTGATTTCATGGTTACCTCATTAACTTTTGTAGATTCTGTCATAGATGCAGTGACGGCCATGGGAACAGAAGACTTCTCTCTCAAGGATTTTATTGTCTCAAACATCTACAAACACAGATTTAATAGTTAAACACAAACTGCATGTAGCACATGTAATATTTCCAGTTTGCCCTGCAAGAAATGTATGGCGATCCAAAGCATCTTCTTCTAGTAACCATTTCAATTTAGCCAATATTATTTCTTCTTTGTATCTTTCTTCTGTAGTTGGATCATAATCATCTTTAATTGTTTTACTCCACTTTGGATCTACAGACACTCTTTTGCCTTATTCTATTTTATAGGGAAGACCATAAAACAAATCACACTACCCTTAATCCCCACCGTGGTGGTATTAAAAATTTATTACTACCGGTTCTGTGGGCTTAGCTTGGTGGGCGTGGTGTGGCTTGGTAGGCGTGGCAGGAGGATACTGTAAAATCTCCATTCCCTCCCCACTCCAGGGGAAGGTACTGCAAAATCCCCATTCTGTCCCAACCAGCTGGAACTTAGGAGGCAGAGAATATATGGGGGAGGGACCAGTTAGAGATGGCATTTATTGGTTCTCTGAACTACTCAAAATTTCCGCTACCGGTTCTACAGAACTGATCAGAACCTGATGAATACCACCTCTGAGCCCCATCCTGCCAATTCCTGATTGATTTAGTCACTTGTAATCCTTACTTACCCGTAGTACCCATATGATCATGTCTTTTTGTGATTCCAGTTGTTGAATTCCTTTCAGCTTTTCCAAAATCATGAGGATGTTCATTGCATTCAAAGCAGAGCTTCCCATTCCTTTATCAACAGAAAGGTTTTTTTTTAACTAAAACTAAATTAACTTGATTTAATTTTTTAACTAAATCAAATCAGCCACATTTAGCCTCCTAAAGGAGTTGCATTTCCTTCTTTTACTAATAATTGTTACAATCTGAATAATTCCGCACAGGCAAGTCTTAATAGTTACAAATTTACCTTTGCTCAGAGCTAACTACTTTTAATAGTAATGTGTATTTCACTTGTTTTAAAAATGGCATTTATCAGACTCTCCTGAGTTAGCCTAGTTATATTCAACTGCTGATACTCTGTGAATGAACACTTTATTGCTAAATATAGGTTTTCTTTTTCAAGGTGGCACACTTACTGGAAGCTTTATGATAGAAGTCAAAGGTCACTTCTTCCTCTGGAATCTCCTCTAACTGACGCTTCTCTTCAAGTAAACCCAAAGCAAGGATGTGAAGGACCTATGTAGAGACAGATAGCAAACTTAATCCTTCAGAGTAATTGAATATTCTCTAATAGCCAGGTAACTGCTCTAGCTAATCTTAGCCAGGACCATCTTTTAGGACAGAAACAAACACCAGCCTGCATTTTGGATGGTGAGACACACAGCAATTAAACAAGTACTCAAAGCCAGTCTGTCACAATAGGAAGGGAAGGGATGTGGACTGGAACATGGGAATGCAGAGGGAACAAACAAAGTGTTAAGGGGGAGAGAGTTAGAAAAGATTAATCAATCCTTAGAAAGAAGAAAAGAGAAACTGAAAATTAACTCTATCTTGATTATGTTTGGTATAAGGTGAGGTAGACAGAAGCTCTGACAAGTTGTTATTCTATCTCTTGATACTAAAGAACATTTCTGGATTCCCTGCAGTGTTGGTATTTGACCCCAGAAAGGTAAAATAAGCAAATGAACTGCCAAACATAGAAGTTTTTCAAAATGCTGCTGGGTTGCCTAGATTCATGTAAGTGTAAGATGTGTAGGAACACTGATGAAAAAGCACACAATCCCCTAATCCAAGCAATATCATAAGAAGAGAAGGTTGGTGAAATTCTCCTGAGTAAACTATTGGCCTTCTGGGGTCTCATACTAAAACACTGCTCAACTATTTGGATGTCTACCTAGTGGAAACAGAGATGAGAGCCGTATCTTTCAAGTACATGCATTAAAATGGAATATGCCTCCTTCTGCCTGCAGATCAATATACATACAAATTTAAAAGTTCTGATTTTTATAACTAAAAAAATGGGGACAGTCATGATCTCTTTCACGAATTATCTCTGATACACAAATACGTTATTATATGTATGCTGATAAAACACTTATCCATAATTGTTTTGAAATAAATAAAATGCTAAGGCAAATACAAGCCTCCAAAAGCCCACATGCTTACAGAGATATGGAGTTAGGAATCATTTGAGATAGAGCATACAAATGAATTTGAAAAAATTATACAGGAAATCCCAAAAAGCATTTAAGATAAATATATTGCTAAAACATGGTCTCACTCTTAACAAACCAGGGCTGACAAACATACCATCTGTATCATAGCTTCTGTCCACATGTGAGTTTCCAGCTCTAGTGCTCTTTGCAGGACAGTTCTAAGAATAAGCATCATGATATCACAGTTGAGAACATTCACCACATTTCTGAAAGCAGGACTGAATTCTGGAGGTGTAGGTGGTGGGAGTGCTACAAAAATGCAGACATATATTAGTGCATTACTGCCTACCCATCTTACGATATTATGAATGAAAGAAGTTTTAAGCTTCCAGGTTTGGCTGAAATTGATGAACTAATATATAGCCAGGTATGAAATAGAAATTACTCTTATGAGAAGACAAAATCAATTGTACACACTTCCTTTTATAATGTTTTGTGAGACATATTGTATGAACATTCCTAGATCTGGGGGCTTTTCAGACCGTCACTCATGCCTTACGTCACATTGCACTTTGACTATTGCCATGTTGTTATCTGCTTTGCCTGTGTGTGTGTGTCTGGGTGCGTGTACACTGGCCATGTAATACTTTGCATTGCCATGTCTCTTTTCTATTCTTCCTTTGGTCTTTCTTCTAAGCCATTTTGATTTTTCACTAAGCCCTCTTCGTATATTAGTTTCAGTACATCTACTTCACTGTCATTCAGGTATTCTTCCAATGCCCTTTTACTTTCTTCAACTATCTGGTTTACTTCCAATATTCCATGCTCACCTATGCTTCCTGGGTAAGTAGAATCTGTCAACATCGCTATGGATGAAGAACCTGATTCACTATCATTATTTTTCTGGTCTTTCTATCCAGGGGTTTTATTTCTGCTTAAATCCAGTTCATTATTCCAGTTGTGTATCTAATGACTGGAATTGCCCAGGTGTTATTTGCCTTGATGCTATTTCCTCTACTGAGTTTGGACTTTAAGATCTTCTTCACGCGCATGATGTATCCACTTCAACTTTCTTGACTTAGTGTCTGAAACTGTCAGCTTGAAGGATGCCCAGGTATTTGTAGTGATCTTCTTCATCCAGACTCTTGATTTTATTTTCATAGGGCATCTTGATTCCTTTAGTTTTCACTATTATTATTGGAAAGTAACTGCCCATTATTACTGCCAATGTCTTTTGCTGCTGCAATGCTTAGATCAAAATGAAATAAATCTCTGCTAAGCTGAACTCATGATTTGTGTATGTGTATTCAATATAAAATATATTAATAGATTTTTAAATTGTTGCTTTGTTTTTAGTCCAAAGTAATGTATTTGAGATGGACAGTTACATAGATGGAATAAATAAATACTTAACAGCTATTAATCGTGTTGGTGATAGTGCTCATAGTTCCTATCTAATGGGAGTGTAAGCACCCCAACTTTAGCCTAATATCTATACTTCAGCATCTAATGAACTCACAAAACCTCCACAATCACCCCAAACAGACAAAAATGGAGAGATCGTAAGATCTATACTACATAATCATAAGGTCTATTTCTACAAAAGTAAACAAAGAATGAGATATAAAATCTTAAGCCTCCCAGTTTCTGGCTGATAGCAAATGATTTCATTAATTCCACATCATCACTAGGATGTTTATAATTGCCAACTTCATACACAGTAAATAGGACATTACAGCTTCATCAACTACCCCTTCATTTTATTTTATAATACTACTGTGTTTACCTTCATCTTTATTTTCTTGTACTCTTCTTTTCTTTTCCATATGTTCAGCCTGTAAAATGAATAACTTAATTTGCTTTCTATATATCAACATGTAAATGATGTGAATCTTCCAAAAGCATTTATGAACAACTGAGTCCAAAAAATGGACTAGTCACTAGACTAAAGAAGCTGTAGCACAAGCCAAAAATATAGACTTACAACAAGAAAAATAATACAAATTCCTCCCTTCCTATTTTTACAAATTTAACATTTTCTTTGGAAGCCATGGAATTTGTTGTTTATACATTTTCTGCTATACTTTCTTGGCTTTCCCTCCATTTTCTACCAACGATACCTTAGGAAACATGTAGAATTTATTTATTTATGCCCTGAATGTTTACTGTATTATCTTTTATGCAAGCCACTTGGGAGGATTATAAATAATAATACATTGTATGAAAAAGTAGCATTTGCAACAGCTTTGTTTGGAATCTACCATTTCCCGTTCATTGAGAAAAGAAGTGATATTGCTGTTTAATATATTAAATATAACCGAATCTTTCAACATTAGATACCCACTATTTATGAGGCTTATAGGGCTGCAACCCTATGGCCAATCCAGTATCAAAAAACCCGGAGTCCAATGTTCCTGAATAGCCTTCTTCTTTTTCTTCATTTGAGATATAGCGAGCTACAATGCTCAACATTCTTAAGATAGTCTTACCAAGTTGGCTGTATCCCAGAAATCTGAAGGAAACTGTTTTGAGGAAGGCTGCTTTAAGTACTGGCTGCCATGTATACCAAAACAGTTTTGGTCTCATTATCAAGCTGGTTCTAACCATCCCAGAATACTAATCATTAAACAGGGCAGGATATAAAGTATTTTATTTGTTTATTTATTTGTTTGTTTAGTATGCGGTTCATCTCTCTATCAAAAAAGTATCTACACTACAACAGGGTAACATTATTTCAGGACAGAATTTCCCATTATCTCTAAGTTTTGTCTATGGAGATTCTCAGTCATCCACCGCCTGCTGCCAATTACCTCCAATAGACTGATTAGATCCCACAGATTAGGCCTCCTCCGGATTCCATCCACTGGTCAATGCCGATTGGCAACCACCCGGAGGAGGGCCTTCTCTGTGGCTGCTCCGGCCCTCTGGAACGAGCTCCCCGTGGAGACTCGAACCCTCACCACCCTCCAGGCCTTCCGCAAAGCCCTTAAAACCTGGCTGTTCTGACAGGCCTGGGGCTAATGAGCTTTTGTCTCCTCTCGAATGGTATAATTGCTGTGTGCTTTTAAATTGTGGTACTGTTTTGTTTCGTGCTTTTTCTTTCCCTTATTTGTACCCCCCCCCCTTGACTTGGATTGTAAGCCGCCCTGAGTCCCCTCCGGGGAAAAGGGCGGCATAGAAATATAATCAATCAATCAATCAATCAATCAATCAATCAATCAGATCATTTTTGTCCCAAAAATGCTTTTTCAAAAGGTAACTGGACTTTTGCTTCTGATCCAAGGAACTTCTTCAATTCTGCATTTTGGAAAGATTAGCCAAATAGCTGCACTATATCCATCAGAGATTTAACATAACTATTTTACTTACATGGGGATAAAAGGCAAAAATTAGGACCAATGCAATTAAATTGTTGAATTTCAGCAATAAGGTCAAGGCTTGGGGCACTATAAAAGAATCAAGGAGACATGTGTCACATGCAGGCCACTTAGGTTGCCCACCACTGATGAGCTGAAGAAAATCTTAAAACTGAAATTGTAGACAGTATATTGTTTTTGCTATTCACTTTGACTATTTGCATTTAGGGAAAAAAATCTGAAAAATCCCTGGAAAATTCCTTTTATATATAATAAAATATTGTTTATTGATTTTTGACTATGGCAATTATTGTGAACCACAAGAAGTCATTTTGGAATATGGTAATATAGAAAAATTATAACTAAGCAAACAAATAAAATATGATTTTCAGTGATAAAATGTATCTTTTATTTCAGAGTGATTTTAATTAGCATTCTTCCTCCTTTGCCTCTTGCTTAACAAACCTACTTAAGTTGTAGAAGAAATCCATGCCAATGTCCTAACTTCATATTTCCATGAAATGCTTTCTTACCTTATTGTGCTGAGTCTTTGTATAATGGTAAAAAAATACATTGTACTCCTTGAGGCATTCTTCCTTCAATTCATAAACTCCATGGCTTGATAAACCAGGTTTCCTTTAGTTAAATAAAAAAGTTTATTTTCAATCATATTGCAATTATTAAACAATTACTTATAATTTAAAAAGTATTCATTTAAAAAAAGCACTTACTTGAACAAGGCCACTTTGTGAATCACCTTCTCCAAACCAGTCTCATTGTTTTCCTGTTAAGACATGCACCACGCATGGTTGTTAGCAAAATGGGGTGATGAAAATAGTAAATTTAAAATAAATCAAAAGAGCAGCATATCTAAATCACAACCATTTTTGTTGAGAAGCAAACTAGATTCTCATCAGGCTTACATATTGTATTGGCTGATGAATCATGCGATTATGTTTTCTGAAACTTCTCTTTCTTCACAATATTCCCCTTTTAGTTCCTACCAAGGAAATAATACACGTGAAAGAGGCTGAGAGGGAATCCTGAAATGCAGAGCATTTTTTTTGGTGTGTGTATGAATAATTACGTTAACAATGACAATTGGGACCATATTTACTTAGCAATTGCTATTGCTTAGTAAAGTGGTTGTAAATAGCAATAGCAATAGTACTAAGATGGAAATATTACATTTTAACCACTGGGTCACCATGGCAAAGCACAACATTATGTGCCCACGCTGTTTAGAATTGGCAATTCCAACACTCCCAGTTACTGTTTTAAAGCAAATCACGGAGGGTTGTTAATGTCAGAGATAGCAAATGGTGACCAGTGATTGTAGGATTCTGCAACACTGTAACTGCAAGCTGTGAGCCTGTCAACTCTACCTAAGGTTGCTTCTGCAGAGCTACATGTATCTAACCTATAAATGGAATTTATTTCTAATTATCTTTGATGATTAAATGGTGGCTTGGCAATTTCAAGAGTGCAGCATTTCCATTGAGAAAAATAACCTACCACTACAAGTATTCATACTAATCTATGTCTCTGGTAGGAAGCCACAAACACAGCAACTATGCAAAGATATCACAGAGCAAAAATAAAGTGATAAACTCCCTTGATTCTAAAAAAAACAACAACACACAAACTGTTTTTTTTAATTTTCACAAGTAAATCATAGTCACACAACTAAGTCTACCTTTCTTCATGCAGCCTCCATGTTGCAAATTGTGATGTAAAAACAGTGGAACATACATGTACCTGTGAAACTCTGGGTGAATATGATCCCAATTGGTGTCCCTCTTTGAGAAGAGCTAATTTATTATTACTGTTGCCCTTTATCATTTTGATTTCTATTATTGCTTTTATAATGTTAATGTATTATAGCCCACCCAAGCCTTTTGAACTGGACAGGCTATAAAATCTGTAAAATGAAGAAGCAAACATGTAAAATGTGCACAGAGTACAGGCATAAAGCTGCGACTGACTGTAATAATCACTAAAAATAAAAGATTTCAGCAGGCATCTTTAAACATCTGCCAAAAGAAAAGTAAATGATAGGTCTTAAGGACCTAATTGGGACTGGATCGCACAGCATCTACAGCCACTGTCTTTGTCCAAGGAGTTGCCACCTGCACCAATGACCTACCTCTTCCTTTCAGCTTTGCCAAACCTCTTGTGTGTATCTCAGGGCTGTGCCCTCACCCAATACTTGGATCTGGGACCAGCCGGAAGAAGACAGTAAAGGTCAGCTGGGACAGAAGAGGTAGGAGATGAGTGCAGAGCAGTCAAAAGGACAGAGAAGGGGCAGGGGAGTCGAAACACACTGTGGTTGTAAATGTTGTCCAATTGCCAACCGCCAAATTTTTGGCACTACTAAGTCTGAGGACTGGTGGTAACTACCATTTGTTCCACACTGTTATAACTTTGAGCAGTCACTGAACGAATGGTCGTTAAGCAAGGGCTGCCTGTCAGAACATATAGGAGAGGAAAAGGAAAGAAATTACTCACATCTTTAGGCAAAGATTTTGCAATAGCACTATGTGCCATTGGCTCAATACACAGCAGATGGATAATTTCTCGCATTGTCACATAATCTTTTGTCACATTACTTACTCCTGGAACATATCTTTCTCCTAATAAAGAACACAAAAAAATATATCCAAGGGATTACTACAGTTACAGAGAGGCAAAAATAGTGGAGTGCATTCATATATTCAAAGAATCATGCGGGAAGACCAAGAATAGAGGAACAGTTTTTCACAACTGGCATAAAATGCTCCAAAACTTTGAACAAATCATAACAAATTCTGGAATAATAGCTGTCTTGCATCTTGCTATTTTTCATGCAAAAATATCTATAAACTAGTGGTTTTTCTTTTCTTTTGTCAGTTGATTTTTTTCTCTTCTGTAATAATCTCATGAAAAGAAAGGCTGTTTCTTTATTATAAGTGCAGCTGTCCAAACTAGTTGTGAATACAGTGCTTCACAAGATGTACAATTGTGCCTCATAGGCCTTTAATTGAAGTCAATTAACCATACACTGATGGTGTCAGGCACACTTAATAATATTGCTAAACCAATGGTCTAGATCAATGTTTCTTAACCTTGGCAACTTTAAGTCCTGTGGACTTCAACTCCCAGAATTCCACAGTCAGCTTAAAGACTTAAAGTCACCAAGGTTGAGAAACACTGGTCTAGATGATGACATTGTGCCACAGTACTTGGTCAATAGTAATTGTGGTTTCAAATACTGAATCTAAATTTTAGTAATACGCAGCTGTTCAATAGGTTTAATAAGATTATTTTTTTCTATTTTCAACCACACTTTTTTTATAAATAGCAAAAACGATCCCCAAAAGATGTACAGGTAGTCCTCAACGTATGCCCACAATTGAGCCCAGAATTTATGTTGCTAAGTGAGAAATTTATTAAGTGAATTTTGTTCCATCTTAAAACTTTTCTTGCCACATTTGTTAAGTGAATCGCTTAATAACATGGTTGTTAAGTGAAGCTGGCTTCTCCATTGACTTTGCTTGTCAGAAGGTCACAAAAGATGATGACATGACCCTGGGACACTGAAACCGTCATAAATATGAACCAGTTGGCAAGCATTTGTACGTGACCATTACAGGGGATGCTGTAAAGGTTGTACATGTGAAAAATTGTCATGTCACTTTTTTCAGTACCGTTGTAATTTTGAATGGTCACTAAATGAATTGTAAATCGAGGACTACCTGTCTCCCCATCTTTTCCAAAAACTGTCTTTCTTACCTACAACATAGATGAGTACTTGAAGCATTTCTTCTATCAATGTGTTACATTTTTTATTGAAATCCTGTAAGATTAAAACAAATTGCATTCTTGAACCATGATTAACTGAAATAATATTAAACTATTTATGGATTACTCACTAAACAAATTCAAAATTTGAATTTCATGTCATCTATTTGTGTTGCAAACTGCAGCAGGAGACCTTGGGAGGTGGGGGCAGTATGTGTTTGTGTATCAACCAAAAAGTGTGTTTTGAATATGAAATAAATACATAGATTAGTGTTCTGAAGTATTATCCCAGGCATTTTGGTAGAAAAATATCATGTTTGGTCTGTTCTGGTTCTACATAACACAAACATTATACCGTATTTTCACGACCATAAGGCACACTGAAAATCCTAAAATTTGATCAAAAACCGGCAGTGCGCCTTATAACCCGGTGCGCTTTATATATGAAAAAAGTTTGAAAATTTACCGTTTATATGAACCTTGAGTATTGAAGGGATCTCAAAACAATTTCTGTTTCACATTGCGCAGCAACAAACTTGAAGCTCGCAATCGAATGACCGCGAGCAGGCACGCACACGTCCCTTGGGTCTGTCCCTCCCGATTTTACGCTATTATCATGACCTTTACCCCCTTTTCCCGCCGTAAGGACAAGCAAGACGGTAGTGTTTCAATTGAATTCCACCCTTCACCTTCCTAAAAGGTTTCACATTCCCCTTCCATTCGGGAAATTCTTATCTCATTGCTTCCGAGTTTTACTTAGCGTGCGCGCGAATACGCCTTTGTCCGGCTTCTAGAACTGCTATTTCTCAAGGGGAACCCCGGCTTCCCCTTGAGAAATAGCGCACTGCTGGCGTGCGCGCCTTTCCAAAGTGACTTCGAAATGGCTCCACAAAGGAGACTTGCTTACGAGGCAGATTTTAAATTGAAAGCAATCAACCATGCAAAAGAACATGGAAATAGATCTGCAGCTAGCGAATTCAACATTAATGAGTCCATGGTGCGCAAGTGGAGAAAGCAAGAAGATGACCTACGTCTTGCAAAGAAGACGAAGAAAAGTTTCCGCGGCAATAAAGCTAGATGGCCGCAACTAGAAGACAGACTTGACCGATGGATTTCGGAACAAAGAGCAGGTGGCAGAAGCATCTCAACTGTCGCCATTCGGATAAAAGCCAAAGCGATGGCAAATGAAATGGATATCAATGACTTTAAAGGAGGGCCTTCTTGGTGCTTCCGTTTCATGAAACAATGGCAGCTCTCTATCCGTACAAGGACGACGGTGTCTCAGCAGTTGCCGGCGGATTACGAGGAAAAGTTGGCCAACTTCCGGAGTTACTGCAAAAGCAAGATCTCTGAAAAAAATATACAGGCCGACCACATCATCAACATGGACGAAGTCCCCCTCACCTTTGATATTCCGGTGAACCGAACTGTAGAGAGAACCGGAACATCAACGGTATCAATTCGCACCACAGGAAACGAAAAGGTATCATTTACTGTAGTTCTCGGTGTTTTGTCAAATGGGCAGAAATTACCCCCAATGGTAATTTTTAAAAGAAAAACGTTGCCTAAAGAAACATTGCCAGCTGGAATAATTGTTGAAGTGAATCCTAAAGGCTGGATGGATGAAGGGATAATGAAGAATTGGCTATCAGAAGTTTACGTTTGGAGACTGGATGGATTTTTTCATGCGTCGCCGGCATTGTTGGTGTACGACTCCATGCGTGCCCACAAAACAGAAAATGTGAAAGCCCTGGTGAAAAAGACCAACTTGGAGCTTGCTGTAATACCGGGTGGTCTGACCAAAGAAGTGCAACCACTGGACATAAGTGTCAATCATTCCTTCAAGGCGAAACTGCAAATCACGTGGGAAAACTGGATGATGGAAGGAGAGCACGCCTTCACGAAGACCGGGAGGCAACGCCGGGCCAGTTATGCCACTGTGTGCCAGTGGATAGCAGATGCCTGGCATAAAGTATCCGCCAGAACTGTCATCCGAGGGTTCGTGAAGGCCGACATCATTCCTGGACTGACCAGCGACGGCATCGAGAGTATCGAAACTGATGACTCTGACAATGAAGATACGGGCCATACGGATTCGGGTTTGCTGGATGCCGCCATCGCCCAATTGATGATCTCCGATACGGAGGACGAAGAGTTCGAAGGTTTCATGGAAGATGAATAGAGCCGACTATAAAAGTTTAAAAGTTTAAAAAGTTTAAAAGCTGTTTAAAAGTTTAATAAAAGTGACTGATTTTTCTCTGTATTTTTTTAGTGTTTTAATTCTTTTTAGGCTGCGTTTAAAGGCTACGCCGATCCGTGAAAAATGTTTGCAAATTGAGCACCTGTCAGTAAACCCCACGATCGCGCGATTTCGTTAGTAATTTGTTTGTTTGCGAAAGTTGCGCGCGGATGAATGTTGCAAAAAAAACGTGCCTTATAATCCGGTGCGCCTTATATATGAAAAAAGTTTGTAAATTTACCGTTAACTGATAGTGCGCCTTATAATCCGGTGCACCTTATGGTCGTGAAAATACGGTACATACAGTTTTTATGGATTACTACATAATTTGGTGTTCAACAGTAAAATGAACATAATAGTATATTTACCTGGTGTTTAGTTGGCATTGTCTTCTTGAAGGCATTAAGCAGTTCATATCGTTTGAGGACAAGCAAAAGAAAACTATTTGGATCCATAAATGCTGCCCCAATCTATGAGATATAAATATTATAAACAGTACTAAAAAAATAGAAAATAACAGATATACAAAAAGCAGTTACTACAATATAGTAACAAGATATAGTCACCTGCAGGAGAATTATGTCCTTATCATACATTTCTTCTCTACATTTAACATCCTGATAATAAAACATCTGAAAGAGAAAAAAAAATTGAATACATTTTCATGAAGAGTTGAGCTTTTGTTTTTATAAACATAGAATTAGAATTTCAGTTAAAAAATGTCCAAAACAATAACAATATAAACTATCTAGTGCCTGAAAAGGAAGCTGGTTTTAAGACAAGAGTTAAGAGTCAGTTATCACCAGAAAATGATCTATATCTATTCTCGGTGGCTCCCGAGGCTCACCTTGGTATCTCACCGAGGTAAGCCTTGGTGGCGCAGTGGTTAGAGTGCAGTATTGCAGGCTACTTCTGCTGAATGCTGGCTGCCTGGAATTTGGCAGTTCAAATCTCACCAGGCTCAAGGTTGACTCAGCCTTCTATCCTTCCGAGGTGGGTAAAATGAGGACCCAAATTGTTGGGGCAATATGCTGACTCTGTAAACCGCTTAGAGAGGGCTCTAATGCACTGTAAAGCAGTATATGTCTAAGTGCTATTGTTATTCTCTCACAATCTGTGCCAAATAATATTTCCCACTTTCATAACTTTTTGTTCGGAAGCGTTCGGAAACCAACCCACAGGGACACAGAATGAACCTTCACCCTCATAGATTTTGTGTTGTAGAAAGATTAGGGGACAGCTACAGTTCGGATCACCCTCAACTTGTGACTTATATTTGTAAAAACAAATACATTCATGGTCATTTGGAGAATACCTGGCTGATTAGAGACAGTCCATTCCTTTTCCACATTTCTGCAGCAACCTGAGCAACCAATGTTAAGCAGCGCAAAGGATATTCTACCAACTGCTGCACTTGGAATTCTTTCTAAAAATAATGCAGAAAATATTATTTTTAAAACAATTATAGTTTGCATAATTAATAGTTGATAAACCACTGCAAACCAATATCCTTCCTGTCTGAAGATGACTTGTGGATTGGAAAATTACCTCAAAAATACCTGAAGATTATTTTCCCTTCCCCCAAACTCAAGAGGACTAGATAACACAGCCCCATTCCCCAGAGGCCCCTCAGATTTTCCTAGCTTTTTGATCACAACAGTAGTTGTTAACAAATGGTCTTTGGGGGAAAAGATGCACAATAAACATCGGGCTACTGTTTCTTGGCCTTTGGTAATTACAATTTTACATGCCACAAGTCATTGTTTTTTTTGCAATGTTATTTAAAATTTATTTGAAACGATACATAATGTCCTCAGTGAATTTAAGTTGCCATCAGTGTACTATTCACTCCCTTCAATAGATACTATTCGCTACTTATGTCTACGGCCAGTGCTTAAATACAAGGCTATACTGAATTAGGAAAACAAAAACAGTATCCTGGTAAGATAAGATTCAATGAAAAATGATGCTTAAGTTTTGTGGATCTATTTCAAACCCACAGGGGAAGGGTGACATTTTCTCTGCAGAAAGATATGCATTGTACAAGGATGCTTGTCAGTTCACTTCTCTCATTAAAGGCCAAAGCAGCTAACTGCCTATTAGCATTTGGGATTGATATGAGTTCTTCAACATTCCTTGGCCATAACGCATGGATTATATGAGTTCTTCCTTTGGCTTACAATGTAGGCTAATTTGAAGACTGGACGTCTACTTTGTAACTCTATGTGGCACTGTAGTTAAGACAGCCTATGAAGCCAGTGTGAAATGCAGAATTAGTCCTTTATTAATAGCTCATTAATATTCTGTATTTTTTAGCACTTTCCCTTCAAATAACTCAAAGCAGAGCATACTCTACTTCGTCCTTCAATGGTATCCAATCGCATTACTATAACAAAGAAGATTAAGAGTCAGCGATTGGCTGCAATAAGCTTTATAACTAGACAGTGAATTTAAACAGGAACAAGAACATAAAGATCTAGCACACTAACCGCTCCACCTGATTGAACTGCAGAAGACACTTACCGATGACATAAACTCTTGGAGTCTTGAAATTATTCCAGTTTTGCTCAACTGTATATGCAGACCTAGAAAAGACATTACCAGAGATTTTACTATTGATTAAGGGAGAGATAAAAGAACCATTGGTTATCACTGTGCATTTCAAAATCACTTATATGTAAGGTTTTTCATATCAAACATACATTTGCCAGCAAATGATTACGAATGTGGCACCACTTAAGAAAAAAAAACATTTTAGAGGCTACATAGGGGGGAATATTAAAATATTAATAATAAAATTGTGAACATACATGATATATATGATACACACACATGGAAGGAGAGAATTTTTTCCCCTCACAAAATATACACTTAATGATTTTTTTTTATTTGGCACTTAATCTCTATTAATTGCATTTATAGGGATTAAGCTGCCAATAATATACATGATAAGAAATATACTTAAATATAACCTACACCTGAGAAATCCAAAGCCTTATTTTTATCAAAGCTGACCAGACTTTTAAAAGGGAAAATCAATTGTCAGCCATTATTAACCAACAGGCACTTACCAGCTAGCATCCTAGACAATGGGAGATGGATGCTCACAGGATCCATTGATACCTTGAACCGTCTACATTCCAAAGTCTGGCCACATAAATTGATCACTGCTTTGTCCCGTGAATAATTACAGGCAGAGTTGGTACATCTCATTACTGCTGCATGGCACTCCTTATAAGCTGTAACCAAGAGCTCTTCCTGGAAATTACATTATTTTTACAATAATAGTTAATGGTACGTGTAGCACTGAATTTATGGTATAATCATAGTAGCTGTCTTTCTGCAAACAAACTTGGCGGATATGTATATCAGTGATTAAAAGTAAAATCATGAAGCACTAAATTTTAACAAAACTCTATCTGCCCTATACTTGTTTTTTTTTTTTAGTGAAAAGTAAACATTTCAGGGAATTCTAGCAAAAAAGCAACACTTTGTACCAATATTTTTTTAAATTTGGGTTTTAAATAAAAATATCTATTTAACTATACTGAGAAATGCAAAGCTATAATTCTTGAATTTATCAATAAAAAATAGTTGCATTTTCTATAGATTTGTGCAGATAGTCCTCAACTTACGATCACAATTGAGCCCAAAATTTCTGTTGCTAAGTGAGATATTACATGAGTTTTGCCTCCTTTTATAATTTTCCTTGCCCTAGTTGGTAAGTGAATCACTGTAGGTTGTAAGTTAGTAACCTGGTTGTTAAGTGAATGTGGTTTCCCGACGGACTTGGCTTGTCAGGTCGCAAAAGGTGATTGCATGACTTTGGGACACAGCAACGGTCATAAGTATGAACCAGTTGCCAAGCATCTGAATTTTGATCACATGATCATGAGGGTGCCACAAAGGCTGTAACTGTGAAAAACAGGTCACTTTTATCAATGCCTTCGTAACTTTGAATGGTCACTAAATGAACTGTTGTAAATCGAGAACTACCTGTAATTACTTTAAGAAGTGCCATTCCAAAAAATAAGCAACATTAAAAAATTTATAAACCACTTGTTTCACCCACAACAAGCTACAAAAATCAGAACCTATGCGTAAAATAATGGTCTTGTAGTAAAGAAAGGCTTTTCTTTTTCCTAAGTAACAATAATTCAAGAGGCCTTTCAAAGATAACTACTTTTAATATTTCAATGAAATGTTTCATTTTTAAGAATTCCCAAGGGGGAAAAATGAGCTACAATAGAACAGTCACATTGAGCAAGCCTAGGGAGAGGAGTCTGCTCATAAGAAACTCCAATTATTCAGATCACTGCAAGTCCTTTCTACTATGGAGCTTACATCACAGGCACACCACTCCTGAAACATCAAGAGAATGTTCTTCAACTGCATCTGGATTGTAATGGCTGCTTCCCAGTCAGGATCCACCTCAATATGCTGTCCAACCTGTCTCTTTATTTCCTCCATTCCCTGTAACAAACCAAGATCCAGATAACTCAAGTCAAATTTACTCAGACCATAAGACCATTCAGACCATAAGCTTAAATAAATAGATATGGAAGTATCAAATGAACTGAGGAATTTTTATTTATTTTGAATGAAATGTGACAATGCAATAGGGCATGTTATTTTGTAATTGCATACTTGCAGAATTCATTGGAATTGATTATACTGAAAAAAGTTAAGTTAACAGTCACTTAATAGAAGCAGAGCTTCTTAGAATCATTTTAAGAACCATGGTGGCACAGTGGATAGAATGCAGCACTGCAGGCAACTTCTGCTGATTACCGGCTGCCAGCAGTTGGCAGTTCGAGTTTCACTGGCTCAAGGTTGACTCAGCCTTCCATCTTTCCAGGGTTGTTGGGGGCAATATGCTGACTCTGTAAACCGCTTAGAGGGGGCTGTAAAGCACTGCAAAGTGTTATATAAGTCTAAGTGCTATTGCTATTAAATCATATAAATGCAAACTAATAATAAAATATTAGAGTACGGCTACACTGGAGTATACTATTAGCCACTATACTAATTATCATTGGAGTGTAATGAAAAGTATAGATTATATGCTATACCTGCATACAAGTAAGAATCTTCAGGAAAGATTTGAACCCTTCCAAAAATTGTTGTCGCAATTTATCTGTCCACACAGTAGGCTTACTGATTAAAATATACCTATTGTAAGAAATAAACATTTTTTAAAAAGATGTAGCATAGTTTCATAGCATGAAATTTGCAGAGCTGACTGATACTGATTTTGTTTATGAGAGGACTATTACATGGCACAAGAAAGAAAAGGCTTTCTTTAAAGGGAGAAATTACTTTCTTTACAATATACAGGAAGGGACTATGATTTTATGGTGACAGTGACAGCAAGACAAATATTCTTCTCCACTGTCTATGGAGCTTTTCAGTCATCCAGGTCAATTTCCCCAAAGGTGCCCCCCGCCCCTCCCCCCCCAAGAGGCAACTGGACGTTCTGGCTTTTCTTTGAAGATGTTTCACTTCTCATCTAAGAAACTTCGTCACCTTCTTCAGAGCTGAAGAAGCTTCTTGCAGCAAGACTACTTTACACACAAAAATGGAAGGACATTTCGATTCCCATCATGGATGAATGGCTACAAAAGTTGATGGAGTTAGCAGAGAGGGCTAAATTGAACATTTTGATCACAGAGAATATAAATATTTTTGTTTCTACTTGAAAACCACCTCTGGACTTCGTGCTTGAGGTAGAAAAAAATGAAACTTTGATTTTGGGTTTTACTGATTAGATTAGATTGTTGTTATAGAAATGGCTAGTTTGTACTATTATAGAAAAGTAAAAAGTTGAGGTTAAACATTAATGCCAGCAACAGAGGGAGTTGAAAGTCAACATCTTTTTTTCCCTTCCCCCGCCCCTTCCACACTTCTCCTCTTGACTGTTTCCTACTGTTTGCTGTTGTATTTTATATTATAAACTAATAAAAATAACAGTTCAGAGATGGAGAAGCTTCTTGGATGAGAAGCAAAATGTCTTCAAAGAAAAACCTGAAAGTCGAGGGAAAAAAGCACCTTTAGGATTCTTCTCCACTGACACTACACTGCCAGAATAATTTAATATATTTATCATTTTATTGAATGTGGTTATGAATCTTAGAAAGTGCCGGATTCAAGATACTGTTCGGTTTAAGCCTAATACACATTAAGATTTGCCTAACATTATAGCTGTTCATCTGCAATTTGAATTATAGCATTTATCTAGCCAATCCTGCAAGCATTGCTGGTATTCCAAGTGCTAGTTTCTGTACATCTAATTTATTCATCTATATGTGAAATCAAGTGTAGAGGAACACCAATGTTTTAAACAAGCAGACAAGAATCCAGAGAGGTATTTGCAAGATGAAGTAATTTTAGGCTTTAATAGGAAAACTTACTTAAGATCATATATAACTGCATATACTCGGCCCAATTTCTCTTGGCTGTAGCCCTGGAAATTGAATTTGCCATTTTTATCCAAATATTTTGGTAGTTCTTCTAGAAGGGTCTCTGTTATGACTGTAATGACATTTTGCTCTTCAATGAGATGGCGGGCCTGAAAAAGAAAATGTATTCAAAATCTAAAATATATTCACATGCTATTCGCAAATACTATAAGAACAAAATAGAGAAAGGGAAGGTAGCATAACAACCTATCTCCATTCATCCTGAATATGCCTTTTTGAATACAGGTAGTCCTCGACCTACGACCACAATTGAGTCCAAAATTTCTGTTGTTAAGTGAGATATTTGTTAAGGGTGTTTTGCCCCATTTTATGACCTTTCTTGCCACAGTTGTTAAGTGAATCACTGCAATTGATAGGTTCACAACCTGGTTAAGTGAACCTAGCTTCCCCATTGACTTTGCTTGTTAGAAGGTCAGAAAAGGTGACTGCACGACTTTGGGACACAGCAATGGTCATAAGTATGAACCAGTTGCCAAGCATCTGAATTTTGATCCCATGATCATGGGGATGATCATGTCAAAGATCGTAACTGTGTAAACATCGTAGCTATGAAAAATAGTCATAAGTCACATTTTTTAGTGTCGTTAACTTTGAATGGTCACCAAATGGACTGTTGTAACTCGAGGACTATCTGTAGAATGGTGAACCTTAGCTACATTCCTGAGTCATTTTTTTTAACTATATTTAATAAAAAGTTATCTTCCATACAAGATAAAGCCATCGCTCATAAATCCTCTTTGTATATTATGTCTAGAAAGTTCACCATGTAAGTGCCCCTGACATCTCTTTCCAGCCCACATCACTAGAGTAACATCTTTCTTCTGGAAATGTTCATTTGTTGAGTGTGAATATCTACTGAAGGAAAGCCAATGTGTATATAACTGTATGTTGGCTTCCATGGGGGCCAGGACTCTAAACTTGGAACGTGAATATTTGTAGGGAAATGATACATTCACAGTATGTATGCTCCAGATTTCATAATACATAGAGGGACTATAAAGAAGAGGAAATTTTAGCTAGCTTAAAGCCTGCTAGGTATCCTAGTATATGCTTGGCCCTCAGGATTTATATCCTTGTCCTAAAAAAAAAGATGTCTTTTATGACCACGGAAGGAAAAATACTTCTGCTAAAGTTTAGGGCAGGGGTGTCAAACTCAAGGCCTGGGGGCCAGATCCGGCCTGCGGGGTGCTTAGATCTGGCCTGCGGGGTGCTTAGATCTGGCCTGCGGGGTCGTCTTGGAAACAGCAATGGACTGGCTCATGGTGCCTCTGCAAGCAAAAATGGTGTTCAGGGGCTCGTTTTTGCTGGCAGACCACTTGGGCCACCACAGGTGCCCCCAGCATGAATGTTAAGCTGGTCATGCCCGCCATCCCACCCCGGTTAAACAGAACCCTGATGTGGCCCTCAATGAAATCAAGTTTGACATCCCTGGTTTAGAGGAAAAATAGTATACATACCAATGTTGGTACAGTGAATATCTGAACTGAAAGTGCTGTCACAGAAAACTGCCTTTCATGGTCATCACTGATATATTCTCTCTGCAAAGCTTTGTAATGCTGTGAATGCACAAATACAAAGAAAGTATTGTTTATTGACTGGATTATGACATATAAGCAATCTGAAGAATAGAAATTTGACAAAATATCTACATCCTCTCAGGAAGATTTACTTCCCAAAAGCATCAAACTATGCTACATCTGGCAATCAAAATTGATGAGAATCTAGGATGAAAATTAATTTTGATTAAATTTTATTCAAATTTATGTTTAAAGTTCCATTTAATTAATATGATTAATATAAGTCAACCCACATAGTTAGTCATTTTCTCATGCTTTTAATTTAAAAATTAAGATAAAGCAGCAGATAGATTAAAGTAAAGCAGCAGTTTTGTAATCCACACCCAGGCATGTAAGATCACACATGCTCCTTTGAGTTCTGGTTGTGAACCTCTGTGTTATAACCTGATACAGAATACAACAGTATTCTCTATTTAAAAAGTATTTATTTTTATATTACAGCGCTCAGAGGGTAAATAATTACTTTTTTATTGATGAGGTAACAATTTAAATATGAAGAAAAAATTCACTACTCCAAGATGAAAGATAATACATTAGATAAATTACCTTAACAAATTCCATAGCAAAATGTTTTTTATACTCCATTTCCATAAAAAAAGTACTGAAGATTAGTTCATGTAAGATCTTTCTTGCTCCTGGAAAAAATCATATTTTTTTCACTCAAAAACATTTCATTACAAATTAATAGATCTTTAGTAAGTGCAATGCTTATATAAAAATGGAAAATCTATTTAAAAGAAAATGCTAAACTGCTGTTAAAGCATGAATCATCTCAGTGAGTAACCTTAGCTAAAAGGATGTCACCCTTTTTAGAAACTAAGTAAACTATCTACCAAATCTGCTTTAAGCATATAATGGCAAATTCCTGAAAGTTAGCGTGTAAACTTATGTAAGTGAGAAACCAAATCCTAAAAAAAAATACATCAAACTACTTTAGAAGGGGCAACCTCAGAGGTTGGCTGCTCCCTGTTCAGCCTGGTTCAGCAGAATTGGCAGCAACTCAGGCCTGTCATGCCCCAGAATTGGTTCCCTTGACACCGCTGGGCTGCCGCCATTTTGTTTTTTAGTGATTGCGTGTGCGCAGTTCACTGCAAATTGTTCTGCACATGCGTGAAGAACAATTTACATTGAACAGCGCACGCACGCTCGCTTCGCTCATGCGTGCATTGCAAACCAGTGGTAAAACTGGCAGAAATCCACTCCTGGGCAACCTGTCAGGCAGATGTGTTCAAAAAACTACCCTTTCCCCCCAAAAAAGAAAGAAATTGGAAAAAGAATGAGTGAAATCCACAGAAATATCTGGAAAAGGCAAGAAGTAGCATTGGACAGCAAAAGAAAAGCCAGCAATGCCTAGGTGAGTAGCCTATAATGATCTTGTGAGTAGAGGAGACACTGGACTGGGGAGGCAGTCCTGAGGACCAGCAGGGAAGCTGCTCAAGAAAACTGAGGGAAGATGGACACCATCCAACTATAACGGCAGATGATGTCAAGTAAAGTCTCACAGAGTGAGATCTGATAAAGTCCAGGGAGAAGCAAAAGGCTCAATGCCTCAAGCTATATCCAATAGACATTAAAATAGTGGGAAAGAAAGAGGAGCAGAAGAAGAGCTAATATTTGTTTCTTTCTGCTCTTCTTCCAACAACAAGGAGTCAGCAACCATTCCACTGTGCACACAACTGAAAGAAGAAAGGCCACAAGGGAGTATCTAGTAGACAGCTTAGCACCCTAGCCAGCAAGACAAGGCTGAAGGTTGCCAAGGCTCTAAGCTGTGACCAAGAGTAGGAAAGAGAAGGCAGAATAGCATACCAAGAGAACTTAACAGGAAGTGTCTGGGACTTTGATAATAGTGAAACAGAGAAAGATGTTTAAGGATCAAGAAAAGCTAAGGTGGAGATGAAAAAGAATGAATTGGTAAGCTAAGGATCAAAATTAGAATGCAGAAGTGCTTTTAAACACAGGCAAATTAAGTTGTTGCCAAATGAAATAATAGTACAGGAACCATTACAGAAACACAAAGTAAAGGAAAGATCAACGTGAAGCGATGGGAAATTTTTACAACTAACAGGGGCTATTGAGACCAAAGAATGAAATTGAAACCAGAAGTATAGCAAAAATGCAAAATAAAAACATAAAAGAAAAGTGCCAGAAATCTACAAAATACAAGATTACTATCTTAGGCTTTCTAGATAGATGCTACATAAATTAGGTAAATAGGAACAAGTGTCTAGATGTCTAGATATATGTGTTATATATTCATTAAATGAAAAAGCACTACATTATTAATTAGTAAGTGAAATTTATTTTTGGACTATACACGGTAATAAATACCATTGTTATTTATTATCGCCACGTGTTCTGCCTAACCTTGTCAATGCCTAAAAGGATTCAATTAATGGAAACAATGTACCTCTCAAAAGTAAATACATTTGACACAATGAATAAAACAAGAAGTTAAGGGTTTTGTATTATTTTCTATGACCTAGAAGGTTTAGCTATTTTGTTTTTTACAGAGGCCCACCAGATGCTTCTAGAAAATTCTGTTGGCAATAGTTCTGCCCCACAGTTGTTTCCCCAGGATTCCATTTACCTTTATAAAGTTTTGCATCCCATAGCATCAGTGTGCTTATCATACAAGGCTTCCTTGAATCAACTTCTTCTTTTAAACATATTTTACAAAATATCTGACGAAAATCACCTAAAAGACGAACATGTAATATAAAGGTTTAGATTATTGAAGAACTGAAATCCTTGTGAAAAATAGCATGCAAAAATAAAAAATCTTCACATATAGCAGAAAGATATTTTAAAATGTCCTTGCTCCCATACTGAGTAACTTTATGCAATCACTTTCATGTTTACTGCTGTAATCTTTTTGCAACAATGATACAATGCAATTGCTTTGAAGAAAAAAGTACAAGAACCATTGTGGTGCAGTGTGGTTAGAACACAGTACTGCAAGCTACTTCTGCTGGCTGCCAGCTGCCTGCTATTTGGCAGTTCAATTCTCACCAGGCTCAAGGTTGATTCAGCCTTCCATCCTTCCGAGGTGGGTAAAATGAGGACCTAGATTGCTGGGGGCAATAGGCTGACTCTGTAAACCACTTAAAAAGGGCTATAAAGCAGGATGAAGTGGTATATAAGTCTAAGTGCTATTATTATTGCTACAAGGATTCCAAACAAAATTGAGCCCCAAATTTTGATTGATTTTATTTGAGGGTGGGGATAAAAGAAAATGATGCCCAAACAAGACATAATTTTGTCCCTTACAAATAAAAAAAAGTAAAAAGGCAACCCTGCTTTCATCTACTTTTGGAAGATGACCCTTAGCAAGCTATTCAAAATTCAGTGTGGCCCCCAAGCCAGGAGAAGTTCTGCATCACTGTTTTAAGGGATGGTGGTCTAGTAGTAGCAGCAGGAAAATAGTTTTTCACAGAAGGACAGAATCATTATTACTGGTTTTACTTAGAAGGGAAATTGCCAAAACCAATAAAGGTCTTGTTCACTATTTTGCAATCTACGCACAACATAAAATAATCTAGGATACTTACTTGAATAGCTCATAAGTTTGTTTAACCAAGAACCAAGACGCAAAGCAAATTTCTGATGAGCCATTACATCTGCATGAAGAACCATCACATTAAGGGGACCTTGGGAAACATTATTTGAATGTTTCTAGAAAATAAGAATATTTAAAATTTGAATGAGAATACAACAAGCATTCTATGGACCAAAGAGGATAAAACAAAACTGTGGGGTTAAAATCAAGGAAAATCATCTCTATGAATGTATCTTGATAAATGTGCAGAATAGTATGCATATTTTAAAATTTCTATTGTTACCTTAATTTCTTCTTTTGCTTCCTGACAAACAACATATGATCCCTTCTTAACAGCCTTCCGCCCCTGTATATTTTTTTTAAAAAATAAGAGAGACAGGATAATGTTATTATAGTATGTGCAAACAAAAGGCAAGATCAAAATGGAAAAATTGCTTTCAGGCTGATTTAAATGGAAGTAGTACAAATATTCAGTTATTTTGTATTATAACTTAAATTTGAATTAACTTTTGTTAGATATATATCAACATTCATGACTTTTAAAACTGACATATAACATTAACATTATTACAGAGATAATGCCATCATGTAGCCCTTTTAAAGGAATAAATTCAGTTGGAAATTAGCATATGGCCTGGATGTTCACAGAGTTTTAAAAATATTCTTAGTTCATGGTCCATTAATTCTTCTGTTCCTTCTCTGGATTATTCCATTCTAGAATTTGGAAGATTTATGTCTATTAACACCAAACAATCCCCATAATGGTATGGTCTGAAACAGGTAAGGCATATTTCAGAAGAGGAATAAGACATTCTAAAGTTGCCTTTCCATTCCTGAATCGGTGAATTTTGCACTGCCATACATACTTGTACATAAACCCATCTGCAGATAATCCAATCCTTGAATCTTTATCCCAAATACTATGAAAAATACACTACCCACAGGGCACTTCTGAGAAGAAATGGCAGGCAAACTATTTATCTTGTTAACCCTTATGTGAAAATAGATCATCCAAAGCATTTCCTGGAAGATGGCTGAATCAATATACAGCAAAACAAAGCTAAAAAGGCAAAACTCTTTAAGGGCTTGTAAGAATATAAAGATCTTTGCCTAGAATTACAAAACCTTGTCATTTAGAATCAAATGAGCTTCTCTGGAAGAGAAATTCAAAAACTGTGACCAGTTGCTAAAAAGAATATCTTCCTCTGGTACCATATCTGATGGGAGGAAACAATGTTATAAGAACTTCAAGAAAAAAGATTTAGATTTGAACTGTAAATATAAAAAAAGTCTTCAGAAATAAATGTCTTAAATATTTCAAAAAGGCCATATTTAAAATGCATGCTGGCACAAACAGCAATAGCACTTAGACTTATATACGGCTTCACAGTGCTTTGCAGCCCTCTCTAAGCAGTTTACAGACTCAGCATATTGCCTCCAACAATCTGGGTCCTCATTTTAACCACCTTGGAAGGATGGAAGGCTGAGTCAATCTTGAGCCTGGTGAGATTTGAACCGCCAACTTGCAGGCAGGCAGCAGCCAGCAGAAGTAGCCTGCAGTATTGCATTCTAACCACTGTACCACCTTCCCTCTTGTGATTCTAAATGTTAGAATTTCCAGAAAAAAGTCAATCCTGACATAATAATTTCTTCTTAAAATAAATATAAAATGAGAAGAGAATTTGGTATGGGAACAAAAAGGTGACCAGCCCTGTTCATTCACTAAATTTCTAGAATAATTAATCCTGCTAGAACAATAATAATTAAGATGTCAATTGACTTAAAAGAAAATCCATTGTTCTGAAAATTATAACTCTATAACAAATTTTACTTTAAGAAGTCAATCTAATACAAGATATTGATTGTAGCGACAACTCAGAAATCAAATAATGCCCAATACAAGTATGTTACATCAATCTGTGCAAGAGAGAACTATGCAGCCAAGCTTTATCAAAAAGCAAAACAATCTCAGCATTTATTTTTTTAAATGACAGTGTCCTTTTTCCACTTCTCCCTGTATCAGGCTAGATACCACATCAGCATAATAACTGGAATACACATACCGTATTTTCACGACTATAAGGCGCACTGAAAATCCTAAAATTTGATCAAAAACCAGCAGTGCGGCTTATAACCCGGTGCGCTTTATATATGAAAAAAGATCGAAAATTTACCGTTTATATGAACCTTGAGTATTGAAGGGATCTCAAAACAATTTCTGTTTCACATTGCGCAGCAACAAACTTGAAGCTTGCAAGCGAATGACCGCGAGCAGGCACGCACACGTCCCTTGGGTCTGTCCCTCCCGATTTTACGCTCAAACTTGAAGCTCGCAAGCGAATGACCGCGAGCAGGCACGCACACGTCCCTCGGGTCTGTCCCTCCCGATTTTACGCTCAAACTTGAAGCTCGCAAGCGAATGACTGCGAGCAGGCACGCACACGTCCCTCGGGTCTGTCCCTCCCGATTTTACGCTCAAACTTGAAGCTCGCAAGCGAATGACCGCGAGCAGGCACGCACACGTCCCTCGGGTCTGTCCCTCCCGATTTTACGCTATATGACCTTTACCCCCTTTTCCCGCCGTAAGGACAAGCAATTTTCCCATTCGGGAAATTCTTATCTCATTGTTTCCGAGTACGCGCGAATACGGCGTTATTGAGGGGGGTGTTAACGGGGAGACGCGACCCCGACTTTACGCGGTATTATAGTATTCTGTGAAATCAGAAATCCTGTAAATCCAAAGTGACTTCGAAATGGCTCCACAAAGGAGACTTGCTTACGAGGCAGATTTTAAATTGAAAGCAATCAACCATGCAAAAGAACATGGAAATAGATCTGCAGCTAGAGAATTCAACATTAATGAGTCCATGGTGCGCAAGTGGAGAAAGCAAGAAGATGACCTACGTCTTGCAAAGAAGACGAAGAAAAGTTTCCGCGGCAATAAAGCAAGGTGGCCGCAACTAGAAGACAGACTTGACCGATGGATTTCGGAACAAAGAGCAGGTGGCAGAAGCATCTCAACTATCGCCATTCGGTTAAAAGCCAAAGCGATGGCAAATGAAATGGATATCAATGACTTTAAAGGAGGGCCTTCTTGGTGCTTCCGTTTCATGAAACGATGGCAGCTCTCTATCCGTACAAGGACGACGGTGTCTTAGCGGTTGCCGGCGGATTACGAGGAAAAGTTGGCCAACTTCCGGAGTTACTGCAAAAGCAAGATCTCTGAAAAAAATATACAGGCCGACCACATCATCAACATGGACGAAGTCCCCCTCACCTTTGATATTCCGGTGAACCGAACTGTAGAGAGAACCGGAACATCAACGGTATCAATTCGCACCACAGGAAATGAAAAGGTATCGTTTACTGTAGTTCTCGGTGTTTTGTCAAATGGGCAGAAATTACCCCCAATGGTAGTTTTTAAAAGAAAAACGTTGCCTAAAGAAACATTTCCAGCTGGAATAATTGTTGAAGTGAATCCTAAAGGCTGGATGGATGAGGAGATAATGAAGAATTGGCTATCAGAAGTTTACGTTCGGAGACCGGATTGATTTTTTCGTGCGTCGCCGGCATTGTTGGTGTTTGACTCCATGCGTGCCCACAAAACAGAAAATGTGAAAGCCCTGGTGAAAAAGACCAACTCGGAGCTTGCTGTAATACCGGGTGGTCTGACCAAAGAAGTGCAACCACTGGACATAAGTGTCAATCGTTCCTTCAAGGCGAAACTGCGAATCACGTGGGAAAACTGGATGACGGAAGGAGAGCACGCCTTCACGAAGACCGGGAGGCAACGCCGGGCCAGTTATGCCACTGTGTGCCAGTGGATAGTGGATGCCTGGCACAAAGTATCCGCCAGAACTGTCATCCGAGGGTTCGCGAAGGCCGACATCATTCCTGGACTGACCAGCGAGAGTATCGAAACTGATGACTCTGACGATGAAGATACGGGCCATACGGATTCGGGTTTGCTGGATGCCACCATCGCCCAATTGATGATCTCCGATACGGAGGACAAAGAGTTCGAAGGTTTCATGGAAGATGAATAGAGCCGACTATAAAATAAAGCTGTTTAAAAGTTTAAAAAGTTTAAAAAGTTTAATAAAAGTGACTGATTGTTCTCTGTATTTTTTTAGTGTTTAATGTATTTAATTTAATGTATTTAAATTAATAAAGAATGTATTTTAGTAACATTGTAGACTTCAAAAGTAATTTTCAAAACAATAGAAAAGAGCCGTGCAACCGTCACTAGGATCCTTACTGAAAACCCACGCCCTGCTTTTATTTAGTTCTTTGCAATTTAAATGCAGTCGGATTATATTAATGCTTATCATCCTGTTCGAAAAGCTTCCCAAGGACTCAACAGACTCTGTATTTCGCTCCTTTCTTTTCGCTGGAGTAAGGGCAGAATACGGGCAAAAGCCTGAGAGGCTACCGAGCATGTTCAGCAGAAGACATTTCCGTCCGGGGCAACAGAGACCATGGATTGCTCGAGATGTAACCGAGGGCGCCTCCTTTAAGAAGAGAGGCAAGATTAGGGCCCTTAATGGGAGAAGGATTAATAGTTTCTCGGGTTCAAGCTGCGGATTCTAACTTTCACAAAGGGAACTAAAGCTGAGCAGGTAATTGCTTTATTAAAGCCGATTCAGTTCACGGGAGATATTTGGTGCGCTTCTTTGAAAATCTCCCTCCCAATTCTGCCCAACGGCTCCCCGACCTTACTGGACGAACGGTGCCGGGGGGGGGGTGTATCATGTAGTGCGGAGTGCGAGGAGTGGCAGATGTTGCGATTTCGTTAGTAATTTGTTTGTTTGCGAAAGTTGCGCGCGGATGAATGTTGCAAAAAAAATGTGCGGCTTATAACCCGGTGCGCTTTATATATGAAAAAAGTTTGAAAAATTAACGTTAACTGATACTGCGGCTTATAATCCGGTGTTCCTTATGGTCGTGAAAATACGGTACTTGTTTCAAAAATTATGGATATTACTAACCTCTTTATCTATAGCAGTAGTATATATCTGGGCTTCTCCAAGGTCACACCCAAGAGTTCTTTGTAGACTGTAGATAACATGATCGTAAGAATGATGCTCATCATTGAAAAGGACACAATAGTGTTTGTCTGGCTTCTCTCTACTGTAAAAAAAATCCAAAAGATGACGGATGACCCACAAGAAAAACGGAAATAACTTCCAAATTTAAGTTGGCTACAGGAACAGCAGTTAAACTAAGAAATTCATCATTATCAATACTTGCTTTCAAAAACATTCTCAATTATATTAAAGACTCCTTGATTCAGTTATTCAGCATTATATAGGAAGTTCTTATTTAGCATTATCTATGCAAAGTGGAAAACATCTCTTTCAACAACTTGGAAAGCAAGAATCGAGTTAGTTTTATTATTACTCTCCCTCTTTTCCCTCTATTTCTTGGCCTAATGTCTGATTCAGTTGATGTCAGGCACAAGCAACTAGATCCACATATGAAAGGTTGAAGTTGAGTACTTTATTACACTCTACCTATAATACAGGATTCTCCCCAGACTGCTTGCCTTACCTTAGGAACAAACAGATAAGGCTCCATGGAGCTTAGGGTAGGTTTAGCCCAAGTCTATTGTGGCTGCACAAAAACTCAAGGCTAATTCCATGCTTGATCCCTCCCCCTCGCCTGGCTGAGTGTTTTCCAACAGTTTATCACAATGTGATAAGCACGCATAGAAAAATCAAGGAACGTTGACTTCTGAGAGAAGCATGGGAAACTGAAGAGATCTCTGAGAAAGTGGAACTGTGAAGACCAAGGAACCAGATAAGGATAACGAGATGATGGGAGATTGTTCACATGTACTCTAGATGGCTGCTCTTCATGAAGACACTATTTTATGTGGGCTTAAACAACAGGAGACAAAGGAATCAGCCATGTAGCCTTTGAAAGGAACTAAGTTTGTAAATCTTAGTTTTTAATCACTTTTGAAAATTGCTGGACCAGTGGTGAGTTCCGGATCCAGTTGCAACCAGTATGGTGCAACGGGGCCGGGCGTCCACCACATAAATGCTTGCAGCATGTGCGCACGCATGCGCAGCACGTGCATGCATGTACAGCACGCACATGCGTACTTACCACCCGAGATGCTCCAGCTGCTCAGTGGAGCATCGTGCAGGCGCCGTACGCTCCATATGTGTGCGCAGATTCAAGATTTAATGAATTTGTATGCCGCCCAATCCCGAAGGACTCCAGGCGGCTTACATAAAAACAATTTAAAAATACTAAAAAATTTAAAATGCAAAGACAAAGCAAGTTAAAAGAACACAACATGCACTCAATCTTAGTGGGGCTGGAACCCAATCAAGGATCAACAGCCCCAGGCCTGCCGGAATAGCCAGGTCTTAGTAGACTTTTGGAAGACCGAGAGAGTGGGCCCCGAACAGCTTAAATACAGGTAAGGAGTGCGGGCAGGCCCCCCAGAATGGTACCTGGTGCTCCCAGCAGAGACCGGTACCGGGGCGTACCAGTCGTATCCCACCACTGTCCTGGACCTAATTATATTAAAGCTATTTTAAAGATCTATTTCAAGCTATTTAGCTCTCATCAGCTAGCCCCTGGATGGGGGCTGAAAGGTGAAAATAGAAGCAGTATGCTCCATCCTATAATTGGATAGACCAGGGTGCCCTGATAGACCAGCCCCACTGGAGAAAAAACACTTTATCCTTTTGATTATACCTTGTCCAAAAGTGGAATTTTAAATGACAGGCCAAGAGATTGATTTGGAAAACATTACTTTATAGAAAGAACTTCTCTGAAATTTTAAAACGGGAAATATAATGATAAAACCAGAGGATAAACTGAAAAATATTTTTCAATTGGCTCTACAAAAGAGCTTGTTAAAGCCTGAAAGACATTTATATGATGGGATAAAGAAGAAAAAAAAATCAAAACAATTCATTATTTAAATGAATTAAAGATTAAGGTTATTAAAAGTAAAAACAGGGAAGATAAAGTTGTTTTATTTGATCAAGTTAAAATAACTTTTTTTGCAAGTTTTGACAACCCTTTCTTCTTCTGAAATTTGAGTATGAATATTGATTTAATAATTTTAGCAGGTATCATGTTGACACCCAACTGCTTCATAGATTTGTTTCATGATGGTGATGTGAATATAGTGGTGGCACTAATGGGATGAGCTGTTGATTAACATTGTATAAAGGCAGGTATCTCTTTAATGGCTTTTACACTCTGGCAATATAAACTGACATCCCAGTTTTGGACACCACAAAAAAAAAAACGTTGAGACTTTGGCAAAAGTGCAAAGAAGAGCAGCTAAGATGATTAAAAGACTGAAGCTGAAATAAAGCGAGACTAGTATAGATCTATTTCAAGCTATTTAGCTCTCATCAGCTAGCCATTCCCTTCTGCGATGGGAGGCCCCTGGATGGAGGCTAAAAGGTGAAAACAGAAGCAGTATGCTCCATCTCATAATTGGATAGACCAGTTTGCCCTGGTAGACCAGTCCTACTGGAGAAAAAACACTTAATCTCCCCCCTGGTATAGCAGGCAAAGGAGCACCTGTGGCTTAGAAGTTAATGCATCTACCTAATATGCAAGCAGCCCGAGTTCGAATTCCAGAAGGGTATGGTAGCTGATGAGAGCTAAATAGCTTGAAATAGATCTATACTAGTCTCCTTTATTTCTTTGATGGTAAAACATAAATTTAACACAATCAGAAGGATGGTTAATTGGGGGGGGGGGAATTAAAGGACAGAATCCCAGGTTTTCTTTGTAACAATTAGCACTATCTTTCACAGTTAAACAATCTCTATACTACCATGAGGCCTTAAGTATAGAAAGACTTTTAAGTACCTTTCTTAATAGTTGCAAGAAAAAAATCCATTATCTGCTAGGCTAATCTGTTACAAAGTATGAAGACAGAAAATCATTTTACTGGTAGGGTGAGAATTTCAAGGTACATAAACTATCTGGGTGATTCTATATAATTCTCCACTCCTACTCATCGCTTGCTTTTCCTTACTAAGTTCTTGCCTAATCCTGATTGGATGATGCATTATCTTCAATGTTTGTCACTTTATTATTAACAATCTTGGAATAGAAACAGGTAAGACACTTAGAAGGCAACTCTAACAAAATACTTACTTAATCATAAGCTCTGAAGACAGCTCCTTCTCCTCTTCCCAAACAGTCATATCAACAATGTATTTTATAACTGAAGGGAAGATTTTCCTTGCATGTGCGATTACCTCTTCATTCAACTGGCATTCCAAATTCTACAAAAAAATTAAATGTACCATGTTAGACCCACAGTACAGTTAACCAGCAAGCATGAGCACTGTTGCAGACTCTTTCACTGCTAACTAGTGAAAGTTGTAGTAGCAATTGTTCAATACGCAATTGTTCATTCTCTCTCTTGACCTGTGGGATGGGGCTTGTACCAACTGATATCTGGTGACTGCCAGGACTAGTCCTGCAGTTTTCCTGGCCAAGTTTTTCAGAAGAGATTTGCCATTGCTTCCTTTCTAGGAGAAAGCAGCCAGCCTATGGTCACCCAGATGGCTATGTGACTAAGGACTAGAATTCACAATCTCTTGGTTTCTAACCACTACACCAGGGCTGTCAAACTCCCGGCCAGTGGGCCGGATTAGTAACGTGCTGGCCATGCCCACACCCAATTTAGTGAAGGGGGGAAAAGTCCCGATATGTCATGTGATGCCATGAGTTTGACACCCCTGCACTACACCAAACTGGATTCAAAAGACACTAAAAAATTCCAACTGAAATCCAAAACAGCTGTTCACAATGTCTTAACTCTTAACTCTCCATGAAGCAGCTTTCCATGATCTATTTATCTTCCTTTAAAAGATATATAGATAGTCCACTTTTATTGATAGCAACTAGGACCAGTGATGTGATTGTAAGATGCAATATCTGCAACCTACGACAGCCATTCTAGTAGGCCTGATTACCATTGTTAGGAGAATCCCATGTGGTCACAGCTTCAGCTTCCCAGTCACATATGAATGGATGTTAAATGAGAACAATCTGTATAAGAATAACTATCAGTCTCTCTGATTAAATTAATCTGGGATGGTAGTTTTTTTATTCAGAAGAGGACCACCTTAGGAGAACTACTTAGGATATGATGGCTGTATTGGAATCATGGCATTCTTTCATTAGCTGGTCGAAGTTCAACATTATTTTCAATCAAGAGAGGAACAAGTGGGGATGACCTTATTGTCTTGTTAAAAAAAACTTGTGATAAACAGCTTCAGAGGGGCCACTTTTATAAAATTATAAACTCAGAAGAAGTCTGTGAAAATTTACCTATTAGAATGGAACACCAACATTGAGGGTTATGATACAAAAATGTTCCAAACATTTGTGAGCACACCCAAACAACTAGTACATAATTGGGGATTATTCTTTATACAGTAATATTTGTTTTTCAATTTATTACAAAGAAATACCTCTTCAGTATTATCTCTTCCTTCAGGCTCATGTTTTGTACACACTGGTCCAGTCTTCCATGCTTCTGTATCCCCACAGTCGCAAAATCCACCTCCAGTGGAAGTATGCATCTAAAACAATTAAGAACAGAGAACACAATGGGAAGTTCAGAACCATTAATTCATTTTGGAAGTAATGCAGAACAATGGCACAGCATATATCACAGCAATACCACATTGCATGAATAACAACTATACCCAAATTTGTCTGTGTTCTCCTCTTGTACTGGTTGTGTGAAAATGACCTAGAGCAGGGCTGTTAAATTCCTGGCCATGCCCATGCCCAGTTTAGCAAACGGGGGGGGGGGGGGGAGTCCTGATATGTCACATGACGCCACTGTAATGACGTGAGTTTGACACCCCTTACCTAGAGGAATGAGAGGATGAGATGCTACCTAGCAAACAAATAAGAGGGAAAGAGCCTGCTTAATCGTCAGAGAAAGACTTAGAAAAGGCCCATTCTAATGAATTAGGCTATTAAAAGTGACTCTTACCACAACTATTAACTGCCCGATTCATTACAGTGGGTCTTTCCTAAATTTTGTTCTCTAACTGTTAAGCAACATGAGGTTCCCCTCTCCGTTATATGATCTTTTTTATTGCCTCTAAATGGGCGTCCTGGATATTCTGTATGGAAATGTGAGATTTCTGAGATTATCCATTAGTTATGCAGCTGATAATTATAAATTAATTTTCTTGTTCTTTTTTCATCTAAAGAACCTGAAAGTAGGTTTATTAAATTAAACAGTCAGCTTTTGTATTCTGCCTAGTAATTTTTGGCTGTCTGAATTGATGTGGTCATTAAGTATTCTACCATTTAACATAAATTGATGTTCATGTTATTTATTTTCAATACTTAAAAACACAATCAAATTCTCATAAATGCTGATTTATCTTACTAGCACACTACATTAATAGATATCACGCCAAAGCACACATTTATTTACCTTGTAACGATGATTTACATGAATACTGTTCTGGAAGCAATCCATGCAAAGAACACAAGTTGGATCAATTGCACAATCCCTGCAATGAAAATAAGAAATTGATACTGAAGAGTAAGCACTTATTTTTTAAAAACCTACCAAACTTCCAAATTCTTGAAGTGTTAATTGAACAGATTGGAAGCATTCACATATAGGGAAGAATTGCTTATTATTAGTCGTGGGCAAAATGATTTGTGCAAAAAAACAATCTTGACATGAAATAGGTTCTGGGTGATCAGTGCCTAAACTGAATCATGCATGTTTCAGATGTTTTAATCCAAACATAGAACAAGGTATTTTCCAGGTATGAAATTAAATGGATTTTTTTCCTAAGTAGAAGTAACAGGAACATAGAAAAATGACAGCAGAAAAAGTCCTACTGGTTCATCAAGTACACCTTTGTTTGTTTTCTTTTTAATTAATTTATTATTTTTACTTTTGTCCAATGATGGACATGTGTTTAAACTCTGTTACTAATAACTGATCCACTGTCTCTGTTAGAAATTGGTTCCAATCTCCTACTACTGTTTCTGAACAGTAATACTTTCTAACATTAGTAATACTTTCTAACATTGCTTTTGAACTCCACATACACACACCAGTCAGTTTGAGGTTATGTTCACGAGTTCTTAATTTTTGCTTAATATTGACATACTGTCTTCTAGAACTCTATTTTTACCTTTAAAGGTTTCATATTTAAAAGTTTCAATCATGTCCTATATAGGAGGATTAGAGCCTCCTTTTTCCTGCTGGTGATTCCTCAAGCGATGCACCCCAGAATTTTGTTTGCCTTCACAGCTACCCGGCCATACTGTTTACTGTTTTGCAGTTATCGGTTATAAGTACATCTAAATCCTTTTCTTCTGTTGTTCTAACATTATATGGCCAATACTGTACCCTGCTAGAGGATTATTTTCTCTTAAATGCACACTTACATTTATGCATTACATAATACATTGTTGGTGAGGAGATTGAGTGTGAAAACCTAAGGCTGATAGGTTTCCTTAGTGATGTGTCTATAGACATTGGGAGAACCGGAAACAGTGGCTGGAGAAGGAGGAAAGGGATGGCTGAAAGAAAATTAGGATGTGGGTAAACTGGTAAATATATCACATAAGAATATTGGTGGTTGAGAAGAGGAAGTGCCGGAAATACCAAAGAGCACATTGGTCAGTAGGATATGGTAGGACATCAAAAGTGGCTGTGGAGGGGAGGGAGAGAAGGGAAAGCACAAAGAATATTGTGGAGTTCTCAACCTGGTGTACAGGCCATGTCAAAGAGGGGAGAGAAAGGGAGCCCTGAATCAGCCTTATTCTACTCATCTCCTAAAATCACTCTGGTTCCTTCCATATTTTGTTTCAAACAAAATTTCAAACAACCAAAATGAGCCATCTTTTCAAGTGACGAGCTGCAATTGCAATCAACTCAAAATGACTCAATAGAACTTCCAGAACATGATGTTTGTTGTGGATTGGTACCAAAACTTACTTTTCTTACATAACACTTTACTACCCACGAACCTAAGTGCATTTTAGAAAGACGTATAACACCAAAGCTATATTGACAACTGTATATAACATCAGATCATTCAAAGAAACATTAAAAGGTAGGAGTATTGGTATAGACCTGCAGGAATATGTTGTCTCTCCACCTTTAAATACTTTTCCACACAGCTGCGAGGTACCAATCTGTCTTAGCTTTTCTAGACAGGTATCTGGATCTTCTCCAAATAAATGCCACTCCAAAGGATAAAGAATCATTTTTTGGGCCATTTCCTCCTCTTTCTGTGATAGAGGGTCCATTTCATCACAATATATGCTTGGAACCACTTTTGCCAAATGTTGAAGAAAGGCAGCATGAAAATCAAGCTTTTCATCCCACCACTGCAAAAAACAGAATACAATGTTACTTCCTCAGTATCAGTATTTCACATATCAAAAATTATGATATACAATATGTGCAAAAAGCATGTTTTGTGGTTATAAATATTTGGAACTTTTGAGGCAAAAATGAAGGAAATATGTCATTAAACATACATGTATTAAATAAAGCAATATTTACTGTGAAGCAGAGTTAAGTTTCACCTTTTCAATTTAGACATTTATATGACAGTGCTGTTCATTAACCAAAATATCAACACTATTTTGATTGTTGTGGAATAACAACATAAAATCCTAGAATCTAATCATCTGAAACAGTAATAGAGTAGTTGGCACAATTACTTAACTACAGCATTTACAGGAAAAAAAATAGTATTTTGTCTTTAATATATTGTGAGTCACTTTCTTAGAAAAGGCTGTTATTCCTGCAAATTTAGTTCAATTTCAGATTACTTTTAACAGAAAGAAGGCTCACATTTGATTAAATAAATACAGTCTGTCACACAGAAAAAAAAATCAATTGCCATCTGGTATTTTCAAGTTGTAATTAACAGAATACATGGAGGTTTAGGGTTTCATGTTAAGCTGATAATTTAACATTAGGCAGAAGAACTGAGCTCTGATGTAATCTGATCTCCACCTCCACCACCCTCGCTCATTTCATTTGTCAAGATCCAAGACACGTTCTTGGATAACTGCAGAAAATTTTGGATTTCTTAGTTCTTACCAATAAATTGTTTTGGTAGCATGAATAAGCAATTGGGTTACAGTCCTATGCATTGAACTTATAAACAATGATATATTAATGAAATATTTGCAATATTACTCTGGCTACAATATTTCTCTGTTGTATTTATTTTGATGGATGGATGGATGGATGGATGGATGGATGGACGGACGGACGGACAGACAGACAGACAGACAGACAGACAGGACAAGAAGCAATGGATAGAAACTAATCAAGGAGAGAACCAACCTAGAACATAAGTTATTTACAGTGGCAAACAAGGAACCAGGAAGGCCTTGTTTTCATTGATCGAATGCAACACAATAGAGATTTCTGGATAATTTCCTTGATAGCTACTTTTAAGAAAAGCTGCACAAAAAGGACTTAGTTAAGAGTTGCTTATTAATTGCCAATTTGCCTTGACCAATGATAATTCAAGCACTTCTCCGGAGAGATAGAGTGATTGATAGAGAGAAAAGGAAAACATCCCACTCACTACACATGCAGAACAACTTTGTTTAGAAATTATGGAGTTTTTCACTGGTAAAACACCAGTCTCTGGGCCTGAGTAGATAGAGCAAGGAATAACTGTACTCCTAGTCTTGCATTCAAGGTGCCATTGCAGTTCTGGCGAGCTCCCATTAACACCATTGTTTTTCACTGCTTTGTTTTAAGGTGATAGGAACAGCTCTACATCTAAGTGGAGCATGCTGAGGGATGGGCTGCACAGCCTGAGTTCTCACAGCACTTTAGCATACATCCATAGGCACTGAGCCATTTCTTCTTCACTCAGCAGTGAAGATAATGGGAGCAGACAAAAGGGGAAAAGCAGGGCCAGCAGTACAGCTTGCCCATCTGTTTTTTCTCTCCAGAGGAGAAGCTGTTTCTTGTCAGTCTAAGCAAGGTTATTTAGTGCCCGGTGAGACTGGCAAGCTTCTTTCCCACTTTCAACAGTTGCTTTACCTGTGTGAAGGAAATGTAAGCCACAGAAAAGGACCTGGAAGGCCACAGGCACCTTATGAGTTTGGGACCTCTGATCTATCTTCTAATATTTCTACACAGCGCTTTTTGCAGTCATTCTACTTTCACTCTCAATTCTTTTACTTTTTTCTAAGACCCACTTAGCTCTGCAAAAAAATTGGTCTGCGCCACATTCATATCCTCTCATCATATTGCTACATCATCATTTACTTGATTTATTTATTAAATTTACATACTGCCCATCTTGCTGTTTGGGGTGACTCTAGGCAGCCCTCTGCTTTCTAGCTTAGGATCCGTGGTGATGCAGTGGTTAGAATACAGTATTGCAGATTAATTCAGAATGCGGTAAAGGTTCCCCTCGCACATATGTGCTAGTCGTTCCCGACTCTAGAGGATGGTGCTCATTTCCGTTTCAAAGCCGAAGACATCTCTGTCTTCGTTGTCCGAAAACATCTCTTAAGTCATGTAGCTGGCATGACTAAACGCCGAAGGCACATGGAACGCTGTTACCTTCCAACCAAAGGTGGTTCCTATTTTTCTACTTGCATATTTACATGCTTTTGAACTGCTAGATCAGCAGAAGCTGGGACGAGTAACGGGAATTCACTCCGTTACGCGGTGCTAGGGATTCGAACACCTTTCTAATCGACCAGCTCAGTGTGTTAGCCACCGAGCCATCTTGTTCAGAATGCAGTATTACAGGTTAATTCAGCTCACTGCCAGGAGTTCAGTCTTCACTGGCTCAAAGTTGACTCAGCCTTCTATCCTTCCGAGGTCAGTAAAACGAGGACCCAGATTGTTGGGGACAATATGCTGACTCTGTAAACCATTTAGAGAGGGCTGTAAACCATTATGAAGCAGTATATACGTCTAAGTGCTATTATTATTATACTCATTCCTATGCCATGTATACATGTAAATAGATATTTAAACCACATATTAAAAACAAATGCATCTTTTCTAAGCAGATACTCAGCTGTCAACATTCTTATTGCATTCTTTGGCCTCTAATGCCCTTCTCTTTCTCTCTCATCTTATTCCTATCCATCCATCTTATCACCTAGAAGATTCCCCCCCCCCACTACATTATATTTATTTTTCCACAAATCCAATACCATTATTCACTTCTGACACGCAACTATCACCAAATATAGATTCCTACTTTAATAGACACCCATAACAATTACTTAACACCAGTTTATATTTTTAACATATATTTAAACCTTCCTTCCATGATTAAACTTCACTTCCCTGCATATATTTCTCAACTCGATCAGACCACTTTCATTCACATGTATTATATGCTTCCCCCTTTTTTTAATTACAGATACTTTTTCTTTTTAATTTGATTAATTTATATTATTTACTATTTACTTCTTTCACATTCCAAATCTTCCATTTGTCATAACTTCAGCAAATGGGCCATAGATATTGACTTCCACCACTCAGTGGCTTTGGTCATTCAAGGTTTTTGTACACATCTTTGATGTGTATTGCATTGAGAGAGAATGAACCAAAGTCCCAAAGTCATCCAGCGAGCTTTCATGCCTAAGGCAGGATTAAAACTTAGTTTCTTAATTTCTAGGCCAGCACCTTAACCACTACACCAACTGGATCTCATCACATATTGCATACATACTGAAACTTCCATGTTTGTTTAAAAATATGTGAAAAATCTCATTCAAACAAAATTCAAGCCTTTAAACATTGCAGTATTTACTATTCCCTTCAGATATGGATTGCAGATGCAAGAGACATTAATGTTCTTGTCTCTTTTCTCAGTATTGTGTGTTTCCTCATATTAACTGTCTACTCACTTTTACTTTTTCAGTTACACAGCTGGTTAATTATTAAATGTCAACAAGCAGACAAATATCATTCCTAGTTATCTAGAGTTCCTTTCAAAACATCACCTAAGCAGTAATTACTTCTCTATAATTTACACAAAATCTGTCAAATTCTCAGGCTGCACCATTAAGCTACTAGTAGCTCCATTTGAAATCCATGACATAGCATTCGGCTATCTTTCCAAAGTGAAGGAAATTTTTTGAAATGCCATTTGTTTTTATTACAAAAAGTGAAACCATTTTTGAGCCTGAAAATCCTGTCTACTTAATTAACATCCTTTGTTAAACATTGTTGATTTACTCAAAAGACTGAACCATTTTAGGTATTTTCTCTGATGTTCCCACTTTCACTTTTACTTCAATTCCTAGACATTTAATACTTTCAAACTATTGCACGCCTGTTATATTATCCTTGTTGTTTCTTTTACCATTCCAGTCCTTGTCCTCATTTATGAATCTATTTTCACAAGTTCCTCTAAACAAAGAAATATAAAATTGCTAAACATTATTTTTAATAAATGTTTCCATAAAGTTTGATTAATAATATCACCGAAGCTCACATAAGAGTCATTTACGACTAAGAACACTACCACACACATATATAAATACAAAGAGTGCATTGAGATGAATATTTTGAAGTTTAAATATTATGGCCTAGACAACAATCCACTCCAGCAAAATAAATAAATTTGCCTTTTAGCTTCATTGAATCTCCCCTTCCCTACTTTATGATAATAATATTCAAGACGCAAAACATTCCATACTGGTTTATTATACGGTATAAACATATTACTGAATGTACAGTGCTAATAAAGAAGCACTGTACACTGTAATAAATGATCTCTGTCCATTAAGCAATTATTTTTTTAAAAAAATAACTATTACATTTTAAAGTAAAGAGATAAAAACTAACAACTAATTGAAATCTAAAAGAGACAAAGTCAAGAATTAAGAGAACGAAGGCCAAGATGTCAAAACACTTCGGAAAATGTTTATTGCATCTTTATCGAGGTACGGATATCGGCTATTTCTATTGCAACAGTGGACCTGTCAGAATCCAACTCCGGTAATTTAAACTCTCCTGGAGTTAAAAAGACATAACCCCGCTCCAAATCCTAACTCTTTACCTGTCAACTAAGTGGGCTTTACCCAGCATGTATGTACGGCGCTGTGTAGTGCGCAGCGGTGCAGTCCCATTTGACAAGAAACCCAGAGATGAACCTTTTTTTTGGGGGGGGGGGGGACCGCAGGCAACAGAAGCGGGAACCAGGGGAAGACCACCTTCCTAGCAAGACATAAGGAGGAGCAGCCCCCACTGTGTGATCAACGCGGGCTAATAAAACTATCGGAGCCCGGGCATTTCTGGGTTAGGGTCCATTTATCTAGCGCAGCTGCTGTTTGGACCCTTTAAGAAGGAACGTCGCCGCGGCCATCGACCCAAGCGCCAGGGATGGACCCTCGGGCGAGAGCGGAATCTCACCCCAGCCAGATCCGAGGGGTTCACGGGGGCAGCGCCGCCCGTTCCAGCCATCCTTCCCGCGCCGTCGCCTTCATCCGCCATCTTAGGAGAAGCGGGGCTTGGCAGGCTTGAGTCCTACCGCAGGCCAACCGGAAATCAGCTGCGTGGGAAGGCCTGGGGACGACCAAGGTTCGGGAAGACCTGACCCGATGCCCGACGCCAAACCTCAAGCGGACTGGGTCCTCTGCAACATTGCGCATGCTCGGCTTTCTGGCGCATGCTCAAGAGAGCACTTGCCGAGCCGAGCGTCGCTTGCTAACCGGAAAATCTCGGCGGCTGCTTCTCCGACAAACATGGAGCCAAGCGTGTGCAAAGGCGCCCGGGGAAGCCCCTCCACCGACCGGCGTAAAAAGCTGCTAAAGTGGCAGCTTTCTTCAGAAGTGGGAGAGAACTGATCTATTTTCTGTCTGTGAGAAGTGGTGTTTGATTCTGAAATTTGCTGCACAGAATAAATCTGTTTGCAAGGTAAAACTGAATTTCCAAACCTTCCTTTAGCCAGTATTGGTCTTTTAAACGTCCACATTTCTCTTTTGTCCCAAATCTAATATCTGCAGGACCTTTAAATGGGAAGTTCTTGCTTCTAGACTGAATGTTTGCTAAATAAACCTTTATACTCATAAAAGTCTTTTTCTGTTGAGTTGCAATTAATGTACAAACTGGAATTAACCCATGCCAGGTCTTGGATTCAAAGTCGGTTTGTGCAAACCAAAATAGCATCTTTAGGTTTGGACAACAAAATGATCAAAGAGAGTGTTAGAAAGGCTGTTATAGAATGCATTAATGCAGCTGCCATAAACCCAATACCCTGAATTGTTGAGCACTACTTCAGCAAAAAGTAAAAGTAAAAGACTCTTGCTCCTGGGGAGGAAAGGTATGGCAAATCTAGACATCATACTAAAAAGCAGAGACATCACCCTGCCAACAGAAATGTGTATAGTCAAGGCCATGGTTTTTCCCAGTTGTAATGTATGGCAGTGAAAGTTGGACCATAAGGAAGACTGAGCACCAAAGTACTGAGGCCTTTGAACTATGGTATTGGAGAAGACTCCTGCGAGTCCCTTGGACTGTAAGGTGATCAAACTGGTCAGTCCTAGAGGAGATCAACCCTGACTGCTCTTTAGAAGACAAGATCCTGAAGACGAAACTCAAATACTTTGGCTACCTAATGAGAAGGAAGGACTCACTGGAAAAGAGCCTAATGCTGGGAAAGATTGAGGGCAAAAGAAGAAGGGGACGACAGAATGAGGTGACTGGATGGAGTCACTGAAGCAGTTGGTGTGTAGCGTAAATGGACTCCAGAGGATGGTAGAAGACAGGCCTGGAAGAACGTTGTCCATGGGATCGCAATGGGTCGGACACAACTTTGCAACTAACAACAACTTCAGCAACATCCACTGGCTTGCTGGCTGATTGATTAGGCTTTTTTTCAAGTGGCCACCCAGGGGCACATGCTACTTAGACAGATTCTAATACACTAAGTGAGACTTGAACTTCTGCTAGAGAAAATGAAAAGGGTTCTTTATATAACATGAACTCTGCCACCTGACTTGTGACTTAGACCTATGCTATTGGGTCTAAGCCACTACTGGTTCTTTTAAGTAACCAATCGGGGTGCGACTTGCTGGGTCAGTGAAGTTGTCAAAGTTGCTCTGAGTAAGGAAGTATTGACACCTACTTTAAATGAGATGGTTCTGCACCTGCTCTTGAAGAAGCCCCTCTAGGATCCTGAAGATTTTGATAATGTCTCCCCTTTCTTCAACCTTCCCTGTGTGACTCAGCCCTAGAAGAAATGAATCCAGCGTATTAATATCCAGTCAGGGGGAAATAACATGATTGGTCATCCTAGTAGATGATTTTTGTTTGGACATAGATGGGGGAAGTAGAACCATCTTGGTGGCTTTCAGTACCCCCAGCTATGGTATCTAACTGAACATTTTGCAATGATCGGGAAATACAGAAAGTGTCCAGATAGTCCTTGATTTACATCTAATCATTTAGTGACTGTTTGAAGTTACAACAGCACTGGAAAAACCTGACGTATGCCATTTTTCACACTTATGATCATTGCACCATCCCCATGATCACGTGATCAAAATTTGGCCGCTTGGGAAGTGGTTCATATTTATGGCACCTGCAGTGTCCTGGGGTCATGTAATCACCATTTGCAACCGTCTGACAAACATAGTCAATGAGGAAGCCAGATTTAATGTACAACTATGGCACTTATTTAACAACTGCATGATTCACTGCAAGAAAAGTTGTGGCAAGAAAAGTTGCAAAATGGGGCAAAAAAACCTGTTGCACTTAGCAACAGAAATGTTGGGCTCAGTTGTGGTCATAATTTGAGGACTACATGTATTTCCGTTGGTCCCTTTCTGGATGTTTAATGTAGTTAGGGGAAAACAATATTTTAAATTGTCCAATGTTCATTATCTCAGGCTTGGTGCTTTCCAACATTCTATTTAATGCCTACGTGAGCCTGTTGGATAAGTTGTCAGCAGTATAGGTAGTCCTTGACTTATGACCACAGTTGAGCCCCAACATTTTGTTGCTAAGAGAGACATTTGTTGAGTGTTGCCCCATTTTACAATGTTTTTTGCCACAGTTGTTAAGTAAATCATTACAGTTGTTCAGTTAGCAATACGATTGTTAAATGAATCTGGCTTCCCCATTGACTTTGATTGTCAGAAGGTCACAAAAGGTGACCTTCATGATTCCTGGGACACTGCAACCATCATAAATATGAGTCAGTTGCCAAGCATCCAAATTTTGATCAAGTGATCATGGGGAATGCTGCAATGGTTTAACTGTGAAAAATAAGCATAAGTCACTTTTTCAGTGCCATAACTTCAAACAATCACTAAATGAACTGTTGTAAGTTGAAGACTCACTAAAAATTAACTTGCTGTGCATCACTAAATGTTCAGGAACATTGATTCCATTAATTGTTCTGGGTTAGGTAATGCTTCCTGGAAAGGAGTTGGTGTAGAACCTGGATATCCTCCTAGACTCATGGTTACTGTTTAAAAGGTGGGTGGAGACTGGCTTGGTGAATATTTGCTCAGCTTTGGCTAAGTTAATTATACTGTCTTGGGCCAGGACACTACATCATCAATAACTCATGCAGAATTACTGTAGAGCATTTTACATGGGACAGACTTGGAAAGGGATCCAAAAGCTACAATTGATCCCAGAAAGGCCTGTTAAGTGGCTTTTCTCTGTTTGAAATGGCCATGGAGAAAAAAACTTGCTGCCTCTGCAGTTGCCCTCATACCTTGAAATGTTTTACTTCCAAAGGTCCACAATGCTTTCTCTCATAGGTTTTTGGAAGTTTTTTTAAGACAGTTTAACTCTACCTTGTAGGAAGTTATCACCCAGCCCTCTCCCAGAAAAATGAAGTATCCTAGGAAATATTGAAAAGGCAGAATATTTCTCTGGATGTGAAAAGGAAGAAACATGTTTTAAAAGACAGAATAGCTGCCTGCAGCTGCCTGCCCATGCCCCTTTTTCAATGAGCCATTAAAGCCTGAGCTAGTCCACTTTACATAATAAAGAGTTCTCCCCTTCAGCTCCAGAATGATAGGATTAAGGAATGATAATATTGGCCCTTTACCCAACTTGCCACATGGCATTTGAGAACTCAACCAAATCTGGATTCAAAACGCAGCCTAGAGAGTTGCCCCTGCATGGACCCATGGGAGTCTGACAACCAATCAGAATACAAACTCAAGATCAAAGGCCAGAGAGGGCATAAAACCAAGACTCAGCTTTTCTTCTTCCTTCCCTTCTCTTCTCCACCAATATTGAAGCATGTGATCACCTTTTCTGTTCAGGACTCAAGCCATGTGGTCCTGTCCACCATTAAAACCATCTTTCCAAGCAGCCTCCATGTCTCCAGTGTCTTTTTTCCCACTTGGAGCCAAACCCAGAAAGATATTTCTTCCAACAACCTGTTCTTCAGTCGTAGGTGTTTATTTCTTGAGAGCAGATTGTTACTGTACTTTTTATAATTTTGATTTATTCCTATTGTTCCTTTTACAATTTTAAGTGTCTTTCTGGTTGACTATGAAAGTTTAAAATAACTACAAAGTAGACTATGACACTAGGTAACTAGCATATGCATATTAGTTAAGCTTTTTTTTTCTTCTCTGAAGAAAAATATGGAAAAAGTAAGGTTATTCATGAGAAACAGGATGGCTGTAAACAATGTCTGGATGCTCATAAAATGCTATCAATAAAGAATGTCAAAAGCACTGTCCCAAAGCAACAGATTCATGAACTGCCTAGTCCCATTGGATTTTCCTCACTCTTTTTTCTTCCTTTCTGTAACTAATAAGGTTCACCTGACCTACTAAAATTATCTGAGGTTTACAAATCACAATACTTGGGTTCACATAATAATTACTTAAATGTTCCCTGTCCTGCAAAAAAAAGTGCCTTAAGGTAGATAAGGTTTAAACCCAAGCAATATTCTGTTCCTTTATTCCAAATGAATGAATAACCCAACACAAAGTTCAATGTTTCCCAACTAGAATAAAACTACCCAGGAGTCGGTCTGTCTGCCTGCCTGTCTGCCTGGGCGCTCTCTTCAATAAATTTCCCCACAATTCAGGCAACTGCTATTTTTCTGGTCAAAATCACATGCCCAACGTGAGAAACAATTTTTCGCAAGAGAACTACCTAAATACAAAACTATATTTCTTGCTGAGAGGAGCCTGAGATTCTCAGGCGATCTTAATCCAGTTAGCAGATCATTTTATATTTGCCATCCCGCTGCTGGGCGAGTCGTCGCGAAGGGATTCTCCGTCCTCCAATAGAGACGCGGGAGGGGCGGGCTAATGCAACTTGAGTGGCGTAGGAGCCCGCAGAGCCGGCAGCCGGGGGGCGGAAGCGGGTGGCTGTGGGCCGTTGCCGATGGAAGATCGGGACCGTTGATTCACGCCTGGCAGTAGATGTGGAAGAGACGGACGAAAATGCTGCGATTGTTGGCTGGGCTGCTGGCGGTCGCGCTGGTGACGGTGACAGTATTGATGGATCGGTACAGTTTTCGGGGGGGCCAACAACCCCGGGTCCCAGTTCGCTCATTCGCTCCCGAGCCGGCTCCCGGGGATGAAGCCAACAACCTTTTCTGGGTGATTCAGGCAAGTGGTAACGGGTGGCGCGGCTTGGAAGCTTTCCGGGTTTTCCGGCGAAAATGGATGAAAGCAGCGGCGTTGGTTTCTTTTTCAATTGGCTGGACCCGTTAGAAGCTACTGTAATTTTGATAGAGAATCATACATGACTAACCAAAATTACGGTCCAGTTTCAACATACAGGATTTCCTCTCCCCCTAGATTTAGAAGGATAGAGGGGGGAAATGGTAAAAGGAGAAAATAAAACTGAGAAAAACTATTGAGTAATGAAAGAGTAGGAAATGATTAGTTCCAATCAATAAAGAGGAAGTCACATTTCCAATTTGCTGGATTGGGATGATTTAAATCCGCTGTTCACGAAACATAGTCAGAAAAGTTGTATCCTGTTTGGTGATACTTTGCATTCGTATTTTTGAGAGGATGGGGGGGGGACTTTGTAAAATGAGCTGCTGGCTTCTGTTCTGCTGTACACTGGGTGAAAAGGTGTGTGTTATTGTATGTGTGGGGAAACTGTGAGTCATCTAAAAGGGCTAGTTGTGAAATTAAAACTATTTTTACATAAATGTGTTTTTATTTTCCATTTTCATTTTTGTACAGTCACGTATATACTGTGCATAACTGGGGCCATATAACATTAAACAATAAACACAGCCATTCCTCTTATCAGCAATACCCCCAAAAGTAAAAACCCAATGTACCTCTTCGACCCTCCATATACCCTTTCTTTCGCCCCCCCCTCCAACTTTCCATCTTCCCTCCATCATTCCCCTCTACCCTACTTCCCCTCCCCCTCTTCCACTCCTCTCTCCCGATACACTCCCTCCCTTCCTTCTCCCACTCCCTCCAGTCCACTCTCCCACCCTCTCTCCCCCTCTTTCTTCTGTCCCTCTACTCCTCCCTTCGGTATATTTCTACAATCTATTAATATATTCAGCTTGTCCTATTTTTACAGTGGAATTAAAAAGCAACAGTATACAAGTGCAGTCACGTTACCTTAAAATCTAACACATACTATGTATCCCCTCTCCCCTAACACCCCACCTCCCTTCCTCCCCGACTTCCCAGAGCCCCTAAACGGTATAGATTTTTAACAAACACAGTCTACAATATATTAAGACAAAGGAAATAAAAAAAGAAGTTAATAACATCTCTGCATTGAACTCAGCTTCTTCCTGTTGCACTAGCTATGAACAGTTTAGATTATTCCTAATCTCAGGCATAGGCTATCTGTAATTTCTTAGTCCCATATTTGTTTTGTATATAGTCAATCCATTTTTCCCAGTCTCGTTTATATCTCTCATTGAATGGTCTTTAAGATATGCCGATATTTTCGCCATCTCGGCTAGGTTTGTGACTTTCAATGTCCATTCTTGAGCGTGACCCGACAAATGCGCAAACGTCAAAAGCGCGCCGACAAAACCGCGGCACTAAAACCGCGATGTCAAAAGCGCGCCAACAACAGCGCGCCGACAGAAGCGCGATTTAAGTTAAGTTAAGGTTTAGGGTTAGGTTTAGGGTTTGGTTTAGGGTTAGGGTTAGGGTTACAGCGCGCTTCTGTCGGCGCGCTGTTGTCGGCGCAGCACTCATTCGTCGGCGCGGTTTTGTCGATGCGTTTTTGTCACCGCGGTTTAGTCGTTCGCGCATTTGTGGTGGAACCATTCTTGAGTTGTAGGCAAGTCTTCCTTCTTCCAGTATTGCGCCACCAACAGTCTTGCTGCCGTTATTAGGTGCAGAACCAAATTAGTCTCTACCGCTGTAAAGTCCATACATATTCTTAGTAAAAATAACTGGGGAGTAAACTTTATCCTTCTTTTAAAGATATTTTGCATAATTCACCACATTTTTATCCAAAATGCCTTAACCTTTTGACAAGTCCACCATATATGAAAATATGTAGCATCGAGAGAACCACATCTCCAACATTTAGGCTGTACATTCGGGTATATAGAAATTAAAACTATTATTGTTTGGCACCAAGATTTGTTTTCTAGTTAATATTTATTTTTGTATATCTTTCATATACACAACTGTTTTTGTAAAAAGTTATTAGATAGCCTTATTTCTTTTTTTTATGTCAGCCTGTTATTGTTATTGTAGGTGTCAGATCTACATATCAGTAAGTTTCTAAGTCCCAGTCGAACTTCTGATTTTGAGAAATTCTGTAAGGAAACAATTCCCATAATCCAACCTGCTCTTACGTTAGTGACAGGTGAGTTATTTCTTTTTGTTTCATGTTTATATTGCACCTTAATTCTTTGGGGAATATGCTGCAGTCCTGGTTACTTGTTTGGTAGGACCGCCTTTAAAATTTAAAAAACCAGCTGTGCCACAGAAAAGGTTGTTATATAAGTTCTGAGCATTAGAGGGAATACCCTAAAACCTGAAATACCAGAAACAGTTCCTCTTCTCCTCTTTCTGTCACTTTTTGCAATTGTGTATTTGCTTTCTCTTACAGATAGAAGTACATATGCAGTTTATCTAGACTTTGTTCTCTAAGTGTCTAAGACACTGAGCTTGTCGAGCAGGAAGGTCGGCAGTTCGGTGGTTTGAATCCCTAGCACCGCGTAACGGAGTGAGCTCCCGTTACTTGTCCCAGCTTCTGCCAACCTAGCAGTTCGAAAGCATGTAAAAATGCAAGTAGAAAAAATAGGAACCACCTTTGGTGGGAAGGTAACAGTATTCCATGCGCCTTCAGCATTTAGTCATGCCAGCCACATGACCACGGGGACGTCTTTGAACAGCGCTGGCTCTTCGGCTTTGAAACGGAGATGAGCACTGCCCCCTAGAGTCGGGAATGACTAGCACATGTGTGCGAGGGGAACCTTTACCTTTAACTATCAGCTAATATTGATTAATTTCAAAAAGTTAAGGTGGGCTATTGGACCGGCTTAGTTTTTGATGGGAAACTACAAGTAAAGTCCATGGCTCTAAGTCAGATTGGGTATCCCTCAAAATTATATTAACTTGTCAGCCCCATCAGATGATTTTGTGCCTAAATATTTGTCTGAGACCTCTGTTACGATCCCTCACCCTCTGAAAGATCCCGTACCCTTTGAAAGAGCCTGAGTGGCACCAAATGAATTTTTTCATTCATGATATGCACAGCAAAATGTGATGCTTGGAGTGGAAACACTGGTTTGTATATTTAAGAGATTGACCTTGGACTTCTTTGTTTTTCTAACAGTGTTTATCAAATTGTTTTATTGCTACTAATTGTTTCACATTCTGTATTCATCATTTATTATACACTTAAATGCATATACACATACTGATATTTTGAATAACTAGTTAGAATTAACATTAGTCTATCTGAGGTCTTTCAAGAAACATCTCAGATATATTTTTTGCTGAGCTTAGAGTTAATCTAGTGACGATTAGTGGACTGTTAGTATGCTAATTTGTCACATATAAATACTACATGCAGCTGGTTAAGAAAAGAGGTTGGCTAGTTGAGGTTCAATAGCATTTCTTGAGGAGTTTGCAGTTTATTAGGATAGGTAGCCCTTTTTATAGTGTGGGAAGTCTATGAATATATTTGAAGCCATTTCTAAAGTATCTTTGGCAGCAGCTGGTAGTCTAGGTTTGGAGGAAGGATAAGACCACCCTATTCCAAGCTTGTCTACAGTGCAGTATGGCACTGTGCCTCACTCCTATATGGTTCATAGAATTTAAAATTAAAGGACCTTATTCAGAGTCAGCTTTGGGATACGAGCTGATTAACAAGCTAAGCTGTCTTCTGTGCCCTGTTCTTCAGAAATCTTGCTTTGAACCAGATTCCCAGATTACCTGTTTGCAGGTGGTAAAATGCCCAGATCTGGTGTAGAATATGAACCCTATGTAAAAACATGTAGAACGCAGATACTGCATTTTCTATAAGTTCAAAGGAAACATATGTCAGTCCTGGAAGCCGTCTTTTCCATTGGGCCTTCAGGCCTGCCACATTTTCTACTGTGGATAAATGGGAGGGGGGATTATATGGAGTATGGGAGATATATAGTCTACATAACATTCCTTTGTCAGAGAGTCAAGGTCATTTTGCCCTGCACCTAGAGTGGTGTGACGGAGGCCTCTTCAGTTGGAACAGTGTCTGATTGGACCATGTGATGGACATGTGGGTGCTGGGCAGGGACTTGAACTTTTACTTGGGTGGGGAAAACCTGGAAATTTTCAGATTTGGGTTTTCCCAGATGTGCCAATAAAGTGGAACTTTGAGGAAACTCAAGCCTCGGAGTCTTCTTTCGTGGGGATGTTACTTGGAACACTGACAACATACAGTCATAATGTGGTAATATGTTGCATTAGGTGTCAAACCTAATTTCTAAATAGTTTATCAGTGGCATTTGGTTTATTCTGCATTCTATTGTTCATTGGGTTCTGGAGCTCTTCTCTATTCACTAAACAGGTGACTTGACTGATGCCAAAACAAAGGATGGATTTGGGTCTGATCAGTTTGAGGTGGAGTGGCAAACTTACCAGACAATCTTAAAAAGATCTAAGATCATGGAAAAAACGAAATGGATAGATATAAAAGGAAATCATGGTAAGACAGAAACAAGATTTCAGGCATGTAATTCTAATTTTATGTTTATCATTAAGAAATGCTAGACTGTCATAACTCCTCATGTAACCATGTTTAATATTTTGATATTATATAAATTATCTAAATCATTTATATACCATAACATTTTTTTAAAAAAATGTCTGGAATCACTTTGTCTGCAAAGTATAAATATATATTTTAAAGTAGGAGAATATTGTTTATATATATAGCTTTTGTGGTAATTTTATTTTGCCCATTCTGTTATAAATTTCTTTAAATTATATAATTTTAGTTTTCCCAAAAAGCATCTCAGCCTTTGGTTTGTGCAATGAATCTTGCTTTCCTCCCTAGGCATCTGGGTTCTCTTTCAAGTTCATACTGCAATGATTTTTTTAAAACTTAGACTACCTTTTTTATTCCTAACTTTATCTTGAAATTGGATTGAAATGTTTGCCATTTTCATTACAGATACATTCAACGTACCTAGCCTGGAGAGTGTTCGTAATTACTACAGGTATGTTAGCATGTAATGATGGTTTCAGCAGTCCAGAATGATATATGGTGGATAGAAATTCCTATTTAAAAAAGATACATGTACCAAAATATTGACTCTTAACGTATTTTGTCAATTAATTATTTTAAGGTCATTTATAGGGTTTTTCTTTCTCTTCAATTGTATCCAATTGTGGGAGACTGCCTGCAATTTTCTTGACTTTTTTTGTCATTGCTTGCTTCCTAAGGGCTGCGAAAGAATGATTAGTCTAAGGTCACCCAATTGGCTTTGTGTCTAGGGCAGGATTAGCATCCAGGTCTTCTGGTTTGTAGCCTGATGTCTTAACTGTGGTGGCACAATGGTTAGAATGCAGTACTGCAGGCTACTTCTGCTGACTACTGGCAGACAGCAATTTGACAGTTCGAATCTCACCAGGCTGAAGGTTGACTCAGCCTTCCATCCTTCCGATTCTGGGTCAGATGAGGACCCAGATTGTTGGCGGCAATATGCTGAATCTGTAAACTGCTTAGAGAGGGCTGTAAAGCACTGTGAAGCAATATATAAGTAAGTGCTATTTCTAAGTGCTATTAACTATACCAGTGATGGGCAACCTTTTTGGCGTGGTGTGTCAAAAATCGGCAAAAAATCGAGCATAACTCGCGTTGTGTGTCACTTCGACAAAAACATAATTTTGCGCAATTTATAGTTTAAACTACAAAAATGTATAATTGCAATATATAATTGTATTTAATAAACCAAAAACAAATTATTTAACATACTTGCTTAGTAACTTCTTTGTTCATCAGTTGATTTCGTATGTTGCCCTTGATATTATTGAACTTGTTTGGGGTGCAGTGAACCAGGGTTGTGGAGTCGGCTGCTTCCAGCTTCACATCCTCATCAACATGCCGCTCCAGCCCGCCCCTGCTATTCCTAGTGACGCGAGGGTGAAGAATATGAATATTCATAGCAGGGGCGGGCCGGAGCGGCATGTTGATGAGGACGTGGAGCTGGGAGCAGCAGACTCCACAGCCCTGCCGTGAACTGAGATAAGTGTGGTGCAGTCGTAACCGACAGTCCCAGGAGTAGACTCTCTGTGCCGGCCTGACTGGAGAGAGGCGCGCACTGTTCCCGCGCTCCTCTTCTGCGGGTCCTCCCTCGCCGCGCTGATGACGTGTGTGCGCACGGCACGCATGCCTTACCAGCAGCCCCTGCGCTCAGAAAGGGGCGGCGGCGATACAGTAAGTGAGTGTGGGCGGGGGAGATCACACGTCCCCCCCCCGTTCCTCCAGCACAGATTCTTTCATCCTCGGCGGCCGTGCAGGAGCCGAGGATGAATCGCATGAAATCCTGTGCGTGTCACCCCAAATGGCTACGCGTGTCAGCACTGACACGCGTGTCATAGGTTCGCCATCACTGAACTATACTATACTAATCTGGGTTTCCAATTATAAATAACCAAGGTTTTATCTTAGTGTTGTGGCCCTCCAGCTGCCTGCAGAGCTGGAGGCAGACTTATACAGTAGGACAGTGGTGGGATTCAATTTTTTTTTACTGGCCATGCCAACTCAATGTCACTCATGGACACAGCCACTCAGAACCCAGTAGGTAAATTTGAATTTCTACCTATTTACCTATTTTCTGCCCAGGCCTGGCTTAATCTGTCAAAGACCACCTGCATGCTGCCCGCTCTCCCTTCACCAGTCCCACTCCTTCAAAGGCCCAGGCCCTAGCCCCCCTTCCTCCCCCATGACTGCCTCTTTCTTTGGGCTGCTTACCTTTCTCCTGTGACAGCTGGTACAATGTGACTGTGACAAACCTCCCAGCCGCCGCCTCTTTGCCAGCTGCTTCCTGGCAGTGGTGGCTGGCTGCAGGCCACCAAAAACTGGAGGTGTCGAACATGCCAAAAAAGCTGCTGCTGTCACCACCCTGTTCTTCCTGTCTGCTGCGCCGGAGGGACTTGCCCGGGCAAGTCCGAGCAGAGCGGCACAACAGGCAATGGGATGTGTGTGCGCAGCCGGTGCGAAGAACAGGGCAGTGATGGCAGTGATTATTATTATTATCGCAACAACAGAATTGTATCACAATGGCCAGTTGTTTCGCCGGATTTGGCATTGATTACTAGTCGGACCCCACCCAGGGGCCTAGGACATCGTAACGTATTTTTGTAATATGCGTGCAGATTATTATTATTATTATACAATTGTATCACAGTGGCCAGTTGTTTCACCGGATTTGGCATTGATTACTAGTCGGGCCCCACCCAGGGGCCTAGGACGTCGTAACGTATTTTTGTAATATGCGTGCAGATCCAAGTAGTGCGGCTTTTTGCATTTGACTGATGGTGATTTTGTCAATTTTTAACTGTTTTAAATGTAATTCCAGTGTTTTTGGAATAGCACCCAGAGTGCCAATTACCACTGCTGGTTTGTGCCATAGTTGTTGAATTTCGATTTTTAAGTCCTGGTATTTCGCGATTTTTTCATGTTCCTTCTCGGCGACCCTGCTATCACCTGGTATTGCGATGTCTATGATTGTGACCTTATTTTTCTCAACCAGTGTGATGTCTGGTGTATTATGCGCCAGTATTTTGTCCGTTTGTATACGGAAATCCCACAAGATCTTGACCATCTGATTTTCGGTGACTTTTTCAGGCTGATGTTCCCACCAGTTTGTTGCTGTTTTAATATTATAATTTTTGCACAAATTCCAATGGATCATTTGTGCTACTGAATTGTGCCGCAATTTATAATCAGTCTGAACGATTTTTTTACAGCAGCTGAGTATGTGATCAACAGTTTCATCAGCTTCTTTACAAAGTCTGCATTTGGCATCATCAGAGGATTTTTCGAATTATTATTATTATTATTATTATTATTATTATTATTATTATTGACAAGTAAAGAATGGTGATGAACTGAACACAGATGTATCTGTATTATTTCTGTTATTCTTACAAGCTTCTAATATAACATATTTTTCTTTCAATTAGTATTTTTCTTAAATCCTTCTTTTTTTTTGCAGAAAATATTCTGCATGGCAGAAAGATGGCTCCTTCCATTATGTTCATAAAACATCTTTTGGAAAATATTCTTTTATCTGTGTGGATGCAAGTCTTAATCCAGGTCCCAGGAGACCCTTCAATTTCTTTGGGATGTTAAATGCGGTAATGTTAGAAAAAAAAGCAATGTTTTATCAAATCAAAAGATCAGAAAAAAATTGAGGCCAGTTATATGTTAACTGTACTGTCTGGCTATTCTGTCTGGATGGAGTCTTATGAGTACAGGTAGTCCTCAACTTACAACCATTTGTTTAGTGATGTTCGAAGTGACGATGACAGTGAAAAAAGTGACTTATGACCGTTTTTCACACTTATGATTGTTGAGCATCCCAATGGTCATGTGATCAAAATTCAGATGCTTGGCAACTGGTTAATATTTATGACATTGCAATGCCCCAGGATCATGTGATCATCGTTTGCGACCTTCTGACAAGCAAAATCAATGCAAATCCCAAATTAACTTAACCACCGTGATTTTAACTGAACAACTGCAGTGATTCACTAAGGTGTGGCAAGAAAGATCATAAAATGGGGCAAAACTCACTTGACCGTCTCACTTAGCAACATAAATTTTGGGCTCAATTGTGGTCGTTAGTCAAGGATTGCCTGTATCCACCTACAGTATTTCTTCCTACTTTCAGCCCTTGAGATGTGTAGTCCAGTCAATGATGTTGATTTACCTGATGTCTCTGAACAGTGAGCATTTTCAAAGAGAGAGTTGATTTAGTTTCCTATAGCGTGAGTTTTATATGCAGTCACCAAATCTTTTCGTGAGATTTAGTTTCCTATGGAACAAAGGATCAGTGGAGATTTAAGTAGTTTTGCAATCATATAGGTCTCTAGCAAAACACCCATTCCTTATTATTGTTTCTTTGCAACAGACCTCCATTGCATTCATTGCAAAGGGGGAAAAATCCTTACTTTGGGTCACAGAATTATCTTTGAGAACAGCTGGGTTCTACAGGAAGGCCATCTAATTGTCCTAAATTATTAGTTCTCTGTCAAACTCAAGTATTTTCTTCAGAGAATCTGTCAGTGATAATTAGAAAAAGAGTATTAAGCTAATCTGTTGGGATTTTTTTGTTAATATGCTATGATGATTTTGCTATAATATGATGAAAATCAATGTGGTATAGAAAATTATTTGGCTGCATTAGAAAGATCAAACACAGTCCACAGTTCTGTCTGTATTCTAAAATATAGATAAAAGGTTTCTGTGAAACAGCCCAGTTGTATATATGCCTTGTCCTTTATTTACTTTAAAATATTAAAAGGATGAGAGCTACTTACAGATCTAAAGATACCTCAAAATGTAAAAATAAAAATACATGGTAGCACAATAATACTTAGTTACAAATAACCATAATTCATAAATTAAGGTAGCTAAATAAGTCTCTGCCAAATATATTTTATATTACAGTATAGTATTTTATAGATCTCAGCATCCTTGTTCAGATCTCTATTAAATATGTTTTTGAACAGAAGTAAAGCCTAAGAATTAAAGGATAGTTTATTATATTAAATTATATAATGAAAGTATTTTAGCTGTCTATAATGTTTAGCATTATTTTCCATATGCATAAGACTGTAGATTTTGCTTAGAAACTCTTTGAGAATTTTCTATGCTTGATATGCTGACATAGCATTATATAAATAAGTTTTACTTCCCTGTTCCTTGGATTCAGCATAAATTCAATCCCCAAATCAACCTCAGTTCTGATCAACCACATCATTGTTTTGGTATATTTTAATGAACTACATTAGAAGATTTTTCCAGTTTCTTCTTTATATATTATCCAGAATCACTTCAAGAGCACTGGGACAGATTCCAAAGCTCTAGTAGTTTGTTTTCATTGAATCACTGAAATTAATACACACACCAATTCGCAACACTGATTTTTTTATTTGTAATGTTATTCAAAAACGAAAACCACAAGAAACTTTTTGGAGTACATGTAATCTTTTCGGTTATTTACTGTGAGCTTTGTTGTTTCACGTGAGCATGTTAGATTTTCTTTTTTTCTTTCCTTTCCCTGCATTCCCTTGATACCTATGTGAGAAATTGTCATTGTACTCCAGCATACACCCCCTGTGTGTGTTTGGGGAATATAAAAAAAAAATCTGTATTATTTTATAAACTGTTAAATGGGAACCATTTGGAGATCTTCTTTATTTTATTAGATTTGTGTGCTGTCCATTTCATCTAGAGGAGCGATACCAAACTCAATTTCTTTGAGGGCTGCATCAGAATTGTGTTTTACCTCGGGAGGGCTGGTGGGACGTGACCAGGGTGTGTGGCCAGCTCAACATCACTCATGTCAAGTGTGCCCATGGTGACCGGAGCACTCTGCCAGCAAAAATGAGCTCCCAAGCTTCATTTTCACCTGCAACGGCCTCCTGCAACCCTCTGCCAGTGAAAATGGAGCTCAGGAGGACTGTGGGTGAGCTCTGCTTTTGCTAGCAGAGGCACTGTGGGCTGGTCCTTCGCTGTTTCCAGGACAGCCCCACAGGCCAGATCTAAGCATCCCATGGGCTGGATGCGGGCTGCGGGCCTTGAGTTTGACATTCCTGATCTAGATAGAGGCAACTCTGGGTGGCTTACACATATTATTTGTAACTAGGACTTTAAAGATGCTCATGGTTTCCAGTACTAATATTGCGTTTAAAAACTGCATGTATGTGTTGACTGTTTTCAATTTAATATTAAAACTCTTACACTTTTTTCATTTCAGAATAAAATGGAGGAGTTGTCTGCATTAATCTCAGAAAGCCATGAGAGTAACCACACAATTTTGTTTGGTCATTACCCTACTTCATCAATCATCTCTGTATCTCCAGGGGTACGAGAAGCCATGCGGTACTATTTTTTTTATTACTTCTGGAAATATATTAATTGTTTACTTTCTTCTTTTTTAAAATTACTCATTCATTTTGTATTAAGGAATAACAAGAAATAATTATTGTTTAAATTACATTGTTAATTGGCTAGAAGCTAATAATTCTAACAATAATAATTCTTCATGTTGCAATGCCCTTTCCTAAGTGAACGAAAGGCATTAAGAAAATCACCTTTCTCTTCTCCTGCTCAGTTTATAGAGACTTATTTAACAGGTTATAAGGCAGTACAGACCAATTTGATATTTCTTTACTATCTTTTGACATAATCTGCTTCATAATTTATAATATTGTTATGTTCTGTGCAATAATGTGCAAAACCTGCCCAGTATTGGGTTATAGGTTTATAGGTTTATTTCATTTATATGCCGCCCTATTCCCGGAGGGACTCAGGGCAGCTAACAAACCCAGGGGAGGGGGGTAGTACAGACAAGGCAGACACAACAAGCAGGATACAGAGAAAATTTAAAAACAATCAACAGTCAAACAATTCGAGCGGGGAAGGGAACTCGTCAACCCCAGGCCTGCCGGAACAGCCAGGTTTTAACGGCTTTACGGAAAGCCTGAAGGGAGGTGAGAGTCCAGATCTCCGCGGGGAGTTCGTTCCAAAGAGCCGGAGCAGTATTGACTGCCAGATGAAGCTAGTCCAGCTTGATTTAGTTCAGTCTACACAGAGGGTATTGGTCTCCTCCTCTCAGTTTTATAGTTTTGTTGACACCACTCTTTATTTTCAGCTTTTTAGATAGCGGAGTATGAATTTGGATTCATTTGTAGCTTTGAATTACCCATCTTTTAATTCTGTGGTTTTACTCCTTTCAAAAGTTAAACATAGTTTGTTTTTCTTCTTATTCTTATTATTATAGCTGCTATGCTCCTGTTGTTTTTTTTTTTTTGAGAATTTACAATGGTAAAAGTTCCAAGTAAAGAGATTGTATGCTATGCAGTAATAAAATATTTTGCTTTGATTAGTTTTGCCTTAGTTTATTTGTGTGGGCATTTCCATACATTGGGTGGCCTGATGCCTGTCCTTCATACTCGTCATCCTGATGGGACTTTAGAACTGGAGTTGGGAGACTGGAAGACTAGCAGGAAGTAAGTAAATCTCCAATGCAAAGGTAATATTTATTTCTTTTCTATTTTCTGTCATTTCTCAGTGCCTGGAAGCTATAAGGGTCTGGATAGGGAAGACCAAGCTTCAGCTGAACCCTCAGCAAGACAGAGTGGTTGTGGGTGCAAGGGTCCTCAGGATCCAATTGTTTATCATTTTTAGTTCTGGATGGGGTTGCACTACCCCCGAAAGACTCAGTATGTAAACTGGAGGTTCTTCTAGACTCATGACTCTTGCTTGAAGATCAAGTGGCAATCATGACTAGAGGGGCCTTTGCATAACTTTGTGTTGGGTGCCAGTTGTGCCCTTATCATGGGGGATTGCACATAGTAAATAATGCCCTAATCATCTCTTGGTTGGATTATCGATTATCTACATGGGGCTATCCTTAAAGAGCATTCAGAAGCTGTAGCGAGTGCAGAAAATGCAGCAGCATGCCCAGTTCTGTAGGCCTCTAGAGTGGCACATATAACACAGCTATTTCACAAGCTGCATTGGTTACTAGTTTGCTTTTGGGTCCAGTTCAAAGTGTTGGTTATTGCTTTTAAAGCCCTATATTACATGGGTCAAGGGTAACAGAGGAGCCATCTAGCCCCTAAGGGGCTAACTCACTCCATTCAAACCAACAGAAGAGGTCTACTATGGACCCCATCTACTAGGTCAAGTGGGCAGGTCTAAGAGAAGAGTGTTTTTCACTGTGGTCCCTTCTGCACCACTAGCAGGGAAAACTTTCCCACTCTTTTGGCCTTCCAGAAGAGTATTAAAACATGGCTTGGGTAACTAGTTTGAGGCCATGAAGGGAGTGCTCATCACTGGAGATGGCTAACAGGATAAGACAATGTCATCCCTGTACCATCCATCTCTTGGTTCCTGGTTTGTTTGTTTTTCATAGTTTTTTTTTAAAAAACACCTGCTTTTCTGTTTATCTTTTCATGATCTCTAAGCTGTCCAGAGTCACCTAATCAGGAAGATGGGTGGCATATAAAATTAATAAAATAAGTAAATAAATATCTTAATAATGGGCTTGTATTGTTTAAGATGTTCTTTGTTAATTAAAATATTATTTTAATTGTTGAATATTAGGTATCGGATTCTTGCTTTTGATCACGATCTCTTCAGTTTTGCTGACCTGAAATTTGAAGAATGGCCTGTAGTTCTTATCACCAATCCTAAATCATACCTTTATAGTAGCTATGCTCATGAACCACTGCAGAGAATTCTTCATTCTACCCATATTAGGTAACTTATGTGTTTTGATTAGCAATGATGTGGGAGCAAACCTGCCAGTCATCCTATAGCCAGTTCAATTAATCACTCTTGCAGTTGCTTGCATCACCTTTGCTGCAAAGTCTAAATATATCTCAGCTAACTTTCTCATTGCTTCTGTATTACTTTTTTTTTTAAAAATGTAAAAAATAGAGAAAATATAGTGGCTCAATTAGTGTAGGATGTATTGGGAGAAGGAACAGTTAAATCCTTTATGCCCGCAATTAATTCCTTGCATGCTGTGAATGATGAAAAAGACTGAGACAAACAAAGAAGTTTCTTCTGCTCTGCTTTGTCAATGCTCTAGGAACCCATCTTTCTTCTGGCAAAATAATGGTAGTTGCTTTGCCTAGCAACAAAATATCTAATTTCGGACAACATACGAAAATCTGGGTTTACACAGCATTTTAAGTAAAAAATAAATTTAGAGTACTTGCGGTCACTTAGTTCTCCCTCTCTTGCACAAAACACACCGCAAAGAGGAGAATTACTTGCATAACTTGAGTCAGAATCTGTAGTTAAGAACATAGGTTCCATTGGTGCTTACTTTTGAACCGCAGAGGTTTGAATTGTAAAAGAAAGTGCACTTTAGCAAAAATTTATTTATTTGGAAGGAGCAGTCTTACAAAGAAGTACTAGCATTTGTATTGTTAATTCAGAAAGGAATACCATAGAAATATGGTTCTTTCTGTACTATGTGACACTGTCTCAAACAATAATAAAATCTGAAATTATTTTTATCACCTCATTTATCTGTCAGAATGTGCAGGTGATACTAGTGAGCAATGGCTGGAAAAAATCCTGGTGTTATGTTCCCTTGCATTCTTCTTTCACTGCACTGCTATTTCTAACTACATTTTTATTTTACATTGGTTTCCCAAACAATCATTCTACAAATTCTAGCCTTTATTGATCACAGTCAAGACTATAATGAGATAGTAAATTATTATAAATACTTCAGTGAGGGTAATATGTTTTTCTCCTATAGCATTACATTACATACTGTATTTTTCAGAGTATAAGATGCACCAAGGTTTTGAAGAGGCAATTTTTTTTAAAAAAAAAAGTTTTTCCATTCTGCAAACCTCCCCAAAAATGGCCCGTTTTTCAGGGAAAAGCCCCCCCCTTTTTTTTCCAAAAAAAGGGCATGAATACCGCTTAGGAGGCTTGTAGAGTGTTCGGGGGGGGGGGCAAAAACGAGCAAAAAATGGCCCATTTTTTGCTCATTTCTGCCCTCCCCATCCCCCAGGATCTCTCTGAAAGTTTCCTAGAGGCACTGCATGGCCATTTTGGTGAAGGGGTGGGGTTTCAGGAGGCAAAAAAAAATGTATTCAGTGTATAAGACACAGCAGATTTTCAGTCTCTTTTTTGAGGGAAAAAGGTACGTCTTATACTCCCAAAAATATGCTATATAGTGGCTTTTAATTTAAGCATATGTGTGATACCATTAATAAGTCCCACTATATTCTTGTACTTAGAATTTTGGCCTTCTCTCCTTCTCCTATCAAATTTGTCAAGATCATGATTGATGACATTTATCTTGGAGATGCTATTCAGGTGTCTGGACCACTCTATGTCCTGAAATGGTCCCCCCAAAACTACAGTCACGGATTTCATCAGATAGCTGTAACTGTTGCAGTGAGTTTTTTGCTATTATTCATCATTCTATCATATGTTTGGCAGAAAAAATGCATTTGGCAGAATTTCTTCTTTTCTATGATTATTCAATAGGTAACCTTGGGGATATTGCTGTCTTCCAGCCTTTCTAAGTAGGAGCAGTAGATGTAGTAAAAGAATAGGTATGTTTCAACAACATGGTATTTATAGACACCAATATATCCACGGATGTTTCTAAACACTCATCAGGGTCCATAGCCAAGTTCATTTTTAAAAAAATATTGTAATATCAAAAATTAAATGGGAAGCTAGCATGCTGCAAAGCAAACCTCAAACAGAATACTTTGTTTCCAAAATATAAATATCATCAGTATATTGCAGAGCTTTCTCAGAACTGGGTATTGCAAAAAAGGAGGAGGAAGGGAGAGGAGGAGGAGATTCATGTAGGAAGATGATAGCAGCCTCTCACTAGCAGTAGTCCTTAAACTTACAAACCATTTAATAGGGCTTTTCAGCACACCCTAAGCAGTTTATAAATGTCAGTATATTGCCCCCAACAATCTGGGTCCTTTTTTTACCGACATCAGAAGGATGAAGGGCTGAGTCAACCTTCAGCTGGTCAGGATCAAACTCCAGGAATTGGGCAGAGTTAACCTGCAATAGCTGCATTCTAATCACTGTGCCACCATGGCTCCTTCTGGTAAATGGATATTTTCTGACTGGGCAAGCCACCTTAGCAGGCATTTTATGTTAATACCTTCAATGTCCTTTCAAATGATTCTACTACCCCAAACAATTGGGGAACCTGCCATTCTGCAAAAGAATGAGAAAGAAAATGTAAACAATGACTGGCATTGTCTCAAACTTTCCTGACACTTAGAACAATTAATCAGTGGAAAAACCTGCCTCCAGAAGTTGTAAATGCTGCAACACTGGATATTTTAAAGAAGATGTTGGATAATCATTTGTCTGAAGTAGTGTAGGGTATCATGCCTAAGCAGGGGGTTGGATTAGAAGACCTCCAAGGTCTCTTCCAACTCTGTTATTCTATTCTATTCTAATTACTGGCAGCACAGTTAAACAGTGAAACATAGAATGGAGCAACCATTCAATGATATGACCAAAATTAAATGCTACAGTAAGGACTAAGAGAATATTTAAACAACGAATAACAAGAACCTTAAGTATACAAGTCTGCCATTACAATATACCTTAGTTGTCACCAGGGACACAGTGGCTCAGTGGCTAAGATGCTGAGCTTGTCGATCAGAAGGTTGGCAGTTCAACGGTTCAAATTCCTAGCTCCACGTAACAGAGTGAGCTCCTGTTATTTGTCCCAGCTTCTGCCAACCTAGCAGTTTGAAAGCACATAAAAAATGCAAGTAGAAAAATAGGGACCACTTTGGTGGGAAGGTAACAGCCCTCCATGCACCTTTGGTGTTTAGTCATTCCGGCCACATGACCATGGAGATGTCTTTGGATAGCACTGTCTCTTTGGCTTAGAAACGGAGATGGGCACTGCCCCTAGAGCCGGAAACAACTAGCACGCATGTGTGTGGGAACTTTTACCTTTACCTAGTAAACTGGATACTTTATTAATAGTTATTAGTTGCTTTCCTATAATGCCATATTGTGTCAGAGAACAGAAGTGCAAGAATTGAATGGAGGCATGTAGAAATTTGGAGGACGGGGTGTTACTAAGATAAGGAATTTTAGAAAAAATGTAGTGTAGAAAATCCAATTGTTTTCAAAAGAAGTAAGGTAGGCTGATTATTGGAAGAGAGGGAGGTGCTGAGAAGATTGGCAGGTATGTCATAGGACACAGGACCATCAAAGACTGTATGAGTTTATGGGAATAAGAGAAGGCACTGCTAGAATAGCGGGTTGGTGGGCTAATTAATAGCAGATCTATGGGAAGATGAGGACTGGAAACCTGATTTGTACAAAATGGCAGACTGATTTAATAGAAATCTCTGCTTTGGGTGGGGATACATGGGAGGGGGGCTAAAAAATGGAGCATAGTCCTGAAAAGTTTATTAATCCTTGTTTTGGTCCTGTTTTTAGGATATCAGTGGTAGAAGTGCCACTCAGTTTCATACATTTGCTATGGAGGAAAACCTTTCTCTTAAATTTGGTCTTTTGGCATCTTGGCTGCTTCTTACTGACCACTATATATGGGTGAGTATTCTTTCAGATAGGAGGGAACAATGGATGGATGGATATAAAGGTTGTCCTTGATTTACAACCAATTGTTTAGTGACCATTGAAAGTTACAACAGCATTGATAAAAATGACTTACAACCAGTGCTGGGTTTTAAACTTTTTTAGAACCTCTTCTGTAGGTGTGGGCTGCTTTATGGGAGTGGCTTGCCGGCCATGTGACTGGGTGGGAGTGGCTTGCCGGCCATGTGACCGAGTGGGAGTGCTATTGCCTGCAAGCGGCAATGGAATGGGCAGGGGAAGTGAGCGAGAGGGCGGGGCAGGCGCTCCGTGATGAACCACTTCTAATCGGTTTGGTAGATTTCTAGAACCTCTTCTACTGAAGAGGTTAGAACTGGCAGAAACCCACCCCTGCTTACAACTGATCCTCACATTTACAATTGTTGCAGCATCCCCACGGTCATATGATCAAAATTTAGACACTTGGCAACCTGCTTATGACAGTTGTAGCATTCTGGAGTCATCTGATTGCCATTTCCAATCTTCCCATCCTGCTTTCTACAAGCAAAGTCAATGAGGGAAACCAGATTTGCTTAATGACTGCATGATTCACTTAATGACTACAGTGATTTGCTTAACAATTGGTCATGAAATTGGGCACAACTCACTTAACCCCCTTGCTTAGCAATAGAAACTCTAGTCCTGATTATGGCCTTAAGTTGAGGACTACCTTATATAGACATTATTAATGAACTTTCGAATTGCACACTTGCTAATACAAACTGATCTGTCTGCACCCAGAAGTCGGGAAAAGATGGGCAGGTTTGTTTGTATTGGCAAAATATATATGTGGTGCATTTGAAACAAGCTTCCTCTCACCTTCTCCTACTCCTGGGACCCTCTAGGGTGGAGTTGTGAACAGGCACAGCGCAGATCTCACCCCACATAAGTAGCAGCGTTGCAGCAAAAGCTGATGGGTCCAGTGAAGTCTGAGCAGCAATGGGAAAAAGTGTGAAAGGAAGTTGGGAGAAGGCAGGTGTAATAGAATTTATTTATTTATTTGTAAAAGTTATTGGCTTCCCTTCTTACTTCAAGGTAACTGTGGAAGGCTTACAACCATAAAAGGTAAAAAGTACATAAATTAAAAACATAAATAAAAGTCAACTACTACAGTGCAATTAAAAGATGAGGGTAGGTGTAGTATGGGGGGGGAGATAGGGTGTGTTGTTAATAGAGCAACTACCTGCATTGTGCTGTTTCCCCATTGGGGCCCCAAACTAATTGGCAGAGCTTAGTCTTGTACGAAAAGTAAGGAGGGTTGGGGCTGACCTCTCTCTGGGAGGCAAGATGTTCCAGAGGGCAGATGCAACAACAGAGAAAGCCCTTTTCCTGGTCACCACCAGCTAGAATACTTAGGCCAATGGAGACGGCAGCATGCCTTCTCTGCCGACACAGGTTGGGGGGGGGGAATCCCAGTGGTGACCACCAGTACCTTCAATTACATCCGGTACCAGACTGGCATTCATGGAAATCCTTGTTTATTACTTATTGTATAAAAATTTACTTATTGTACACCATCCAAAGTTACCTTGTTTAAGATGGGCAGCCATATAAATCTATACATTGATAAATAATGGATGGATGGATGGATGGATGGATAGATCTGGTAGATAAACATTATTATCTTTTGGCTGCAACGGTTAGTAGAAAATGTGGTGGACTGTGCTGTGATGGTTGTATCTCTGTATACTTGGATGATCCTGTTACTTTTGGAGCTGCACTGGCTGCTGATTGGCTTCTGTATGCAAGGTGCTGGTTGTGCCTGTGAGGCCCTACGTTGCTCTGGAACAGGTTATCAGAAAGCCTGCCCTCTATGAGATCATCGGTGGTCTCTGAGTTTGGTTGTTTCCTTGCAGAGTTTACATTACCCAACTAGGTAACTTCATCAGTGCAAGTGAGTGTGGGGTTTGCTCTTGGTTTAGATACAGTGGTCTGCCCTGCCATTTTTGGTGGTGGTTTTCTTGGAAGTTTCTTGATTAGCGTATTGTTTCCTGTTTGATTGTCTGGTGGCAGTTCCTGCTTACAGTATATCGGGTTTTGACAGCAGGTTGCCTTCTGGTCTTTTTGTTTCCTTCCTAACCTTTTTTTATTGTCTCTAGGAAATTCTTTGTAGTACAGGAGAGAAGTAGCTTCCGTTCATATATTTATTAATAATAGAAAAAGTTAGTTAATAGTACTGTAGCTGACCTTTTTCTTTTTTCATTTTCAAAATATATCATACTGCTTTTGACTTTTTTTTCCAGGTACGAACACTCTTTGTATTGACAATTATATTTCAAGTTGCTTTGCTGATTTTTTTCCGGTTTCGAGCAAAACCTAAGTTTAAAAGTAAGAGCAATTTTGCTGATCTTTTTTCCTTGCATCCCCTCTCCATTTCATTTTTCTTCTTTCAAGCCTAATGACATGTTGAAAATAAATTATGGAAGAGGATCTCAGTTCTCTCAGTAATTATCCAGATTAAGTCTCTGAAGACTGAACAGAATGAACCTAATGTTAACCATCATGGAAAACCCCAGCAAAAGAAAGATATAGCTTAGTAACAGGCCAGATGCAACTGGAGGCTGCAGAGAAAAATATTACAAAGAAAAATTCACACTCCTACTCAGAGAGATAGTTGACCTGCTCCCCTGGTCATTTGTCCCAGAGTGGAGAGTATGCAGCCTGCCCTATGTTTCACAGGGAAACATGCACACAAACACAGTCAAGCAGTCCTGGCAAGAGAGCAGAAACACAGAGACACAACATGTTATTTTGTTACATAGAAGAAAACATAGTCCCTTCTGTATTTGGCCACTGCTGATAAAGAATTCCAGAAGCCATGCTCAACATACTTGTCATACTGTGTTTTTTATACATGAATGAAATGCTTTAAACAACTTTCCAAATGAACTTCTATTTGGAACTCTCACTTGTCTTAGTTGTCATTGAGGATCTTTTAATTTGCCTAGAGCTGATTATAATATCAGTAATGATGGCAGTAACATTGGTGTACACGGTTTAAATGAAACTATTTTTTTTAAATTGTCCCATGCCTATGTCAGTCCCTACATTGTCCCAAATACGGAAGATAGATATTGATTATAAGCTGTACTCAGCTAGCCTCCTTTGTACTTCCAGAATTTTGCTCCTGCAAAATTTGGACAACATGATGATGGGAAAAACATCAGCAGGTCATTTGTGACTCTTTCATAGCTACAAGATTCTGTCACACAGGCTGATGTTTTCTAATAAGAATATTATTAGAAAACTGATGACACCATTTGAATTGGGCTAATTTTTAATCACACAATTCTAATATCAGAATAGTTCATTTTAAAATATTCGGATAAATATTAGGATTTCTCTTATTTTTATTTGTGACATGTTTGTGGTATTCACATCTAAATATTTAAAAACCTAAGGGGGGGGGCAGTTGTATTGTACATCTTGAATTATTTGGACAAATACATTTAGGACATTATATTTTATTCTTACAATTTGTCACATTTCTATATACTTTTCCTTTAGGAATTCAAAGCAATGTATGTTGTACTGCTCTAATTTTTCCTCACAATAATCTGTAAGGTTAACTGAATTGAGAGTGATTGCTCCAAAATCACTTGAATAACTTTTGTGGCTAAGAATAGACATAAACCAGATTGTCTCTAATTCTAGTCCAATACTGTACTTTCTAGAACAAGTGGAACACTGGTTCTAATCCAACTTTTCACTAGCTGTTGTTGATATGTCACTTTCTAAAATTGTGGCCTGGTATGTTTTCAGCAGTAGCAAGCAATAATTTAGAACTGAGATTATGTTACTGTTTCAGAACCTCCGGGTGTGGCAGTACGAACCTCTTTTTCTCTTCATGTCCTGAGCAAAATAGATTTATTCTTCTACTCGTTTCTGGTGCTGAATTTATATACTGTTCTAGGTAAGTGCAAAGAATGTGAAAAGTAGTTTATTAATTTCTAAAGACTTTATTGCAAAACATTTTAATAGGGTTCTAAATGAAAAAATAATGAATTCTTACAAATGTAACCATTTGAATCATGTATTGGCATAATTTAGATTTTTAAAAACCCAAACATTTCATAGATTTTTTAAAAAACAGGAAAATCTTCTAGTAGAGCTCACCTTCTGATAATTTCATGGACACATAACGTACAGTAGTCCTTGACTTACGACCAGAATTGAGCCCAAAATTTCTGTTGCTAAACGAGGCAGTTGTTCAGAGTTTTGCCCCATTTTACAACTTTCTTGCCACTGTTCTTACGTGAATCACTGCAGCTGTTAAGTTAGTGACACCGTTGTGAAGTGAATCTGGCTTCCCTATTGACTTTGCGTGTCAGAAGGTCGCAAAACTTGATCACTCTGGGACGCTGCAACAGTCATAAATATGAGTCAGTTGCCAAGGGTCTGGATTTTGATCACATGACTATTAGAATGCTGCAATGGTCGTAAGTGGGAAAAACGGTTATAAATCACTTTTTCCAGCACTGTTGTAACTTTGAACTATCACAAAAGGAACTGTTGTAAGTCGAGCTGCAGAGTATGGATAATAGATGGTTTTCTTGATTGCAGTATAAGAACAGTTTACTCCTGCCCTTTTCCAGGATAGTTTTTCAGCTTCTCAGTCTAGCTTATAGTCCTGTAATTTTCTGAAAGCCCTCTATTCAAGATCTAACTAGACTTGTTCTTATGCGTAATTGATACGTATGAGATGATTTATTAGGCAGTACATACCAAGAAGACGAAATGGTGAGCTTTGTATGCAGTAGCTGCCAAGGATTCCTGTGTATAGGATTATTGAGAAGCATACACAGACAGTCCTGTACTTATGACTATTAATTTAATGACCATTTGAAGACATGACAATGCTAAAAAGTGACTGATGACTACTCATCACACTTAAAACCATTGCAGCTTCTCTGCAGTCACTTGATTTGCTTAATAGCCACAGTGATCTGCTTAATAACCATGACAACAAATTCATAAAATTGCATACAACTCACTCAACAATCATATTGCTTAACTTTGGTCCCAATTGTGATCGTAAATTGAGGACTGTCTCTCTTTGCATTGATAAAAAGGCAGCATTCTTGCTCAAAACTAAGATGTTTCTAATAATTTTGCTCAACTCTTCACTGTTTATATTTTCCAATATTACTGTTTGCTGCTTATGATGCAGCTTTTAATGTACTGCATCTCTGTTTTTTATGGATTTGGCCACTGAGTCCATGACAGAAGTAATGGCCAAATCCACATTTCTTAATCATATCTACTTATTGAAACACAGCATCTCTTTAAAAATGTGTATTATGAGAGTAAAAGTTATATTTTAAAGTATTTGTACTTGTATATTGTAAAGTTTGTGATTTTGCTTACGAAATGTAAAGAAATAATAACATATATATTTTTTTCAAATCCTTTATGTCTAATTTTAAAAATCTTACTCACTAAATTCACACATCACAATAATCACAATAATGTGGTTGGTTTGGTTCTGATTTAATTTGTTGAACAAACCATTCCCATTGGTGTTTTAAAACCATAGTGTATAATATTGTGACCAAGGCATAGTTTGATGTGTGAATTAATTAACTGAATAGATTATACTGATCAAATGGCATTATTTACAAGAGTTTGTTACCTACATGGATCTTTTTGTCCTAGTGATTATTAGCAAGGATTTCAAACTGGAAAAATACTTGTTTAACACTGTGGATATCCTTAATATAATACCATTTTTTCCCTATCAGGACCCTGGTTCATTGGTGAGCTTACAGAAGGTCATGTGGGCATCTGCTTTTCTTTTGGGTTAATTGTTAATGGCCAGTTCTTTGAAGGCAGCTCAACCTTCCTTGTTGGAATTTTACAGGTAGGACTCTCAGCATAGTTTTTGATAACAATCTTCTGATCTCCCCCCCCCCCCCCAAATAGTTAAATATGTTACAACATTTTTTTTAAAAAAAACTTAGAGGCAGCATTGTTTGTTAATATGACTATAACAAGCTTCACTAGTACATTTAGTGGACTATTTAGATGTATACAATTTCTTCAGAACAAATTTAACTTTCCATGGAATTGTTAATTCCATAGCATAATGTTGGAGTAGGTATGTATTTGTTTAGAGCTTATGTCTCCCTCCCTTTTCTGCCTTTTGACAGTAAGACTTCCATGGCGCTTATTTATTATAACATTTTATTTATTTACAAAAAAAATCACACAAAAACCGTAATGACAAACACAAGAACTAAGACCTATATTATAAATATTTGTAGCAGGAAAGCCAAGTATTAGGCAAAATAACATTTTGACAATTCACCAATAGCAATAGCAATATAGCAGCAATAGCAATAGCAGTAGACTTATATACCGCTTCATAGGCCTTTCAGGCCTCTCTAAGCGGTTTACAGAGAGTCAGCATATTGCCCCCAACAATCTGGGTCCTCATTTTACCCACCTCGGAAGGATGGAAGGCTGAGTCAACCCTGAGCCGGTGAGATTTGAACCGCTGAACTGCTGATCTAGCAGTAGCCTGCAGTGCTGCATTTAACCACTGCGCCACCTTGGCTCAATAGCTAAAAGAAGGAGCCAATAAGCCTACTAAGGAAGGCCACTTGCTAGTTCTATCGAAATATTCTTTCCTGTGTTCCTGCTAACCCACTTGTGGATGCAAATGACAGTCCCATTTTAGTAAAAGGCAGGGCAAGTGTAAATGGCCAAGCATACTACAAAGGAAGGGGAAGAAAACTTTGTCAAGGGGGCGGGGGAAATGGCAACCATTTAGGGCCCCAAACCTCCAGGCTGTGCTTCTTGAAAGGAGACACACTTTCAAATAATTGGGCCCCAGTCCTTATAGGATTTTATAATCTCCTGCACTTCAAGACCTATCCACAGATCCGTACTGAAGTTCAGGTAAGGCAATAAATAAATGTGAAACGCAACGGGCCTGATTGTTGCAGCTTTACACAAGATGATATTTTGAACATTTGTCAGAGCAGTTCCACAGAGAGCATCTTATGGACATCTACCTCAATAGATAGATTTGCTTGAGGATTGATCTGCTTTTTCCATTTTATCTCATGAAGGTCTGTTGATACTGCTAAAGTTCTATTTTGAAATTGTATTTATGTACACTATATTGCCAAAAGTATTTGTTCACCCATCCAAATAATCAGAATCAAGTATTCCAATCACTTCCATGGCCACAGGTGTATAAAATCAAGTACCTAGGCATGCTAATGGAACTGTGATAGTGGAACTGATAGGATTCAACCTGTGCAACAAATCCAGTCGTGAAATTTCCTCATTCCTAAATATTCCACAGTCAACTGTCAGCTGTATTATAAGAACATGGAAGTGTTTGGGAACAACAGCAACTCAGCCACGAAGTAGTAGGTCACGTAAACTCATCCAACATCAGTGTGTGACCTCACAAATGCGCTTCTGGAAGAATGGTCAAAAATCCCCATCAACACACTCCTGAACTTTGTGGACAGCCTTCCCAGAAGAGTTGAAGCTGTTATAGCTGCAAAGGGTGGACTGATGTCATATTGAACCCTATGGATTAGAAATGGGATGTCACTTACAGTAAGTTCATATGCGAGTAAAGGCAGGTGAGCGAATACTTTTGGCAATATAGCGTATATTAAGCCAACTTTCTGTATTTTTCCAATGGAGAAACCTTTTGTAATTGCAGTTTTTATTTGATTTGGGGACAGCCATAACCTCATTGCTTTTGTTAAAAGTTAATTGTAGGTCATTTTGAGGGATCCTTGGTGCTGAGCTTGGTTGTTTTCTTGCCGATGTTTCATTACCCAAACAAGGAAACATCATAAGAAGATGTTATCTAGTTTAGATAATGAAATGTCTGCAAGAAAACAACCAAGCTCAGAAAGCACCAAGGACCCCTCATTTCAATTCTGAGTTACAAATATTCTCCTTTATTGGTTTATGTCATCTCCACCCCGCCAGCCAAACTCAGCAACTTTAAGATATTGAGGACTTCAACTCCCAGAATTGAAGTCCACAGCCACATATCTTAAATTAGTCAAATTTGAAAAAAACTGATGTAGGCTAGTTTCCTGCCATGGACCCACAGTACCCTCTACATGTTTGTAGTGATCAACAGAAATTCCTGCTGAGAAATATGAATGAGCTTCTCTTTCACAAGTATGTTTAATTCCCCACTATTTGACCATAAATTCATCAATTCTTTTTTTAATATGTAATCAATGGTTTTCAGAGTGTGCTAAATCCACAAGTGTTCTCCCACTGAAATGTGTAACATATATTGTTTCTAAATATGTGAAGGTATAATTTTTTAAAAATGGATGCTTTTCAGCTTATTGTAAGATTCTGAAGTGTACAAACCTGAAAGATAAAGTTTAAGTAGGGCAATGTTTTAAAAGTGTTCCAGGAAGAAAGTGGCTATTGTCACGTTTGCTAATTTTCTTAGTCACCAGCTTAGTTAGTATAGCTAGATGAAACCTTGCTATAAGAGGCTGAGATCTTGTCATCATGCAAGGAAGACCAGACAGGGAACATGGCCAGATGAGCTAATACTACTTTATTGTAAAGTTACAGCTTGTCATTCTTATACCATTATAGATCTACTATATGTGCATTTTATTTATGGCTTCATGTGCTTAGTGTTCAGAGTAATTCTATGTATTCATATTCCTGCATGTCCTCAAAGGATGTTTTTGTTTGATAGGTGTTATTTTTCAACCTACCACTGATGGCATACACATGTTGGTGCCTGTTGCTGCGTTGCCAAGGCCAGTGTTTTCGTTCTCATCTGTATCTTATCAAACCATATTGGACTGTGCCCATCCATTTCATCATGTTACTTCTATTTTTCTGGCAAGTCTTTTCCTGTTACTACTTACTGAAGACATATGGAATTCTTTCTTTTTTTCTCTCTCCAATGAAAACTTGGGTTGCTGCACTAACCCTCTTCCTGGTCTACAGAATTTGGGCAATGGAATCTATTTTGCTGAGAACCTTTACTGTAGATATGAAGAACTACCAAACTTCCTGATGCTTCCTTTTTTCAGGAGCCTGAAGTATACATTCACTTAAACTGTTAAGTGATAAATCTGTGAACTACTTCTAGTTTGTATGTCTTATGTTCTGATTGCATAGGCAATTGATTATGAAGGTCAGGATTACCATGAAACCCCTTCTGTGCTGCTCTGTAATAAAACTTTTAGAAAAAAGTGACACTATTTGCCTCAGGAAATGCTTTATTATATTTATATTAATACTGTTTTTGACATACTGTTTTAATGCTAGACAAAATATATGGACTATTGTAATGTTTTGTTAATTGTTTCTACTTTTGTGTGTTTCTTTATCAGATGATTTACCTAAAAATGGGATATTTGCCCTTTGCTGAATAGTAATTGACTCAGCCCTAATTAAAGGCCTGTTAAGTCATGTCAATCACCTTTGCCCACTTTCCTTTTCAAACCCAGTCCTTTCCCCAACTCCAGCCTCCATTTTTCAAAAATGTTTTTCAAACTATCCTGGGTTTTAACAAAAGTTCTATAGTCTATGTATATTGTACTGTAACAGATTTCATGAGAAGAAAAAATGATATAATTCCTTTGGATATTATTTATAACAATTTCTGAATTGTTAATATGATGCCCAAATGATTGCAATAGACTCATAATCAGAGTTAATGAAAGGCATTGCCTTTGCTTCAGGAAGTACCTCACTACTTCCTATCTGTCTTCAGAGTCAGAGTATGCTGTGCAAACCTGGCCATGTGGCTTATAAACTGAATTAAAATAAAACTTTTATTTTGATTTAGCCTATTGTGTGAACCTTAACAAATAGTGTTTTGTTTTTCAAATAATTAATGTTTAAGCAAACCATACATGTAAAGCCCATGGTTTAATATATGAATTCAGATGAAAATGTTTATGCCTTCTGCATGCTTGCATATGGACGATAGCTTTATGTCAAATTCCTGGTGGTTTCCTCTAGTAATTTCAGGTAGGTAGGATCCACTGAAATGCACACAATTTCTTGCAAAGCTTTCTGGATTATTGCCAATATTAATGTTGCATATGTACAGTGGGGCAAAAAAGTATTTAGTCAGCCACCAATTGCGCAAGTTCTCCCACTTAAAAAGATCAGAGAGGCCTGTAATTGACATCATAGGTAGACCTCAACTATGAGAGACAAAATGAGAAAACAAATCCAGACAATCACATTGTCCGATTTGGAAATAATTTTTTTGCAAATTATGGTGGAAAATCAGTATTTGGTCACCTACAAACAAGCAAGATTTCTGGCTCTCACAGATCTGTAACTTTTTCTTTAAGAGGCTCCTCTGTCCTCTACTCATTACCTGTATTAATGGCACGTGGTTGAACTTGTTAGCAGTATAAAAGACACCTGTCCACAACCTCAAACAGTCACACTCCAAACTCCACTGTAGTGAAGACCAAAGAGCTGTCGAAGGACACCAGAAACCAAATTGTAGACCTGCACCAGGCTGGGAAGACTGAATCTGCAATAGGCAAGCAGCTTGGTGTGAAGAAATCAACTGTGGGAGCAATAATTAGAAAATGGAAGACATACAAGACCACTGATAATCTCCCTCGATCTGGGGCTCCATGCAAGATCTCACCCTGTGGGGTCAAAATGATCACAAGAACGGTGAGCAAAAATCCCAGAACCACACGGGGGGACCTAGTGAATGACCTGCAGAGAGCTGGGAACAACGTAACAAAGGCTACCATCACTAACACACTACGCCTCCAGGAACTCGGATCCTACAGTGCCAGACGTGTCCCCCCTGCTTAAGCCAGTACATGTCCGGGCCCGTCTGAAGTTTGCTAGAGAGCATTTGGATGATCCAGAAGAGGATTGGGAGAATATCATATGGTCAGATGAAACCAAAATAGAACTGTTTGATAGAAATACAACTCATCATGTTTGGAGGAGAGAGAATGCTGAGTTGCATCCAAAGAACACCATACCTACTGTGAAGCACGGGGATGGCAACATCATTCTTTGGGGCTGTTTCTCTGCAAAGGGACCAGGACAACTGATCCATGTACAGGAAAGAATGAATGGGCCATGTATCGTGAGATTTTGAGTGCAAACCTCCTTCCATCAGCAAGGGCATTGAAGATGAAACGTGGCTGGGTCTTTCAGCATGACAATGATCCCAAACACACCATCCAGGCAACGAAGGAGTGGCTTCGTAAGAAGCATTTCAAGGTCCTGGAGTGGCCTAGCCAGTCTCCAGATCTCAACCCCATAGAAAACCTTTGGAGGGAGTTGAAAGTCCGTGTTGTCCAGCGACAGCCCCAAAACATCACTGCTCTAGAGGAGATCTGCATGGAGGAATGGGCCGATATACCAGCAACAGTGGGTGCCAACCTTGTGAAGACTTACAGAAAATGTTTGACCTCTGTCATTGCCAACAAAGCATATATAACAAAGTATTGAGATGAACTTTTGATATTAACCAAATACTTATTTTCCACCATAATTTGTAAAAAAAAATCTTTCCAAATCAGACAATGTGATTGTCTGGATTTGTTTTCTCATTTTGTCTCTCATAGTTGAGGTCTACCAATGATGTCAATTACAGGCCTCTCTCATCTTTTTAAGTGGGAGAACTTGCACAATTGGTAGCTGACTAAATACTTTTTTGCCCCACTGTATTTAACAGATTTAGTACTTAACAGATCAATGTAGCCTATTAGCAATTGGTTGCTGTGGAATATTGCTGTTTTTCTTGGTTCATGACTATTCTGCTGAATGAGATCACAGTGAAATTGAAATAAACAGTATTCTTCACTTTTGTCATGCAGGAACTGAGATAATCAGTAAAAAAATAGAATTTGTTGCATTGTGTTAAAAAAATGAATGTGAAAAATACAGTTAAGTGTATGCTGTACTTATATGAAAATGAGTCAATTATAAAACTATACATGTGAAATGAGCACCTACTGACAATGGCTAAACCTTGTAGAAGTCTGTCTCTAAATGTCCAATACAATTTATCTTATGCCATAATCAGTAACTGACCTGATGTTTTTCAGCTTCCAGGAATCACAGCTTTTGATTAGGATGGGTATGGCTGATGGGTCAAATCACAGCATGTTTATACATTTACTGAAAATAATCCAAGAGATGTAGTTATAAGATTCCATATACTCTTGCACATGATATGGCTGGGACTATGTATGTGTATTGTAAAGGAGTGTGCCTCGGCCATTTTTTTTCTTCTAATGCACATACAATAAATATACAAATGCTGCCTCTGATTTGTGCCCCATTGTTAATTTAATAACATGTACATGCTGAGACTGGATATACATTGCACTTTTATTCCTTTTTTTCAATATTTTTTTCAAATTCCATAATTTGTCTGTTGTAATAAAATGTTTTTGTGTAGTTTTTATTCCAATCATGTATTTGCTAACCTTTTTCCATCTTATCTGAAAATGTTAACGTGTTGACTGACACATATAACCATTCTCATGTCTACTAAAAAAGTAATTTGTACAGAATTCACTAGGAATTGTTTCAGATAAGTATGAAAGAATTGCAGGATACAAAATTCCAACAAGTACAGATAGTCCTTGAGTTACAACACTTCATTTAGTGATTGTTCGAAGTTACAATGGCACTGAAAAAAGTGACTTATGACCATTTTTCACATTTATGACTGTTGAGCACCTCCGTGGTTATGTGATCAAAATTCAAAAGCTTCGCAACTGACTCATATTTATAATGATTACAGTGTCCCAAGGTCATGTGATCAACTGTTGTGACCTGACAAAAAAGTCAATGGGGAATCCAGATTCACTTAACAATCATGTTACTAACTTAACAATTGCATTGATTCAGTTAACTTTGACAAGAAAAGTTGTAAAATGGGACAAAACTCAACTGTCTCGCTCAGCAACAGAAATGTTGGGCTCAATTGTGGTCATAAGTTGAGGACTATCTGTATTAGGGACACAGTACTGTTTCTGCAGATGCCTTGTTTGCTGCTTTCTTGTCTACCTGACAGTGAAGAATCCACAGAAAGGATGGATCAGGACTTTTTTGCAAACTTTTGTTTTACAAATTATTAAAAACTTTCCTACCACATTTTTTCTTTATCAGAAAGGAATTCAGAGAAGCGTCTTCTTCCTTTGTAATAATTCTCATTGTTCTACATTCAAGTTTGGAAACTGGAATATTTGGACATAAAGTGTAAGGAAAGGTTTTTTTTTTAATCCCATGACAGTCGTAAAATTAGGAAATGTCTTGTTTAGTATTCTAATTTAAATAAATTTATGTAACAGTGAAATGTTGGAGGTAATAGGAACAGCTAAAAGCTATTATTCACTATTAATGTATCAGAAAGAATAACGTATCACAGAAGAGAGGCAAGGCCAGAAAATTATATTAACCAATACATTTAATAGTCGTATTGTGTACAAGAAAAGATTTTCATTATTGTTTCATTTTCAGATGTGATTAGAGCCTGGTTTAGAACATCAATCAGTTTATAATATGTTTTAATTGGTTTGCTTACTTCCAGGAAGTAAGCCATGGTTTATTTTTTTTAAACTAAAGTTTTGAAGTTGGTTACCAAATCTTAGCTGCTGCAACTATGGCTTACATTTATTTTCAAATTGAGAAATACTACAACTATAGTGTTATTCGATTTTCTAGATATTAATAAAGGCAGAAGAAAACCAAATTAGAAATTGGTCAAATAAGTCATAATTTGCTTGCAAACATTTGTTCAAGCAGCTAAAACTAATCTTGGTTTTATATTATATGCACATAATAATTTATATTTCTGTAGCAGTGGTACAGTAATGATATTTTATCATTTGGTACTAAAGGCAAGGAAACACATTTTGACTGAATTCCCGCCCCCCCCAAAGAGATGGAAGAAATTCCCCCAAAAAACTTAGAAAAAAATTAAAGATTCAAAAGATTTTACTAATCCCCAAAATGGGATACAGATATAAAGGATAAGTTCATTCCAGGCTGCAAATATTTCTTTTTTTAGTAGACACAAAATAGATCAGAAATGATTTTTATTTGGAAACGAGCACTATCTGTTTTCCAATGTTGCCCCCACTCATCATAGACACGAAAGCAGCTGTAAGAGGGGAAAAAATTGAAATGATTCAAAAGCTGAAATACTTTACATTGGTGTTTTAATTTTAAACACAAACACTTTCTGAATTTACTTAAATGTACAAAATAACATTATTTTTCCTTCAATAATCAGCCCATGGTTTTGAAGACAGCCAGTTTAGGCTAGATGCCAGGAGACTCAGAGATCTATTCTTACCTTAGCCGGGAAAGCCAGTTGGATGACTTTGGACAAGTTGCTCATTCTGAACCCAACTCACCTCAAAAGTTGGCTATTGGAATATCACTACCTTGAGTTGTTATAAAAATAATAAAGGCAGGCAATCTGTATTCAGGCTGACAAGTTTGTTTATGGTGATAGATTTGTTTTCAAAGCAACAAAGCACTTGATTTAGCTAGGTAGGTAGTGTATGGTATACCACAGAAGTTCATTTCTATATACAATACTTCTAATATACTAATGTACAAGTAGCAGCACTAGCCTATTTTCACTGGACTTGAACAAACTGAGGAGACTTGGATCTGGTTAATAAATAGATGGAAACCTATTTGGAAAGTGTAGGCTAGACTGGATAGTTTAAACCAGTGGTGAAATTCAATTTTTTTTTACTACTGGTTCTGTGGCTTGGTGGGCGTGGCAAAGGAAGGATACTACAAAATCTCCATTCCCATCCCACTCCAAGAGAAGGATACTGCAAAATCTCTATTTCCACCCCACTCTGGGGCCAACCAGATATGGCATTTGCCGGTTCTCTGAACTACTCAAAATTTCTGCTACCAGTTCTCCAGAACCTCCCAAATTTCACCCCTGGTTTAAACACATCCTATACGTAGACAATGAGAAATAAGTTCCATATTGTCCAGCTAACATGTATTTGCTATAATCAGAACTAAACCGTTAGCTTGAATCTCCAAATATCCATCTATGTAGGACCACACAAATAGGCATTCCTCTCCTTTGCAACCTAATAGTTCTTCAGTATGATGAAATAAACCTTTAAATAAACTTTTTCATCAAAATTTGGTGTCAGTACAAGTTTTAAATCTTCGTGTTTTCTTTCATGTGGCTGCATGAGCAATTTAATCTCAAAGGCTAGCCCCAGGCAGATCCCCACTGATCCAGGCTGAAGCAAAGCAACAGCAATTGTGTCAGCTGATTCTGCATTCTCAACTGTTGTGCAATGGTTATACCCTAATAATGCAAGCACTTTATTCCTCAGAATTATTTAGTAACTTCTAGCCAATATGTGGATTTTCAATTTTGGAATACAGGCAGTCCTCTACTTGTGAACATATTGCATTCCAAGAAGCTATTTGTAAGTCCCAAGTATAAAAAATATAGAATTTTTATTTTATTCATTAAATAAATTGAAGAGCACTGAAAACTAAAACCACGAAATCAATGAACAGACAGGGCAGGGTAGGGTCCAAAATGGGTAAGTTTAGCCTCCCAATGTGTGACGGTGCTGCCAAGAGTATACACATAGCATGCAGTAAACTAGCCTTTCCCCACATCCTCCTACTTTCCTGGACCTTCTGGATTGGAATTGCAGCAGCTTTGTTCATATGGGTGAAAATTTGTAACTCAAATTTTTGTAAGCACTCTTTATACTCCCTCCTTCCATGAACATTTTTGGTTTTCCTCTTCTTGACATTCCTCAGGTATTACTCAATCTTAGACTAAATCCCCTCCTCTCCACGTAGGGCTGTGCCTTTGGAAGAACTACAAATGTGCTATTTTTTTTGTTCAATAAAATTTTTCATTCTTCAATTAGCATTCTTTTTTCTTTGGAGGTATCTTCTTATATATATGTTCTCAGTTTCTTGGCCTGTTTTCTCTCACACATTTACATAGTTCCTCTAGTTTTTTCTCCCCTTTTCTTTCAGGCTTTCCAAATAGCCCCAGAACTGTGATAACTGCAACAGTTCTCTCTGATCCTTCAGGCCAAATGAAAGATAACACTCTATCTTTAAAGGCCTTCAGAGCTGTGGCCTTGCATTCAGTATTCTTGTATCTCACCTCTGACCTCTCATGGTATTTAAGATCCTCTGATCAGCTCCAACTCTTGTTTTTAATCTCAAGACATGAGGTAAAACCAGTAGCTGTTACAATTGCCCTGAGGCTCTCAAGTGATGGAAGCCAAGATTTCCTCCTTTCTGAAACTCCGTAATAATATATTTTATGTGGTCTTTAAATGCAGACTTGGTAGAATGTATTAAACCATTACAGGCAATCCTGGAATTGAGCTCAACATTTCTGTGGTTAAGTCAAAAGTTACGACTTTTCTTGCCAGAGTTGAATCACTAAAATGGTTAACAATATGTTTGTTAAGTGAACCTGGCTTCCCCATTGACAGAAGGTGATCACATGACTCCAGAAACGGCATCCGTCATAAATATGAACCAGTGGCCAAGCACCCAGATTTGATCACATGACCACAGGGATGCTGTAATGATCGTAGAAATTCACAAATTGGTAAAGGAAGAACCGAAAACCTTTCTCTGCTGTCTAACAAAAATCCTTTTAAGAAAGGGGGAATTGTCTTTTAACGAAGTTGATAATGGAAACTAGTAAGGGGTATCCTAATAGGATGCAATTTAAATTCCAAATTGTTGTAATACTGGTCCTTTCTCTTTTCAAAACGAAAGCCAAATGTTTGATATAAAATCAGGAAATGAAATCCCTTACATTAATTAATTTTTAGTTTGATCCTTAATTCTACCTATTGTTGTAAGAATTAGATTGCTCAGCTTTCCCCAACCTGGTGCATTGCAATCAGCATGGCTGTTAAAATACTGTTTTCATTACAATTTATGCCAAAACAAATGATAGTAGCAGAAATTATGGATATAATTTTCCGAGTTCATTTATATACAGACTACTGACATATAATAAAACATAATAACCTCCCTAGAAATTCTCTGATAAAGAGTTGGTTATTGATTCCTAGGTAGGCTAAATTTGCTATGGAAAAATAAAATTAAGCCAGATAATTACTTGTAAATTCATAGTGCAAGAAGCATACAACAATTGCTTCTTTAAATTTTCAAAAATGCTCCAAGATAGTAAGACAATAGTTTTAAGAACTATTAGTTTTGTTGAATTTAGATTCAGCAAGATTTAACATTTAAACACATTCAGTTTAAATATAAACACATTAATTAAGAAGTATATTTAGCATTCCTTAACTGTGAATGGCAATGGCATTCAGATTCGGGTCAGACAATTTTGCTGTTTGAACCAGAAATAAACCAGGGCACCTTCCTGTATCCATATATTTTAATTAAGGACATACAGTCAGAAGAAAGAAACCATCTCTTACCTCCAATGTTTTCTAGGCCTTCCACGACTGTCTCCTTGACCTGTTTTTTAAAAAAAAGTAGCATTAAAGGTTATTTTTCCTCCTTTTGATGCAATCTAGTATTTTTTTTCTTTCATTAAACACTGTTGAAAATTATCAAAACAAAACTTTTGTAATCTGTTCTTTGGATATTTACACCTAATCAGATGATTTCTAAATAGTGTCTCTATTCATTGTAGTTACACAGAAATGAGTTATTCGTTCAGCTTCAGCAACCACAACAAATAAGAAAAGAAAATGTCAATGAAAGAAAATGACTGCTTGCGGCCCTGAGCAATTTGCCTGTTGATTTTTATAATACCTTCAATTTTCCTTCTTTGATCCACTGGCAAAGCTGCAGAGTACTAGCTGAATATTTCTCCATGTAGTTCAAAACCAGGAATCTTTCTCTGTGAAGAATGAAATTGACATCTCACAGCAGTCAAATATTAAATGTTAAAAACACTCTGAAATGCCTTTCTGATTCCATTTTATGTGTAAAGGAGAACAACTACCATTCTCATAGAAAACATTTAGGGCAATAATTAAATTTCCAATCTAATTGTAACCATCATTTACAGAAAATAATATTTACAGTTACATACATAATATATAGTCCAAAATAAACTCGAGGGGGATAGTTTCTTCAGCAGATCAAAAACTCCCAATTTTAAGAATCATTACAGGAAACTACAAAAGTCATCAAATACGTCATGGATGGAAACAAGCAGTATGTTCTGTCTTACTTGCAGCAGATAGAAATGGCAACACAGTTCAGCAAACATAATTTAAAGGTCAGGAAATGATCCAATTGGTCTAGTATTTTAACAGTGTAAATGGCTCATCTGAAATTATATTTTAGCCTATTGGGAACCTTTACATCTGTGCCATTCCAAAGATGACACCATATGAATTTAGTGCCCATCCTTTGCCTACTCCAAAAGACACATTTCCGAACAGAGAATAATTAACTTTCTGATTCAATAGAATAATTGAATAATCCCTGTTCTAATCTCACTGGGAACAATGGAGTATTCTAATACAATTCATATTAAAAACATCAGACTGGGAAAGGGTGGACCAGCATACTGCTGCATCATTTTAAATTTCTGATCAAATAACTGTTAAATGCCCTCATCTTCTCAGGTAACACGTGAAGCTTTGGAATGGTGCAAATTAAGCACAAAATTGTTTCTCATTCTCTAATCAGACTTAAAAGGCACAATTTAAGAGACTCAGAGTTACTGGAAGCATGTCACATTTATCCACTGATGAAGTTTTATATTAGCTGTCTATTTGTTTAATTGTAGTTTCAATTCCAATTTCCCTCGGCATATATGGAAATCAGCCTTCCCATTTTCTTTTTCTATTAAAGAGCTTTCTCACTGATCATCCGCTGACAGTTTTCTGTAAAGCTGCAAGTTCAACTCCAGTAATTATTTGAGTGACCTTGTTTCATAGATGGTTCATCAATCTAGAAAGGCAATTTTTAGAACTAAAAAAAAGCAGTCACATATTTTGGCAGATTTTATTCAGTGTTTCATTTGGAGGAAGAAGCCAATGAGGAATACCTAGTAATGTTCCGTGATTTCCTTATTTCTTCTACCTCTGGAGGTAAAGGAGGTGGATATTGCATGTCCTTGTTATATTGGGAGATCTGACCACATAAAATAATATGGCTATTTGAATTCATCTGTTGGAAACAAAACGACAATACAGTATTGAAGTTTGTATTTCTTAGAACCATTATGGAAAGTTAGACAGTCTATATATAACTAACAGATGGAATGGTTCACAACAATAGAATTCTTTCATATTTATGATTCTTAAGACCTTATAATAACAAAATCCAGCTTTTCTGCATGTTACAGAAGATCCTGGAAAGTGTTCCAGGACTCACCTATAGAAAACAAAGCTGTGATATTACGGTACATTCTTTTTTCATGTATTCTTTTATATGGTTCACCGATAAAAGGGCGACCGACAAAAGCATGCCCGACTAAACCACAAGTTCTGAACCGCGCCAACGAATAAGCGCTGAATCACGCCGACAACAGCGCGCCGACAGAAAGGCGCTGTAAACCTAAACCTAACCCTAACGCTAACCCTAAACGGAACACTAACCCTAACCCTAACCCTAACCCTAACCCTAACCCTAAACATAATCCTAAACCTAACCTTAAACCTAACCCTTACCTTAACTTAAATCGCCCTTCTGTCGACGCGCTGTTGTAAATCGCCCTTCTGTCGACGCGCTGTTGTTGACATGCTGATGACGTTGCGGTTTTAGCGATGTGGTTTTGTCGGCACGCTTTTGTCGTGCACACTTTTGTCGGGTCACGCTTTTATATAACAATTCAAACTGCGTATTTGCCAACTCAATATATTCATTACTGTGTTTTAAAGTTATTTTTTAAAAAAATGTAAGGATTTAATTCACAAATATAAGATGTCAAAAAAATAATAATATCCAAGCATGGAATTGTCATATCTGACCTTCAAAAAGGTGAATGATCACTAGATAGCAGCAAAGAAATATAAATCTCTTAAGTGTTTGCGCCACCTAGGTACCATTCAAATATATTAGTCCTGCTTATGGATCTCTTAGAAGATGTATCCTTTAGGTCAGGGGTCCCCAACCCCCCACCCCCATCCCCAGTCCATGATCAAATACTGAACTGCAGCTTGTTGGAAACCCAAGTGGTGGGGAACATGTGAAGCTGCATTTGCACAAGCAGTGTGTGCACAGGCAAAACTATCCCCTTTCCCCCTGCCGCTTCCACCGCTGGTCCACAAAGCCTAAAAGGCTTAGGACTGCTGCTTTAGGCAGGAAGAAATACATCTAACTATCTAATACTTGCACTAGTAACAAAGTCCTTACTGCCCACACTTCATTTCCAGTGACAGTGACAAGCAACACTACATTCTGCAGCTAGGAACAAGTAGAAAGTATGCTGGAACCACAGCTGCTGTACAAAAATAGAGAAAAATGCATGGGATCAAAAGCCTTGGAGCAAGGAGGCGAAAAAGGCTATGATGGATGGAGTAGATTAGCTTTCTGCCAATTTTCAGTCAAAGTATATGTAAGAACTAAAGTCATAATGTGGCAAGGACATTGCTAAATCTTCCTGAGTGATCCTCCACTCTTCTCTGCAAGTTGGAGCATGACTACTGTTCTGAGAATTGACAGCTAGACTTTCCCAAAAGAGCGGACAGGCTATTATTTATACTGGCCTTTTCCTACAGTTCATCTTAGCAAAATGCTGCTGGCCAAAGCACAATGGCTCTCCTGGAAGCACAGTCTGAAAACTGTGCGATAGAAATGCAATAGAACATTAAACAGCAAAGGGTTGACTAAGAGAGACGTTAAAAGAACAGTGTGTTTTTATTACATGTACTGAAAAAGAGCAGAAGAACATCCCATTTGTCTGGCCTACATTCTGTTGCATCAACCAGCAATATGTTTCATTTATTCGTCTACAGAAAAAATAAGAGTAAAGAAAAAAAGAGTCAAAATGCTATTCATCTCAGTTGTTGTATATTGCATGGGCATCCATGATATGGGGAAAAGGGACAAGTGATGACCCTTACATCATGATGGTTATTTTTGCATTGGATGTCATCATGCAAATGTGTAATTGCAACATCTATACTATGTAATGATATAATCAGATGTGTCACTTTTATGTTATCGTGGTTTGTTATGGCTGGGACTATAGTTTGTTATGGATGTGACTATACAGTGTAAGTGTTGTGCAACAGCATATTTACCATGATTAACTTAAATACAGTTTATTAAATGAATCCAATTGTTCTGGTATCACTAGATTGGCTTCATGCTACACACTAGTCTGTGTATAATGTGTCATGCAAATATAGTCATGTGTGTCACTTTGGTCAGAATTTTAAGCATGCTTCAGATACCAAATACGATGTGATGAAGATAAGCTCACTTGCACAACTTAATTTGGATGAGAATAGAAGTGAATTATATAAAAGAAAGAAAAAAGAAAAAAGGTTTCAGCCAAACAACAGTTAAACAAAATGCAGAAAAGACACATACTGCAATTTTATGAAAAAGATCTTTGCATTCAGTGGTTGACACTACATCAGTGGAAATCAGTGTGGACAAGAACCATAAAATTAAAAATACGTAGGTAATAAGCATCTTGTCTCAAGTTTCTTCACTAACAGAACTCCGGAAAAGTGTAAGAGCAATATAAACGACACAGCTCAGTTTTTAGGAACATATATTTCAACAAATATTAGATCCTGTACTATTTTACAATTTGGAAAAAGAAATGGTGTTATCTCGGATTATCTGCACATATTTACCTGCCAAATTTTAGGTAAACAATTATATTACAAAGTGTCTTAAGAGTAAAAACCATTTCAACTTTCCTGAACTGAAAATTGATTCTATCTTACGCAACTGTGGGTCAGGTAGATTTAGTGAGAAGTTATATCCTGGTGTAGAAGAGTTGGTGATTTGATTATGTTAGGCAAGCTCCCCGCTGGGAGAGCAAGTGCGTTCAGAGAAGCGTTGTGAGGGTTGTATTGGAGATCACACAAACCAGCATACAGAGACACTGCAGTTTAAATAGGCTTTTACTTTCGTGGAAATAGAGGTATCCATCAAACAGTCCAAGTCATACACGGATGACAGTCAGTCATCAATGTCTTTCAGTTAAGGGATAATCCAAATAACATAGTCCAGTATCATATAATCAGTTCAGTACACAAAGTTTGCTAGCAGTTGCAAAACTTACAATAGCTCACAGCACCCAGATCAGATCAGTTCAGCATCTAACAAACAGAGAGCTAACAGACATTCTGGCTCCCTCTTATGGCAGATTGAGGAAAACAGCAACCAATCACATTTTAAGGTATGATTTAAAGAAACAGGTACAACATTGTTACATGATTTATATATTGCCAACCCAACCCTTAGATTATATTCCTAACAGATTATCTGAATGCTTTGCCAACCTAGTTTTGGTTTATGCATCCATGACTTCTCACATTACTGCATCCTGGACCACTACAAGGACTCATGGGGAGCTCAAAATGAGGAGAGAAAAGAAAAACACATGTTCCTGTCCTTTTTCCAATTTCCAGCTATTTGGGTCCCTGCAATATTTGGGGCCTAGATCCTGTGGATCACCTTAAAGCCAAAACAAATTTAATATTGGGGAGCAGGAGTGGGACTGAACATGGTATTTGTTTTCTCCGCATCTTGCTTCTCCCTGCATTCACATAAATGCCTAAACAAAGTCAAAAGTAGATGCGGCACACTCACTTGTCTTATTACTGTATCACTGATGTCGCCACCAACATTGTCAAAATAGATATCCACTCCATCTGGGCAAAATTTTTGCAGCTGCTGTGCCACATTCTCTTTCTTATAGTTGATTGCAGCATCAAAACCCATTTCAGAGACCAAAACTTTGCATTTTTCATCTGTGCCACAAATGCCGACTACTTTAGAACAACCCTCCAGGAGACCTATCTTTGAAAGCAGAAAACCATTACAAAAAGTCAGCTTTTTGCAATCACTGGTCTTGCACCACAAGGTTTTTTTTTTTTTAAAAAAGATGAATCTATATTTTCTGTCAGTTCAAAATAATCATTGTATGCATCTTTTCTCCCAAGGAACCAGCAGAGAGAGAGAGAGAGAGAAGACCAAACTGAACAATAATCATGGAATGATTAAAAATATATTTTAACCCATTGCCATTCTTCAGATCCCTCAGATCCTGGATATAAATTGCTTCAACTTCTACCCTCAAAATGGCATTACACACCAGAACAACTAGACACAAGGACAGTTTTCCCCCGAATGCCATCACTCTGCTAAACAACTAATTCCCACAACACTGTCAAATTACCTACTAAGACTGTATTACTATTATTCTTCTCTTCCTTCCTAGTACCTCTCTCTTTCCAATTATGACTATAACCATGTTGCTTGTATCTTTAAAATTTATATTGTTTTATTTATTTCCTAGTATGATTTGATTGCTTATTAGTAACCTATGACTATCAGTAAGTGTTGTTTCTTGAATCTTGATCAATGTATTCTATTCTATTTTTCCTTATGTACACTGAGAGCATGCGTACCAAAGACAAATTCGTTGTGTGTCCAATCACTCTTGGGCAATAAATAATTCTCTTCTGATCTGTTCTGTTCTATTCTATTCTTTGTCATAGTCTCAAATGAAAGCAGCGATCCCCACATCTATCAGCAAAAAAGAAGAGACTGTTGGCTCTAATAGAAGCTGTCTTCCTATTCCACATAGCATGTGAGGTGAACTTAAAAAAGAACAAAATAAAGGCTCCTAAGGACCACAGAGGATGTGACTAGTGAGTCATGAACTTATAGAAAGGATGGGCCAAAATCTTTAGACCTTTTTCTTTGGTTTGGAGAGTTTTGAAACGGTGTTTAAGACTTGCACCCATGCTCCCAAGTCTTCTAAAAATTGGGAATATTGGCTTGATTGGAGCTAGAGATGATTTCAAGTTAAAATAGGCACCTTTACCTCTGCAAAGCTTAGAATACTCTTGTATCTTTGAACTATGTCTCCAGGCTTTCCCCCAAATACGTCAAACCCATTTCAGGGTAGGGGGTACTAGATGCAGCATATATATATCCTCTTCCCTGTAGCTCAAATGGTTAACTCCCTGCCTGGGAGGCAATAAGAGCACAGGTTCGAATCCCAGTAAGGATATGGCTAGCTGATGAGAGCTAAATAGCTTGAAATAGATCTATACTAGTCTTCCTTTATTTATTTATCAGCACAAATAAAAACGCAAATATAACAAAGGCAACAGTAAAAATATTGGGTTTCTGTCTGGATGGACTCTTGTGACGAGCCTAATGACAGAGAGTGGAAGTGTGACCTTCCTCCCACACTTAGGCATACCAGGGGTTGTGACTTTAAGTATATACCTCCCACCCTGGCTGGCTGATAAAAGGAGTCGTTCCCTGTAGCTCAAATGGTTAACTCCCTGCCTGGGAGGCAATAAGAGCACAGGTTCGAATCCCAGTAAGGATATGGCTAGCTGATGAGAGCTAAATAGCTTGAAATAGATCTATACTAGTCTTCCTTTATTTATTTATCAGCACAAATAAAAACACAAATATAACAAAGGCAACAGTAAAAATATTGGGTTTCTGTCTGGATGGACTCTTGTGACGAGCCTAATGACAGAGAGTGGAAGTGTGACCTTCCTCCCACACTTGGGCATACCAGGGGTTGTGACTTTAAGTATATACCTCCCACCCTGGCTGGCTGATAAAAGGAGTCGTTCCCTGTAGCTCAAATGGTTAACTCCCTGCCTGGGAGGCAATAAGAGCACAGGTTCGAATCCCAGTAAGGATATGGCTAGCTGATGAGAGCTAAATAGCTTGAAATAGATCTATACTAGTCTTCCTTTATTTATTTATCAGCACAAATAAAAACACAAATATAACAAAGGCAACAGTAAAAATATTGGGTTTCTGTCTGGATGGACTCTTGTGACGAGCCTAATGACAGAGAGTGGAAGTGTGACCTTCCTCCCACACTTGGGCATACCAGGGGTTGTGACTTTAAGTATATACCTCCCACCCTGGCTGGCTGATAAAAGGAGTCGTTCCCTGTAGCTCAAATGGTTAACTCCCTGCCTGGGAGGCAATAAGAGCACAGGTTCGAATCCCAGTAAGGATATGGCTAGCTGATGAGAGCTAAATAGCTTGAAATAGATCTATACTAGTCTTCCTTTATTTATTTATCAGCACAAATAAAAACACAAATATAACAAAGGCAACAGTAAAAATATTGGGTTTCTGTCTGGATGGACTCTTGTGACGAGCCTAATGACAGAGAGTGGAAGTGTGACCTTCCTCCCACACTTGGGCATACCAGGGGTTGTGACTTTAAGTATATACCTCCCACCCTGGCTGGCTGATAAAAGGAGTCGTTCCCTGTAGCTCAAATGGTTAACTCCCTGCCTGGGAGGCAATAAGAGCACAGGTTCGAATCCCAGTAAGGATATGGCTAGCTGATGAGAGCTAAATAGCTTGAAATAGATCTATACTAGTCTTCCTTTATTTATTTATCAGCACAAATAAAAACACAAATATAACAAAGGCAACAGTAAAAATATTGGGTTTCTGTCTGGATGGACTTTTGTGACGAGCCTAATGACAGAGAGTGGAAGTGTGACCTTCCTCCCACACTTGGGCATACCAGGGGTTGTGACTTTAAGTATATATATATATATATATATATATATATATATATATATATATATATATATATATATATATATATATATATATATATATATATATATATATATATATATAGTCTTTAACCTCATATATATATATATATATATATATATATATCCCATGATAAAGTCTGCCTATTTCTGAGGTATAGGAAAAAAGTATAGTGGCCTCCGTAGGGCCAAATAATAAGAATTTTGTGATTCATAGGCAGAATAATCTAATTTCTAACAACAACTCTTAAGACTTTGTTAATAGTGTCTTACCGGCCCAGCCACAGAGCCACAAGCACCAGCAGCTCCACTGACCACCATGGTTTGATTAGAGCCTGGAGATACATGTCCTTTCTCTCTGATTCCCAGCAAAGATGTCAGCCCAGTCAAGCCAGCTGCACCCAGGAAATAAGAAAGGTGTCCATCTACAAGGTGTGGATCGATCTGAAGAAAAAAAGGGTTTCAAAGATGGACTTAATTAAGCATTATCATTCTAGTCAAGATTCATTCCGTTTTTTTTTGGCTGGATTCTTTTGGAAATGTTCAAAGTTAGTTGATTTTTTTGTCTTTTTTTGGGAGGATGTTTTGGGGTCCTATCTGAAGTCAGTTTAGTGCAGTGATTAAGGCATCAGGCTAGAAATCAAGGGACTATGAGTTCTAACCTTGCCTTAGATATGAAGCTACCTTGGTAGTTGGACCAGTCATTATTTACTTGCTTCTCTGACAGTCATTACATGTTTCCATTCAACTCCCTCCCCATGGATATCCATAGTCTTTAACCTCATATTGCTAGAGATCAGGGCACATTTGTCTATATTTTTTTCTCTCCAAAGGAAATAGAAAGAAGTGGTAAAATGTTACCTTGTTCAGTTGTTTTCCTTCTAAAATGGCTTTGGTCTGCCAGGGCCAGTTAAAAGACGTCACAAAGTCTCCTGGAATGAAACGCACGTCTTTGCTTTCTTCCACACAACCAATTCCACCTCCATCAATAACTTCAGACAATTTCCAAGCCTGGAGGTAGTCAGACCCAGCATCTTCATTCATACGACACCGCTAAAAGACAATTATTTGTAGCAAGAGAATCTTTTAAAACTCAATCCTTTTGTTTTCTCTTCCCCAAAAGATACATAGCCGGCCAACACATACAATACAATAAACCCTTTAAAAGCCTAAGAAGGAAGAATAAAGGTCATATTTTTATTACTGATAGACTAAGAAGTTGGTTGATGCTCCAAAGTATCTTTTTTTCCTTATTCTAGTTTATATGGTACATCTTAGAAAAAAATTCATAATTCAAATTATGCAACACGCCCTTCTGATGTAATCCTCTGGAAAATGAATATAATTAGTGAAGTTTTTATACAAAGAACTCTGTTTTCTTCACAGTAATTGAAGTTCAAGTGCTGATTTTTAAAATTACCATATAGCAAAAACAATAGCCCTTAGACTTATATACTGCTTTACAGTGCTTTACAGTCCTCTATAAGCGGTTTAAAGAGTCAGCCTATTGCCACCAACAATCTGGGTTCTCATTTTACCAACCTTGGAAGGATGGAAGACTGAGTCAACCTTGAGGCTGGTGAGATTTAAACTGCCAAATTGTAGGCAGCTAGTAGTCAGCAGAAATAGCCTGCAGTACTGTATTCTAACCACTCCGCCACCGCGGCTCATGTTTGTACACTTTTTCAGGACAAAATTAATGTATGGCATAGGGTTACATATATTCAGAGATCATCTTATGATTCTTTCTCCCAGTTACATCGGCTTCAATTGTAGAAGCTACAATACTTTCCATATTGAGATTAGCAATCTGCTTGAAAGGAGGAAACCAAAAGCTCAGGTACTTGCCAAATATCTTGCACGGTATGTGTATTATAATTGTGGTCATGGGCATTTATGCAAAGCAAAATATTCCCCTCTACTAAAGTCATACATCATTATTTACAGTGATTCATGACTGGTAGATCACATGAAGAATCAATTGGCCAAATATTCTTCATATATTCGGATATTTTTATTAAACCCACGTACCATGTAGGGATCCACAGATAAATAAAGTGTACGGACTTTAACTTGACCTTCATCAATTTTGTCTGAGAGGGTGGCTTCTTCCATACAGAAGTTTTCTGCAACTGGCACTCCATTGATGCCTAGAACGAGTCAGATCACAGGTTTAACAGCTTGGTTTCTTCTTCTTCTTGAGATTATGGGAGTTAAATTAGCATTTCTGAACAATCACATCTGACTTTAGAGAACTCACGTTCCTTACAAAAGCATGTGTTTCTTCACTGAAGCTATATATCTTGGGTCAGCCACCATTTTGATATTTACAAAATTCTATTTGTATTTCTCCTTCCTAGCCTTTCTTTTCAACATGATGCATGCATCTAAAAATCCTCACTCCTAACCAAGTAGTTTGTGACACACAGCAATTTTAAAGTAAAGAAAACTGGAAAGATACATCACCAGTTTTAGTGCAAGAATGGCCAGCTGCTTTATAAATCTCATGAAATATAAATGAACAAGGGGCCAGAAGGAAATGCACAAATACAACAACCTTCAAAGTTAACAATACACTATTCACAGTAAATATTGCTTATAGCTATTGTTACAAATCATAAATACACGAAACATACAAAATTGTTTACAACACTCTCCACATTATATACTTCAAAAACAGCAGTTTTGGGTTATTTAGGTTATTTGTTTATACATTTTTGCTCTTACATAAACACATCTGTAATTAGAAAATGTCTGCTAAGAATGTCTTGTTGAAGACTTGCATAACAAGCTTTGGATGTGTACATCAGAAATTGCCCTCTTGGATTTTTTTTTTATCTTCCCATTTACAATGTTCTACAAAGACACAAAACTCAAATATGTTCTCCAACAAGTAGAAACATACCAGGGCGTGAATGCAATACCACTCTTTGAATGATCATCAGCCCACCAGCAAATATCTGGAACAGTTGAAAATCAGATTCCCTGTAAAAAAAAAAGGACAATGTTTAACACCACCTAGAGGGCAATTGCCAGTAAGCAGTTTAAAAATCTAACAAAATCTAACAGGGATATGGTTTTGGTTTTACAATAGACGTGTACAACTAAGAGCCCTGTGTATTTTCTGAAGGCTTTGGGTATGGGACCAGGGCCATTCCAAAACTGCTCAACCAATTCTATTTTTTACATACCTGGAAGGAAAATAAATAAATTTGGGGAATGGAAAACAACAATATCAATTTAAATATAAATCAAATTCAATGTAAATTTTGCCACATATTTATTCACCTTGTTCTCCTTGCATTCTACTTTGGGGAGGGATGTTTCCAGCAAATGTGTTCCTTGGCTTATGAAAAGCTAAGTTTAGGGTAATAATGAGGTGAAATTAAGAGGAATGTGTGTATGAGGAGGGCAGATTGAGTTATTAGTTATGCACCACCCATCTATAAAAATACAAACAATAAAGCATGGCTTGGAGCATTTGTCAGAAAATAGTGCAGAAGAGTGTGTTTCTTCACAGTCTTTAGAACGTGGTTTGTTGAAAGGAAACAAGTTCACAGATACAGAAGGTAGAGAACAGATTGGCAAAGCACAGAACGTAGAAGGGAGAAATAGCTAGAAGTGCTAAAATGGCTCACTAAGAACTAGACAAGCAAAAGTTCATGCTAAAAATACAGTCTATGTTAATTTTCTGCCAAATTGTCCCGGAGATTGTTTTTGCAATGGAAGCCCATCCTAAACTGCCTCAGTTTTTAAAAGCATTTTAACCTGGATAACTCGGTATGGAAATAAATTTGGCTGACATTGTCATTATCAGACTTCCATAAGCTGATCATTCCATCAAGCAGAAATGAAAACTCCTAAATACAGGTAAGAAGAATCAAAGGTACGGGATATGGGGAACATATTGGATAACAGCATGCATGCAATTTCTAATGGTGTTTTCTTTTTAATAAATAAGACAGTAAGTCTTATTATGCAGTAAGTTCTATCATACTGAGAACTTCATGACAATACTGGATAACAATCTGAGTTTTTGATATGATAAGGAGCAAGCAGTTTCAGCAAATAATGTTTACATCATTTACCATGCAAAATGATTTCTTAAGTATCCACAGTTCTTTTGAGTTCATTTTTGAGAATTGAACTTCAGTTTTCAATTCAGATAGATTGGTCAGTTTCAGAGTCTGATTGAACATATATAATGCCTGGTGGGTTTTCTCATTGATTACCAAGTGAGATGATAAATTTTGCTGATTTTTTCCCCCTCTGCAGCCTGACCTAATCTGGTCTAGCTTTAAAACTGAGATATCTTCCACCAGCTTCCACCATATATTGTCCCATTCTGTTCAATTTTCTATCCTACTAATCAACAATGGAGTTCTGAGTTTCTTTACACAATTTATTTTCAACATTCCTTTGTTGATCAAGAAAAGGTTTTAACGACAAAATTTATATCACTCAACATAAACCTCTAAACATCTGATGCATTTTATATTAAAAGCCAATGGTGGATACTATCATAAATATGCATATGATTGCAATTTCCCTAATATTTTGTGGTAGAGATCAGGTAAAAGGCTGATTAGTGTCTTCAGAAAACACCCCACACAATATCAAACTTACCAAAAACATCCATACTTTTTTTAAAAAAATAGAATAGATTCCCGTTTGGAGCAGTTATTTCTAGAATGGTTAGCAGTTCAAATGGACTATGTACTTTTTTTTTAAAGGAGAAAAGGACATCAAAATGTTAAATCTGCTTTGGTTTGTTTATAGTAGAAAATCGGGACCTTTTTATGCCTTTTAAATAGGTTTTTGCCTATATCTAAAAATTGAGATGCGGAAAGTCTAGTTTTTATATTTAATGTTAATATTTTAGAGCTCTGTTTGGACTTTTTGCTGACAAGTGGATAAAGAGAATATGTTATTTATTTGATTTGTTAATTACTAAGAGATGGGTTATGGGATGAAAAGTTTTATATTTGTTAACTAAGAGGGGTGAAGAGATTAGGAAATTGTCCGAAAGGTGCTTTTTTTAAAAAGGCAACTAGACTTTCTTGTTTCTCTTTGTCCATCTGTGTCAAAATTGAACATCCCTCTCTCAACAGAGGGGGAGGGATACGACATCATCTATCTCCAGTCTACAACAAGTTCCTTCAGCAGTTCCAAGAAGACTCCACTACCATTTGTACTACTCAGGTGACTGAGGACACCTCCAAGTGGCCTCAACGACTCTCTAACAGAATGCAAATGACCAGCTGTCTGCAAGGAATATAAATCCTTCCATTCCCCACCATCCAGTTGGAGCTGAAGAAGCTTCTTGGATGAAAAGCAAAATGTCTTCAAAGACAAACAAGAAAGTCCCGTTGCCTGTTGAAAAAAGAACCTTTGGGATAACCACGACCTGGATGACTGAGAATCTCCGTAGATTGATTGTGAAATTGTTCATCGTTGTGATGAGGGTGGGAAGTTACTGTGTTTCCCCAAAAATAAGACAGGGTTTTATTTTCTTTTGACCCCCGAAATAAGCACTTGGTCTTATTTTGGAGGAGGTCTTATTATTTTTGAGGTGCAGGAGGCAACGAGCATGGTCACCTCATGACTGCTGCTGTGTTGCAATATTTTCAGGGGAGGGCTTATTTTAGCAAATGCGCTCAAAAGCCCGATTGGGCTTATTATCTGGGGAGGTCTTATTTTCAAGGAAACAGGGTACTTTCTTAAAGGGGGATTTTATTTGCTTTTTATTTTTTTTCATTTTTCTGTCTTGTGCTCTCTTTTACTATTGTTTTTAAAAAATCTTAATTAAAAACAAAAACATCCATGTTTGTGGATGTGATTGTCTCTATATTCTGAATCAACATGAAAAACGACATCATCAAACACTTTTCTATACAGACTTAAGATAACACAGTTACAAATATTTTACAGATCACAACTCTTTAATACTGAAAGCAAGCAAGAAAAAAAAAGTGCCCTCGAGTTTAGAAAATCCCAGAAAAACAAATGGTCTTTATTTTCTGGTGAAAACTTTCCACTTAAGTTCTGGAGAGTTGGAGGATAGTGCTGGGATGAGATGGGTATGTTACTGAATCCTGGGAAGGACAGCTGCTATTCAGAAACTTTATACAGTACATAGTTTGGGCATATAATTCCTATACACAATTTTCTGAATTTAGTATTTCAATACATGAGATGCATCCTATCTCAAACATTACAAAGTTTCCTCTTGTTAAAAAGTGCAATAGGTAACTCCCTACTACACATTCCTACAAATGTTAGTTTTATGCAGGCTTTCTCCTTACAGGGCCGCAACTTCCTGAAAGATGGAAGTCTTCACAAGACAATTCTTTGCCTCGTTTCAATTTAAGTCTAGTACTTTCTCTTCTTTTGAGAACTTCATGATAGGAGAAAACATGGAGATTTTTCTCGTCATTATACAGCAAGTCATTGGGCACAGTGGGCAATGTAATTCATACTGTTCATACCTATTAGACAGTTATGGCATTTTGGGTTGAATGGAGAGTGTCATTATCCAGTTCAAATTAGCGCAAAGTAAATTTTATCTAAGTGCATAATCCATTAGCAATCAATGCACTGTGAAATATAAAAGTTCACTGAACTATTAAGAAGTCTGTGCTCTGAAGCGGATTCAAAGGGTTTCTCTCCATACCTCACTTTTTCATCTGGACTAAACCTAGATTTACTCACCCGAGATCTGAATCTCCAACCACCTTTGATTCTGGATCAGAGAAAAAGTCCCAAGAGCAAAAAAAGAAGAAAAAGCTCAAGTGCCTCTGTTTGGCCGAGCCTCCTCTTAAAAGGGCAATGAAAGACTACTCAAAGCCACTTAAAAGGGCAATGGAAAAGGGGCATTTTAACTTAGTTTTACAGTTAGTAGTTCCTTTAGTGACTGTTCAAAGTTACAATGGCATTGAAAAAAGTGAGTTATGGCTGTTTTTCACACTTACGGCTGCTTTTCACATTGCAGTATTTCCATAGTAATGTGATGAAACTTTGGATTCTTGGCAACTGACTCATATTTATGACGGTTGAAATGTTCCGGGGTCACGTGATCACCTTTTGCAATCTTCTGACAGGCAAGGTCAATATGGAATCTAAACTGTGTTATAACAACTGCAGTGATTCACTTAACAATTGTGGCAAGAAAGGTTGTAAAATGGGGCAAAATTCACTTAACATCTCTCTTGCTTAGCAGCAGAAAAGTTGGGTTCCATTGTGGTCGTAAATCAAGGACTACCTGTATGCATATTTATTAGAAAGAAAGGGTCCTGGATATATAAGTCCAAACTTCAGTCTTCTGCCGTAGTTCAGGGTTACTTTTTATTACTGAAGCTTTTTAGAAATGAAATCTTATGACATGTAAATGCAATTAAGCCCCATTAAATTAGATCAGATCTAGATTCCCCTGCTGGCTGGGAAATTCTGGAAGCTTAAAGCCATGCATCTTTAAGTTGCCAAGGATGAACAACACTGATTTACTGGGATTCAGCATCCAAAAGAATTGACCACTGCTAAGTGGGGAAAAAATAGGGGCACATCCAACTATGTGCTCTTTAACCTGAAATTCTTGCTGATTTTAAAATGTTCTGTGGAGTAGAAAAGTATAATGATAGATTATTATCCATCAGGTTAAATGAGCATTTGAATATCGTCAAATTCTTTATTATTCAGACATGCTATGTAAGTTGTGCTGGTCAGAAGGGGGAAAAATCCAGTATTCAGTTTACAGAAGTGCCATAATTATTAGGCAGACTCAAAAATAAAATAATAATAAAATAAAATGCAAGCTTTCAAAATCTGTCATTTGGTGCCACAAAATCAACCTTTTTAAATGAGTCAGTATGCTTATTTGACTGTGGTATGGCTGTGTGTATTTAAGCTGTCTTGCACGTTAATGTTGACCTGAAATACAGGATTTAAATAAAAACTATTCCATGCAAATATACTAGTTCTAAACAAATATTCACTTTCTTCACTGGTTAACACTTCAGTCAGATTTAATGTAATCTATAAAGCAGTCAATCACATTTTATTCCATGTGTTTTAGGCCAACCAAATCCATGCAATTAATTTACAGGTGAATGTCTCACATGAACTTAGGAACAGAAAAAAGCATAGTTCAGTTAATCACTGTAAGTAGGCCGTGTGAACAAGGCAGTGTAATGGGTAGTAGGGATGACTTTGAGGAAGAAAACAGCTGCATCCAAGGCACTGATTTGATAAAAGAAATTTGAGCCTGAGGCACAAATGTAATTTGAGAACAGTGTCTCAAACCCGACCTCTTTCTAGTTCTCAGAAAAATAAAGGGAAAGGAGAAAGCATCTTTAGATTTTCAGATTTCTCTTATTGTAACCTTACAATAAAACTGATATTAGCATTCATAACTTGGTTTCCTAGCCTGGTTTACTTTGAAGGTCTGACAAGCAGCAATATGGCGCATTGTAGATAAGAGTGCTGCTGACTTACTTTGTCCATATCCAGCTAAGTTAAGTCTGATTGCACAGACATAATTTGTGCAATTTTCTTGAAAACAGTGTTGCTTGCCATTGCCTTTTTCAGGGATCTTTGGATCTGTTTTCAGCAGTCTTACTTTCCTTGTGTTCCCCCATAAAATATTAATTACCGTATTTTTTCAGAGTATAAGATGCACTGGAGTATAAGACGCACCCAGATTTTCACCCTCTTTTGGGGGATAAAAAGGTGCGTCTTATACTCCGAAAAATACAGTAAGTCCAACAGGTCTTAGCTTACAGGTATTTTAATTTTCATTCCAAATTATCACAAAAGCATGTAGATTCTTCTTTAATGGTCATACTCTGGATGTGAAGACCTAATTATCTGGAGAATTTCGTAATGCTAGAAAAGGATAACCAACCTCAAGGCAGACTGACTCAATTACAACACTGCTGGAAACCCTGAAGGGCCAAGTTGGGGAATGATGCTCCTGGAGAAAATCTATCTACATGTTGGGTAAGAACTGACATGAACTTGATGGTACCTATCAATCAATTAAGAAATCAATCAATATTTTCTTTTTAGATATGAGTAGCTATAATTTAGGATAATTTCCCCCTATTATAGACATTGTAGGAGAACAACTGTGTTAGTCGAGTAGCCTTAAATCAGGAGTCTGGTAATACAATTTCCAACACTTTAAGGTATAACATGTTGAGAGGATAACTTTCATTTTTTAATATAATGTATTGGCTGGAAAGGTGCCATCAAACTCATCCTGATTCCTGCCCCTCATAAAAAGGGTAAACTCCTACAGCCAAATATTCCCAGAATCTATTCCTTATTATTAAACTGCTCTATTTAGAAACTGGAGAGAGGAGACTACAAGGGGAATGAATGGTATTACTGTTCACCAGAGACAACCATGATCTAGCAAATGCAGAAGTCTTGCAAATCATAGCAACAGTATAGACAGCATAGCAACAACAGCTGCAGCAATGAAAGGAAGAAATCCCGCAATATGGGTTGTTAGAAGAATAAACGTAAGGAATGAAAAACCAACAGCTAAAGAGCTTTGCAAGAGTCCATGTGGCTAACATGATTGATAGTAAGTAACCAAACCTTTTCTTGTCTGTTCTTATACTTAAATAAATATCAACATTTTAGTGTGTATATGTGTTTGCTTATTAATCTATGTGTGGTGTGTTTTCCTCATGGCCAAGCAGTAATTATTTTCACAAAGTTCTTCATATAGATGCTGATGCTATTTTTAAGAAACTAGGATTTTCAGAGTTTGATCAAGCTAGATTTTTATTAGCCTTTGTTACACTTTCGAACTGCTGATCAAAATACGTCATAAATAACTCGTTTTCGCCTGTCTTGCCCAGTGAAGCCTACTCGGATATCAGTATTGCTTGTGACTTAAGAACTTGACATAGCTGCTCTTCACATACTGTTCATGATAGAGGCAAAGAGGCATTACACTAGAGACAGCAGGATTCCCATTATAGAAGGCTTACCTCAAAAGAAGTATGATTAGGGTCAAACATTTTAAAAATGTACACATGCATTTTAAACCTTGCCTGCTGAAATTGTATTAGTCTGACATACACTGTTCCACCATCAATGGAATGGAAGTTATCACAGCTGAATACTACTGATCTATTTTTCCTGCCAAACACAAAAACAATTCCCAGGAATTTGTATCTTGAAAACATGAAATGTTTTCAAACGAAGACAAACATTGACACAATATATTAGGCACAATTCATTCCCTTCTAGAACAGCTAAAGCTTTCAGAAAACCAACCATGAAAAATACAACACAAACACAATAAATGTTTCTTTAAGGCAATGATCCTTCATATTAATTTAGGGATAAAATCTGGTGAGGATAGCCTTTAATTCAACATGGATAGAATTGCATTGTAGACTCATGAATTCTGTTCAGAATACTTGATTACTATGATGAACATAAAGGCAATAATTTATTTATTTATTTATTTAATTTGTATGCCGCCCACTCTCAAAGAGACTCAGGGCGGCTTACAAGTAAAAAAGGGGAAGGGAAGGACATACAAAAACAAGACAACATTAAAAGATCACAACATTCACAACTTAGGATGGGGCTGGACAAATTCAACAGCCCCAGGCCTGCCGGAACAGCCAGGTCTTGGTCGCTTTGCGGAAGGCCGGAAGGGTAGTAAGGGTCCAGATTTCCACAGGGAGATCGTTCCATAGGGCCGGAGCAGCAACAGAGAAGGCCCTCCCCCGTGGGGTCGCCAGCCGACACTGACCGGCAGATGGAATCCGGAGGAGGCCTAATCTGTGCGATCTTATAGGCCTCAGGGAGGTAATTGGCAGGAGGCAATCTCTCAAGTAGCCAGGTTGAATTCCACTTGTAGTCTTTTGCTATGCAGTTTTGGCTGCAGGCAAGCTAATTTGATATTTGTGACAATTTATCTTCATTGTCTGACACTAAGATCAAGTAATATAAACCATTTTTTCTCAACCCTGGAAACTTTAAGATGTGTGGACTTCAACTCCCAGGATTCCCAAGCCAGTCCACATATCTTAAAGTTGCCACAGTGGAGAAACACCAATCTAATGCCAGATTACCATGTTGGAAAAAAAAGTTTTACAATATATTTTTATAAGTTTCTGTTCTTCCAAGCTAGCGTGATATCCAACTATTTGTTACTCTATCTTCCTTTTTAATTGGCTTTTTCCATGTGTAAAATATACCAGAACAATGCATTTTATCACAGTAAAGCATCTAGTCATTTCTGTAGCTGCTTTTGCGGAAGAATATATTCCTATTTTTGATTAGAAAGGAACTCTACACTCCAATGACATCTCTGGGGGCTGGGAAAAAGTTTTGCTCTTGCTATGTAGATGGAACAGCTGTCACCTGTTATATCCACTGAGACTAACGCAGTCCAGAAAATGGCACTAAACAGAAACAAAGAAGCCAACTATGCCAACACATAAGCTCTATTGGGAAACAGCTAATGGACACAGTTCAATTACGACACGTTCCAGCATTCTCCTACACACAAAATGATAGCACACTGCACAAAGTAATAGCATAAACTCACAATATGCTATTATTGTATCCTAATCCTTTGGGCTTAGTACTATAGACAGCAATTGCCCTATTCCTGACCCTTCCTATGGATAAGGAGTTATTTCCTCCTCTGCTATTCACATCCATTACTTTGGAAAGAGGGGTTGGTTCACACAAGGCAGCAGGCAAATAGGTGCCCAAGCAGGAAGACAATATTCTAGATCTGCTCAGTAAGGGGAAAACTCAACTGTCGAGGTGCTAAAGAAATTGCCCAGGACACATATTAACCACAACTATGTGTGTCATATTAGCTATGGCAAAATGATTGGTTGGATGTGAAGATTTAATGAACCTAATCAATTGTTATTAATGAAACCAGTTATACAACTATAGCATGTGGTGTGTGAACCCATTGTTAATTCTAAAAGTACATGTCAGGTTACCCATAGTCATTCTGGCTCCCTCATTTTGAAAACTGGGAGGAAAGATACAGAATAGCAGGCAGTATTCTGTAGTGGTGGCTATATTCACACAACACACTTATGATCAACTAATCCAAATGTTCTTGGTTCACACAACAAACAAACCATACATTATATTATATGGCTGATCTGCACAGCACATTAGGCTAATATGTGCACTTTATCTACAGTTTCTCTGTCTCTTTCCCTGCAAGAATACAGGATCCTGTCAGAAACACACAGCACAAAAACAAATTAAAATATAGGAAATCTCATTTACAGAAGTGGCATCAAGTGAGGTGTAATATTAGGCCAAACTTCCCCAACCTGGCACCTTCCAGATGCTGGATCTAGAACTCCCCTAAATGTCTGGCTATGATACCTCCAACACTCCTGGAAAGCTGTCAGGTTGAGGAAGAACGCATTAGGCAGCAGGCAGTAAATGACTCAGCCGGATTTGAATTGCAAAAAGGCAGCAATCTTTTTAAATTAATTATCTTGATCAAAACTGTAAGGAAGGAGGGCAGCGCTTGTAGGACTGTCTGTCTCAGGAGCCAAGGAACTCGGCTCGTCTGGGGCGTTTGCCAGCATCAAGTTATAACAGGACTGGCGCAAAGCTGGACTCGTTGTTCAAGACTAAAAAGCGCTTCAGGTATGCCGAACTCGGCTCAAGAGCTATCAATACGAAGACGTCCTTCCTTTTCCCCGATAATCACCGCCCACCATCTTAATAAGTCCTGCACCTTCTCACGCGACCGGTCGAGACGGAGGAACAGGGCACCGCGAGGAGGTGGCACCGAAAGCTGCTTTCGGAATCTACCACTTCTAGGAAGTGACGCCTTCCCAGAATCCTACCGCAAGAGGCGAAGTTGGCGCTGGCTCCGTTTGCCTGGTTGACGACAACGGCGGCGTCTTTGCCACCCGTCTGGGCTGCTGCGGTGAGCTCGTCCTTCCGCGCTTGGATTTGGGTTGTGCGGGGCCGCTCTTCGGTGCCGTGGACTCCTGCAGCAGGTAGCTTACTCCGGACTTCTCCTTTTGCTCCTTTCTGCTTGCTCCTGCTCCCTTCCAAGCAGAGCAAGTTGCAGGAGAAAGTTTACGAGGAGAGAGGGGGTTGGTTTGCGTTGACTATGCAAATATAGAGCAGGCGCCGAGTGAGTGACAGCAGAGCGGCTCGGAGTTGTTTTGCAAAAGCGGACCGGCCGCTGCGGCCGAATGAACCCTCGGCGTAGGGAGGGGTGTGTATGTTTGTGTGCAAAGTTAAGAAAGCTCTTGTCACGAGTTGGCGGTGTTGGTTGTCCTTTTTAAAAAGTAGCTCAGGTTTCGGTCCGCTCCTCTTTGGAGCTCCACAAGCGCTGCTTCGCCCTAGAAAAGAGGCCGCGCGATTAATTTTGCCCCGGATTCCACGCGCCGCGAATCAAAGAAACACTGGAGCCACACGGGTGGCGATGAGTTGTGATCTTGGGCATGGAAGGGGATCTTCGGGCCTTTATTCGCTGAACAAAGCTTTCCTGCGAGTGACCTCCGTGTTGCTGCCGTTAATAGAGGTGGGGGTGGGAGATCGGGAAGCTTAGGTAGCGAAGCGGCCCTTCCAGATATGGGGCGCAGCTGCAAGCGCCAACCAGAAACAACCCTTCCTGCTTTGCAGCGTAGTACGAAAATGTCCTCCCCCCCCCCGAGGGGGGCGAGGATCAGGCGTCATCCTTGGAATACGGGCAGGTTTTCCCCTGGTCTCGCCGTGGACGGAGAGCGAGAAGCCCTCTTGGGGCTCAGGCTTGCAACATACCAGTTGCCTTGGATAAATGTTTGAGACTGTCCTGTTCCGTGTTTTATTCGTACTAGAGAGGAGGGGATTCTTTGGCAGGGAGCTCTCCCAACACCCACTGACATGTGGCAGTGCCTTACATAATACTGGAAAGCCTTCTGGTAAGCCTGATGAAGGCTTATTTTGGAGAGGTTGCAACCTTTGCAGGGTGTACGGAGCAGAGCGCTTGTGCTGAAATGCTGCAGTGAGTCCTTGCCCTTCTTCCTTCTTTGTAAAATCTGTAACTGGCTTAAAGAAAACCTGCCGTTTGGAATGCAAAATAAAACAAAATGTAGTAAAGATGGGCATTTCCCCACATGCACCTTATGTAGCATGAATAATGTTCTGGAAGCCTCTTTTCTTTGGGCAACTCGGCATGCCGTTCTCTTAATCGCAACCCCAAACTTTACTTAAAGGAGTTTAAAGTCACGCTTAGCTTTTAAAGTGGTGCTTTCACTTTTAAAGAGGCAACAAGTAGCGTGGGTTGCATAATGAGTATAATCATATATGCTTCACTAGCCATTTTATCAGGGTCATAGGTGACATCTAAGGTGGTCATTTATATAAGTATGGATATTTGACATTTGCTAAGAGGGGAAGGCAACAAAGCCGGGCAGCCTTCCCATCTGTGTCCTTAATGTATCTGTGCACCTTCAGTATGGACAGCGCCATTTGCTGGCATATCTGTGACAGGACAAGGACAGATTTATTATGCGAAACAGTATTACAAGCAAAACCCACACTGTACATACTTGAAGCTTTAATTAGTTCCATGTGGCAGCGGCCTCACTGTGCCAAGCTTTTAATATAAGGAACTGCTCAGTATGCAGAGAAGCCTGCTTTTATCATGCTACTACTAAACCACAAGACAGAGTATTTGTAATAGTAGATAATATCCTTGGCTTCCGTTTAGTCCAGCATATTTCACTAGGCAAGGCAAGGGTTGTATTTGCACAAACTGCTAGTCCATATTTAACTGGAAAATCTTTTTTCTTCCTAACATTATTCCAGTGCCATGGTAGGGTCAGCTTGTCAGCAAAACCGTCTCCATTTGGCTCAACCCAGGGTGTCTAATTAACTGAACAATATGTTAACCGTATTGACTGGGTTTATATGACATACTGAGCTACCGATTAGCCAGCTGCATTTTTAACATAGTACTTATGTTAGCCAATTAACATTGGCCTGTGCAGTGGATCTATTAAATTATTGAAATCTTCCAACCCAACAACTTTGCAATCCCCTGAAATCATAAATGAATTTTCTGCAACCCAAATGAATAAAAAATTTTTTCCATTGGGCTTATGTTCAGACAAGAAAGAAGTATAACCCTTCTAAGAATTAAATATTAATCTATATCACAAGATTTCTCAGGCTTTGCAGTGTCATTAGTGGCCACTGGGGCTTATGCAGGCAAAGTAAGGAGCAAAGAGGAACCAGTTTGAAATAATGTCCCATTCTGCCTGGGGAAAGCTGACTTTTTTTTTTAAAGGAAGAGACACACACTCACAATGCAGTTGCTAATAACCACACTGGGAAGTCTCAACCCACAGTTTGAGGGCTTCTGTCCTAGCCCAATTTTCTGCTTCTTTAATAAAAAGAAATAAGCAAAGGTTTTAAGGAGGTGGGGGGGGTTAAAAGCAGTCTCCCATCATTCTCATCCTGGCATACGCATAATTCATTTTAATGGTTCTTTATAGCCACCTCATACAAGATTGCGAGGTTGCCTAAACATAAGCCTTTTTAAAAATAAAATACAGGCAGTACTCTACTTACAACAGTTCCTTTAGTGACATATGAAGTCACAATTGCATTGAAAAAAGTGACTTATGACAGTATTTCACACTTACAACCGTTGCAGCATCCCCATCCGGAGTCATGTGATTTCCCTTTATGCGACTTCCTCCCAAGCAGAGTCAATGGGAAATACAGATTCACTTAACAACCGTGCTACGTACCTAACAACTGCACTGATTCACTTAACTTCTGTGACAAAAATGGTCATAAAATGGGGCACTTAACAAATGTTTCTCTTAGCAACAGAAATTTTAGGCTCAATTGTGGTCGTAAGTTGAGGACTATTTGTAAGTTTGTTACAGACACACTTCTGTGCTCAGCCTTTGCATTGAACTCTAAAATATGAGATTTGTCTTTGCCGGTTAAAGTATCAATTACTGTATAACAGAGAGTTCCTATATGTCTTAATAAGCAAATAACAGCTACAGTTCTTGTATGGTTTGTATATTTCTGAATTTATATGCATTCTGCTTATTTCCAGTATTTTATCTGATTTGCATGAAGACTTTTTAAAAAAGAATAGGAGTTTTTGACTCATTAGTAAACTGAACCAACAAATGTTTGGCTATTTATGTGTTTACTTTAGATTTCCAGTTGAAAACAAAAATAAAACTTAACTGTCGTCGAATTAAAGGAAAATTGGAAGTAGTAAGCTTTATATACACATATGTGATATCAACCTTATGAACAACTTCATGTCCCTTTTAGTGCAATAATTATATACACAAGGTCAGATTTTAATAGATACGAACCAAAGGAATCTAGGGTAAAATGTCATTTTGACTTTAACTCTAGCAATAATTTACTTAATACAATATTGCATTCTTACAAAGTATAAGAGTGCAAAAATCAGATTTTTGGTAGTAACTTTTGGTAGTATTTTGCCCTTAGATCCTGTCTTATAAAAGAACAAATGCATCACAGCCAAAAGAAACAATATATTCTGAAATGCATTTTAGAGTTTAGTAATCTGTAACAGAAAACTTCAGCCACACCTTTTTGCAGAATGTGTGTTTTGAGTCATTGGCAGGACTTTCTTTTTTGCAAGGCATTGATCAAGAAATATTCTGGCATGTTGCTCTGAGGCAGAGCACAGGCAATGGGTGTGGTTTTTCTTCACCATTTGCTCCTATCAGCTTGTTCTAAGTTACAGACAGATTTCTTTTGGGAAAGAAAATATTTTAATGCATCATAGAAAATCAGATGGCTTGCATGAAAGAAGGGTTACTTGAGTTCAAAGGATGCTTTGACCCTCAGGATAAGGTTTAGTGGCCATGTGTCCCTTGCAAGGTTATCCAAAGTTTTTAAATATATATATTGAATTTTATATCAATATAACTGGTAACAAAGATGACACAACTCATAAGAGTTGCAAACAAAAGAGCTAAACTGCACTTCATTTAAACTATAACAAAATGTAAATAAACTGAAAGCATAAAAAAGGAGAGAAAATTACATTTCTATGATTTCCCAAAAAGTAATACACTACAGTGTTCCATTTTTGAATAATACTGTAAATTAAACCTAAACCCAAATTTTGATTTCTTTCCCAGTAAGATCTATTATGTTGGACAGTCTCAAGTGCTAGAAAGGTTTGGTGTAGTGGTTAAGGCAGCATGCTAGAAAGCAGGAGACTGTGAGTTCGAGTCCTGCTTTAACTATAAAAGCCAGCAGCAGGGTCGCTGGGCCAGTCATTCTTCAGCCCAACCCGTCTTACAGGGTTGTTGTTATAGGGAAAATATGAAGGTGTGGTGGATATGTTCGTTGCCATGAGTTGTTTGTAAAAACAATAAAGGTGGGATGATAGATAGATAGATTCTTATTATAGTTAGAATCAAGTCCTTATCGGAATTTTAAAGGTATTACATAATAACTCTCAAATTGAGCTCACAAAGAAATATATTCAGTATTATCTTCAAGTTACTTTCTTCCATTCCGTGCACAGCCAGTGATATCCCAATTAGTCATCCAATGGCATGTTTACAGACTTCCCAGCTATTTCAAAACGGGCTGGGAGGCCTGCACTTCTCTTCCTACTCTAGAGAGGATTTACCTACCTATCTACCTACCTTTGAGAAAAAGAAAAAAAATAGCGCACAAACTGGCTGGCACTTCCAGAATTGGAAGGCATTGCCATTCCTTAGCCACTTTTGCCCCTTTTCACTCCTTTTGTGGCTCCAAAGTGGGCACAGAGATAGAATGACTAGAAGCTTTCCATTTTTCTTTCTATATTTTTGTCAATATAGCAGAGGAGTCAAATAAGCTCCTACCCAATTCAGCTGTTTGGAGAATGATTGACTTCTGCTAAAGGAGGATCAAAGTAACCTTACGGTTTCTTGACAGATTTTGCCTATTCACAAAATGGCTGCCATAAGGGCATTGGAGAGTTGCCATTTTTTTAGATGGCACACTGGCATGGCTGCTATCCCCAAACTCTCAGAAAATTGTTCCATACAGCTTTGGCTTCCTTTCCTAGTTACGTGGGCATCCTTGTAAATGAGCCATTCAGTTACAATTTCTCAACATATTTATTTTCTAAGGATACCTAAAGTATTCTAAGCGGCTAAAAGCATTATGGTAAATAAAGATAATACTCAAAGGTAACACAAGTTGTGAATTCTTTTAAGTATTTAGAAAACAGCATTTGGCAAAAGGAACTCGGTAGGGGGCATCGTTGAAAATGGCCTATTTTGCTTAGAGATGTCAGTAGGATATCAAAATATTTTATTTTTCTACTTGTTTATTTTTGCCCATAGACCAAAGAAAAATACCTTTCCTTGGACATAATATTTGTAGGCTAGCTAGGTGATTGTATCATGCGTGACAGGTTTGGTCCCATGAGCTGCTGAACTGAAAGTGCTTTATGGATATAAAAATATTACTTTACATGTATGTCCCAAGATAAGAAAGAACCTCATCAGAAATGGTTTCTGTTGGAAAAGAATAGTTAATCAAGGAAAGTTTTGGGTCAGGGCATTATTTCTATTCAGTCTGTAAATTATGAAGTGATACGTTTTGTTGTTCAGAGGAAGTTTTGGGATTGCTGTGCTGTACATTGATGCCTCTGTGTGAACAACTTCACCAAGCAGGTGTGGTTGTAACTGAGGGCAAAGATCCAACTGTCTACTAACATGGGTACATAGTGACCTAATTACACTTGCCGATAAAGGGCAACTGTGTTGTGATGTCATTTAAAATATCAATTCTAAGGTAAGAAGAGGCTGTACTTCCTGAGAATGCTAAGGAAGATCTCAGCATCTACTTCTGTCCTACTATCGCAGCACCATTGAGAATGTCATAACATACGGCATTCTTGCATGGTATGGGAGCAGCTCTGCAGCAGACAAAAAAAGCTCTACAGAGAATTATTAAACTGGCCAGAATATCATTGGGCTCCAGTTACAAGCCCTGGACGACATCTTCACATCTCGCTGTTTGAGGAAGTTGCATAACATCCCCAGAGACTTTTCCCATCCTGGTCACAATCTTTTTAGACTGTTGCTTTCTGGCAGAAGATACGGAACGATTCAAACTAGGACCACACGTCTTCTGAATAGTTTTTATCCCACAGCTATAATTGCACTTAACAATGAACTAAAAGATCACCATCAGTGCGCTATTGGACAGCACTACTTAGTCTGTTAAATGGATGTTTGGGTGGTTCAGGGGTGGACGTTTTTTTTTTGGTGGGTGGGGGTGTGTTTTGGGAATTGTTATGGGTGTTACGACTGGTCTCTGGGTGTTACGTGAATTTCGTTGTATGTGTAAATGTACAATGACAAATAAAGAGAGTGTGTGTGTGTGTGTGTGTGTTTATGTGTGTATATATATATATTATATTTAGCCCTATGCCGAAATGCAGAGTTGGAGTTCTAAAAAATGACATATTTGCATAAATTGAGATGAATGGAAAAAAGGGGGTTACTGGGTATGGAATCAAGTTTTATAACCCAAATTCATATGACAAATGTTCTTATACATTTTCAGAGCTTTATTTTTAAGCAATACATTACTCAAACAGATTTTCTCTCTTGTCTAATGTTCAGTGTATTGTGAAAGTCTTTCTTGCATTTTGTCTGCAGCTGGATTTCTAATGTATGTCATTACCATGGCAGATAAAGAGGTAGAAGGCATCACATGTATTTTGTGTTACATTTAGCATAGTAAATTCACCCAGTTTTAAAGCTTGTTCTAGGGCTGAGGAACCTTCACCAGCTTCAGCAGACCATATTATGTCCAACTTTGTTTCTAGTGTTAGAGAATCCTTTTCATTTGAGGTAAGGAGATTGCATAAGTTAAGGATGGCCGTTTTGATGCCATAGTAACAGTAACAGCTATTGTAGGTACGGAAGTATGTGGGAGACAGGATGCATAACTAGAACAACTGTACAGGATGATGCTAACTCTGTGAGTGAAGCAGAAAGGGATTTTGTTGGAAAATATTTAATCAGTTTTGGCGGGAAGAAGTCTTGGTATGTCTTGGTATGTTTCCAGACCTTTGGTGTAAATTGAATATGCTGTCTTGGCACAACAGTGATTTCTTTGTCCTGTATGAAGCAAATGCTTGGATCTGAATATGGAATCTAAAATATAGGGATCGGCACTAAAATAATCCTTCTGTCTGCTGTACTAAGGAAATCAGAAGGCTACTATAGCTTCAGAATTTTGGAGATTATTGGACACATCACTCCAAATGTCAGAAGAAATAGACTATGAATTCTGTTAGTTTGCATCTTAATTTCTTGGATATTTTTTTTCATAATAGAGATAATAGAACTGTTAGAATGAATGGAGGCGTTTTGTAATCAGCTTTGTCCACAATCACACATATAGAAAAACATTTTTTGCATTTAAGGATGTAACATTACCAGGTGCAACTATTTAAATTTAGATCTTAGATTTCATTACAGTTTCTTACACTTCACCCACTGCTGTTATATGGCCATATGTCTTGTTTGGGGATCAGTACTACTCTGTTGCATTACAGAATAATACTTTTTAAAAATTAAAGTAACAAAATAAGCATCAGTAATTATGCGTATGGCAAGCTTATTGTTGATTACAGAATTTGGCTTTAAATAAATTGAAGACAAACAACATGGATACCTATAGACCACAATGGCCCTATTCACTGTCAACATACTTTGCCTTTCTTGAAACATTCGTTTAAAGATCCCATGGCTTAGTTTATAAGAATATGTTTGGAAAATATGAGGCACGATTATTTTCTTTCCAATTAACATGCTGCTAGAAAGAGGAAAGGTGCCCTAGAATTTAGATATGATAAAACCGGCATATTGTTTAACTTATTTTGGTGGCAGGACAAGGTGCCAGACACAGAAGTCCTCTCCAGAGTAGGCCTGCCATCAGTTCACACCCTGTTGATGGAAGCCCAGACTGGAATGCCATGTTGCAGGATGCCAAACCATTGCATCCCCAAACAGCTCCTCTATGGTGAGTTATCTCAAGGAAAGCGATCACACAATGGACAAAGGAAGCAATACAAAGACACGTTCTCCTTCAAGTCCTTGGAAATTGACACCACCTCCTGGGAAACTCTGGCACAAGGTCGCTCAACATGGTGCACGCTGATCCACCAAGGCTGCCAGACATCTGAGGACAGAAGAACAACCATAGCACAAGAGAAGCAAGCAAGCCAGAGCTGCAAATGCTGCAACAATGGTGCCCACACATGTCTGCCCGACATGTGGCAGGACATTTAATGCCCATATAGGCCTTACCAGCCAACTGCGTACACATTGTGGACAGCCCACAACCTGTTTAGATGTCAAGGTCCTCTTCGAACACAGTGGACGAACATCATCATACATATTTATCTACTTGCAATTTGTATGTTTTTGAACTGGTTGGTTGGCAGGAGCTGGGGCAAGGATGGGAGCTCACCCCATAATGTGGAGCTTAGATCTCAAACCTGGGCTGCCGGCTTTCCAGCTGACAAGCCCAGAATCTTAATCGCTCAGCCACCAGTGGTCATTTATGCATATGTAATTTAAAACATCTTTCACCTTTCCATGTCATGGAATCAATAATCTGGCATTATACCCAGTTATGAACTCAGACTTTATAGCACCACAACATGGACTGATGGATAAGATGCTAAAAATGTGAAAAGAGCCATGGTGGTGCAGTGGTTAGAATGGTGTATTGGAGGCTAATTCTGCTGATTGCTGATTGACAACAGTTCGGTAGTTCGCTTCTCACAGGCTCAAGATTGTCTCAGTCTTCCAGCCTTCCAAGATTGGTAAAATGAGGATCCAAATTTTGGGGGGGGGGGGTGTAATATGCTGACTCTGTAAACTATTTAGACGGCTGTAAAGCACTGTGAAGCAGTATATAAGTCTTAAGTGCTATTGGTATTGTTAAAATGTGCATATATTGAGAAGAAAGCAGATAATACAGTTATGTAAACCATCTCTGAAGGATGCAGTATATATATTTAAAGGTTGGTTTTTTCAAATGTGATGTGCCTGATCAGTATTTTTCTGGATCATTTCTGCATTGTTTGTCCTGGATTCCCATGTAATTTTTAAAACCAACAATTTACCCACTGACTAAAGCTATGTAACAGATTCTTTAGCATTTACAGTGCAACAATGTGTAAGTGAAGTTCAGGGATTAAGCAGTAGAAGAACAGCTAGCTTGATCAATTGTTTTGGTTCCTGAATTTTAAATTAAGAAATTAAATGCCTTTTGCTACATCAATTTCTCAAGCACAATATCTCTATCCATCGGTTTACTTACAAAGCTTTGGGAAAAAAAGAGGAAATGCTTTATTTGCAGTGGCTAGGGTCATAGCAAACCAGTTTACTCTAGGAAAGGGAGAACAAGAAATACCTGTTAGACTATATTCCAGTGTAAAGACTCACCTCACCCCAATGGGGGGGAAAAAGGCCAGAAAGGAGAGAGGACAATGATATAAGAATATACATGGGCCGGCAGATGATATCTGTTTTCATTCTACTGGCATTTGTAACTTCATTTTTAAAAATAGGGTTAATTAGATTGTATGAACATCAATTTACTATTTACTTGGTCAATGAACAAATGATCACCTTGGCTAGGAGAGGTGCTTTAAAATTTTGTTGTATATGAAGCAAAAGGAGAGGTGCTCAATTTATCAACTAAAATGCCTTACTTGTGAGCTGTTCTCACTAAAATGTCACAGAGAAAGAATATTATGTACCATATTTTTCGGAGTATAAGACGCACCTTTTTTCCTCAAAAAAGAGGCTGAAAATCTGGGAAAATCTTATACATTGAATACAACATTTTTTATCCCTCGAAGCCCTGGCCCTTCACCAAAATGACCGTGCATACCCTTATGAAGGCTTTCAGAGAACTCCTGGGGGCTGGGGAGGGCAGAAATAAGCAAAAAATGGGCCTTTTTTTTGCCCCCAACAGCACTCTATAAACCTCCATAAGGCTATACATGCGATTTTTTTTGACAAAAAACAGGCCCGTTTTTGCAAAAAACGGGCTGTTTTTTGTTTTTGCTCCCTCCCCACTCCCTCAGGAGCACTCTGCAAGCCTCCCCCCCAAGGCTCTTCATGCCTTTTATTTGAAAAAAACAGGCCATTTTGGGGAGGTTTGCAGAGTGCAAAAATTCTTTTTTCTCCTTTTGGAAAGCTCTTTAACTGATGAGAATTACATTGATCAAGTGCTGTGCCAGCAGAAAGAGTCTCAAGGTTTGTCAGCGATTTCCTTCTCCAGCACATGGATAAATACACCTGGAAATATCTACCTGCCTACCTACCTACTCTCTCTCTCCCTACCTACCGTATTTCTCTTTCTCTTTCTATTTCTCTCTCTCTATCCCTCTACCTACCTACCTACTCTCTCCCTACCTATCTACTGTATTTCTCTTTCTATTTCTCGCTATCCCTCTATCTATCTACCTACCTACCTATTCTCCCTACCTACCTACCTACTGTATTTCTCTCTATCACTTTATCTACCTACCTACTGTATTTCTCTTTCTTTCTCTCTCTCCCTCTCTATCCCTCTACCTACCTACTTTTTTTATTTGCCTCTTCAAAACCTTGGTGTGTCTTATATTCCAGTGCATCTTATACTCCGAAAAATACGGTAAGTAAAAATAGAGCATTTCTTATGAAAAGTTCTCTCTGGAAAAATAAGACTTTTTGAATTAACCTAGGCAGAAGGTAAAGCAAGAACTTCAAAGAATTAACCAAATGACACTGAAGAATAGACATAGAGAGCCAGATATAGTTTGTTATTCAAGGGACTTAACCAAAGGACTAAAGTGCCAGGCCTGTGAGAATCAGTGCAGGTTTGCATGTTGTATAAGGGGCAAAGGCATTAGGCCAATAAATGTGAAGACGAGATAAGAACTAGATTATAGCAACATATGTGTGCCAGAATTCATTATAATCTCATATTCAGAGCTTATTACACAAGGAGAACATTTTTCTACCTGCTCAAAGGAAAGAGCCATATTGGAAAATGTTAAAGACTATGTGGCTCCAATAATAAGTTTGGGAGAAAAGCTCAAGTATATATAGATAAAAGGGTGAATATGTAACAAGAAACATGCAAATGTATGTAAAAGAGCAAGGAATTGTGCATGAAACGATAGAGGCTATTCTCCAGAACAGGATGGTATAGAAGATAGGGAAAAAATTAACATTGACTGAGATAATCGGGTATATCCTGCAAGATCTAGAACTTTCAGATAATTCTAGGATTAAATAATTTTAACCCAGCCATTTTTAGGTAGTCCTTTCTTAGCGACCCCCAGTTGGGGCTGGCAACTCAGCTGCTAAGCAATGCTGACGCTAAAGGGAAAATCATGTGACTTTAACTAGGCTTACAACCTTACTTCCCCTTTGGTCAGTAATCACTAAGCAAAAAATCAAATGGACAAGATATATAATTTTACCTCCACCTCCTGTCATTGTTGCAAGCGAAAATGTGTGCTGGTTGCAAAGAACAGAAATTGCGAGCATGTGACTGAGGGATGTTGTAATGGTCATAACTGCATGCTGGTTGCAAAGTCTGCATATGGTGATCACGTGACTGGGACATTGTGGCAGTTGTAAAAGTGGGGGTTGGTCACAAAGTTACTTTTATAACACTATAGTAACTTAAAAGCAGTTGGTAGGCAAGGGCTATCTGTACTTAACCAAAGAAGCTCCCAATGAAAGCCATAAATGGAATGTATACAAGCCATGGCCCAGAAGAAAGCCGAGCCCAGCCGAGCACATGAAATTGTTTTATTGTAATGTATATATGTATATGAGCCAAAAGAACAGAGAACCTAGTTGAACTGCAGATGTGATGGTTGGATAATTAAAGTATGCATTATTGCCTGTCTTGATGAATAGGAAAAAGAAAGTAATCATGAGAAGTCAAGATTTGTTCACCACATCCAGGCTAAACAGAGACCACAAACTTTGAAGGGCAACCTCATCACGTGTCCAGAAGTTAACGGTATGGCAAAGCCAAAAGGGGATATTGAAAGACCACATCTAGAAGCTCTGAGAGGCCCAACATAAGAGTTCTACTACAAAGGCTATCCTGCAGTGCCAAGAGGAAGCAAGCGGAGGGGGGGGGGGACCCACATAAAAGGGGATAAAAAGGATGTTAGTCAGTCAAGAGAAAAAAATGGAGAAAGACTGTAGAAGAGAAGGTTAAAGCACTGCATAAGAATGACAAAGTGAGATGCAGATGAGTTTTCAGGACCATGTAGGATGCAGAATAGGGTGTCTAGCCTAATAAAATAAGCCTGATAGACCAAGAAATGTGATGAAGATTGCACTAGTTTTAGCATGAGAAATATTGTGAGAGTACAGTGCAACGTAACAGCAAGACATATGTACAAGTAGATTACTTTGATACGAAGACTGATTTTGCATGAATAAATAAAAAGGACACCTATAGGCCACTTGAATTTTTAGGAAACAGGAAAGAAATCTAGTGTGCAAGTTTCAAGAGAACATATGACCGAAACAAGTAGCTAGAGAATGATAGCCAAGAAAATAGAAGAGAAAGAATAAGGAAGCAAGCAAAGCTTATAGACACCAAATACCTCTGTGGGCAGAGCACAATGTTCAAGAAGAGACTTATTAAACTGAAATATTGCCCATCACAAGAGATGCTGACAGACGCAATCACTAAGTCTAAGCGCTTCCCAGAGGTCAACACACAAACTTCAAGAGTTGTGGATTGCTGCAAGACCCATAAGAAAGGATGTTGTCGGTGTGGATCCAATGGCACTGATTCTCAAGAACCTTACAATCTACTGAATAAAATGGAGCAATAGATACTATAGAGAGTTAAGCATTTACTCTATGCCCCCTGTTTGTGTATGACTCTGCCTGCTTTCTGTTTAAGAGATTGCTAATCTAAGGTCACCTCCTTTTGCCTTTCTTCCCAGACACACATAAATAAAGCACATGCTCTTTGACTCATTCATTCATTCATTCATTCATTCATTTCAGAAAATGTATACGACCACCCAGCTCATTCATGGTGACTCTGAGAAGCATACACAAGTAAAACCCCTAATACAAAACCAATACTCCTGAAGACCACAGTCAAACAAATCATTTGATAAGCTCTGTATCATTCTGGGATCTGTAAAACTGCTCACAAAGCCATGTATCTGGGGCCTTTCAAAAGAGTATCAAGATAGGGGGTCAATCTCCTTGGAGATGATGTTGTACAGCACAGGTGTCAAAGTTGTTGTGTCATGTTGCTGTCACATGATGTTTCACAATGTTTTCCCCCTTTGCGGAGCTGGTGTGGGTGATGCATCCCGCCCACGGGCTGCCAGTTTGGCACCCCTGCTCTACAGGAAAGGAGCCACTATAAACAAGGTCCTTCTACTACCTTAATAGAGGGGACATCTACCCCTCTTGGTAGATTGTATTAAGTATGTGTTAGGCTTTGCCTCTCTTTGTATGGTATTACATGTAAAAAATATCATTTCTGTTATTATTTAACCCTCTTCACTAATCTTAATCTGATTCTTGGTTTTAGGAATACTTTCATATGCATGTGAAACATGTAATCGTTTAACCTCCAACCATTTCTGCTTGGCTTCTTACATTTGCAGAATGAAATCATGTAGATAGCCTAAAGCTTTTTTTGTCAAAGAATTCTACTTGTGCAACAAGTTGGACTTCTGATACTGTGGCCTCAGATTGTATGAATGTTAGTAACCTAAATCAGGGAGGAAATGAGCTGAACAATTGCTTATAAAGAGGGTAAAGATCTTATACATAATGAATTGTTACCTTTGTTTTGATTATCTTTGCTTTGATAAAATAACACATTTAAATATTAAAGTTCAAAGATAACTACAGAATGATGATAGAATTGATTTTTCTTTCCTAATATTTGTCAGCCTCTTTTTTATCCTGTATTTTATTTTGTTTACATGCAGTACATTCTGCTTCCCTGGCTCTCAAAATAGTTTATATAAATTACTTTAAATAAAACTATATAGAGGCTGTTGTTCATCTAGGAAGAAAACTTGCAGACTGGTTTGGAATTCTGGGAGATGAAGAGTTAATGGCAAAGTTGCAATGTGGTGAGGGTTTTATTCATAACCAGGTAATTACTGGGAGCTTTAAAACTCAGTATTTTCCTTAAAAGATGCCCCTATGTTACCTAAGGGAAAAAGTGGAAAAAATGGCATAATTGCATTTATGATTAATACCAGCAAAAACTGAATTTTCATATTTAGGAACAAGTGGTTTCAGAAAGGTTGCATATAGCAGAGTCTCCATATTGTAATTAAATAAATCATGGTATATAAAATTAAAACTTTGCATGATAATTGTGTATTTCCTAAATGTTTTGCAAGCATATTACCTGTATAATATATTAGGATTCAAACTACACACATATCCTCTGTTATTTTATACAAGTGTCTTGGTGGCAGCAGTCCCAAATTGGATTCTAAACTCACAAGCAAGCAATTACAAATTACTCCCAAGATATGCAAAAATTACCCCTTGGAGGTAATTACCCCCAGTTTAAGAACTATTGCCTTTTATTATCTCTTTCTCTGCTGCCTAATCTTAATTAACAATATTGTTGGAAAAAATATCTGATAGGAAGGTTGAAAAGGTTTTTTTATACAGATTTTTATTAGCAGCAGCCTTTTCAGATATTCCCCCTGCAAAAAAAATGGCAAAAGGACCTAAGTTATATTATAGAGAAATATATGTAAGAAAATCCGAGTGTTATTAGATGAAAAAGAAAAAAACTAAGGCCGTGATGGTGAACCTATGACACGCATGCCACAAGTGGCATATGAGCCGTCACCCCAGTTCAGCTCTACTGCGCATGAGTGCGCGCCTCCTGCCAGTCAACTGATTTTCAGGTCTCTGCTGCGTATGCGTGGGGGGCGGGGCACATGCAAGAGACACACATGTATACACGGGGTGGAGTGCAGAGGGGGTACGGTGCGCCCATCCACATTCCATTTTTGGTCCCAGGAAGCTTCAGGGAGGCCTGCTAGGCCCAAAATGGTGTGTGGGGGGGTTACACGTGCATGTGCGGGGGTGGGGGTCGCATATGCATGCACAGGGGGACAGGGCACACATGCATTGCATTATGAGTGTGGGCATGCAACGACAAAAATGTTAGCTGTTACTGAGCTAAGGGATTTCAGACTGAAGAAACAGTTGCACGAGAAAACGTTGCTTTCACAGCAAGACAGAGCTAGAATCCATAACATGGAATTGAAAACTTTGCATGTTAAAATAGTGTATCCACAGCCTCAGAGATTTTAGTGGAAGCCTTTGGATGTAGGATAATGTAAGTTTCTTAGTAATGCAACATCTCTTGGGAGTAGAACACTTTGTAGGTAGTCCTCAACTTACAACTGAGCATTTAGAGACCATTTGAAATTACAATTGCACTGAAAAAAGTAATTTATGACCATTTTTCAGACTTTTTTCTAGTGGTCAGGTGGTCGAAATTCAGATACTTGGTAACTGTCTTATTTATGATGGTTGAGAAGACTTGGGGGTTATGTGATCATTTTTTGTAACTTTCTGACAAGCAAAGTCAATGAGGAAGCCAGCTTCACTTAACAAGCATATTGCTTAACAACTGCAATGATTCACTTAACAACTATGGCAAGAAAGGTTGTAAAATGGGGCAGAACTCACTCAACAAATGTCCCATTTAGCACAATCTTTTTTGTGGCTGTTATTAAGGAAATGTGATGTTTGTAAGGTGAACACTGAGGTCATTAAGTGAACCCATTTTTATTTTTTTTGCTATGGGGTCTTTTTTGCCAGAAAACATATCTTAGGTAAATGGTGGTTTCTGGAGGAAAAAACATCGTAAATTGTAGTCATATGACTGCACGAAGCTTCAAATGGTGTAAATGCAGGTCAGTTGCAGAGTGTCCAAAAAGCAGTCACGTGACTATGGTGGGGTCCTAGACGTCAGAACTTCAAATCCAGGTCATAACTCCCTTTTTTGGTGTGTGTTGTAACTTTGAACAACAATCGCTAAATGACTAGTCATGAGGACTACTTGTACCAATGTAGTAGTTGCAACACATTCCAAAAAGTATGCTAAACAATATAAAATTCTTGCTTCAGAAGGCTGGATAAAATGTATGTCATTAAACTTTGAAAACATCTTTAGAAAGTGTATTTTTTGAAAACCTTGTTATCACATTATACCATGTTTCCCCGAAAATACAACATGTCCTGAAACTAAAGCCTTGCCACATTTTTTGGGGCAAAAATACAAGCCCCCGCCCTGAAAATAAGCCCCCTGGACAACCCCCCCTCTGGCGAGGCAGAGCACCGCTCACCAACCTAGCGGTATCTTGAAGGCACCAAGCTGTGGGAGCTGGGGTGGTGGTGGAAGAAAGGCACTCACGTTGCTTGGCACGTTCGGGATACAACTAGGTTGGGGAGTGGCGTTCTGCTTGGCTGGAGGGGGGAGTTGCCGGGAGGCTGCTCCCTTGTGAGCGGGCTCCCGAAGAGCTGGGCACAGCCTCAGGGGCGAAGCAGCCATGAGCCATATTCACGAGCAGCCACCCGGCAAACCCCCTCTCCAGCTGGGCAGAGCACCATTCACTGACCTAGGGAGTATCCCTAAGGCACCAAGCCATGTGGTGCTCTGCCCGCCCCCAAACTCCCGCGGCTTGGCACATTCGGGATACCCTCTAGGTCAGTGCATGGAGCTCTGCCCGGCTGGAGAGGGGGGTTGCGCAAGCACCTGCTCCACCCCCAGTTCTCATGCCTCCCAGCCTCACCATGCCCTGGGCCAGCTGTCATTGCAGCCGCTGCTGAGCTCCAAGCAAAACTTCTTGTCCGGCTTCCAAACTCTGGAACTTGGCTTCTGATTCTTCCAGCAGCGGCCACTCTAGGAGTGTTTTCTATGGTTATGGGCAGGCTGCCGGACAAAGTCTTCCGGCAGCCTGCCCATAACCATACAGCACATTCCTAGAGCGACCACTGCTGGAAGAATGGCGTCTTAGGGATACTCCCTAGGTCAATGAATAGTGCTCTGCCCGGCAGGAGAGGGGGTTTGCCGGGTGGCTGCTCGTGAGTAGGGTCACCTCATGGCTGCTTCGCCCCTGAGGCTGTGGCCGGCTCTTTGGGAGCCCGCTCGCAAGGGAGCAGCTGCCCGGCAACCCCAAAACAATAATCCCCCCCTCTAATAAGGCCAAGGCCATATTTCGTGGGTCAAAAAAATATAACACCGTGTTGTATTTTCAGGGAAACACGGTGTGTATGTATATGTGTGTGTGTGTGTGTGTGTGTGTGTATGTATGTATGTATGTATGTATGTTTCGACGAGGTAACACTCATCATCTTCAGCCTGGTGCCTTTGACTTTGTGCTTGTGCGAGTGAAGCGTGATCGGAGCTGACGAGTATGACCGCGTCGAAACGTTGACAAGATACTGTCAATCTTACACGGGAAAAGACCCGAATACGCCAAGACCTGCATGCATGCATATATATATATATATATATATATATATATATATATATGTATGTATGCATGTATGTATGTATATGTATATGTATATGTATATGATGTATAAATAAATTTTAAAAAATATTTACATTTTCTTTTAAGAGCTACAATCAAGTAGTGAATAAGGCTTGAGCCAAAGAGAATAGGCCTGGATTTCTCTGTCTTGTTTACTGTTTCATCTCCTTCTTCATTTCTTTACACCTCAAGGAATCCAGCCTTTTAGTTTTCACAGGAATCTTAACTGATCCATTTGCAGAGAACACTTAAATTTAGGCTGAAGGACACACAAAATGAAGCCAATGACAAAAGGTTGCCTGCTTCTGTTTTAGCAGAGGACTTGTACTCTTCTGCAGATTTGAAAATAACAGTTGCAAAACCTTGCAAAAATGCTTCCTGTCTTTGCTCTTCCCCTTCTAGTGACCTCTATAGTAGTAGGATTGCTTTTTGTTATTTTAATGGAAAGTGTTGAAAAAAAAAAGGGGGGGAACAGAATAAAAATGAGTTACATTTCTAATCTGTCATTTCTTTAAAAGATTAAGTTAACTATCTTTCGTCTAAAATGAGTTACTCTTACTGCGAGTAGTCCTTGACTTAAAATCACAATTGAGTCCAAAATTTCCATTGTTAAGTGGATTTTGCCCCATTTTACAATGTTTCTTGCCACAGTTGTTAAGTGAATCACCACAGATGTTTAGTTAGTAACGTGGCTGTTAAGTGAATCTGGCTTTATAGTTGATTTTGCTTGTCAGGTTGCAAAAGGTGATCACATAACTTTGGGACTCAGAGCATTCCAGGGAATGCTTACCTGGATTTTCTAACTAATCTTTTTAAAATTCCAAAGATGATTTTGTGTTAAGGATAGTAACTGCTACATTTCACCCTCAAATATTGTTCAATTATAAAACCCACTCAGATTCCTTTCCTTAAGAGAAGTAATAAAACTTCATGAGGGAGAGTGGTAAGGCATTACTGTAGTAAATTAATTTTTATTTGTTTAAAACCTCCTTATGGCTTCAGTTAATCCTTCTAACTTTCTTGAGGATTTTGAGTGCATGGGCTACCTTCTCACCACTCACTGGAGCAATAAAGAATGAATTTCTTTAGGGAAAACAGTAAATGCCAGGGATTGGTGATATCATTCAAAAGGTAGGTCATACATCTTACCATATAACCACTCATTACACTACAAGTAGTAAAGGAGGAAGATGAGCCCAAAGCTTTGAGGATAACAACAATATTTGAGTTAAGTTCATCAAATAAGCAGAGTTTGCACTTTACTGTATAGAATGTGGAATATTAAGGTGCATTTATATGAAACAAATAATATAACAAAATATCCCATACATTTAGAGAAAAAAGTGTCAACTCATGCTTTATAAAAAGCTGTTGTTCCTTTTTTATTTTTGCATTGAAAAAACTAGCCAAGAGTCCTACTTCTTTAAAAAAAAAACTGCAGTTCTTGTTTCCGTAAAGTTCCAAGTGATTGCTTTGTAAGAATGAAAGGAAGGAAATATTTTTTTTTCTGATGCCGACAGCTGAGATTGTAAATTATAGTAGATCTAGAAATATACAGATGCTTGTGGTTGCCTGTGAATAAATAATTCTTAAATAATTGCTATTTTCACTAAAAGTAAACCAGTTTTCACACTACTTTTCACATTGTTCTAACGTCAGTGGACGAAGTATTATTTCAGTGGGCTTAGATTGCCTCATTCATTTCACTTACTAGGATGGTGTTAGCAGTGGCTTTGATCCAACAAAAGCTTGCTTTCAAATACTAATTCTAGTGTCTAAAAGATTTTCCATGTTTATTTCACTCATACTGTGAACATGTAAGTTTTTGTATACTTTAATAGTATGGAAATCTTTTATACAGTTGTTCATATTTCTTGAATTGCAGATTTTTTGTGTGCCTAAAAACAGCAATACTTGGTTAGGCAGGCTTCAGGAGGATTTCTTACTATCAGTTGCTTTTTTTAGTGTACAGTCTTCTGAAGTTGGAATAACTCAGAACGTCTACATAACTATCGTATGTCATAATTAATTTGGGTTATCCGATCCTGATTCTACTCTATCGCTTAATAATTTCTGAAAGGATCGTCATACAAGAACATTTATAAAGATGAACTTTTTTGCTTATTAAGCTTTTAGGTATTTTCTGTACTCTCAATTGATTTCCAAGTAGGCCATTCCATATCAGCTACTTCTAATTCCCTCAAATTGACCTCAGCTGTTTGCATGACAAGGTACCCCCTCTTTTGGTATAGAGGTAGTCCTCGATTTATGATTATTTTGGTCATTAAGTCTTGCAATCATAACTCAAGGCACAGGATCGGACTATGTCTGTTTTTATGACTATTGTAAAGTGAGTCACTGAGGTCATTAAGTGAACCATGTAGCTGTTTAACAAATACATTCTTCCAAACGAGCATTTTTTAAAACAAATTTGCAATCATCACCACAGAACACTTTAATTGGTTGTAAATGCAAGCCAGTTGCCAAGCACCCAAAATGCAATCATGTGACTGCAGTGAAAGACAGTTGTAACTTTTGAGGGTGGATTGTAAGTAGTTTTGAAGTCTGTTGTAATTTTGAATGGTTGTTAAATGAACAGTCATAAATTGAGGACTACCTGTGATCCCACAGATCCCTAACCACTTAGCTTTGCAGAATGCCTTGAGAACCTGGCTTTTCTAACAAGTGTTGGGAGAGTAAGGTTGGAACTCATTAATGTTTGTGGATATGTGAGATATGTATTGGTTTGGGAGATGTCAGGAATTTTTGTGAAGGTTTTAATTTTTGGTAGTTTTTAATGTTGTTTGTAAGCCACTCAAAATTATGTTCCGTTATTTGCAATAAGAGCAAAACTATACAAGTATTTTGTTATTGAGAGAATCTGTAGTCACTAGGAATCAAAAACAGTTGATGGCACATATTGAATTAGTCCAGGTATTAGCCAATGTACCGGAAACTGATCAATGATTCACCGGTAATAAAAATTATCTAGTGCCCTTCACATTTGTGGAACTACACTCCTTGTTTTCCAGCAGATATGTCATATTAGATAGTGGCTGCCAGGTTGTTTAGTGTTCCCCAATCTGGTGCCTTTCAGATGGGTTGGAATTGCAATTTGGCCTAATACTTAAGGCACCAGGCTAAAAACTGGGAGTTCTAGTTCTGCCTTGGGCATGAAAACTAGCTAGGTAATTTTGAGCCAGTTATTCTCTCAGCCCAACTAACCTCACAAGGTTGCTGTGGGGGAAAATAAAAGGACCAAGAAGCAGTATGCATGTTCACTGCTTCAAGTTACTTCTAAAATAACAAAGGTGGGATAAAAATCAAGTTCAACCGACCTCATAGAGTTGTTGTTGTTGTGGGGAAAAGAGGTGGAAGGTATTTGGATATGTTAACTATCTCGAGTTATTTGTAAAAAATAATAAAGGTGGGATGTAAATAAATGAGAATATCCAGATTTTTCCATTCAAAATACTATAAATTGTGGTCTCAAGGTATCAGGAGGGTATCTGGCTCAGAGATGATAGTCTCAAAATGGTAAATTCAAATTCAGAGTGGCTCTGATTTCTTCTAACTCGCAGTTTATTGGAGTTGCATAATTTGAAATCTCCAATGCTTAATTTATTTGAGAGAGATTTCTTCAGTGCAGGAAGCCATGTGCTTGGCACACATATTCGGTTGTTTTTCCAAGCAGAGGAATGTGGGAAACGCAAATGCAAGATGGTACACAATAGTACTTTCCCCCCAGCTTTTCTGGGCTGGGTTTTCTAGCCAAAACCAGCACTATTTTGTTGTGAAAGTTCCATTTGCTGCAGCGCCGATCTTCTGCTTTTTTCTTTGCACAGTTTGTTCTTTCCTTGCACTGGGCTGCTGCAGAAGCAATCTGGCCGCGACCTGTGCACGATGCAAACAGAAGTTTCAGGATGGGGGAAGAGAGAAAATGCAAGATTGGAGGTACAGGGCCAACCGTATTAACCACTTAGACATGGCAGATATGAATAGCTTTCTTTTATACCTCTCCTAAAAGCACTGAAGCTGTTGCACAAGAACAGTCCATGACTCACAGCCTTATGCTCGAATTTAACACTCCAATTTTTCACGCCAAAATTACGGCCCGTTCCACTCCTTGCATATTTTTGGTCTCCACTCCTCCCTCCGTTTGCATTTTCCTAGGTCGGTACGTCTTTAAAAAAATGTTTTCCCAGAGAAGCCAGTTGATAGAAAAGGTGGCATTTCCGAGAAGGAGCTGGTTCCCTATAAACTGGGTGCGAAATCTCTATCGTTTCCTTTGAGATCGATCAACCGAGCTCTCCCGTTGCATCTGCCTTTGCAACGAAGGCACGCTGCGCGACAAGACGGCCCTGCGCCTCCGCCTCCCCCGCTTTTGGGCGGGTGGGGGGAAACTGGAGCTCCGTCGCACGTGTTTCCTGGCGGGGGGGGGAGAGGGAATGAAACTGCGCCTTGTCAGAATGCAATCCACACGTTTTCAGGCGGCTAACCCGACAGGAGTTTGCTGGCTTCCTGTTCTGTCTTTCTGCACTCTCGCTCTCTGAAACCCCCCTTCCACCACTCCCGCCCGAGTTTTCAACTTTTGATAGTTGCTCTGATTTGTTTCCTTGCCTACGGCATCCTTCCAAGTGCGCACGAGTTCCCGGCAAAGCGTTTATGGGTGGTCCGAGAAGAAATCGGGAGTAAAAGTATCTTCCAGCAGAGAAAGTCAGCGCTCTTCCTGGCAAGGCAGCGTTTCCAGTAACGTGATCAAGCTCTTCCCGCTGACCTTGTTACTCGGTTGGAGATGCGAATGCGCGCCAGAGCCACTGGATCCTCCTGCCAGCCAAAGGAATGGGGCAAGCGCGCTCTCGCAGCTGCACGCGAACTCTAGAGTTACTGGATGCCTATTAAAACGGGGGGGAAAAAACAACTTTCTTCGCCTTATATGGTAACAGGAAATGGGCGTGACTTTGGCCTGCTGTAGGGTGGGGAAGCCTGAACAGCAGGCAGTTGTGCTGATGAAGTAGAAGAGCTGGTTTTACTTCTGTTGCAGATACGAAGTGCGTTTCTCTCTCTCTCTCTCTCTCTCTCTCTCTCTCTCTCTCTCTCTCTCTCCCCCCTCCTTCGGCAGGCGGCTGCTCCAGTTTCCTGACTTAAGAATTGTGCAATCTCTTGCTATCAGAAGGGAAGGGGAGGGAGGGGAGAGGGAAAAGAAAGAAAAAAAGACCCAGCTTCCTCTGCTGTTGCTGCAGTTGTTTGCCGCCTTCGTCGCTACAGTTCTCCACCTCGCTCAATTCCCCCCCCCTTCTGCTCCCCAAGCTGTGATCTCAAATCTGTGACTCAGAGACTTGCAATCCTGACACCGCAAAGTGCGGTTGGCGGAGAAGGCGACTAGCACCGGGGTTCTTTCCACCGCTTGGAGCAGGTACACTGCAGGACTCTGCGCAGGAAGCAAATTGAGCGCGCGGGAGAGAGAGGCGAGCCACTGCAAGTGATACTCGCCGACGCCAGTCTCCCCCCCCCCTTCCCCAAAACTTTCTGGTTTCTTTTCAAGTAGCCTCGAGAGCTCTCTTGGCGTTTGGTTGATTGCCTGGAATTTTTTTCTTCTTCTTTTTGGCCGGGGGGATTAGGACCTACGAGAGGATTAAAGGAAAGAAGACATGGGGGAACTAACCTTTTAATCTGTTTCAGGAAAACACAGAGGTAAGTGGAGCTTTTTGCCTCTCTCTTCCTTACCCCCCCACCAAGAAAAAGCATCTCGCGTGCGGTCGGTGCCTTTGCAGCCCTGACCGATTTTGCAAAGGAGCAGTTGTGGTGGTGGCAGTGGGAAGGCGTCGAGAGCTTGGGCGAACTTTTTGTTGGCTTTCCGGCGTCTCTTCAATCGCCTGCACGAATGCGTGGCGTGGCTGTTGTTTGTGCAGCGAAGCGTTTCGGCCGGGCGATCAGGCAATCGCGGAACGGAGGGCTCTTCCCTTCCGAACCGAGAAATGAGATACGTGCCTGCGGGGTTCTACTTAAAAGGGCGCCTGGCAAGGAGTTGCGGGGGAGAAAAGACCCCTCGCATAGCCTCGGCTTCCGATCGCCGCATACTTCCTGTTGAAGGGCGTTCGCAATTCCAGTCGCTGCTACTTTGCGTGCGCCCCTCACGTTTCATTTTAATTCTGTGGGTTTTTAAAAATCTGATTAAGGCGGATAACAGGAGAAGAAATAGTTAAGATACGTTTCGTGTCTGTAGTAAACCGGGTATAACATTTCCACCTTCAATTCCTCCCCCCTCTTGGGTTTTGTCGGGTATTCCCCCCCCCCTTACCGATTGACACTTTTGCAGAGAATGAGATCCAGTACGCTTCTCCTCAGCCCATCCCCGTGGGACTCTTACTTGTCGATCTGATTTGTGATGCGATAAATTAGAAGACTCCTTATGGTTCCTTGTGGGTCTGCCTCGGGAATGATAGTTGCTTTCCACACGCGAGAAAGGGCTTGTGGAAGGAGGCGCCCCCCCCCTTTTAAGTCTTGAGTGCATAAACTACAGTACATGAATGCTTAGGCCAGATATAGATGTGAGCGCAGATCACATTGTTATCTATCTACCCCCACCCCTTTCTTTTTGCATAAATTTGTGCCCAGAAATGTGAAGGGATGAAAAAGGAATGTGTGTGCAAAGCCCAGGAGGGATGTGTGTAAGAAGCTCAAGTGATTTCTGGAACCCTGATCTCATCTTGCTTTAGAGGCTGAGAGGTTGCAGCAGTGGCAGTAATGTGGAAAGGTATGTGTAATCAAAGTCACAGTGACTTCCCAGGGCGTGTGGTGGAGTTGTAACTGATGACATCATCCAAGCTGTTCTAGTTCCTGTGGAAATCAATGAGAGCTTTGCTATTAAATAGAGGAGAGTAATTGGCCCCTGCACTTGGAGCATGACATCCTAGAAGTACACCTGCCTTTTAGCTTGGAGCTGGGCATCATCAATCTCTTTCCTGGTGACCTGAGAGTCAAGGTGAATTCATAGGCTATTATTGTACAGACATTAACTTCTTCGCCTAAAGAGGGATGTGTTGTGTCACAGGATGTTCCAAGTTTGTTCATGTGGGGCTGTCACTCTCACAGCACCTGAACCGACTGCAGTTCTCTGTATGCATAGCTTATGAGGGTTTATGTTTCTGCTTGTTACTAGTTTCACTTTAATCACTTTGGTAATAAGCCATGAGAGGCAGAGAAATAGAAAAGTTTCTTGTAAGGTTCCCCCCCCCCTTCCATTACTTTGTGGAATTGGTAAATGTGGATGTAATTACTTTAATTCAGTTCAGTTTGGTTGTTGGAATTTTTAAACATGATGTCACACTTACATGGCTTTTTAAGGTTTCTTGAAGCTATGCATTCCTGAATGTGATGGCAGAGAGGCTAGCTAGGTGGCTCACTACCTCCTGTCTTAGAAGTTAGGTTTTTAAGAAATGTTTATTTTGCTAAGTTGAATCAGTTGTCAACTGTCTGAGGGCCTGCTTATATTACTTTAGCACTTACCAAAGTGTGTGGCTCTATTTGATTTTATTTGCTTGTTTATCACATGTACAGAGAGTGCTTCTGTATCAGAAACAAATTCCTCCTGTATTTAAACATTATTTGGCCAAATAAAGATTTCTATTCAATTTATAATTTATAAAAAGTAAATGTTAGTTGGAGCTGGAAATAATCAAGAACAAAATGAGGGCCTCTTGCTAGTGCATTTATTTCTCAAGCATGCACCTGAACTCTGGAGGCCCAAAATGTTCCTGAAGAGGGGAAAAAATGAAAAGTTGGAAGCCAGCTCTTCAGTTTTAAGTGTCCTCCACTGTCCCAAAAGAAAGTAACCCGAGTCGAACACTGGAGAAACACTGTAGGTACTTCTTATGGTGCATCTAGTTTTTTTAAACTACAGAATAGTGTTTCCTGTAGTCTAATGATATGTCATATCTCAGCACCATACAGTATTGTAGTATATCTGCAAGTTGCAGTAGAAATAGAGCTCCATTTCATCCCTTTAACATTTGAGTGCCATATATATTGCTTTAGTGCCATGAAATAAAACATTTTCCATTTGTCTGTTTCCAATTCATTCTTTTCAGATCTGTTAGACTTCAACTCTGAGCAAGATCTATTTAAAGGATTCTAAACATTGAGAGACTGCTGTAACAATTTTTAGGAAGTTTTCAAATTGGTTACAAAATGAATCCTAATGACATTTTGCACAGTTCTTCTAAACAGGTATAAATATGAAGAAAAACTAGTATTATTTTAAGAAATTTTGATGAGTCTAGCACTTTACAGAAATGAGGGTAGAATTGAGTCTTGAAGCTACTAACTGTAACACCATAGTTATTTTAAGCACAACAGTGCTGAAGTACCATGGCTAATTCATTTGGCATATGGCATTGTGAAAAAAAGATAGTAGGAAAGTTTCATTTTAATTTTGCAAAGTATATTGGTTTTAATAGGGGAAAACATTTTAAAACACTGAAAATTTAAAAACAGAAAGGCAGCTACTGTTTTCCTCTGAAATAATCAGAAATGCAAGGTTCAATAACCTATGCATGCAAATCTCTTCCTGGATAAAGTATTATTTTAGCATGCCAAATAGCAGTATAACAGTTGAAGTGTGTGCAGGCACAGACTTGGGAGTAGCTTGCATCATTAATGAGACTTACCTGGAGAACTACGTCTGATTTGTACTAAATAGCTTTGTGAGTCTTGACTTACAAAGTTATAAGAATGATGTTGGGCTAAGACATGGAGAGAGCAATTAATGCTATTAGGTAAAAATAACAGATTTGAATTTTAATGAATCAGCTTCCAACAAAAGAATTCATATCATGGTGTACTCATATCTTAAATACAGAAATCTAATATTTTGATGTTTATGGTGTTGGAAGACTGGATTTCAGGGAAAAATTGTTTCTTGATTGATGGCTTGTTGAATCAGTCTGATAGCATGTGCAGTTCTTGCCAGATGATGGTACTTCGTTGTTGGCACCACACTAATTGGAATGCAGAAGGACAGATTTATACTACTGTGTAGGATAAAATGTTAATTTTGGTTTAATTTCACAGCTTGTTAGCAGTTTACAAAATCTTAATGTGAAAAGGATGAAAGATATAACTAACTAGACAGAATTCGATGCATAACTTGTTTTTAGCCTTATTGTTCATGTGAGTAATGTACATCCAGAACTATGTAACCTATTTCTAATGTTGCTACTACATTGGGTAATTTTGGGTTCATCCCCCCCACTTTTATTTAATAAAAAAGTAATTTGCATTGTTTGAAACATATAGAGCCTGATATAGTTCTTGACTTGCAACCAGAATTGAGCCCAAATTTTCTGTTGTTAAGTGAGACATTTGTTAAGTGAGTTTTGCCCCATTTTACAACATTTGCCAAAGTTAAGTGAATCACTGCAGTTGATAAGTTAGTAACCTGGTTGTTAAGTGAATCAGGCTTCCTCATCGACTTGACTTGTCAAAAGGTTGCAAAAGGGGATCATATGACCCTGGGACACTGCAACGGTCATAAATATGAACCAATTGGTTAACATATGAATTTTGATCACATGATCATGGGGATGTTGAAAAGGAGGTAGCTGTGAAAAATGTCACTTTTTCAGAGCCATTGTAACTTTGGTCACTAAATGAACTGTTGTAAGTCAAGGACTACCTGTAATGATCTTTTGCTTGTATGATGCAAACTTTGGCTATTCATGTACATGTAATTCTCACTTTAATTCCATTAACTATCGCTAAAGAACACATTTGTTAAGTGAAAAATCAAGTGACTACACTCTAGTTATAAAGGGAGTTTGTAAATTTTGACTGCAGTATAGTCATTAAGTGAATCACCTGTAATTGTTACACACAATGTCACATGACTGTGACTTGCAACTTCCTACCAATTTCCCCATTACCTTTACTTGTAAGAAACCAGCTATGACTAACCATCGCAAGTGCACATTGGTTGCCAAGTACTCAAATTGCAATCACATGACTGCAGGAATGTTGTGATGGCAGCAACTTCGAGAATCATCTTAATCCAGCGCCATAGTAATGGCAAATGGTTGCTGAATGAATGTCTGGTAAGGGAGAACTGCCTGTAATAATTGTCCTAATAATAGCTCTGTTACTCTTTGCAGTAAATTTATATGTTGGCTTTAAAAGCAACAACTTTAAAAGGCATAATTTTAAAGAACAGTGGCTTAATTTGATTTGATTTACAACTATTTGTCCTATGCTATCAATAATGTCTTCTAATGGATGTAAGGAAACAATAGGAGTGTGAAATGGAAACAAAACTTCAAAAATGCGGAATGAGGAAATTCTGGAAACTTATATGTTGAAAAAGTATCACAGAGAGTAAGCAAAATTGGTCCATTAATTAAGATGCCTATTTTGTTTAGCATATCAGAACAAAATAAAAGAAGAGTGTTGTGGTATCTTAAAGAGTGTTTATTTACTACAGTCCAATTGGTAATGGAAGAATTTCTTTATTAAGATATCAAAATACCTTTCTGTTTCTGCAATAGCAAAGTAAAACAACATATTGACTCTTGATGGTATATATGCCAATAATAATTGGGGTGGAAACCTATTGTACTATATTGTCTTTGTCTCAGCTGACTAATTTTTTAAAACGCCATAAATGTAGAGTTTTATATTCCCCTAAATCAATTGCTAATAACTGCTTGCATATAAATGAACTAATTAGCCTTAACTAAAAGACAGGAGCATTTCACTATCCCGGCTGGCAATTCTGGGTGTTGTAACTTATTATATCTGAAAGACACCAGATTAGGAAAGAGTAGACTATAGAAGTATATAAAAAGTTTTCTACGAAGACTGAACATGTGTCTGGAGGTTTGATGATTAATAATGAAGTGTGTCATATCTACTCTTTAAATCTAATGATATTACATTTAATGTTCAGTCTTTCAGAATTCAAAATAGGTCAGAAAGTTTCAACTCAATTTCTGAAACTCCAATATCATTGCGCCGTACCAAAATTTAAAAGCAAAATGCCAATTTTCATCAGTTCAATGTTTGCTTAACTCCCATCATGTTGAAACCACTGCAGGCCTCTCCACTTCATGGTGTGACAGTTGGGCTCAAAATTTCAGCTCTGTGCATTCCAGTGACATTTGTAGTCCAATCAGGCTCATCAAAAGTGCAAAAACAAATTTATGGATATGTTTTCAAAAAACCCTTTTCACATTTTGATGCTAGGAGAGGGATATGCTGGTGCTGAATCAGCTTTGCCTTCAAATTCAGATCTAATTTACAGTGCACAAGCTTGAACTTGCCTTGTTTGTTTCTCACCTTTGGCCGAGATAAAGATTTGCATGGCAGTGGAAAGTCCAAGAGGAGCAGAGTACCTTTTAAGTGCAAATATTCCACTGCATTTTGTACAGACTGATTTCATCATGCAAAACCCCAACACACTTTCAGGCCTCTCCGGCTTTCAGAGTTTGGCTTGTTATGCCAGTTATTTCATTTTTGCAAACAGCAGCAGCAGCAAAAGGGCTGTGGGAATATGAATCTGAGGAGAACTTTTGGCGAGCTTCATGTTATTCCAACTGCAGTTCCTGCATGGCTGGCGTATAAACACAGCTTTCTGTTGCTAGCAACTCCCTTCTTGTCAGCTGCAAAAGAGGAGCTGAAAATCACCTAGATAACAACTCTTAATTGTTAGCAACTAACTTGCTTTCAAAAGAAAATAATGTGTACATTTGTGTCAGAATGTGTGTAGGTTACTTCTGGGCCTACTTGCCATATACTGGCAGCTCAAATTACAGACTTTCTCTTAATGCTCAATCAAACATTAGTATATCTCATTTGTTAGAGTGAGTTCTAAAGCAGTAGGCAGCTAGAACAAGTACATGCTATAAACCTATTTTTGCCAAAATTCGCTGCAGTGCTTCCCTTTATTTACAATGCTCCTGACTAAGTGTCTGCAATATATTACTCATATGTAACAGAAAGCCAGATTTATTACCACCAAGCAAGTGTCCTGTTAGGCGCTACTCTGTTACTCCAATTTAGCTCTGCTCTTCACAACAACTGCACAAATCTAGAACTCTGCAATGGTTTGTTTGCTTTTTGCATGTTAACCAGGACCCTGCTTACTTTCCTGAGAAGACAACATTAAAAGTCAGGATTTGTTCTTAGCCTCTGACTGGCTGTTTATCTCCTAGTTGTTAGACTTCCTGATTTTAGTTTGATGTTCCTGAAGATAAGTTAAGCAACTGAGCTGCATGTCTTTGAATGTCTGCTTCATAGCCTTAAGCTAGGTTAGTATTTTAAACCAAATACTTTATATAGAAATCTGTTTGCAGCACAGTTCTCATTTTCCTTATTTACATGCCTCGTTACAATTTTAAGTTATTGAGAATATTGGTACAGTATAGTGCAGGGCTGTCAAACTCAATTTCATTGAGGGCCGCATCAGAGTTGTGTTTAATCGGGAGGGGGGGTGGCCAGCTTGATGTCATTAGTGTCGGGGGTGCGCTTGTCGTGGCCCGAGTGTTCTGCCAGTGAAAACCAGCTCCAAGTTCTGTTTTCGGTTGTGATAGCCTCCTGCAACCCTCTGCCAGTGAAAATGGAACTCGGTGGCCCTCCCGAACTTCATTTTCACTAGCAGAGGCACCACGGGTGGGCCAGTCCCTCGCTGTTTCCAGGGCGGCCCCACAGGCTGGATATAAGCACCCCAAGGGCCGGATCCGGCCTGCGGGCCTTGAGTTTGACACCCCTGGTATAATGTATTCAGTCTTTTTTATTCATGATTATGTGTCTTAACTTCCCCCAAATGTCATTTATTAGTTGTTTGTGTTAAGCACTTTGAGAGTTCTGCTCACTTTTAAGACTGCTGTGGATTTTTCTTCTCAGCTATTGCTCTTAAGATTATCTTCAGCCTCCCTCACTCTTTTTGAATACTTAAAGCAGAACAGTGTCCACCTCGTGGATGAATACTTCTTTCAACAGACAGTAGCAGGGAGCTAAAAGCCATTTAAAAATCCTAAGTGACAATTACTCTACGTTATGAATAAACAGTGATTATAAGAAGAGACTAGAGGAAAAGGAACAATAGGTTTCACTGACCTATCATTTTACAAATACAGAGTCCTTTTGGGTGTGTAGCTTTCCCCAACTTCCTGTCTTCCAACTCCCATAAATCTCCACCAGTATGGGAATTTGAGTCCCACATTTTGAAAGAAATGAGGCTGAGAAAGGCTGGGATTTCTTACAATGCTGAATTACATTTACTGTTATTTTGACCTCTAGTTCTGCCCTTATAGTGGCACAATGGTTAGGGTGCAGTACTGCAGGCTGCCTGCCTGCAATTTGGCATTTCAAATCTCACCATGCTCAAGTTTGACTCAGTCTTCCATCCTTCCGAGGTGAGTAAAATGAGGACCCAAATTGTTGGGGGCAATAGGCTGATGCTGTAAACTGCTTAGAGAGGGCTGTGAAGCACTGTAGAGTGGTATATAAATCTAAATGCTATTGCTATTATATCTTCCCGGTATTGTATGCCAGTTGCTAGAACATTTTGAAGGGTGGAAAAGGAAGACAGCGTTGGTCAGAGTAACTGCAGGGGCTCGCTCTCTTCTTTCAAAAATAGCTGTGGGTTTGAAACAGGTGGGTTCCTGCCAGTTCTAACCTCTTCTGTAGAAGAGGTTCCACAAATCTACAGTGCGGTTTAGAACTGGTTCCAACTCCCTCCCCCCGCCCGTCCGCACATCATCAAGATGAAGAGCGAGAGGAGGAATTCTGGAAGTTGAAGTCCACAAGTCTTAAAGCTGTCAAGTTTGAACACCCCATGGGTTTTTTTTCTCTAAAGGGTTAGGGATGCAAGGGTCTTGTAACTTGACAGCTTTAAGACTTGTGTGCTTCAAATGCCAGAGTTCCTGAGCCAACATTTTGGTTTCTAAGCAAGAGCGTTGTTAAGTGGGTTTCACCACATTTTACAAGTTGGCCACGCCCACCCAGTCACATGGCTGGCAAACCACGCCAGCCCAGTCACATGGCCAGCAAGCCACTCCCACAAAGCAGGCCACACCTACAGAAGAGGTTCTAAAAATTTTTGAAACCCACCACTGGTTTGAACTGTCTTTTATAATAGTAAAATACTATTCTCCCATTTGTCCAGAAATGGATATTGTAATGGTAGGTCACCTTCCTCCAAGATGTTTATTTATTTCTTTTGTAGACTAAATTACACTCTTGTCATTTTGTGGTGTTCTTCTAACCAAGTACTAATGAGAATCCAACTCTGCTTTGTTTTCTATGATGGCCAAGATCTATTGGGTGTGTCCTATGCTGTGTTAAGTCTGCACTGATTCTTCATCCAGATGCTTAATAAATCTTTAAAGTAAGGAGTAACTTGCATTGTGTTAGTCACTAAGTATTTAACTTGAGTTTCAAGTTATCTGTGTTTATATTACCGTTAAGGTTTGGCATCCCTTAAAAGAGCAGTAAATCAGCTGGCTTATCCATAGTGAAGTCTGTTTCTTTCTCCTGTCATGGAGAGCTGAAAAACCAAACTCAACAAAGGCTGCCAGGCATTGTAGATATGCATTGACCATGCCAGTCTTCCCAACAAGTGCCTTATAGATAGATGTTTTGGATTTAAATTCTCCTAATTGCCACTATTATAAGGAATTAATGAAACTTATACAACACATCTGAAGGAGGTAACTCCAAGAAGGGTTGTCTTCATTATATTAGTGCAATCTTTTTTTTAAAATCTAAATTTAAACTAATGGCATTTCTGTTGTTTGCAACATTTCTCAGTTGTCCTTGAAACAAATGGATTCTAGTTCAGTGCACAACAGATATTTTAAAAAACCTATTCACACTATACATCCATTCTTTTTCAAAACTATAAGCTCTCAAGAGAGCTCTCAAAGAGTAATACACATTATGGAAACTACTCTCTAAAATACCAATGCCAGTAAAAAAAAAAGTGTTAACCTCTTCTATTAAAATGCTTAATGCCGGTTTTGTTCACTCCACTTTTGAGAGAACATTTCTAAGCCAGGGTACCCCTCAAAAAAAGACCCAGTCTTTCACGCAATATGCTCAAGGCTCAACTTTACTCTGCCATTAATAGCAAAATTCAGTTTCTATTAAGCCACCATGAGCAATAAAGATGGATCAAGGAATAATCACAATAATCATCTGTTCTTTTAAAAGAGGCTGCATAAATTAGATAATACCCTTCTGAGCCCCCAAATCACACGGTCTTTTTCCAATCAGGATTTAGTTTTTTGGCCATCATTTATTCTTCTACTGAATCTGAAACCTGGCATTGCTTTAGCAAATCCTACCATGAGAGGGTTTGCTAAAGATCAGCTTAATTGTGATTGAATTGACAAGACTCACACCTTTTTTTTCCCTCTTCTTTTTCATGGGCTGGGCATTATGTCGTCTCCCCCCCCCCCATTTGTTTGTTTTGTGGTAAAATGAAGCAACAAAGGCTGAAGGGTGGAGATATCTCTATGTGCAGAGAGGTTTCATTTCCTTAGTCAAACCTCCAGGGTATAGGAATGCTGCTGTCACTCCACTTCAGGCAGGAGTAGGTGGTGAGTGGGAGGAGAAAGGCTGGTTGCCATCTGCAAGAATTTTAATCGTGCTTAGTATTCACATAGCTTGAATTGGTTGAATTTCATTAATTGGATTGATAGGAATTTGCACGTGGAAGCATACTTTCAAACCACAGGAGATGTTGGGACTTCTGGAAAATTTTGACCCATTCAAGCACACACTTGCCTGTCACTTATTCCCTTCATTTGGAGCAGTATCTGTGTCAAGAAAAACACATTTTGCTAAGGCTACTTTGTCAATGTCATGGATCAAATCTTGACGTCCTATAGAATATTCTCTGCTAGAAATGTAATAATGTTTGGGGCACTAATGAAATTGATTTTATGTTATTTAATTGATTTGTATCCCAGCTTATTTCCTTGAAAGAGAATATAAAGCGGAAAACAAATAAGTATGAAAAAAGAGCAATAAAAGCTGTAAGCACCCAATATTTAACCATAAAAGCTACATTGCAGTCAAAGTGTGCTTTTAACCTAATCTCTGGTTTATAACCCTTGAATATAGTAGCTTGAATATATTAATAAATTCATATAACAATGCTGCAGCATGGTTCCTTTCTTCAACATGCATAAACATTAATTGCTGAAGTTTACAGGATATGGCTAAAACAAAGCAAAAATGCAGCCTTTGTCTTACTTGTTTTTAAAGTTGGTATATTTTTACTGATAACGAAAATGAAAATGGATTTAGGGACTAGTTTCCCTGTTGTATAATGGAGAACGGTTCATTTAAAAAAAAACATAGTAATGTGAAAAATTGCTTACTCTCAGTTACAGTGGAACATAATGAGGGAATGCTATTGTATTTATGTCTTGTTTATGGATATTCTTTCTAAAAGAACCTGGGTTATGGTGGCAGCAAAATCCTAATTAAATGGGTCCTAATTAAAGTGGTATAATCCAACAGAGTCTTCAATTACAGATTCTCTGTGGCAGCAATTCTCAAATTTTCTGCACTTCTGATCATTAAATATTTGGAAAATGCAATGGAAAATGCCCAATAAACAAATATCTCCTTTATTTATTTTCAGCCATGAAAACACATGTTTTTAAATTAATAATATAATTGTTGTGGGAAAAGTAATGAAGGATAGGTAGGTAGATAGGCTAGGTAGGTAGGTAGAATTCTTTATTGGCCAAATGTGATTGGAAATAACAAGGAATTTGTCTTTGGTGCATTGCATATTTGATGCAAATAACTATAAGTGCATATGCATATTTGGTGCAAATAGCTGTATTTTCCCAGTCTGTCCAGTTTTAAAAGCTTTTTATTTCTGTGTTGTATCTCCAAATTTAATGCAGAATTAAATATTACACTAGGATTAATTTATGGACCCCATATCATAATTGTCATCTAGTAGTAACATCTGTTAGCATAAACTTGCTGGACAGGAATGTTCTTTAGTAGAACTTTCCTAAGTAATAAGTCTTTTCTATCAGGGAAAGAGATCTTCACGGAGAAAGAACACTTGATTATATGATGACATCATGGAAGAGCTGTGTAACATCAGAGGAGTGACAGGTAGTGAAATTGGGGAGGTAGGAACTTCAGTGGTGAGCTAGTTGACTGGAGGAGACCATCTGGAAGATCTCTTGGATCATTAATATCCAAGGCCCAGTTATTTAAGAATTTCTGCTGATTTGGGACAAATTTATATAGTAGAGTTTATCAATATATGATAGGAGAAAGCATATAAGCCTGTGTTATGTTTTTTATTGTATTAAAAGGGATAATGCTTCAAGCAAAAGTTTTAATTCGTGGAATTATTTGATCTAGCAAATAGCAGAGTTTGAATCTTTGATCTTTTTACATGTGGACCATGTGTTTTAGTACTGACCTCTTCCATATTAGTCTATTATGTGATCTTTTTATACCACTTGACCATAATAGTCCATACATATGTTTATATTCTAACCCATGCTAACCTTGAAGTTAAAAAGGAATATAAACTAGACTAAGCAACTTCAACTCGAATAAGTTTTAGTTCCATCAGATTATTTGGAATTTAATATTATAGTAGAACCAAGTGAAATATTATAGTGTTGCCAGTAAGTCGTAAAAGTGCTTAGCTCAGGGACATTGTTTTATCAATCTGCTTTAACCGCACAATCTTTATATAAGCTTTTTGGAGCTTATTGTTTACTTGTGAATGTTTCAGTGCCTGGGGTGTGACTCTTACTTGGACACAAGTGATCACTTAAGTAGTAATTAACATGGTTCATCTAACATATTAGTTTCTTTGCTAAGGTGGAGGAGGAAGTCAAATGGTACAAAAAAAACTATGTGTTTATTTGTCCCAATCCTTGAAGACTAGATTGATATATTCTGCCTTGCCCTAGATTGGTTTGATTTTTCTTATTTAGCCAAAGCTAAATTATTATGACATAGAAAACCATAGATTAGTACGATGTGTGAACTAGGACAAAATTTTATTTATGTTAGACATGTTAAAACATCATAAGGTAGTTTTATTACTTACATTTTTGTACAGTTAGTCCTTGACTTCTGACCACAACTGAGCCCAAAATTTCTGTTCCTAAGCAAGACAATTGTTAAAGTGAGTTTTGCCCCATCTTACAAACTTTCTTGCCACAATTGTTAAGTTAATCACTGCAGTTGTTAAGTTAGTAACACGGTTGTTAAGTGAATCTGGCTTCCCCATTGACTTTGCTTGTCAGAAGGTCACAAAAGATGATCACATGACCCTGGAACACTGCAACCGTCATAAATAGGAACCCAGTTGCCAAGCATCCGAATTTTATTCACGTGATCATGGGTATTCTTCGAGAGTCGTAAGTGTGAAAAATGATCATAACTCACTTTTCCCAGTGGTGCGGTAACTTCATACGCTCACTAAATAAATTGTTATAAGTCAAGGGTTACCTGTATATATACAATACAGCTTTTGAAAGAAGAAATCCTGGTTTTTAAAGGCCTTGTACAAAAAGGGACGTGGTGGCTCAGTGGCTAAGACGCTGAGCTTGTCGATCAGAAAGGTCAGCAATTTGGCGGTTCAAATCCCTAGTGCCTTGTAACGGAGTGAGCTCCCATTACTTGTCCCAACTTCTGTCAACCTAGCAGTTCGAAAGTATGTAAAAATTCAGGTAGAAATATAGGAACCACCTTTGGTGGGAAGATAACAGTGTTCTGTGCATCTTCAGTGTTTAGTCATGTGAGCCACAGGACCACGGAGACATCTTCGGACAGCGCTGGCTTTTCGTCTTTGAAACTGAGATGAGCACCGTCCCCTAGAGTTGGAAACAACTAACACATATGTGCGAGTGGGAACCTTTACCACTACAGAAATCAACTTGAGATTCAGCCCTCTGCATATTTATTTGGGATTTCACTTCAAGGCATGGGGTGGGGTTATCTGAGCGACTGTTTTTTCTTGATTCCTTTTCTTTTTCTGCTTCCCCCCATCAGCTCTGGCAGAGAAGATACGCTGCGGGTCCCATCTGCCAGGGCATTGCATCTAACAGGTCCCAGGAGGGAAGGTGGTCTCTGCCACAATGACGGCCGTGTAGAATCTCTCTCCCCTCCCCCAGTACAATTAACTCTGTCCCTCTCCATATTCCGTAGTCCCTCAAGACATGGCTCTGGTATCAGGCCTGAGGAGTCCCAGGAATGAGGAGATTTTACAGTGACTCTTACTGTGGTTAATACCATCATTTCCTGTTTTATGTGCCTTTTTAATAGTTCTTTTTAAAGTGCAGTTATTTTTATGCCTTTATTATTATTTTAATTAAGTGGTGTGTGCATAGCTGAAGTTACTCCTGAGTAAACATATATAGGATTGCATTGTAAGGGTATATATAAGGCTGCTTAAGACTTATCAACATAACTTGCAATAACTGGGATAGCAGTTGAAACTGAGAAGGAAGATTGTGGGAGGCACTTTGACAGATGGGCAGCAAATGAAGCATAATGTTGTTAGAGGTCGGGTCATGGACCTCACAATTGAAATAGAAGATCTGTAGAGATTAAACAGAATATAATATTTAAGAGCAGGATTCATTTTTTTCAGAATTGTTTTTCAAAGCTGAGGAAATAACTTGTAGAACTCTAAGAGACTTAATGTGAAAGGATGCTGTTTAAATTGTGCAATTTTGGCAAATATTTAAACTCCCAACATGACCTACTTCTTGTTTATATGCCAGGTTTTTATACCATGGTAGTTTACACATCAAGCTAAAGCATCTGCAATCAAAACAATGCTGAATAAAATCAATATCTAGCTGCAGAAGGGAAGCACACCCAATAATATTGCAACACAGCAGGAAAAATAAAAAGGATATCTGGAGGTCTTTGCTAAATAAGAACAAACAAAAAAATGAAAGTTTTTGAGGCCCTATTTGGGGATACATCACTGCAACAGTTCATTTTATATGATAGGAACATTCTGGAACAATTCTCTCTTCAGAGATCATGATAATCCTGACCCTTTTATAATAAGGTCATGAAGACCTGGTTGGTTATGGGCCTGGTGCCCTGACTATGTTAATGGCCACATTTGTTGACTATATTAACATCTATGGCAATGGTTTGCTTGGTGACCATATATATTTGTTCTGTACTGTTTTATATTTTTATGATGTACGCAACCTAGAGTCATTTGTTGAGGTCTGCAGAGATCAGATAAATAAAAACAAATTTAAATATTCACAATGAATTCTGCAGATCCATGGAAAAGAAAAGTCTATATTTAGGCAACACTTTTTATTAGAACTAATCAAACTATAACACAAATATATTTTGAAGCATTCATGCTTAAAGATTTTTCCATAGCCAAGTGGTAGAAAATGCAGGGAACAGTGGAGAAACAATTTAAAAAAGACCAGAGGTTGTTGCAATGTTATCTGCAACTTAGACTTGATTTCAAGATGAAAAATGATGAATAAACATATTAGGTACTTGTATTTGTTGAGCATATCAAGTTGCACCTTATGTTCTGAAACAACACAATAACGGCCAAGTTCAATTTTAAAGCATAAATATCCATTGTACATTGAAACTTTTCTTGAGCAAAATAGTTGATTTGCAAATTAAGCAGAGAATAAAAGCAAGGATGGTAAGTTTAATTGGTGCACTAAGCAAAAATGAAAACACAGAGAATCTGAATTTTGATATGTTGCCCAATGGAACCCTTAAAATGTAAGTTTCTCTTCAGATAGTAAAAAAAATTCTTGTAATAGACTGTAATTTCCTAAATGTGAAATTTAAAAGTTGATCCTTCGGATATGCTGGAAGACTATAGGTACCCAAAGCAATTGTGCTAAAATAAAAGTGCCACATTTTCTCAGTTTTAGCCATAAACATAGTTAACTCAATATGATATACAAACTTTCTCATGATTCCCATTGAACTGAATGGAAATGGCTTTGGAATATGAAACATCTGTGCTATCTTAGAAAAATCTAGTAAGACATACCAATATTTTCCTCATAAGGGAGATTCAGGCTCCCTTGGCTTGGCAAATTACATGGCTGACAAAAGACCAAGTGAGAATGTAAAACTTATTCTTCTGTATAAGATTTAATTATGTCTTTTCCTCCCAAAGAATTGATAATGGCAGACTGGTTTTCCTTTGTGGTATATAAAACATTTCAATCCCTCCTGAAACTTTCATCAAGACAAGAGTTTATGACGTTTGGCTGAGAAAATGCTGGTCCAGATGACCTAATAGGTGATAGTTCATTCCTATCAAATCTGCTATTTCCATGTGTTAGATTTCCATTGAGTTCACTGTTCACCAAGACAACTGTGCTTTGTTAAAATCGTGGTTTACAGGTAGTCCTTGACTTACAACCAGTCAGTGACTGTTGGAAGTTATGGTGGACTTCCCCTGGGCCATTTGTGACCTGTTTTTGATAGTATGATAGCTACACACACCAACCACAATCATATGTTCACATTTTGGGAGCTTAGCAACTAATTTCCCTATGGAGTTGCTTTCAGAGTCCCATAGTCATGCAATTTGGCCAATTTCCAATAACACCCATTGGGGAAAATTGATTTCTTTTAACAACTGTAGTGTCTGCTTAACAATAGTCATGACCCCTGAACAGCCATTGTAAAAACTGAGGTTTTTTTAATTCAAAAACATAATTTTGAATCTGGTTACAGGATGCCTTATCTTATGACCATAATGACTTACAATGGTAATTCCGCAGTCAGTTATGGTCATAAGTTGAAAGCTACTTGTGCTACCTTGCCCTTGCATCTCCATGGATTGGTTAGGTTCTCAACTTTTTCTTCACCACGTTTTAAGTACCTTTTGGTGGTGGCTATGAACCACCAAGACTTCACTCAAGATTTAAATCATAACATTTCTTCAACTTTCATGGACCCCTTATAAATGATGAGCATTAATGAGGGTGTCCCTCTTCAAGGAACCAGAGCGCCTGGTCATAACAACAGATGCTAGATTATACGGCTGGGGCGCCCATCTACAGACTCATGTGACGCAGGGCAGATGGTCGCAGGTAGAGTTCGCCCACAACATAAACTGGCTGGAGCTCAGAGCCGCCAGACTAACCCTACACCACTTCTGTCGATTCATCGAAGGCCGTCATGTCCTCATGGACAACATCGCCACCAAGGCTTACATCAATCATCAGGGCGGAACTCGATCAATGGCCCTGATGTCGGAGGCGGAGGCCATGGGACGATGGGCGGAGTGCCACATTAAGTCCTTGAGGGCAGACCACATCTTCTACTGTGCGGATCTATGATGCGACATGGACCAGCTTCTCCTGATGTCACTCACATCACATCATTGCCACAGCTGCGACAATCCAACGAATCCTGGACTTCCTCCAGGAGGGCTTGGATAAGGGCCTTGCCCCCAACACACTTAGGAAGCAGACAGCGGCCCTGGCCACTATCTTGTCCAGAGATGATTCGCAACTGCTCAGCAGACATCCAAGGGTTCGCAGTTTCCTGAAGGGGGCTACCAACTTATGCCCTCCGACGGTACACTGTTACCCAAGTTGGGACTTGTCGATTGTCTTGCAGACTCTAACATCGCCACCATTCGAACCAATTCGCTCGGTTAGTCTACGGCATTTGGCATTCAAAACTGCCTTCCTCGTAGCCATTACCTCAGCATGTAGAATTTCGGAGCTGGCTGCGCTCTCCGTTCAGACAGAGTCATTTTGCGATTGGATCCAGCATTTTTACCAAAAATTAACAGCTTATTCCACAGAACGCAGGAGGTGATCCTCCCCGACTTCTGTCCACACCCCAGTCATCCCAGGGAGCGTGTCTGGCACAAACTGGATGTGTGCCGCGTTGTGCAGGTTTACAAAAACAGGCTCTTTTCGCAAGTCGGAATTGTTCTTCATTTCATTCCAGCCCACTTCAATGGACAGGAAAGTGTCATCTTCCACCATAGGTTGTTGGTTATGCACATGCATCAAACTGGCTTACGGGCAACAATCCTCCTCGTATAACAGCACACTCCAGGAGGAGCGCTGTAACAATGGCCACCTGGGCCACTCAAGCGCCCATTGAGGAGATCTGTCAGGCGGCTACTTGGTCCTCGCTGTCACTATTCATTCAAAATTACAGACTGGACTCCTTTGCCTCTGCTGAGGCTTCATTTGGAAGGAGGGTCTTGCAGTGGGTCCTGGCGGCTCCTGCTAACCTGGACATTCCTTCTTCCCACCCTGGGACTACACAGCTTGGGTATGTCCCATGCTTGGACACTCCAAGCAGCGCCTAGGAGAATGACCGTTGGCTTACCTGAATGGTCATTGTCTAGGCATTGCAGGAGTGTCCAAACCCACCCTGGGGTTTTGTAAGGGTGTGTGACTTAGCACCTCTATGGCACAGACTTTTTCCATATAGCAACCTTTTGAGTCAGATACTTTCATTTTTAAAACTGAGCCTCTGAGGGGAGCAGGAGGCGTGGCTGCACAAAATTTGAACTCAGTCCTTGGGCAGCAAGCTAAAGTTAACCCATGCTTGGACACTCCTGCAACGCCTAGAGAATGACCATTCAGATAAGCCAGCGGTCATTTCCATTCAAATTGAGCCTTATAGCTCTAAAGCAAGGCAGGGTTTATGCATTGATCCTGTTTATTCAGTTGGGCTCGTCTGAAATAAAGCATGTTATAGCTCAGTGATGTTTCTTCATCTTTATAATAAGTAACCGTTTCTTTTTTATTGTATTCTCTAAAAGTTTTTTGCAGCAAGATTTTGTTGTTATGACTTGCCTGCTAGGTTCTTTTCTTTCTTGGCACAGCATTGCAGATGCAACCTAATCCCAGCCCCCAAGGAAAAAGAAATATTTTTCCTTCCAAAATACTACATTTCTCTTTCATATGCAATGATTTTATTAGCCTAAAGTAGAGCCAAATCTAGGTTGTTTTTTGTGTGTCATAGTTACTTACCGTAGTTTGTATTGAAATAAAATATTCATCTATGTATTTTTATTTTAAACATTAGGTTTTCATTCAGTATAATATAATCATGCCTGAACTGCTGAATTGTGTAAGGTTTAGAAAAGAGCATCAATATATTAGCTTATAAATTAAAGAAAGCCATACGCAATATTTTGAGAAGAAATCATTTATTTCTGAGCCTAGATTACTATAAAAATCACTTTGTTTTTTTCCCCTTCCTTGGAATTGAATTTATAAATTGGAAAGCACTAGCTTTAGAACAAAAATTGGAGGGGAGCAGAATCCAGTAATGAAGGGTTATTTATAACTATCTGTAATTTATTTAAACATTCATATTTCTCCATAAATACATAAATATGTTAGTATAAAAGTATATTAGTACAGGGACGCAATGGCTCTGTGGCTAAGACATTGAGCTTGTTGATCAGAAAGGTGGCAGTTCAGGAGTTCGAATCCGTAGCGTCACGTAATGGAGTGAGCTCCTGTTACTTGTTCCAGCTTCTGCCAATCTAGCAATTTGAAAGCATGTAAAAATGCAAGTAGAAAAATGACCATTGGCTTAACTGAAGGTCCTTTTTTGTGTGCTGCGGGAGAGTCCAAGCATGGGTTAAATTCTGTCCTTCTGCACAATGGACTGGATTTCTGGCCACGTCTCCTGGTCTCCTCTAATATTCAGTTTTCAATGAAGGCCTGGTCCCGTGTAAGACACACCTATCAAGGTCAAAGTAGGAGAAATCCAACCCGATGGAAAAGGTATCCCAGGGTGGGGTTGGACTCTCCCGCAGCACACAGAAAATGACCCTTCAGGTAAGCCAATGGTCATTTTCCTGTGTGCTGCTTGGAGAGTCCAAGCATGGGACATACCCAAGCAAAATATGTCCAAGGGCGGGAAATATAAACAACCCAACCCTACTGAGGTGTAGAAACAATGGTTGGCAACACTCTTCTGCCGAAGGCAGCGGGTGTAAATGCTACTCTGAATGGTCCAGGGTAGTCCGCTCAGCCAACCCACATGGACATTGTTCACCCTGGAGATGTACTCCACTCATATGGACTACAGGTGTCGTTCCGCCCATCATCCGATTGCCTTGGCCTCCGTCGTGAGGGATCATGATCTGGTGCCTCATCAGTTTATGTGTGCCTTTGTCGCTGTGTTGTTGGTAAGTATGAGCACATGACGACCCTGGAAGTGCTGTTGGAACTTCCGAAGCGCAAGCCTGACTGCCCTCAGCTCCAACCAATTGGTGTTGTGCGAGAGATTGCGAGATGATCTCTGTCTCTGAGCCACCTGGTTGTGAAGGTGGGCACCCCAGCCAAAGAGACTGGCGTCCGTTGTGATGGTCATCCTGGAGGGTTTCTTGAAGCAGGTCCTCTGTGTCAGAGATGGGGACTGCCACCACTGGATAGATCGAAGGACCTTGGGAGGAAGTCATACCTTGACTGGTGAATTGCTGGTTTTGGCAAGGTCTCTCATGTAAAGTCATGCCCAAGGAACTATGGAGAGACATGAGATCATCTTACCCAGCAACTGCGACAAGGTGACGATGCGAGTGCTGTTGGAGAGATGAACCCGCTGGACCAACTCTCGGAGGCTTGTGATGCGGTCTGGCAACAGAAAGACTTTGCAAGATGAAGTGTCTGTCACGGTCCCCAGGTGTCAGGTGGCTCTTCTCGAGGTTGATGATAAATCCGTAACTTTGCAGTCTCTGCATGGTAATGCAAAGGTCGCTCAACGACTGAGCTGCTGACGACGACTGGATCAATGTGTCATTGAGGTAGCATTGTAGGCGGATTGGGCATGCTTTTAGATGCGCCGCGACTGCTGATAGAAGCTTTGTAAATGTCCTTGGGGCCAATGACAGGCCGAACGGGAGGGCCCTGTACTGAAAATGGAACCTGGCGAAGGGGAACCTCAGGTAGCATCTATGTGCACGTCTGATGGGGACATGAAGATACGCCTCCTTCAGGTCAATCTATGTTAGGAAGTCCCCTTCTCAAATGCAGCCCAGGATGGATTGGAGAGACTGCATTTTGAACTTCTTGTAGGCCAGATGTTTGTTTAACCTCTTTAACTCTAGTATCACTCTCCACCACCACCCCCGAGCTTTTGGGAACCAGAAATAGAATGGAATAGAACCCCCTGGGCTCTTGCCCGGGGGGAACTGGTTTGATGGCCCTGATCTCCCTGAGATGCTGAATCTCGGCTTCCATGATGCCCCTCTTGATGGGACACTTGGGGGTCGAGCAACGAATAAAGTGGTGTGGAGAGTGGGAGAGAAATTCTAAGGTGAGGCCCAAATGGACCGTTTGGATCACCCATGCTCTACTGGCCGCTGGGGGCCACAACAGTGCCTAAGGGAGGACTTGAACGTGGATCTCCCTTTCCTAGGCTAACATCTTCACCAGTTCACCAACTAAAACCAGTAATGAAGGACAGCGTGGCTGGGGTGATGATTTCAAAAGAAGTTCCAACTTCGGGGAAAATGTCCCACAAAACTCAGGAACAGAAACTAGGAAACATTGATTCCCAGGAGTATTTGATTAACTGTTAATAGAGATGTTCTGACAACGAAGGCCTTCCTTGGCTCCCAAGTGCTGCATTAATCCTTCAGGAACTGTGTGACGGTTGTTTGTTTTAATTGCAAACATGCTGGTTTGGGCAAAGCTGTCAGCCCTTAGAAACCACATTTTGTCGTTGTAAAACGAAAAGAAAATGAAAGTGTTCCATGTGGGTTAGAAAGGGTTAGCAGCATTGAAGACATTTGTGCTGCTTGGTAGAGATATCAAACCAAAGCAGAGGGAGGAGGTATTTCGGTATTCATCTCCCAAGTGACAGGGTGACCCAAGGGCAGAATTAGCATGCTTTACTGGGGTGGGGGGATGGGGAGGAGAAATGGTTTAAGGGAAAGACTTGGTTTATGCCTTTTACGGTTACTGTTTGGATGCATTGTTTTTCCATCATCTGACACAACTTTCTGAGAAAAAAGTTGTAGCCTCACATCCAGTCAAGACTTATGTGGGGCTTGGTAAAAATTGTGAATAGGCAATACACAAAGATAACTTTTTTACTTTTGCCTAATTGAGGTCCTTTTATAGTATAGAGTGCCTGCTGTGACATTTTCTTGAGCTAGTAGACCAGTGTTTCTCAACCTTGTCAACTTGAAGATGTCTGGACTTCGCTGGCTGGGGAATTCTGGGAGTTGAAGTCCAGACATCTTCAAGTTGACAAGGTTGAGAAACACTGTAGTAGACCAAATGCAAGTACACTTATCAGTTTCATTTGAAGCAGATTTTTTTCCACCTCAAGAGGGTGTGTGTGTGTGTGTATGTGTGTGTGTGTGTGTGTGTGTGTGTGCACATACATGTGTGTCAGAGATATTTTTGAACTCCCATTCAGAGAGCTTTTCAGCCTTGCTGAAGGAACGCCCTGGCTTGCTAATGCTGGGTTGCAGGGCTGCGCTGCTTGCAACTACTGTGGAGGAGGGAAGGTTCACCAAGGGTAAGCGGAGGAGGAAGTGAGTTAATGACACGGTATGCCTATGGTCCACGTGCAAGGAAGTAGAGATGGCCTGGTAGACGTTGCAGATGGTTTCTTGCACTGGTTTCACTCTCCTTTTGCTTCAGGAGCATGCTTTGGCTGCCAAACTTTTGAGAAGAACTGCTAAGAGCAGTTGAAGGAGATAATTTTTTATTCTTAGGAGTTGATGTGAAAGTGAAATGACATGTATGTATGTATGTATATCAGGGGTTCCCAACCCCCGGTCTGCAGCCCACTTCTGGTCTGTGGCCAGTTCGAAACCAGGCTGTGGGACAAATGGACAAGCCATGGGCATGTGAAGCTCCACTCATGTGAGTGGAGGGCGCTTGCACTGACATACGAAACTCCATTGCACTAGCGGAGTGTGCTTGTGCTCATGTGCGAAGCTCCACTTGTCTGAGTAAAGCTTTACGCCTGAGAGGCTTTGCACACAAGTGCAAGCATTTACCACTCGTACAAATGGAGGTGTGAGTGCTTGCATGCGTCTGCCACTCACATGCCTCACCCGTGTGCTGCGCCTCGTCACCAAGCTGGAAAGGTTGGGGACTCTGATATAGGTAAATCCATCAGATGCCTATTTGAATGCGGAATCTATTATGCAAGCCCAATATTCTGTATAGACAACAGCATATACTTTAATATGCATTGTACAAGTATTCCTCGAATTCCTCCACAATTGAGCCCAAAATTTACATTGCAAAATGAGACGTTGCTAAGTAAATTTTGCTCCATTTTACGATTTCTCTTGCTACAGTTGTTAAGTGAATCGCTGCAGTTGTTAAGCTAGTAACACAAGTGTTAAGTGAATCTGGCTTCTTCATAATATATTTTGCTTGTCAATAGGTCACAAAAGGGGAATCACATGAACAGCAACTTTCATAACTTATGAGTCAATTGCCAAACATTTGAATTTTGATCACATGACTATGGGGATGCTGCAACAGTTGTAAGTGTAAAAAATGGTCATGTCATTTGGTCATTTTCAGTGCCGCTGTAAATTTGAACGGTCACTAAATGAATTATTGTATGTCGAGGACTACCTGTAGTTGCATTTTTTCAGTTGTGTTCTCTAATTTTTCTTCATCTCTAATTCTTCCAGATGTATTAGACTATTTATTTTAGTAGCATTGATTTACGTGTTTATCAATGCTGGAGGTAAGCAGAGTCAGCATTGCGGTCCAAGATGACCCCAAAGATTATGTTAAAGTAGGCTTTTCAAATTCCTTCTGTTTCTCTTCACACAATTCATCCATTCTTTATTTTGTTGTGGTTATTTGCCTTTGTAAAGGGAAAGCTTGTAGACAGCCTTAGTTTGTATAGAAGCTAAGAGACAGTTGCATTACAATCAGTTTCCTTGTGTGGTCTTGTGCACCTTGAAAAGAGGCCAGATCCAAGTTGTCTTATCAAGTCATTCTTATTACGATTGGTATTACGTTTAATTAACCTTAATATGTGTGCAGCATTTAGCTAAGTGTTGGTGATTATCTGGGAGTGGCAACAATTTAGAAGGAGGAAAGAACCCATTGGCACTCTTTACATTATGAAGTTGGGAAAAATTAAGTGGACTTCCCCTTATGCCTTTAGCTCAATAGTTGAGTTGAAGATCAACTTATTCAGTGTTGATCTTTCCTGCTTTTTACACATGGGGCCCCTCTATGAAGGTGTCTAGACCGGGGCTTCATTGATAGTTGTATTATTCTTGCTTGGTATTGATAAACTCTAAACTTGAAAAGTATCATACTTCTGAGAAAATGTAAACTGCTTACACTGGAAAGACACTAGAGCAGTGGTTCTCAACTTTCCCAATGCCGCGACCCTTCAATACAATTCCTCATGTTGTGGTGACCCCCAACCATAAAATTGGCGTCTTGGTTCCTAAGACCATCAAAAATATGTGTTTTCCGATGGTCTTAGGTGACCCCTGTGAAAGGGTCGTTCGACCCCCAAAGAAGTCCCGACCCACAGGTTGAGAACCACTACACTAGAGAATATATAGAGCTGGAAACATCTATTGAAGGGGTGTCGAACCCGGTCACATCGCTGGCCCTATGGGTATATTTTTTGTCCTTGCAGAGACGGGGTGGAGCACGTGCATTATGGGTGTGGACACGTGGGTGTGTGCTGTCACGTGTGCACATTTTTGGCCTACAAAGACAAAAAGGTTAGCCACCACTGATCTAAGTTGTCTTTTAGCATTGTGGATCATGCAACAGATTAAAAAGTTTTGAAGAATCTTAATATTTGGGTTTGTAGAACTAATACTGTAATCAGCTAGGCCAGGGCTTTGTAAGAGGAAACTTGGAATAGTCTATTAGTATACTACATTACTGTATATTGTCTATTCCCCATTGAATCTACCCAACTGATTTAGTTTAATGGTTGGTACATTCCAGGTTCCTTTGATTAAACAATTTTATCTATTTGGACCCTAGAAGCATGCTTTTTTCTGTTCCTCCCAGTACCTGCTCTCTAGAATGAGGTTCTCTCTGACAGCTGGATAGCTACCACATGGTGGGATTTCAAAGGGCCTTGAAGGCTTGACTAGTGTGGTGAAACTTCTTCTGTGTAGTATGCATAGATTTTAATTGTTGCCCAGTTTTTTCACCTTTTCGCCCCTTTTTAAATTATATTTTTTATTATGCATTGTTAATTTTCTGTATTTTCCCTTGTGAACTGCTTCAAGGGCACTGGGAATCAGATGATGTAGAAAAACAGTCTGTTCATAAACAGACAAACCAACAAAGTGATTAAGTGATTAAATTTGACTATAGGTTGTTTGCTTCCGTATGCTAAGTCTGTCTGTGGATTTAAGATGCCTAATTTTGTTGCTTTTCTGATAAAAAGAGATCTGGTGAAAAATACTATCTGTTATCTGTGATTTGTCACTGAACTGTGCAATCTTAAGGATTCTAAAGTTGTAGAAATGAATCTGGGAATTGCATGAAGCTTGTGATTTGCCTGCCTTGGGTTAGTGCTTTAGGTTCAGATACATACATACATACACACACGAACATGTTTGGCAATATAGTGTATGTGTTGTGGCCCAGCAGGAGCCGTTGGAGCTGCCACCAGACTCTGACAGCGAGGGGCCTTATGAGTCAGCTCTGGAGGATGTGGAGGACCCTGGACAGGGTTCCGACTCCGAGCAGGGCGCAGAGAGGCGGGTTGGCCACCAGGAGGCGCCTGAGCCTTGGACCAGTGGGGAGGAGACAAGGGAGAGTGAGCTGCCAGCAGTGAGTTGTTCCTGGATGCCCGGCATCGAAGAGCTAATGGGTGTAAGGAACAGTTGCGCAGTTACAGGAGGTAATTGCACTCAGCTGGTGTTCATTAGGCTCCTCTCCAGACTATAAAAAGACTGCTTGTGCACACGCCCCTCTTGCAGAAGTCAACACAGGAATGAATGTTAGAGAACATTTTTGTGAGCTTGGCAGGCTGGATTGCTGCCAAGCCTTATCTGTGCTGGATTGCTGCCCAAGCTTGTCTGTGCCAGTTTGCTGCCAAGGACCTGTCTGTCTGTTAATTAAATGCTGTAACTTATCTTTGGCTCGGAGTGTGTGGTGGTGTGAGACGAGGGGGATCAGAACATGTATGTATATGTATATGTATTCATAGATTCTCATGGGTACAGGTATGCAGTCTTGGCGTGTTTGGGTCTTTTCCCATGTAAGATTGAGAGTATCTTGGTGATGTTTCGACGACGTCCCACTCGCCATCTTCAGGCTGGTGCCTTTGGCTTCGTGCTTGTGCGAGCAAAGCGGGAGCTCCGATCACGCTTTGCTCGCACAAGCATGAAGCCGAAGTCACCAGCCTGAAGTTGACAAGTGGGACATAAGGCCACAGTTGAATTCTGTTCAAGTGCTCTAAACTTTAAGAAGCCATGATTTAAAACATCTCATGCCTTAGTGTAGTAAACAAATCCAGTTTTACCCTCTTTGAAGGCAGTACAGGTGGTCCTCATTTAGCAACTGCCTTGTTACAGTGACTGTTTGCAGTTGCAGTGATGAAAAAGTAATGCTTCAACTAGTCATGGCATATATGGCATCTGCAGGTTTGTAAAACAAAAGAAATCTGAAGTAAAACCTTAAAGATAGTCACAATTTTATTTAGGGACATCTACAGTTAATAACCACGTTGAGTTGCTAAACCAGGACTACCTGTATTTTGGTCTGCTTTAAATAGAAGGATCCAGAAAAAAATGTAAGGATTTTGGATATATAGGTAGTCCTTGACTTATGACCACAATTGCACCTAAAATTTATGTTGATAAGTGAGACATTTGGTATATGAGTTTTGTCCCATTTTATGATTTTTCGTGCCACAGTTGTTAAGTGAATCATTGCAGTTGTTAAGTTAGTAACATGGTTGCTAAGTGAATCTGGCTCCCCCACTGATTTTGCTTTGTCAGAAAATTGCAAAAGGGGATCACATGATCCTGGGGCGTTGCAACCGTCATAAACATGAGTCAGTTGCCACCCAGCATCTGAATTTTGATTGCGTGGGGATCATGGGGATGCTGCAATAGTCATGAGTGTGAGAAAGCTCATAAGTCCCTTTTTCCAGTGCCATTGTCATTTTGAACAGTCACTAAACGAACTGTTGTAAGTCAAGGACTGTGTGTATCTTACTCTTAAAGCAGTTGCCTAAGTTAAGAAAGCTGAATACATCGGATCTCTCTTGCTATTTTGGCTATTAACAGTGCTTATTTCTGTTTCAGGGAGTGAAACCGTTGGACCTTGGCATCCTTTAAAACTTATAAATTGGGACCCACCACCCCTTCCAACTCCGCATGGATTAGCTGATGCAAGAGGAGAGCCTTCTGCTGGCTTCCTACGTTCTACCTCCCGTTCTGCTCTTGCGTTTGCGATGGGTTGGTTGCTGATCTGACTTTAAGAGGCACCGAATCATGAGTCTTCAGGCTCAGCCAAAGTCTTCAAACAAAAGAGCTGGAAAGCGGGTTGCATTTTTTAATGAGCAAGATGCCCTCCTGAAGGAAGCTCACCAGCAGCAGCAACAGCAGCAGCAGCAGCTAAAAGAAGGACAGTATTACGGCCACGGAGGGAATGTGCCTCCCACCCAGGCCATGGAGCTGACCAAGGCTGGGGTTTTCAGCAGCATTCCCAGCAATGCTGCGTTGCTGAATTCAATGTATCAGGACAGAGGGGAGGGGAGGTTGACACCCCACCAAGTGGCTGCTGCCAAGTGGCAGAATTCCCTAATGGGAAACCGGCTGCCTGAGCGAAGTGAGGCAAATTGGCAGCCTCAGCCCGGTGGGTGGAACCATGGCATAGTTTATGGTGGCAACCAGAAAGGAGGACATCCTAATGCCAGCATTACAGATTACTATGGCCACCCAGATGCCCTGAAAAGAAACAGGGAGAAAGGGGGAGTGGTATCACAGCTGAACTTGTATGGAGATGCTGTCCAGCAGATGCTATCTCAAAAGGCCCAGTTGGAACAGCAAGCGTTGGCCAGGCAGCAAGCCCAGATTACCTCTTTCCAGCAAATGCAGCAGCAGCAACAGCAGCAGCAGCAGCAACAAAATCAAAGCCTCTCTCTGCAACCTTTTCAGCTGGCTTTTGGACAGCAGGGCCAGAAGCAGGGTCTTCCTGAGTTATTGCATGTTCTTCAACAGGCTCCCACATCTTCCAGCCAGGCTTTCACTGCCCAGCAGAAACAGCAAGCTCTTCCACAATTGCAGCTGTTTGAAAACTATTATTCCCAACAGCAGCAGCACCATCACCACCACCAACAGCAGGCGGGAGTGCAAACTTTTGGCCTTCAGCCATCGGCTTCTGTGCCACAGACACATCTGGGAGCACCTCCTCAGCCTGTTCAACATCATATGGTTTCCCATCAGTTCCACCCAGTTTCTGAGAGGAATCAGGAGTTGCTGAAGGCTCTGACAGAGCAGAACCCCCAGGCGGTTCTACCGCAGGCACAAATCAATCTCCCAAGGAGATCACGCAGGCTCTCCAAGGAAGGTGTCCCACCAGTACCTTCTGGAGAAGAAACGCTGGTCTCTAAGGCAGTTGAGGACTACCCTGGGAACATTGTGCCAACCCACCCCTGGCCATCACAGCAACACCCGGAAGTCCAGTTCCAACCTCAGTCTGAAATGTTCAGTCACAAAGAAAGTTATTCGCAACTAACTAGGGCAGAACAAGAGCGTGGAGATATGCCATCGGGGAGTCAACCGAGCCAGCCTGACATGGAGATGATGGGCATGTATGAGAATGCCCAAGAAGCAGGAAAGCAGGTGGCTGCCACTGATGGCATTGGTCCGAGAACAAACGACTTTGGTGCAGTTAGAGGAGGAGTCATCCAGAGTACCCGGAGGAGACGGCGTATTTCTCAAGAGGCCAACCTCTTAACCCTGGCTCAGAAAGCTGTCGAGTTGGCTTCTCTTCAGAATATCAGGGTAAGTGATATCTCTTGACTTGTTCTGTGACTGTTACTCTTCTTCATTTCCTGAAGGGTTGGAAGTAGCTGGCAGCCACTTTATTTGTTTTCTTCAGAGATGTGTCTTCACAAACTTTTATCTCATTTTCAGAGGTTTGTTTTTTGTTTTCCTCACATACCGAAGGAGAAGAGAAACACATGCATGCAATACTCAAATTGACAAGGATAGTTGGTGTATTTCAGTGGTTTTCATGCACTTGGCATTGTTAAGATGTGTAGACTTTTCAACTCTCGGAATTCTGAGAGATTGAAGGCCACACATCTTCAAAGTACCAAGTTTGAAAAACACTGGTCTATCCCTTTCTGCGAATTTGTATTCTGCGGAATACAAATGGACAGTCAACTCAAGAATTGCTGCCTGAGAGGAGCATCTTTCTGTTCTCTTTCTCAAATCAGTTACACCATTTATATGTATAAATAGAAGGAAAGCAAATTGGAGAGTAGAAATGAAAATCTACAATCCAGCTAATGGATTTAGACTAAGCACTTATCAGTCTAATTGACTTCAGTGGTCCATAATTTCTGCCATGCTAAGAATCTTTGCATATTAGTCCACAGACGAATAAGGGACTTGGAGGCCGAGAATCATTAAGTAAGAAAGGGCCATTTAAGCCAAGAAGTCCAGTTGCCTGCTTGTTCCCAACAATAAGTTGGCCAACAATAGAAAGAGAATGTTGGTCCTTACCTGAATGTTCGTTTTAAGTAGAATTGAGTGAGGGGTCACTGCTGGGATATCACCAAAGCCTGATTGATCCAGAGACTGAGGGAAATTTCTTTTATGCTTCGTCATTCCCTGTTGGCTCCCGGTTTCCTTGAAGTCACAGTACGAATCTGCAAATAAACAGACCACCCGACCCTCCACCTGACTAGTTGACTAAGTCTTACTCGGAAGGTATGTGACCCCTCCCTCAATTCTACTTAAAACGAACATTCAGGTAAGGACCAATATTCTTTTACCAGTAGAATTGAGGGAGTGGTCGCTGCTGGGACATACCCAAGCTCAGTCCCAGGGAGGGACTAAGACCCAGGGGGAGGGGCTGTTGCTACCTGCTGAAGAACTCTGCACCCAAAGGAGGCGTCAGCAGATGCGAAGGAATCTATTTGGTAATGTTGTATAAAGGGAGTTGGTGACGATCAGGTGGCTGCCCAACAAATGTCCTTGAACGGGGCCCTAGTAGTCCACGCTGCAGTAGTAGCGGCACTCCGCGTGGAGTGGGCTGTGATTCCCACAGGAGGAGACTGGCCTGAGCACTCATAGGCAGTGGAGATTGATTGGCGTAACCACCTGTCAATAGTGGCAGATGAAACCCTAGCTATCAGAAAACCGGGCTGAAAAGAAATGAAGAGGACCTCAGTCTTGCGAAAGGTTGCCGTACGCCGGAGATAAATGCGCAGAGCACGGCGGACATCCAAACGATGCCAAAAGCGTTCCCTCTCATGGGAAGGAGCAGGACAGAAGTTGGGAAGGATGACTTCTTGGGCCCGATGGAAAGGGGAATTGACCTTTGGGACGAAAGTAGGGTCCAGGCGCAGGACCACTCTATCATAGTGAAACTGACATAGATTGTCCTTGGACGAGAGGGCCCCCAACTCAGAAATGCGACAAGCAAAAGTCACCGCAGCTAGGAAAGCTACCTTGAGAGATAAGAAATGGAGGTGGATCGTCCGTAACGGTTCAAAGGGATCCCCAGTTAGAGCCCGCAAAACCAGGGGACAGGTCCCATGTGGGAAACCTATGGATTGGAGGGGCCCTAAGGTTGGCTGCATCCTTTAGGAACCTCTTTATCAAAGGAAGATGGGAAAGGGGGGGAAGTTCATCTCCGGCGAGGACCGATAACAGAGCAGCCACCTGACGTCTCAGAGTATTATGGGAGAGACCCCCATCCAGACCTTTCTGCAAGAAGTTTAGGGCCTGCGCAACCAATGCCTCAGTTGGGCAGATACCCAGAGGGGAACACCATTTGGTGAATGTTGACCACGTCAAATTGTAGATTCGTGTGGTAGACGGTCGCCTGGAGACCTCGATGGTTGCTATGACACGGGAGGAAAGGTTAGCGTTCCTCAAGAGGCGCTCAAGTGCCAGGTGGTCAAGTAGAGCCACTGTAAATTGCCATTATACAATCGACAATCTCCCAACCTTGTGGGTCTTAACGTTTTATGATAATAAAAACACATGACACCTATTTATATTCTCCCCTATGAGAGCCAGTTTGGCACAGTGATTATGTACCAGGCTAGAAATGCGACAGTAAATTCTATTCTACCTTAGGCACAAAGCCAAATGGATGAGCTTGGGCCACTTACTGTTTCTCCGTCCCAGGAACTGGGCCGTGGCAAACTATTTCTGAAAAATCTTGCCAAGAAAACTGCAGGGACCAGTCCAGCTTCCTCAAAGCCCCCACCCCCAAACAATCTCATACTTTGAAATCTTGGGCTCCCTGTTTAGTTGCAGCCAGAGAACTAATTACATTCCCTATTCCATTTCTTTTTGTGTATTTTAAACAAATTGTTTGATAAAACATTGAAACGTTACACAATCTTTCGCCATATTGAGATAGTCACAAAACTTCTTTTTAAAAACAATTATTTTCTTTCTGACTTTTTTTTTGTGTCTACCTTGCTCCCATTTTTTAAAATTAAAATTAAAATTGGGGAACAAGTCCCAAACAATTTGGAGAAAATTTTTAGTTGGATTTCTCAGGAATACGAGCTAACATGTTTTTCATTTTAGTTGAAATTAGAAAGGCTTCTAAATCTCCCTTTTTTGTGCACTCATTTTTTAAAGTTTAAATAGTTTTGCAAAGGATAACGAACTGCCAAAACAGAGTACCACATGCCAATATTCCATTGATTTCAGAAGTACGCTGTTTCCCTGAAAATAAGACCTCCCCTAATAATAAACCCAAGCAGGCTTTTGAGCGCATGCACTAAAATAACCCCTCCCCTGAAAATAAGCCCTTTGCAGCACAGCAGCAACTATGAGGTGACCACGCTCATCACCACCTGCACCTCAAAAATAATAAGATCTCCCCGAAAATAAGGCCAAGTGCTTGTTTCAGGGGTCAAAAGAAAATAAGATCCTGTCTTATTTTCAGGGAAACATGGGTAAGACCCCTTTTCTTTAACAATACACTAGTAACTCGAATGGTTTCAATACTTTGATTTAAAGAGCAGGTCTTTGGAACCATGATAATTGAATTTCTCTTCCCTACTGCTCGAAGATTTGTTATGCATTTTCTTTAATAGAACACAAACTTTCAGATAGCTGCCATATTTATGGTTATGTTTCATCTTGTCTCTAGCATGATCTCCAAGCACATAGGATAATATATTCCTAATAAAAAAAGAAAAATGCACACAACTCAGGCTGTGTATAATATATAACTTACCTGTGATGCTGTTTTGGGGGCTGATTGCTTATACTGTATTAGTCAGTCTCCAAAAATCTTGGCTGTGCTAGTAGGAAATTATGAGAGTCTTATTTCAGAATTGCTGCAATACAACAAATTGGGAAAGATGTCATAGACATAGATTTCATGGGGTGTTTGGATGCGATAAGAGGAAGACCTGGATATTCCATTGTGTGTAACACTGGTGCATTGCATAATAGTATATCCTACTCTTTGGTCTGTATTGCATTGCTTATAAATAATTCCAATATAGCGTTCCAAACATTTCTACATGTTCACCCACTTATGCATAAAACAATATGATTTTTGTTTCCATGGTGAAATTATTTCTTTCCTAGAAGAGTAATTTCAGAGTAACAGCTCTCCTGCACACCAGCATTGGCTAGATTCACTTAACAAATGTTGTTGGAAGTTTCTGGCCATCACCTTTTGTTGGGCAAATAAAAGGATAAAGTGCTGCATAAGCTTGAGGCTTGCAGTTGCTTGGGTGCATACTTGTAAAATGGATTACTTTGCTTGACAAATTAAGCCCAGCTTTAAGGTAATTTCAAACTAGATGCTGAAGGAGAAAGCATTTTTATTTTAGGCATGTTGTGTGGAAGGGTGCAAAATTTTAGAAGCTGAAAGAAGCGTTGAAAGTTATTTATAATGTAGTTCGAGCCAGATCAAAGCTTGGGTCATCCTGATGTTGGATGTTTTTCATTATTCACAAAGGGGCGCTTATGCATTAATTTTCATTTGAAAAGCACCAGATATTACTCATTATGTACTATTGACATTTGCCTGTGCCACTCTCCACTAAAATGATACAATCTAAAAGAATATTCCCAGAATACTCAGTGAGTCTGATAAAGACATCTGGAGAACATCTAGGGAAGGAGAGTCTAAATGCACACCCAAGCTTTTTTATGCCTTCCAGAGTGCCATCTACTGCCAGCAGTCCTAGGAGAAATATTTCACAAGGGGAAAATAGGAATGTAGATCATTTGGGGAAGTCCATCCAGGTTTCCCCTCTTCATGAAAAAGCTCTCTCTCACCAATGAATTTTATTTTTTTATTTACAGGATTCAAATAGCCTTCTTACTATTAAGGTAAAGGTAAAGGTTCCCCTTGCACATATGTGCTAGTCGTTCCCGACTCTAGGGGTCGGTGCTCATCTCTGTTTCAAAGCCAAAGAGCCAGCGCTGTCTGAAGACATCTCCGTGGTCATGTGGCCAGCATGACTAAGCTACTTGCATTTTTACATGCTTTCGAACTGCTAGATTGGCAGAAGCTGGGACAAGTTACGGGGCGCTAGGGATTCGAACTGCCGAACTGCTGACTTTTCTGATCAACAAGCATAGCGTCTTAGTCCCTGAGCCACCGCATCCCCATACTTCTTTCTACTACAGAAGTGCAAAACAAAACAAAATATGAATTAATTGGAAATTGATTTGGCTCTTCTGCAGTTAGATATGCTGGTATTGTTTGTTTGCGATTTTAGTTGGTAATTTTTGTAAGCTGTTTAAAAAAAGTTATCAAGCCATGGTATATAAACAAGAAATAGTATAAGTGGTAAGACCTCTTGGGCTGAAAAAAAAGGATTGAGGATTGAGTGTGTGATTTTTATATTATGAATGGTTGTATTCAACTTTTTATCTTTGCAATGTTTAACTCTGTATGTTTCTGAACAGTCATTTCTTTTTCACTTAGTTCTGTTGTTTGAAGGCCAATGTCCCCATCGCTTACTCCTGTCTGCATTGACACAATATAATTTGTTTTTGACTTAGCTTGATATGTTTATAGGACACAGTTTATTACTTAACTGTAAGTGAAGAACAATTGTTCTTTCAGCAAATCATGCTTAAAATAAACCATGGCTTGGTACAGTGTGAGATGTTATCTGTTGAAAGGAAGGCCGATTTACTTCCCTCACTCACTGGAAGGAGACAATATCAGTTTTCAGTGTGTCACTTTCAAAGACCAAATACCTTAATGTGCACATGTTTTTTTTTTTTAATTTCAGGAACCTGAAATGTCAGAAGAAAAAAACAAAAGTGAGGCAACAGCTGCTGCCCCAAGGAGTGTTGTAGAATTTGCCAGCTCTTCCCCAGCCCCAAAGAGAGTCCGGGAGGATAACAGCCATGCGCCTCTCATTATTCCTGTGTCTGTGCCAGTGAAGAAGCTGGATGCTCAAGATATCACCAGGGAAAGGGGCGAGGATGGGAAGCAGCAGCGGTTCCTGGTTAATGATCATGGGATTGCAGACAGCAAGCCTTCTGTGATTGTCACTCGGAGGAGGTCCAATCGTAATTTGAATATGGACTCATCAGCTCAGGTAGATTTGGGAGCTAGAGATGTTAATCTTCCTGTATACATTTCCCTTTATGTCAACAGTCAGCCTTCCCAAGGCAATTATCTCTTAGTCTTAGAAAACAGGATGAGTGCTTTAACAGTGGAGCCATTGACTAAAGAGGTTGGTGGGCTGCTCCTCACTGAATGTGTACAGGTGGCAACTGAACATCTGGCTGCCATAGACAGTTTGCTTTGGTTTCATATGGGACTTGAAGAGGTTGGGCTCACTAGCCTAAATTCTTCTTTTTAGCTCTATAGTTCCATGAACATGAAACCTACTAGCAACTTACTCAGAGAGTCTCAGGCTATAGACAATTATTTTGACCTGGTTCAGAACTTGCAATAGATTTTTATTGCTGTGCAATATTTAATATTCAAAGATGTGTTGACTCAGTGACCGATTTGTTCCTCCAGTTCTTTCCTTGAGGGGGAAAAAGGGAAACAAGGAAGGACTAAAGGTTGTTCTCTTTGAGGACCAAAGCTGTATGTATTGGACAGTTTGCGTTGAAATAATATGTGGATTAGGTAAAAGGTTTCTCCTGTCCAGTCATGCCTGGACTCTAGGGGGCAGTGTTCCTCTCTGATTCTTAGCCGAGGCAGCCAGCATTGTCCAAATACGCTTCCGTGGTCATGTGGCCAGCATGACTATAAGCCGAAGCACACAGAATGCTGTTACTTTCCCACCAAAGTGGTACCTATTTATCTACTTGCATTTGCATGTTTTTGGACTGCTGAAGTGGGCAGGAGCTGGAGCAAGAATGGAAGGTTACTATTTCACAGAGCTCGGGTTTCAAACCCAGGCTGTCAGCTTTCCCATCAACAAACCCAGTCATCTTCCCCCCCCCCCCCCCAGTTCTGATAGGAACAACAAACAAAATGCCAGCATATTTTGGCTGCTTGGTTTTACATCTCCCTGTGCCTGAAATACGGTCTTTCATACAAAGTCCTCATAGTCCATGTCCATAATGGCTTATTTTTATTATTTTATTTTCATTTATTTTATTTTTATCCCACCTTAACTAAGCAGGGCAGAGGAAAGAGAAAATCCTCTCCCTTTCCCTTTGCGGTCCCTAATCAATTGCACAGAGGAACGTGAGGACAGTTCATTGTTTCAGAGATGCAGGGAAGGTTTTGAGACATAAAATATTTTCCTTTATGAGAGACGAAGTGTATTTCTTTTTTTATATACCTTTACATAGCACGAAGGCACCGCTCCAAAAGAAGTGGATGGTTTTGCACGGAAGCCAAAGCAACGACCAAGACCAGAGCCTCTTTTCATACCCCCCAAAGCCGGCACCTTCATTGCTCCACCAGTCTATTCCAATATCACACCGTACCAGAGCCACTTGCGTTCACCTGTCCGTCTAGCTGATCATCCTTCTGATAGGAACTTTGAGCTACCTCCTTATACGCCCCCTCCCATTCTCAGCCCAGTGCGAGAGGGCTCAGGACTATATTTCCATGCTTTCCTTTCTGCTACTGGCAGTGCAGTTCCACCTCCAATAACTCCAAAAGCTGCACACAGGACCCTACTGAGATCTAGTAAGTTTCTGGACAATGTTCTTGGTGGGTTGGGATGGGAGGATTTCCAGGAATTGATAACAGCTGACAGTTGTAGATAATACTAATAAATTGGGAAGTTTGTTCAGGCTGAAGTATCTTGGATTCTGCTGAGCTAGGGTCTCATAATAACATTCTCCAGTTACATAACAATTCTCAGAACAATTGCCTGGGAATTGTGGGCATTGCCAATGAATCTGGAGGGTGCCAGTTTGGAGAAGATTTGTTTATACCATGGTAATTATGTACAGTCTATAATCAAAGTTTGACCTCAATAAATAACGTCTTTAAGTTGCTATCTTGTCTTATGTATTGAGATGACAGTTTTATATATAACAGTGCATCATCATCAGTCTTTTAGATAGATTGGAATATATATTTAATTAAATAATTTTTTTTGTAGACAGTACAGAAGCCACCCCTCCTGTCCTCTCAGTAATGGGAGAGTGCACTCCTGTCAGCATTGAACCGTAAGTATTCGATTGGAAAAATATAGAGCACCATTATTCAGTGACAGAGTTGTCTTCTTGGTCATATGATAAGTCTTTTCCCTAACTTGATCCCTGAACACTTTAGCTTCTGTTAGCCCAGGAAGGAAGGAAGATGTTCTATTTGGGTAGTCTTACCAGCTCAGGTGAAGAGGGAAGGAAGGATGAACGCTGCTTAATTGCAACTTTCAATAGTTTCAGGCAATGTGGCCCATGTTGAGGATGCGGAAAGTTCCAATATATCAGCTGGAAAATCATTTACTCCTACTCATAATGTAAATTTATGTATACGTGTGCGCATGAAGGGGCCAGGATTGTATGGCAAGAATGACTCTTCCTGGTGTACTGCTTCCCAGACTGTACCTTCCTACCCAAGGCAATCTGATCCTTAGGCCAAAAATGGTTTTTCCTTCACTATTGTATCTTGAGACAGGTTTTACTAAAGACCTTCATTTGTGGAACTATTAATATTCATCAGAAAGGAGAAGCAGGCAAAATAAAAATCACTGCTTCCTGCTAGTTCATAACACCGGTTCAATGTAGAGACACTTCCAAATATATGTGCATAAGTCCCAAAGGTGCTTTTTCGAAAAGCAACTGGACTTCATTTTGCTTCTCATCCAAGAATCTTCTTCAGTTCTGAAGCCAGAACTGAAGAAGCTTCTTAAATGAGTAGCGAAACATCTTCAAGGGAAAAACAAAGTCCACTTGCTTTTGGAAAATTACCTTTGGGACAACCATGACCTGGGTGACTGAGAATCTCCATAGACATATGTGGATAAGAATTGCTACCTTGAAGATTTTCTTTTAAAAAAGACATTATATTTAGTGTTCTTAAGCATATAATTATATACCTGTTAAAATGTCTTACCTTTGACCTGATGCAAAGGGCTTTGAGTAGAGGGAAAGACTAAGCCCAGAATTTTTTCTCTTTTGATTTCCTACAGAAATGTATAAGTGATTGAGCAACAATGTAGAATGAATGAAGGCTTTATTAGGAATATAGGCATCTATGACAGGGTGAGAATAGGGAGTGACACAAGATGTCATGATACAAACCCCACAATGTGCATTATTTCTATCTGAAGTTGCGATGTGTGTTCATGTTGTCATCTTGACATAATTGCAGTTTGTTGCAGGAGCCTATGATTAGGAGCCTTACTTCTGGTCCAACAACAGTATCTGTAGATAGAAACTGTACTTAAACACCACAGCTGATCTTCCTTAGAGTCTTGGAAAAGAAATCCAAACCCTTTCAAGACTTAAAAGAATCACTTTAATAAGCGAAACACACCCTGAATAATTCCAGGGTAATGTTAATATTTGTAACTAAGCCAGTTTCCAGACTAATAAGATTTATCCACTACTTCTTCAAAATAACCTAGGGATTCAACATGCATTATGCCCAGTTGTGATATCATTTAGCCACAGTGGTTTGTAGATGGCAGATTGCAATCCTGCTACAAATGCATTTTGAATATACATCTATATAGCATAAGCAAACACACTCATACATTCATTTTTTATATCTGTTGAGGAAATTGTTTAAATGTGCATGTGTTGCTTATTCCTCTTGTTCTAGCAAGGGGGTTGCTCTCTGACTTTTACTCTGAATTAGGTTATGGTGATATCAGGTCCATGAAATAAATGGAACAGTTTAGCAATGATTTAAACTTCAGGCACTAGAGTTGAAATTAAGTCTGATATGAAGATTTAACAAGCAGCCCAGTCTTGGACTGTTCCCTTCATTTTTCCATAATTATCACGTAGCATTTTAATAACATATTTAGCAATTATCACATAGCAGTTGTATAGAATGATAAAAGCATATGTGAAGAAATTAGCCATATTTGGGTGTTCTTATATGTAAGTAAACAGATTACAGCTGTTTTCTTTATTGAAAGCTTCTGAATTTTTTTTCCTATTTTTAAACTTTCTCCTAATTAGCATATGTTGGCTTGCTAAGAGCATAAAAGAAGAATCTTTTATTTTGAGGCAGTAGAAACGGTTGAAGTAGATCTGGGAACAGATTATTATTATCTATTTCACATCACGGTCACCCATGAAACTGTCCTTTGTTTCAGATAAGCAGGCTGTGCTTTGGTGTATCACTTTGTTGATGTTCTTTTATTGTTCAAGGCGGATCAATGTGGGGTCTCGGTTTCAAGCAGAAATCCCACTGCTTCGAGATCGGTCTCTGGCAGCCGCCGATGTGGCCAAGGAGCAGTTGGTGTGGCAGCCATGGGAGGAGCTGGAAAATAATCCAGGAATCCAGGAGAATGGTAAAAAAAAAGTATATCTGAATGGCCATGAAAACAAGGGAGGGAGATGATAGAATTTCTAAAAGTCACTGGACAGTCAACCAGGTTGATGGCCTTTGATTCACTGCAGAGGTAGTCCTCAGCTTAAGACCACAATTGAGCCCAAAATTTGTGTTGTTAAGACATTTGTTAAGTGAGTTTTGCCCCATTTTACGACTTTTCTTGCCACGTTTGTTAAGTGAATCACGGCAGTTGTTAAGTTAACAACATGGTTGTTAAGTGAATCTGTTTTCCCCATTGATTTCGCTTGTCAGAAGGTCACAAAAGGCAATTTAATGACTCCTGGACACTGCAACCGTCATAAATATGAGTCAGTTGTCAAGCATCTGAATGACCATGGGGATCCTGCAATAGTTGTAAGTGTGAAAAATGGTCATAAATCACTTTTTTTCAGTGATGTTGTAATTTTGAATAGTCACTAAATAAACTGTTGCAAGTTGAGGACTACTTGTATTCAGTAAAGCTTGCACAGAGCAAGGAACTCTAAATGGAAAATCATTAAAAGTCAGAAATTTGAGAGTAATTGTAATAATTGAAAATTATTATTCTTTGTCATTTTAAAAAACATTTAAATTTATCAGAAGCACACAAAGTCATCAATCTGACCAGATTCTTTTAAAAAAATTGAGGTCTTCCACTGATAGCTTCTCTTCCTATAGTTCACCTCCCTCCTCAAAGTCTGCTCCAATGTTGAAAGATTCTAATCTAGATGTCTTTTGTATAAAAACTGTGAACTTGTGATTATGGTTTTGATGATTAGATGGTATGGATTTTAGAAATAAAGAATATTATAACGTAACTTTAAACAGAGGTTAAAATATACCTGCTGTGAAGAATATTAGAAGCCACTTTTCTATTTTTCTTTAACTTTTTTCTTTTCTTGCACTTTTGAACTTGCACTTGCTTTCTTTTTCTCTTTTTTTCCTTACGTTACATTTGTGTTTGTTTTTATCCTCTCTTTAAAAATCTTTGGTTAAAAATTAGACAGACACGGGCAGAATGTTAAATGAGAAAAAAACCATGCGGTGTCAGATGCTGTCCCAAAATGCTAGTAGACAAGTAAAATATTAGCTAAGTTAAACCACAGAAAAGCCATTGGGTCATAAAGATAACATTAGTACTAAATTCAACATAATGTGATTGGTTTGCTTAATGAGGCGCTGCCTCAAAAAAGGCCATGCTTTTTATTTTTGCACCCTCTTCTCTTTGGTTGTCCCATTTTATTTAATATTTAAGATATTTTCTTCTTTATTTCCACTGCTTATCCAGTAAGGGATGAAAATGAGCTGCGGGCATCTTTCTCTCATAAAGTGGAAGTATTCTTCCTCCGAATGGGATGGGATGGGATGGATATGACAATATCATAGTAAAAACCAGGACATCAAGATTAATCCCTGTTACTGGGAAACATGAAGGTGGATATTAACTATTTTGGTCCTCTATGGAACATTGGTATCCATCAACATAAGCCAGCATGGCTAGTGGTCAGAAGTGATGTAGAAACTAGGATGTAGAAACTAGGATGTGAAGACAGTAGGTTCCCAGTTAATGGTTGGTGAGAACCATTAATCACAAAATGATGGGAAACTTGTCTGTGTACATCAACCAAATTGTACATATATTTGCTGGTTTTCTTTTTAAATGGATGTTGTTAATTTCATCTATCTATTTCATAACACTGTGGAACTTTCTTTTAAATATGACAGTGGACAACCTGGTAACAGCTGCATGTTCAAGCATATTTCCTGGAGGTGGTACCAATCAAGAGCTGGCATTTCACTGCTTACATGAAGCAAAAGGAGACATTGTGGTAAGACTCCAGCAACTTCTGATTGGAGTGCAAAGTTTGCTGATAAATATAAAATTCTGATGTCTATATATAATAAACTTTCATAAGCAGTTTTACTACTCTGTTGTTAATACGTTCATGGTAATGCATTCTATCTTTTATCTGTATCTGGGTCAAATCAAGAGCTGTTGGCAGCTCTTCTTGATAGCCGCTTTCATTTTCCTTCTGTTGCTCATGATGCACTTGCCTAGAGCCAATCATAGACTTGCTATTGGTAGTCCCAAAGGTGCTTTTTCAAAAGGCAACTGGACTTTGTTTTTCCCTGAAGATATTTCGCTTCTCACCCAAGAAGCTTCTTCAGTTTGAAGACTTTCAGCTCTATAAACATTTGCTCTTGGTAGGTCAGCCTTCCCAACTTGGCACTCTCTAGTATTCCTAGCCAGCCCATGTCACAGGTTGGGGAAAGTTGTTTTAAGCTAACATTGCAGGGGATATTACCAAAGCTACACTTTGCTTGACACTTTTTTAAAAAAAATAAATGATAATTGGTTGGGTTTATTTAACATGCAAAGCCAAAAAGAGTTGTGGTGATGCAGTGGTTAGAGTGCCGTACTGCAGGCTACTTCTGCTGATTGCTGGCTGCCTGCAATTTGGCAGTTCGAATCTCACTAGGCTCAAGGTTGACCCATCCTTCCGAGGTCGGTAAAATAAGGACCTAGATTGTTGGGGGCAATATGCTGACTTGTAAACTGCTTAGAGAGGGCTGTACAACACTATGAAGTGGTATATAAGTCTAAGTGTTATTGCTATTTGCTATGTTTATTAACTGCAGTGACTGGATTCATAGTATAAGCAGAACTGCATAAATGACATTATGGCTTAGCTGTCTTACCCATCCCCTGCTAGAGCAGATAGTTACATTCAGAATGTCTCCCGTTCACTACTACTACTACCTCCATTATAGGACTGGAAAGCCTTGCATCTGAAACTCCGAGGAGCTGCAGTCGGTCAGTTTAGACAAAATTCAGGTTATCTGTTAGCTTCTAAGGTCTGACTGTCTAATGCTGGCATGGGATTGGTGTCACCTTGGAGAAACTGAACTATAAAATTCGTCTGTGTAATACAACTGTTTAACTTGAAATAATTAAGGTAGCATAGACAGCTTTTGATAATATTCTCAGAGAGAAAAACAGATGTTGGAAATCTGTGGCTACATTGTGCTTGACTCTGTTGATTTCCTGGAATGCCTAGAATAATTTTGGCATTTATTTATGTTCTTGCTGTGAAATACTATTTACTTGGGCATGATTAAACATGGGCGTTAACTGACTCTGCAAAGAATGATGATTTAAGGACTCTTCAGAGTTCTTGGTTTGTTTTTTTATTGTTATTGTTAGGCACAAGTTAGCAGGCATCATTGTCAAATGAGGTACGTAGTTTAGGAATAGACATTTAATTCTTTTTTACATAGAAGTTTAAACTAAACCTCAAGAGGAATAAAAGGGAGTAAATGAAATCCTGTACATAAGACTTATTATAGGAATGCATTTGGATGACACTAAGGCATAGTTTTCTTAGAACATCATTATATTTAGCAATCATTACTTCACCCCAAAAGTTACCAAGGAGATTACAGGTGGTAATGACCAATTATTCAGCAGCCGTTCAGTCTTGTAATGGTGCTGAGTGAGGGGCACAAATCCTCGTAATTGTGGTTATCGCAACACCCCTGTGATTGTTTCATTGCAACCGAGCTGTTCAATGTCTGGTTCACAGTTACAACATTGTGATTATGACATCACGCGATCACGCAAATTTCTGACAGCTTCTCACATGCAGAATCGAGGAAATTGGAAGTGGCAATCACATGAAATCCTCACATAATGAATGTATGATCCTCATGGAACATGAGCAACCGGGACCACCAGAACTGCTGTCACTAAGCGATGAATTGTTGTGATGTTGCACTTTTTGACTCTGTCACTTAGCAATGGCAATTATGTTTTCATTTGTCATTATAACCAAAAACTATCAGTAAAATCATTCAATTCTTGAGTTTAACCACAACTGAGCCAATTATTCCAACCGGCTAGAGCAGGGGTCAGCAACCTTAAATACTCAAAGAGCCACAAAAGTCATAACCAGAAGCCCCCTATTCAATTCTGGAGCCGACAAGAAGTCCGGTTCCCCCCACCCCCATAGAATCTCCTAGTGCAGCGTCCTTTTTCCTCTACCTGTTCTAACCAAAAGCCCTATCAATTGAGCCGACCGGCGACAGGGAGCCGCAGCAGAGGGATGAAAGAGCCACATGTGGCTCCAGAACTGCAGATTGCAGATCCCTGGGCTAGAGCATTTTTATTGTGGGCATTTTTTTTGTTTTGGTAGATTAATAGATTAGTTTTTTTTTAAAAAAACATGATTTAAATCTGTTTCAAAAAAAGCATAATGTTAAATTTAATACGGGTGGTCCTTGACTTATGACCACAACTGAGGCCAGAATTTCTATTGCTAACAAGATGATTGTTAACTGAGTCGTACCCAATTTTGCTACCTTATTTGCCACAATTGTTAAGCAAATACCTTCAGTTACAAGTGACTCACGTATGTAGCTGTTGATTGAATCTGGATTCCTCCGCTGATTTTGCTTGTTGGAATATGACTGGGAAGGTCGCAAATTATAATCACATGACTGTAGGATGCTACAACCGTTATAAATATAAGCTGCTTGCCAAGCACCCACATTTTGATTGCGTGATGATCGGGTTGCTGCGATGGTCCTAAGTGTCAAAAGACATTTTTTCAGTGCTGTCGTAACTTTGAATGCTGGCTGAATGAGTGATTTGTAACTTGAGGGCTATCTGTAAATCAACAGTGGATTGCAATAGCAGTAGAAGAGAGGAAGGGAAACAGGTAAGCCCTGGAGGCTTAATCTGTTCCTCTCCCAATAAACCATGATATATTGACCAAATGTCTTGATGGTTTATATCTGGGAGGATTATGAATAAAAATTTGAATGTGAACCATTCATGGCCCAAAGGCTTTTCAGTGGCTTATGCAAGTTTGTAAAGCAGCAGCTTCGTGAACTTTGGCCCAATAAAGCCATGATGGGTTTGTTAGCCTTTAATGTGCTGTGATTCCTTGTTCTTGTTAGACAGGCTGTGGCTATGTGTCACTTAACTTATTTCGAAGGCTAGTTGCAAGGATAAATTAGCCAATGGTATTCACTCTGAATCTTACTAATCAGGTGGGCCCTAAACCCTAAATACACACATCAATTAAGCAGCAATTATCAAAGATGTTTAGGAAATAGTGACCTTGTTCAGGTTTTATTATTTGAGCTGAAACTGGTTTTGTTTTCCCTTCAGGCTGCTTTGACCAAAATGCTGCTGAAGAAATCTGTGCATTCTCCGAGCCACCCGCTGGTAGATTACCACTACACTGGTATGTTGCAATAAGTAATAGCTGTAGTTCCTTTTATCCTTCCCAATTTTAAGCACAAGGAACTTTTAGAATCACCACCCTGATAAATTGGAGGAACATTTTTACATGCAGGAGATAATTTCTTCATCTTAGAATACTGTTATTCTCCAATTTAAGCTCTGGCTGGCTTTAACACACTGGCAACATTGTGTGGTCTAGTATACATGTGTGCAGGCATAGGGAATGTGGAAAAGATGAATCAGGCTGTTAATAAATGACAATTTTATGTTTAAAGAATCTTAAGTATAATGGAAATAAATTTGTGCATAAAAGTGTCCAATCTGTTGCCTCGTAAGTAGCTTGGACTGCAACTTCCAGAATTAGTAGTCACATGATTAGGAATTATGGAACTTTTAGGCCAACATTTCTAGAGGATAGCAAGATTTAGAACATTAAACATTAGTGGCATTGGCTATTTTCCTAATCTTAGCCTGTTTTACCATGTAAGGGGAAAAACCCATTCCTACTGATGGTTTTATTCCTGCTAAAGAAAAAAATGGACACAAATTTTGTGGTTTTGAACAGTTCTCTGTTCAAATAAGCAAATAAATTTCGAGATCACCCTGTGATATGTATACCTCTCACTTTATCTGACATAACATAAAGGATTACCAGGTTTATCTATAGCCAGGATCTTTCTGGAAAGAGACTAGCAGTACCGGAAATTAGTTCAACAATCTAAAAAATTGGCAACCTGTGAGTATCTTTGAGAACTTTTGAGGATAAGCAAATCCTTTGTCAGCAATCCTTCTGATCTCTGTAAATCTTAATTCATTTAAACAAGAGCAAAGGCTGTGTTTACTTTTTCGGTGACAGGTGAAGAGCAAGGGAAGAAAATGTATTCTGGACAGTTGCTGCAGATTGCTCCTAGAACAACTAACCTGAATATACATCATGTACCTTATGTGTCTATCAGTTCACAGGATGTAATATTTGACAGAAACAAATTTAAACTTCTCTTTACTTTATAGAAATAATATTTCAAACACTTCTGGTTTTGCTTACTGCGCAATATTTTATTATTTATTTATATGAATTACATACTGGACAGAACCCATGAGATGTGACTTTCTATCTACAGTTAATTTAAATGCCAAGGAATTAGAGATGATGATTGGCACGGACTTGGATTGTGACAAATATAGTAGCATGCCATTATACAGTATTGGAATTTACTCCAAATACTAACCTCCTTGTCTCATACCTCATGATAGCACTGGCTAATCTGCTCCGATGTTACATAAGAAGATAGTTGGGAGATGTGCACAATCTTTGTGAACTCTTTAGTTAACACTGATCTGAGGTCACTAAATTTTTGGCAGGGCAGGAAAATGTTCAATGGCATGTGTGACCCTATAGAACAGTGATGGCTAACCTTTTTCTAAAGGTGTGCCAAAATTGTGTTTGTGTGTTTGCGTTATCGCGTGCCCATCCACCTGTGCATGCACACACGACACCCACCCTGTGCATGCACGCATCCCTGCACCATGTGTGGAGGGGGGGGAGTTTTCACCCTTCCCCGGGCTCTGGAGGCTTTCGTGGGGTGGGCGAAAAACAGGCCCAACAGGCCAACCAGAAGTTTGTTCCCAAACTTCTGGTTGGGCCGTTGGGCTGTTTTTCACCCATCCCAGGCTCCAGAGGCTTTCCTGAAGCCTGGGGAGGGCGAAAACGGCCTCCACCTCACCTCTGAAAGGTAAAAAAAACCAGCTGATCGACGTGCTGGATATGAGGGCTGCCGTGCCGGCAAATATGGCTGTGCGTGCCACAGGATCGCCATCATGGCTATAGAACGTAGAACGATGCTGCCCAAGCACATGACTTCAGAGCCTTTTGTTCATGTAAGGGTAAAACTATCTCACCTTAGAACCCATTGCCCTAAACAGATACTTGTCTTGATTCAAAGTAGGTTATGATTGTAAAAAGAAGTACTTGTATCCCTCCATTTCATTCCAAACATGTTTTTCATGGCTTCTTTCTTCACGTTGAAAAGCAAAACTAAACTTTCCCTTGAATTGAGCTCGTCATTTGGGCAAATCTATGAAACATGGCAGTGTTGCTAGCAGAATGCCAAAGTAGTTTGCTATGACTTCTTTCTGGGTTATTTTTTCTTTCTTTCTTATTTGTAAAACACTACCCATCAAAGTGTTTTGGACTAGGTGTATAAGATAACCTTGTTTCTATATGTTGTCAGTTTGTAAGACTTCAGTATTTTGGGTATTCAGGGATATTTAAATGTATTTAAAATCAATTATCAGATTCCAGTGAAAAGGCTTAATTAAAAAAAACCATCTGGCAAGGCTTCTGATTTAATCCAAGAATAATATATTTAAGTTAATTGAAGCAGGATAGATGAAATGTTCATATAAGATCTGTCTTGACAAGAAAAAACTTATGTTGGAAAATAAGTAATGGAATGGAATTTATATATCACTATTTTTTTTCTTTTTCCAGGGTCAGACAGCTGGAGCGTGGCTGAGAAGAAACACTTCAATAAGGGAATTGCTATCTATAAGAAAGACTTCTTCCTTGTCCAGAAACTTGTGAGTCTTTTCTCAGGTTCCTAACTCATGACAAAAAAAAAAAAAATGGCAGGCACCTCTAGGATACATAGATATGTCTCTGGCTGATTAATTTTGCAATGTTTTGACCAAGCACTAGGAAAAAAAGACAGCGCTTAAAGCTTGCTTGGAAGACCTTCCAGTGCAATTTTGGGAAGTGAATGGGACCAAACTCTGGAGCCTCCTGCTGTGTGTATGGAAATCCAATGGTGTGGCGATAGGATAGGACAGGATAGAATAGAATAGAATAATCTTTAATATTACCCTTATTCTGGAGCCCAGTGTTGAATTGCTGGACTCCAGAATAAAGGTAATATTAAAGATTAGGTATTAAAATAGTTCTTGGGGCAATGATACTAAAGTGCTGATAATTTCAATGATTGGAGCCCTGACATAATCTCTTTGTCTTTTCACAAGAGGAGTGAACAAACCAGCAGACTTATTCTAGAACAGTTAAGCATTGTTTCTTCCTCAGAATGAAGCTGCAAGATAGAGTCAGTTGAAGAATATGCTACTTCATGTGAAAGAAGGAGTGAAGGAACTCTTTAAGCATAGCCAAAAAAATCAGTTCCTTTTTTGCTTTTTGATCCAAACTATGAAAAGCCATATGTAAAACCTATGTGCAACCACGAGCATTTCACGGATGCCCTCACATTATCTGCCTAATATATTGCAAAACAGAGATGAACAACTACCATTGCTTCAGTGGTTGCATCAGATTTCTTTATTTAGCATTTAGGTTTTCATAATCAAAGCCCTTTTGATCCAGCAAAGCATTCAGCTGCCACCACAGTCTGAAAAACCCCACTGCAGTTTGTGCAAAATTAAATCTCTTATTTCGTATGTAGCAACGGCATGATTCCTAAGTTTTCATCCGACAAGTGGCCTTTGAAACCCAGAGATCAATTTCCACAGTATTTAGTCTCAGAAATTTGTTGCACATATGCCAACATTCAGGACAATGGGTCTGGATAGCAGCCAGGGGTTTTGAAGCTCATGGATTTGCCCAGTGAATTTGTAGGCAATATAATTGCTTTTTGTGTTGAAATTTGACCCATTTGATTTGTAAACAACTCAGTAATACCCTAATAGAGTAGATTATTATTCCAATTCCTGTAATTATGTTGGCTGGTTTTCTCCTATAGGATTCCAGCCTACTCAAGGACTTGTGAGTCATAAGATTAGCATCTAATTTATACACGAGATACCCAATTACAACAGAGAAATTCAGAAAGGAATATATATGAAGTAATATCGAATAATAGGTTTATTATTAAGAAAATGGATTATTTGAAATTTAAGGTATAAAAGAAAGATTTCTAGTTTTCTAGTCTCGTTTCAAGCTGTTGTTTTTTTATAGTCAAGTTTAGATTCTATTTCTTCCAGTGCCCCTTTTTTTCTGAGATACTTTCAGTAAAAAAGAATAATTATTAGCATCAAGCCTTGTGATCATTTGGAATTCTCTGATTCCTGTCCTTGTATCTTCCTTTGTTTCTCCATCCCACAATACTGCAGATAAAAACCAAGACTGTGGCTCAGTGTGTGGAATTCTACTATACTTACAAAAAACAGGTTAAAATAGGCCGGAATGGGACTCTCATCTTTGGGGATGTTGACGCTACCATTGAAAGAGCCGTTAAAGATGAAGCTGAAGTAGATATAAAGGTAACAGATCCCAAGCAGGAGCTTCGATGCTAAAAATTATCCTAGATCTCATAGATTGTAGGCAAAGGCATGGAACTTGAAACGGGCGTTTTCCATCGCTGTGAATTACTTGCAGATGTATAGAAAAAAATTCCCAGAGAAAATGGGAAAATTGCAGAGTTCTACTTTAATTTCATTGGCAGGAGTTATTACAGTGGTTCCCAACATGGAGCCCAGGGCCCACAAGGGGGGCGGGGCAATTTGATTTTTAATGGGGGCAATTTGAACCTTGTTTAAACCAAGTTAATGGCCTTTTAGGCTTCCTCCACGTGAGTAGAGTTCACTTTTTGAGTAAAGTAAGAATATGTCACGGAGGCATCAGGGTTTTAGAGATGCTTACGTGGGGCATGGCCAAAAAATGGTTGGGAAACACTGAGCTATTAGAATGGTAGTGAATGTGTGTCAGTCTTACTGGGTAGACCACACAGGAAACGTGATCAAGTGAGCTTATTTTATTGTCAAACTACATTAACAGAATTTGAAAGTCTGAAACTACACTTCTTCAACTTTTACAGCTGAAGAACATGAAGAGGGACCCTTCTGGTTCTCTTGCTTCACTTGTTATGCAGTTGCAGGCTTTGCTCTCAGCTCTCTTTTTAGTTGACCAGGCCAGGGGTCCCCAACTCTCGGTCCGTGGACTAGAACTAGGCCGTGGCATCATTGGTGGGATTCAATTTTTTTTACTACCGGTTCTGTAGGCATGGCTTGGTGGTCGTGGCAGTGGAAGGATACTGTAAAATCCATTCCCTCCCCACTCCAGGGAAAGGTTACTGCAAAATCCCCATTTCCTGCCAATCAGCTGGGACTCGGGAGGCAGAGAATAGATGGGGACCAGTCAGAGGTAGTTTTTACTGGTTCTCCAAACTACTCAAAATTTCCGCTACCAGTTCTCCATAACTGGTCAGAACCTGCTGAATACCACCTTTGTGTGGCATGCCAGAAACTGGTCTGTGCAAACAAGCAAAGGCTCATTCGTGAGATACAGGCAGCACACAATATCACGTCCCCTCTGGTCCATGGAAAAACCTCTCTCCATGGAGCCGGTCGCTGGTGCCCAAAAGATTGGGGGCTACTGCCTTAGGCATGATCTCTTTGCCCTGCCTTCCAAGCTCGTTCCTACATACCATTGCAGAATGAGCCCTATTGGATTCATGTATATTCCTAATCTGTGCTGAAGTGATTGTTTTTAACCTGTATTTCTTTTTGTACTCTTCTGAAGAGTTCCCACAGGCTTACCCGTACTCTTCCTCCCAGAACATACAATGAAGACTATGAAAACACAGAAGATGAAGATCTTGAAGAAGTTGAGGAAGTCATGCCAATTAAAGAGGAAGCTATGGAAGGGGATGAGTTGTATGGCAAAAGCAACAACTTTGCACCTTCCAGATCGACTCCTCTTCGAGATGTTGAGGAACAAGTAAGTGTTGAATGAACCACAGTCAACAATTTCTGCCTGGGGCATTTCTTATAAAACATCTGACCGGTTGTAGTGGAATCAATGTAATTTCTGTCCTTAGTTAACATCACTAGTGACATAAATTATTCATGGCATGAATAATTGTCTGGCAGCTGCCTGAAGCTTTCAGTCAAGAAAGATGACATTAGAAGTGTAGATACAGGTAGTAGTCCTCTGATTACAACCCTTTGTTCAAAGTCAGTTCAAAGTTACGATGGTGCTGAACAAGGGAAATTTAGGACAGGTCCCCTTAGTCATGGGACCATGGGATTTGGATGCTCTGCTTCTGGCTTGTGATTACAATGTTGTAGCAAGCTGTGGTCACTTAATCACAGTTTTCAATGTTCCTTAGCTGGCTTCCCACAAGCAAAGTCAATAGGGAAGCTGGCAGGAAGTTGGAAATTGTGATCACATGCACAATTGCATGGTCCTTGCTAACAATGGCTACCTGAAAACTACTGAAAGTGCTGCTGCTACATAATACATTCACATGACATTGTAAGTTTATGATGGTGTCACTTAATGATAAAAGAGTTTCCAGCCTCACTTGCCATTGGAAGGAGAAGACTACCTGTGCAATATTTTTAATCAGCAAAGTAGTTGGAACACCCCACCCCAACGCAATAATCTTAAAGCACAGTTTGGATCTTTTTATGGATTTTTCAAAGTATCCTGAACTTGAATTTGCAGTCGTGTACTTGAAAACTTTCAAAACATTTATTTTGCCTTCTGGTGGTCTTAATAATACTTAGTGTAATATTCATTTTACTTTTGCATACCTTTCCTCAAGGGAGCTTGTAAGCAGAAAACTTTTGACTGTGAAATGTTTCTTTTAATATAATGTGATGTGTATACAAGAGCCGGTAGGCTCCTTGTTTACTTCATAGGTCAACAGTGCTTTCATAATTTGTACTTAAAATAGACTGGGGAATCAGTATGCTGCTATAGTATGTTTCCTCACACGATTGGCAAAAACAAAACAACCCAAAACCATTGTTTAATGTTTTAACAGCCCTCAAGAAAAACTCTTAAGAGGAACTCAAAATATTCATAGCTTATTTAAGACATGATTAAAAAGCACCGGCTTTGTAATGTGTTGAATGCCTGAAGTCTGAGTTTAAGCCTCATAAAAATAAACATCATTATATCAATACTTTAATCACACCAAACTCTTTTCTGACCATTGTTAAGTTTGTTAAACTTTGTTAAACCAGTTGGGTGAATTTGGGCTAGTTACTCTCTCAACCCAATTCACCTCACAGAGTTGTTGTGGGGAAAATAGGAGGAAAGACAAGCTCATGAGAATAGAATAGAGCTGGAAGGGACCTTGAAGGTCTTTTAGTCCAGCCCCTGCTCAAGAGTTATTAGGTATGTTTGGCATCTTGATTTATTTTCAAAAAAATAATAAAGGTGGGATATAAATGAAATGAATAAATCAATTCCATAGGAATACTTATAGGTACATCTTGTAATAATGGTGTCTTATTCTGAAGGCTGGTAATCTCCATATGGAAAAACATCTGGAATCTGGTACCCCAGGAAGAACAGAGGTTAGAGGCAGAACTTCAAGAAGGACGAAGGAGACACCCATTAAATATCGGAAGACTTCGCCACCAGTGCAAAAGAGAAAGAGAAAACCGAAACCCAAACAAGAAACGGCCAACAAACCCCAGAATCAAGAGGAGGAATTTCCATGTAAAAAATGTGGCAGGTAAACTTGGGAAAGATTTGGAGATGAAGAGCATTTCTGACATACATTCTTCTGTCCAACAGGAAAAGTGAATATGGAATTGAAGAACTTTTGCTAATCTAAATCTAAGATAGTATTCCTCAATATTTGCAACTTTAAGATCTGTGGACTTCAGCTCCAACATGGTGGCTGGGGATTTCTGTAATTGAAATCCACACATTTTTTTAAAAAAAATTATTTACAAACATGTAAAATACACATAAACAAAACTTAGACATACAGTACATTTACACAATACAATACGAACAGGAGCTTCCTGTTCTTTCTAATAGCAATTGCCAGTCAATATCGCTCACCTTACATTGTTTCCGCTTCTATTATATTTCATTTGTATTTCACCATTCTTAACCCTCTTATCTTACTCCTCTGTCTGCTATATTGGCTGATTACTCTAGTAAGTTTGAACCACTTGGATACATATATATGTGTTAATTCTCCTTAACTACTATTTTTGGGCTTTGTTGTCTTCCTTCATTGATCCTTGTTTCTTTCCTCCATCCCCCTATACCATTTATCCCATATCTGGTAGTATTCTGTTTCTCCTTTACCCTGGATTTCTTTTGTTCATTTGTCCATTTCAGCACAGTCCATAACCTTTCTTATTATTTCAACTTCGTTTGGAATTAATTTGTTTTTCCATTTCTGGGCAAAGGCAATCCCTGCCACCGTAATTATATGTAATATTAAATACTGAATTTCTTTTTTATATTTCACAGTCATTATTCCTAATTAAAAAAAACTTCAGGTTTCCATTCTATTTTAACACCTGTTATTACCTCTAGCCACTTTTTGATCCTTTTCCAAATTTTTTTAGCCTCCTCACAGGTCCACGATAAGTGGTAGTATGTTCCATGTATTGATTCACATTTCCAGCATTTTGGGGAGGTATTTGTTGAGATTTTAGCTAACCATGTTGGTGCCAGGTGCCATCTGTAAAACATTTTGTGCTGCTTTTCCTTGTATGCAATTGATGGTGTCATTTTTAAGTTTTTTCCCCAAAATTTTTCCCATTTATCCAATTCAATATTATAGCCAAAGTTCTGTGCCCATTTTATCATTTGTTCTTTCATGATTTCCTCTTCCATTTTATGCTTCAGGAGAAATTTATATATTCTCCCTATCTTCTTTCTATCAGAGCTATGAATTTATTTTATCCAATTCGTGTGGTTCTGTTTCGATGTCATATATTTTAGTATCATTATTGTGTTTAGTTTTGATTTGCAAGTAGGTTAGCCCGTCAACTTTCATGTTTTGTTCTGCCAATTCTTCAATTGTTTTTAAATTTTCCTGTCCGTTAATTATGTCTCTGTATCTTAGCATTTTATTCATATCTATAAAATTTGGATGGATCGTCCTCTCTGTCGGTGATAGCCAATTTGGGATTTTCACATAGTGAAATCCACACATTTTAAAGTTGCTAAAGTTGAGAACCATTGGTCTTAAGGTAACTGCTGTGCTGCAGGCATTTTGGAATAAAAATTCTACGTTTCCTTGCTGACTGGGACTGATGAGAATTAAAGTCCACAGTATTTAGAAGCCATCAAGTTGTCTAACCTGGATGTGTGTGAGGTAAAAGGGTTTTGTTGTTTTTGAATTGCTCACACAATTATATTTTTCTGTTATAAATTGTTAGGATATTTAATTTCTGTGCAATCCTCCTGCAAAAATGCTGTCTTCTACTTCAGATGGCTTTCATATATGAACAGAATGATGTAGAGATGAGAAAATGCTCTAGGGATGTCTTGAGGGAATATTTCAACAGCCTCCTAGATAATTATTATCCTTTTTTACTGTACAATGGCAGGCACCAGTTCAAGACTGAGCAAGATTAAACATCAGCTGGCCTTGAGCTTGCACAAATCTGTTTCAATTTGTATGTCTCTCTGTTAACTGGAGCTAAACTAAAGAAGAACATGTTTGATGACTGGAAGCATCATTAGACTGGAAAGTTAACTTCTTGTCTAGACTGCATAGACCCAGTGACTTATGAACTGTATCAAGCATTTAATGATGAAATGAATGAAACATATCCAATTTCTAATTTGTGCTAGGGAAAAATATTTGATCCTCATGGACTATAAATTGCAAGCAAAAAATATGGGCTTTGTAGGATTTTTCCTCTCAGTAGAAATGTAGGTAGAAAGATCAACCACTTGTTCCAATTTGCATGTAGGTAGATCTGGTAATCTAAGTCTTGAACAAAATACCTCACAAAAAGTTTCTATGGAAATCATAATAATCATGTGAAATGTAAAACACCCAAAGCGAATGAAAGGGGGCACATGTGAAATGCTTGGGTACCAAATACCCAGATGCAGATGATGTCAATTTATGTTGAATTGGATCTATAAAGAACTTCAAAGATCTCAAAAGTTGTGATTGCAAAATTTTTCACAAAGAAAAATGATAGTTGCAATTTGTCTCTTCACGTGTATTGGACTTGCGTGCACTTCACGTGTGTCAATTTGTTAGTAGACATTTTTTTATCAGTTGCTGCTCTCGGCATGAAAAATACTATGTGATGCCTCAGAATTAATACAAAACCTGAATTTAAGGCTTCTGCCTGTCCAAATCAGATGTTGGGTTCAT